>NC_141146.1:64650272-65288454 GCF_053477565.2 Lygodium microphyllum
ATAGTGGCCCCATGCCACTACTTCATCTAAAGGACAATCATAGGAAGACCAAGACAAGCCAAGCTTACCTCCCACACTGTAGAGCACATTGTACCCCATGCTACATAAGGCATCTACCATTATTAACCACCACAATGTACCTTAGACCCATCATGGTTTATTGACCCAAGCATTAATAGATATGCTCAATGATCCACCCTCATGAGATGCTACCAATGATCCATAGTACTCTAAGTTATAAGGGCCCCCATTATGAGGAGAAGCCATGTGGTTGGGTCCTAACTTATATGTCATATGAGGTCCATGTGACCAGATGGCAAAAGGTAACCTTTGTGGATCTAGCCTTTGGGTTAGATAGATTAATTATGCTATAGCAACTCAAGGCACAATCCATCAAGTTGTAGGGTATGGGAGTTATCAAGGATTCTTATTTTGGGGTCTAGGGGCAACACCCCTAGCCAAACAATAAAGGAAATATTCCTTGAGGTATATCCCTTGCTGACTAGGAAAGGTTCATAATATTGTTCAAGAGGCCAACTAGAGTACCTTCCCAAGCTATTAAAAAAAGACCCCTCCAAAGCCATCATCAATCTATATTTCACCCTGTCAAATTTCTTTTAGTTACCCTTGAGTTCTTCACCTATCATCTATCTAGATTGCTATCTAAGCTTCATAGTGGAAGTGCATGAGTGGATAGAGCCATCTTTGTATTAGTTCATTTTAAATTAAAGAAACTTCTATTCTTCTCATATTTTTTGTGTGTTCTCAACTCCTTATTCAAATTCTATCTATTGTACTATGTGATTTCTACATGGTATCAGAGCCCAGGAGGGGGCTCTGAGGAGTGAAGCGTATGTAAGAGGTAAGGACTACGATATAGCAAAGAGGAAAAATGTCATTTTCTATATCAAGTAGCGATGTTGACACATGCGATGGTGCTGCTACTCTATCAACAATTCAAACAATGAGGATTCATCCACCAACTAGCAAAGGTAAGTTAGATGGTACAAGTTATAGTTTGTAGAAGTTTGAAATTACAACTATCCTTGATTCTTATGAGCTTCTAAAAATGGTGATGGGCACTAACCCAGAACCACAACCCACCCTCAACCCATCAAATTTGAGTATTAATATTTCTCCAAATACAGATCTTCTATGAGCTTGGAAATGAAGAAATGTTGATGTGTTTTGTGCCTTAGTTACAAGGTATTTTGATAGTGTTTTGACCTTGATTCAGCATACAACCAAAGCATCAAAGCCTTGAAACATACTAAGGAGCTAGCATGAAACGCAAAATCAAACAAGGATTCACAACTTAGAGAATCAACTAGCAACATAGAAGTTTGCTAAAGGAGAGATAGTTGAAGTGTTTGTCACACTCGAATCAATAATCTATGCAATGAGGTGGTGACGTTGGGGTACAAAAGTCTAGTAAGAAGCTAGTTTAGAGGTGTCTTCGGATTTGTCCACCAATGTTTTATAGAGTAGTAAAACCACCCTAAACACTTTAGTGAGATCCTAAGCTTTGATGTTTGAGGAATTTTGTGCACTACTAATAGAGGAGGAGTTGTAGCTTAAAGTCCGAGAAGGTAGCAACAATGGAGATGTTGCATTCTCCACTAATGCAAAAGGTAAAGATGGTTCCTCTACCAATAGTGACAAAAAGAAGAAGGGTGGTAAGAAAATGTCTTAAGGAGAGTGCTTCTACTACGATGATGCCACCTATCATCTTCCATCAACATGTTGATGTATGCATGAGATTTTGAGGTGCTACCTATAGGTTTTGGATTATGTTCAGCAAAGATTATTCATGTATTAGTGTGCATACTAAGCCATAATCTCAATTACTATTGGGATATCATCCCAAGTGTGTGCATGTGCATTATATTGGGCATATCTATCAAATCTATCACATGTATTGCAATTTTATTACTCTACTAAGTTGTATGAAATGAAGTCACTCGGTTTCACCTCTATCTATCTCCATTAAATCTTCCATATTCTAAAGTCTCTTTCTTCTATCTTATTCCATCTCTCAATCTTCCTACACCCTTAAGTCTCTTATCCATGTGTGGTAGACCTTCAATCCTATACACGCTAACAATGAGAGAGAATTTAGGGCCTCCATTACAAAAGGACAATGCAAGAAGGATCAGTCCATCTCAACAAGTGGCCCAAATTTTGGAAAAAAAAAGGGAATCCTCCAAGGGGAAGGAAAAATCAATGGAGGAGTCACAATTCTTGGATGCAACAACCCTCTATGAGCTAATGGCACAACTATGAAGAATGAAGGTGCAAATGGCAAACTCACAAGGACAAAAGACACCATGGAAGTGAATCAAGAAAATAGGCAATGCGTGCAGGAATCATCTCAGACCACACACAAACCTCCCATATGAGTCCAGGATACAACAAGTAGAGTGGGAGCTCTAGAGTGGCGATATGAAGAACTTTTGAGAAAAAGAAGAAGCAATAGCAACATAACATGAACTTCAAAAATGAATGGATGAGACCCAAGGAGCATATAAGAAGCTCCTTGCGGAATCTAAAGACAAGCTACACAAACTCCAAACTCAACTCATGGAAAAAGACTACAGCTTTAGGAAAAGGACTTTGAGCTTTTGGATAGAGATGCAACACTCAAGGTTAAGGAGGAGGAGGTGGACAAGTTAAGTGAATAACTACTTGAAATGAATCAAAAATTGACAAAGTTCTCCCTCTAGTTGTCCAAAGAAAAAGCCAAAATAGACTTACATGAAAGATAGACAACAGATCATCTACAAGCACATGGCCAGTGGAAAGCTACATATGTAGGACAATAAGAAATAATCATTGCTAGCTTGATAGGGACTTTGTAATATTTCCACGCAATTAAAAGTCAGTTAGTCAATTAATAAGTTAGTAAGATTACTAACTAAAGACTAAGTAAACTTTTAAACTAACCAACTAACTTTTAATTGCGTGGAAACCAACTAACTTTTAATTGTGTGGAACATCATAGACTTTTATCCAAGTAAAATGTAAAATATTTATGCCATGAGGCATATTCCACGGTGGATTCTATGAGACCACGATGGATTCGAGACGCATGTCCTTTTCGGGCGTCATGTTAATTTAATGTGCACGTGGATGATTCCATAGCGGGTGATTCCACAAAATACATATTTAAATTAATGGATATTTATGAGTTTAGGGTGCACTTGTAATAAATTAAGGTTAGGACAGAGGTCCAACCTATTTATTTATTTTGTAGTTGTAGACTACTAGGTATTCACTTTTGTTGGTTTAATTTTATTATTTTCTAATAATTGTGAATGCTTCAATTGATGTGTAGAGTAGGCAGCGGTGGCGTTGGGAAGCACAGGGTGATGGCGTGTATTCAGATTACCTAGAAGAAATTATCGTTTTTTATGGATGCATGCCTTATCATTAAAGGCATGGAGCTAATATTTATTTAGGCACACTTATTTATTAAAGTCCTTGATAGGCATTTATTATTTTGTATGTTCATAGGCACTCGGTTTAAATATTTCATTATTAGACATTGTATTTGGACATATCTCGATTTTTGGGATGCCCAACCACTTTATTCTTTATTTGGACAAAAGCAAACACAAAAGCCAAAGCATGCTAATTATAAATTGGGCTATTTTTTAGCTTGGAGATTAATAAATTTATAATTACATGCCTTGTGGAGCACTCACACAAGGCATGGGGGGAGATTGTACCCAATTTGTCTTTTTGTCTCATGTTGTGCAAAACCTTCTTCTTACTTTATGAGTTTTAGTAGATTTCTTTGTTCTTGGGGACCTTCCGACGTTCACTACGCGAGCATACATCACTCAATTTGCGCATCAATGGTATCAGAGCAGCGAAGCTAAGATCAAGGGATTCTAATCACTTACCATCTCACGCAAAGGCGAAGCTCCTGGAACAAACGGGCTCTACAGGTAGAGTCTCATGACAAACCATCAATATCAACGTGTTCTTGGCAATGAAGAACCCCCTGTTGTGCTATCAAATCGTGAAGGACCTCTTCCAGGAAGTGGAGGACCACCTCCAAGCTCCTTTGCAAAGTAGTCTTGTTGATAGAGAACCAATTGATTAAGTTTGGGCTTATAAGCTTAATAAGATTTTTTTAAAAAAATCTTAAGCTCATCACAATTCAATCATTTGTGGTGGCACGACGCGAACTACAGGACATCGATGTCGTCAAAAAGCTATCGTCATCTTGTCGTTCAGCAAATGATTAATTAAGTTCTTTTTATCTAAAGCTTAAGGTTTTTAAGCTTTACTAAGGCTTAAAATTTCCAAGCTTAAATCTCTTACTTAGTAGGTATTCACACCGAGCTCTTCCTGAACCACTCCCAAAAACTTCAACAAGCCTTTGTTCACACCTACACCTTGACAAAGTCGATTTCCAGCAAGCAGACTGTCACACACATACAATACAAAAGATGTATTCGCTTAGAAGAAGACCATCATCAATTGTCGTACCTGCAAAAGAATTAAGATTGAAAAAAATCCATTAAAGCTTTTTTTAACAGGTAAGCCTTGTAAACCCAAACTTGAGCTACGCCCATCCCTCTAACAAGATTTCGAGTGAATAAGGTTGTTTAAGATTTTGTAGGATTTTCGATCAAAATATGGAAGATTTTATGGCCCAATGTGATTAATCGAAGCCAACTATGGAACAAAAATTGGACCTAATTATAATGCAACTTCAAGAGGAACGAAGAGCACATCAAACTTTGCAAGCACAATTGGCTACTCTTCAACGATCCACTATCAATCAAGATGGAGCGCAACCCAAAGATGTTATTCGACGTACGATTGATGTGACACTTGAAGCACAGTCTCTCAAGAAAGAAGCCAAGATAAGTAAAAAAAAATTCAAATTCTGTACTTTTAATGGGCAGCGTGACGGAAAAACTGTTCTTGCTTTTATCAGTCAATTTGATGATTATTTCCATGAAGAGCAGTATGCTGAAAAAGATAGACTCAAATGTGTTACTAACCATCTAGGAGATAGAGCATCATTATAGTGGACTGTTGTCCGAAAAAGTCTTGATTGTCCCTCTACTTTGAAGGCCTTTCAAAAGAAATTTTTGTAGAATTTTCTTCCACCTCAATTCCATGAAAAAGCAATCAAACAATGGGATCTTCTGCAACAAAGAGATCGTGAATCCATACTGCAATACACTGAGCATTTCTGGAGTGCCTTACTGCAACTTCGAATGCTTGAAGATGTTTCTGAGGTGATCTACAAGCGCAAGTATATATCCAGTTTGCTTGGTCACTTCTATGAAGAAGTGAATATGTTCAAGCCAAAGTCTTTGGAAGATGTGATTTCTTTAGCCCATGATGCTGAAGATAAAATTCATGAACGAGAAAAGCGACCACAACAATTTTCAACTAACGATAACTTTGGTACAAAGCAATTCAATTCTAACTTTCAAAGATTCAATCAAAATCGTTTTGTTCCTTCTTCTTTCCATAAACCCTGGACACGACCCCCTACTTTACCATCAAACACAAATTCAAACCCTGAGCCATCTCTCCAACCAAATCCCAACATACCCAAATTTCCAACCTTTTACAATAATGTTTCCAAAGCAAATCCTATAGTTTGCTACGAGTGTCAACAACCTGAACATTTAACAATGAACTGTCAATCCAAGAAGCCAGCTATTCAAATTAACTACTTGGGAGTGACTAAAGATGAAGATCATGGAGATATGCCAGATTTTACTGATGATGATGATGATATCAGTATTGCTTTAGATATTTTACCAAGTATGTCAAATCCTCATTCATTACTAACGATGAAATGTCTTGTGCATGGTCACGAAAAGATTGTTTTGCATGATGATGGGAGCATACATGATTTTATTTCTGCAAAGTTGGTAAAAGAATTGAACTTACCTACTGTTCCAACTAATTATCGCATAAAATCTGCATTCTTAGGCATTAGATACAATGGTACACAAGAAGTTCATGATTTAGAAATTAAAATTGGCGATTATGTTGAGCGCAGAAATTTCTTGGTTGTGCCTTTCCAAGCTAGTGACATTATTTTAGGAATGCCTTGGTATCACAAATATAATCCCGACATAGATTATTTCACACATTCCATGAAAATTCATTTTAACAAAAAACAAATCACATTACATGGAACACACACCTTTGATCATTTTCCCTTGCTTAGTCACACACAGGCTAAACGTGCATTAAAAGAAGGTAGCAAATCATACTTAGTATGGGTGAATGAAATTGAAGCTAAGGAAAATCACATGCATCCTAGGCATGCACAATTTCTTTCACAATTTAAAGATTGCTTTGCTACTGATTTACCCCCTGGTTTACCACCTACACATTGTCAAAGAGTTTACTGTCCATGATATAAATCATGGGATTCTTATAAACACAGAAGAGTTTCACTGGAAGTTCTATGAGATATTTGCATACAAAATTCAGGCATTATTATCCAATATCTACCTTAGTTATACAAGTTCTTTTGTATTTAGTATATAATTTGCAGTTATACCATGTACATTTATGAAAAATAAGTCTATGGAAACCTATAACTTGGACATCTGGAAGTAATTGACAGTCTGCTAGATAAATCACATTAATTCAGGTACAAAAATATGGACAAATCTGAAAAATGTTGCCAAAAACTGGCAAAAGTCCACTAGGTCCACAAGGGACCAAAAGTGACTGACTTAGGTGACCAGCAAGTGACCTAGGCTGGTCAAAAAGTGACCAGGGATAGAGTAGAGAGCAGCCCGCATTTTTCGGCGCAAAATGCGGGCTGCACTATCTGAGGAAGACTGGAAGAAAGCTGGAGCTGAGATGCATGAAGTGGAGCATGCAAACTGAAGATAAACAGGCCCATCTACTGAAGATGTAAACATGGTGAGAGCTCCACTTCTCTGCCTCTTTGGTCTGACGAAAATGCATGCTGAAACTGTCTATAAAGAGGGGAAATCTGAGAGAAGAGTATTCAGCATGCTCTTATGCACGACTTCTCTCATCTTCTCACCTTATTCTTGGTCCAATGAAGCCCGACTTGTGCCCAAGTACTTGAGTGACTTTGGGGCAAGCAAAGGGTGAGGATATTGAAGACTTATGAACTGTTATGGGCTGAAATAACCAGTCATAAACAGGGCAGCCCACTATTTTGATCTATTTTTATGAGCAAACATGGGTTTTTTATGGTTGTAATAGAGGAAAATGACCTCTTTTCTTCAGGACATTGATCATAAATGATCAAAAGTGCTTCTTCTTGAGTTTATGCACTCATTTTGAATTTGTTTATGGGCTGGAATTTTCTGTTTTAAAACGGGACTGAAGCTAAAAATATTATTTTCCCATTCATTTCATGTATCTTTGGTCCAAATCTTGGATGTATTTGATTCTAGCATCAATATACTTGACCCAAAGGATTGAAATCCATCTATGTACATGAAATAAATGCCAATAGAGCTTGCATTTGACATTCATCAATGAATTAGAAATCTGAAAATATCCTTTATGAAATGATGTATACATCCTGAAGCATTTGATGTAATCAGGTTAGTCTTATTCCTTTTGTTCATGTATGTTAAGTACAAAGTGAGAAGGCTTGAATTCCTCTTCCGTACCTAAATTCTTTCTAAACCCCGAATCTTATCAAAACCCAATCAATTTTTCCTTCCTGAATCTTGAAACCCAAACTCTTCTTCTGCACTAAAAGCCCCGGTGGAAGACCTTCAACTCTTAACACGACGACAACGTCCTAAAGATCATAAAATAAACGTAATCCCAGGTTCTCAACCACCATGTAAAGCACCTTATAGACACAATCACGTTGAGCAAAAAGAAATCCAAGCCCAAGTTGAAGAGCTATTAAACCAAGGACTTATTAGGCCCAGTAGTTCTCCTTTTGGTGCACATGTCCTATTAGTCAAGAAGAAAAATAATACTTATAGGGTGTGCATTGACTATCGTGCTCTAAACAAGATCACTATTAAGAATAGATATCCGATCCCTAGGGTAGACGACCTCATGGATAAACTACAAGGAGCCACTACTTTTAGCAAGATAGATCTCAAATCTAAATATCATCAAGTACGATTGGATACACTTGACATTTTCAAAACTGCATTTAGAACTCAGTTTTGTCATTATTAATTCCTTGTTATGCCTTTTGGTTTGACCAATGCACCAGCTACATTCAGTCATATGATGAATCGTATATTTTTTAAGTATCAACATTGTGTAATTATTTTCTTTGATGATATATTGGTTTTCACTAAGAATGAGAGCGAACACTGTGAACATTTATCTTTGGTTTTCAAATTATTGAAAGAGAATTAATTGTATGCTAACCCTAACAAGAGTGAATTTTTCCAAATCCACATTGAACACTTAGGTCATATTGTTTCTTCTAATGCTATTCATGTTGATCCTAAAAAGATAGAAGCAATTTTGAATTGGCCCCTAAAACTGTGCATGAGTTACATTCTTTCTTAGGTCTTGCTAGCTTTTACGGAAAATTTGTGAGAAAATTTTCATTGCTTGCATTGCCTTTAACGAAATTTTTAAAGAAATGTGTTGTATATCATTGGTCTGATAACCAACAAAAGTCTTTTGATTTATTGAAACATGGTTTAACACATGCACATATTTTGCAATTACCTGATTTTAATCGACCATTCTTTCTAGTAGTCATTGATGCTAGCGGATCAGGAATAGGAGCTATACTTATGCAAGATTCACATCCCATAGCCGATTCTAGTTGAAAACTTAAACCCTCTCAACTGAAGTATTCTACCTATGATAAAGAATTCTTAACTGTAGTTCAAGCCTTACGTCAATGGAAACACTATTTAATGGGATCCAAATTTATGATCAAAACTGACCAACAAAGTATCAAACATCTTCTAATTAGTCAACCACAAATCTCTGACCGTCATATCAAATGGGCTGCTTTCATTCAAAGTTTTCATCCACTTATCCAATATCAACCCAGAAGAGAGAATGTTGTTGCCTATGCATTGAGTAGAAGACCAAGTATCCATAATATTTTCGTTATATATTTTGATTCCCTTATTCCTATGAAGGATTCCTATGACCATGACCCTAGTTTTCAAGCTAATTGGAATAAATTAGTTGCTAATAACTAGATTCCAATTGATTCTTTGTCTTATTTTGATGGATTTATGTTTTATGAGAAAAGATTATGTGTCGCTGTTCCATTTAGATAATTTGTGTTGCACGAAATTCATTGTCCCCATATCAAGGCCATAGAGGTATTATTTCTCCTTTAAGAACATTGGTTGAAGATTTTTACCGGACACAAATGGAATCTCATGTTTCTAACTTTGTTTCTGAGTGTTTAATTTTTCAAAGAGTCAAGCGACACCATGGTAAGCAATATGGGTTACTAATGCCTTTACCAATTCCTGAACGACCATGGGAACATATTTCAATGGATTTTATAACTAGTTTGCCTAACACACAAGCTAATCGTGATATGATTTGGACTACAGTAGATTGATTTAGTAAACAAGCATATTTCCTACCATGCAAGAAAACATTAACTGCATCTCAAGCTGCACAATTTTTTTTTAAGATTGTTTTCACTAACCATGGTTTTCCAAAAGTTATTATTTCTAATCATGATTCTAGATTCTGTAACAATTTTTGGACAACTTTGTTTGCTAATTTGGGAACTAATATTGATTTTTCATCTGTATTTCATCCTAAAACCAATGGGCAAACAGAAGCTACTAGCACTAAAATTATAGATCTTTTGCATGCATATACAATTTCAAAACCACAAACATGGGATACACACTTGCATCTACTTCAATTTTCATATAATAATACACCACACACAGCTACACAAAAAGCACCTTTTGAAATCATTTATGGACATCAATTGCCTACACCTGTTACATAATTAACCAACAAAGTTAAAGCTGCTGATGATATTGCCAATGCACATGCTACTATTTTTGTTGAAGTTAAAGATATGATTGCGAAAACCCAGCAATCATACACTAAACAAGCTAATAAGAAAAGAAAAGCCATGAGTTTCAATGTTGATGATTATGTTTGGTTACACATTGAAAAGAGAAGATTGCAAAATGCTGAGAAAAATCCTATTGTTAAATTAGCACCTAGATTGTTAGGGCATACTTATTTATTAAAGCACTTGTAAGACATTTATTATTTTGTATGCACATAGGTGCTCAATTTAAATATTTCATTATTGGACATTGTATTTGGGCATAGCCTGATTTTTGGGATGTCCAACCACTTTGTTCTTTATTTGGACAAAAGCAAACGCAAAATCCAAAGCATGCTAATTGTAAATTGGGCTATTTTTTAGCTTGAAGATTAATAAATTTATAAATACATGCCTTGTGGAGTGCTCACACAAGGCATGGGGGGAGATTGTACCCAATTTGTCTTTTTGTCTCATGTCATTCAAAACCTTCTTCTTACTTTATGAGTTTTAGTAGAGTTCTTTGTTCTTGGGGATCTTCTGATGTTCACTATGCAAGCATACAATATCTGATTTGTGCACCAAATATAGATATTGAAACGGCCTCAATGAAGCTAACCAATGAGCTAGGCACAACGCTATATAGTGAGAGCTAGCATAATGTGCAATTAGAAGCTTGCAAATTTGTCATGCCTAAGTAGCAAGAATTGTTTAGGAAAGCAACATTGTTATCCCATAATCCTAAAATAGAAGAGCATGAAGAGCTTACAAGGATTTTATCTCAAGCACTATGCCATCAGATTAGAGCAATCAACTTGATGAATGAAGAGCTAAACAAAGCAGACTTGATCCAACACTTGAGAAAAAAAGGAAATGAAGAGTATAAAATAAAAATAGTAGATCTTCTGCAACCCAAATTACCCTACTCATCATCTCCCATTACCTTAGAACCATTCACAATCATGACACCTTCTATTGATATGCCAGAGCTACCAGAATTTAACACTAGTGAATTAGACTAGTACTCAACAAAAGAAAAAGAGGACCTAAAGTAGAAGGAGACATACACTACCCTGATATAGACCCTAAGAGCACAATTATAGAAGGTGACAAAGCAACCTATCACCTTTGAGCTCTTATCACAAGAAGAAGAAAATAACCTAGAGAAAATAGTGCAAAGGTACCATAAGAGACACAAATCTAGCACATCAATAGTTGTTTATTTTAAGATTATTTAAGAAAGCAAGCTCAAAAGATGTCTCCCCTTACATATAGTGCAACTACTCATCTAGACAACAAAAAACATTGTAATGAAGTGGCTAGACCCCTTAGATATCACTGGCTATTAGTAATCATGCCAAGCACAAGGAAGCTAAGGTAGGTACCTCAAGCTGAAGCATAGAGAAGCATGACCAAGTCTACCAAAATGACAATACCCCATCTTGTGTTGACATGTTGAGCTCCACATAAACTAGCATCCACTATATGCCTTGGTGATGTGGTAGGACTTTACTCATTGGTGCATTAGGTGACAAACATGGAAGATATACCAGTGATTCTAGTTGAACTACACACATGTAGTACACTCTTGGTTATGGCACATTCATTGTGCCACCTCATCTATCTTTAGCAAGTTCATGCTTAGTGTTCGCACGTGCACATGTTCTAGTACCTTCATATGAGTTTTTTAATCATATTGTAGACTAAGTTATTTTGTATAGAGAAAAAAGAAAAAAAAAGATTTAAAACCTACTTCTCTGTGTGCTCAAGTCTCCATTGTGTGTATATGCTCTTGGTCACTCACATCTCTTTCTCTTATCTATTTACATGGTATCCAAGTTGTCTCATAACTACATGGAGCTCGATTGAAGATTGAGGTGAAGACAATGGAGCATGAAAGAAAGCAAGCAACCAACAGGTAAGAAGCTCTTCCATCTTGTCCAATTTGCCTTGGAATATAGCTGTAGGAGGCTCTTGAGGCTAACAAGGTTGTAGTCTCCATCCTGGTCTTACAAGTTCATCAAAAGAAATTTCTAAACATACTATAAATTCAATTGTGTTTTCCATTTACAAATGTAGAGGCTATAGATTTTGATTTATAAGATTTGAGGTGTTTGCCAAGGTGCAAACATAGAGGGTATTTGCATAAATATTGTAAATTGTAGCTAGTATTATGCACTCAATGAAAAAACTGTGTATTTTGGTTATAATGCACATGGTATCAACTTGGTTGCAAATTTCAAGTTTTGTAAGGTTGCTTGTCTTGTCAAAATATTTGACAATTTTAACAAGCTTTTCTGTGAGAATCTTGATAATAATAAGAATCCTAGATAGAAGTATAGGATGAAAATTTTCTTCAAGTGCAAAGGCATTTGGAAATACATTGAAGAAGACATGTCAATGGTACCCAATGTCCCTCATTGAAATGTTATTGTAGAATAGATAAAGGCTAAGAAATACTGGGAGTAGGTACAAGATAAAGTAATGTATTGGCTATTTATGAGTGTCACAAATGGTATGATGGGCTATTTAGAGGAATCCAAAACCCTTGATATTGCATATAAGAATCTAACAAGGTTGTTTGAGGTTTAAAAAAAGGCCAAAAAATCTATAGCTCAAGTCAGAGCTGAATCAAGTTAAAGAGAGAATATGTCCATCAATGACTATGCATTAAAGATAAAGAGTATTGTGGAGCCTCTTAGATCTATCAGTATAGAAATTGATGATGATGATGATGATGGTGTTGTGTGAACATATTTAGATGGACTTCGAGATGAGTACAAGAGCTTCATGTCATCTATGAATCCTAGAAATGCTATCTAGATTTGATTTCTATACTAATACTTGAGGAAAAGAAGCTTGGCTTGGATTCCTTTTCTCCTCAAAGTAAGAACATCTTGGATTCCTTTTCTTCTCAAAGTAAGAGCAATCTGAATAGGTATTTTACTCTACTAGCAGATGTAGAGATCATGGTAGTCAAGGCTAAGGTGGTGGCCAAAGTTATAGTGCACAGCAAAATAGGGGAGGATGGTCCCAAGGAATGGGGATCCAAAGAAGGCAAGTTGTAGGTTTTGACCAACAATAGATAAATTTCGGTGATAATAGGGGATGCTAGCATTATGGTGAGAGAGGTAGTACTTTCAATAATTCTCTCAAAAAGAAGGCTAAAATTATACATGGAAAAAGAAGCAAGGTAATTATGCTTCGACTAACAAAAACAATGATGGAAAAAAGTGATCCGCTCTTCATCCTACAATATTTAATGAATATTATGACTATTGATAGCTCATCTAAGAATGATGTAAGTATGTTTTGGATATGCTAAAAAAGTAAGACGATCTCGATACCTCTGGATTTCAATGCTAAGCTTATTACACATGAGGGTGATGTGATTGAGGATGACACTATGTATAGAAAGATTGTGGACAAGATTATTTATTTGACAATCACTAGGCCAAATCTAGACGACACAATTAATTTGGGTGGTCAATTCATGCAGCTTCCATAGAAGCCATATTTGGATGCAATGTAGTGCACATTATGTTATATGAGATCTACACTTAACCATATCTTATTCTATGCTACAGACCTACCATTGGACTTGCATGGTTACAAGGATGCAGATTAGACTGGTAGTATTTCAAATAAGAGATCTGCCATTGGATTCGTGTTTTTTTGGCAATGGTGTTGTTACTTGGAGTAGCAAGAAGTAGCCTACAATTGCACTATCTAGTATTGAGGTAGCATACATGTGTACTATAGTTGTAGCATGTGAGGTAGCTTGGCTATGCAAGCTACTTGGAAATTTAGGGCTATATATAGATAAAAAGGTTATCATCTACTATGATAACCTTAATCGCATTCAGCAGCTAGCTACTAAGAACGGGGTATATCATGCATGGATCAAACACGTAGAAGTCCATTACCATTTCATACAAGAGCATGTTCTAGTAGGTGATATTGACTCGGTTTATGTGAATACACATGATCAAACTGCAGATATTTTCACCAAGGCCTTGGGATCTAAAAAGCTCTAATGTTTTAGAACTATGCTTGGAGTACATGATCTCATGATGAAATGTCGAGCTCCACATGAGTTGGCATCAACTACATGCCTTGATGATGTGGTGGGACTTTACTCATTGGCATGTTAGGTGGTCAATATGGAGGATATACCAATGATTCTATAGTTGAACTACACGCACACAATCCACTCTTAGTTATGGCACATTCATTGTACCACCTCATCTATCATTAGCAAGTTCACACTTAGTGACTGCATGTATGTATATTTTAATACCTTCATATTAGTTTTTTTATTATGTTTTTTAATTAGATATTTTCACCAAGGCCTCGGGATTTCAGTCCTACTTCTTTTTGTGCTCAAGTCTCCATTGTGTGTGTATGGTCTTGTTGCTTCATCTCTCTTCTTTTGTCAGTTTATATCTTGGAGAATAACAAGAGGGCATGGGAAGTCTTATGCTACTCATGTGAAGAAGAATGGGAAAATATGCTCTATTACCCTTATGCATGATGGCATTGTTGAGATATTTGAAGGAGAAATGAGAGGGAAAGGAAGTACTCAAGTACAATGAGTAGGAATGAAAGTACAATGAAAAAGAGAGTTGTTTATTCATGTAGAAAAGGTGCCTTTATATAGGCTTACAATCAAGTGGTTAAGGGTAAGTGGATTTGGATAGTGGTTTTGGTAGGTACCTTTCTACTAGTGGTTTCTAGGTGGATAAGGTTGGTGGATAAAGGTGGATTCACGCAGTGTACATGGTGTAGGGAGACTCTCCCTATTGATGGATACAAACCATAGGATAAACCAAGTAACCTAGGCAATGTGACTCTTATGAAATCCCCTAAATACATATTATGCATTTGTGATTTTAACACTCCCCTTTAAACTCATGATTATATATAGTTTCATGCATGACCATCTTTTCAATAGCTTGGTCACTACATGACTTACCAGGGACTACCACATATGCTTGTTCTCCCAAGATGATCAAAGTCATTCTTTGCTTGATCATTTTTGGCTCAAATGTTTGAATAGTTTAAGAAACTTAGGTTTTAGCCTAGATGATTTTAGCAAAGGTTGATATAAGTAAAAGCTAAAGGGTTTCATGACATGATGAAAGAGAATTGCAAAAGTGAATGCACACCTTTTATATCAATCCTTCATAGGTTTAGCTCCGTTTTCTTCTAGAAGGTCATGCAAAGAGCTTCATGATGCCTTTATTTTTCAATTCTACTTCCTTGTCTTCTTTTCCTTCTTCATCACTCACTTGAACTATCTTCATAAGAAGTGCCTTTTGGGCTTTCTTCTTATGAAAGAAATCTTTCTCCTTGTGGCTAGGTTTGTGACAAAAATCACACAATAGGAAAATAGGTGCAGATTTGGATAGCAATAGTTGACTCTCTTTTCGTTCAACTGGTTGTTGACAAAGATTAGTAATAATAGCACATCTTCAATAGCTCATTAGTGTGAGCTATAGTTTGCCAGAGAGAGGATCAAATATGGATGGTTTTTGTAGAGGGAGCTCACACTCAACCGCCAAGACCCATGGACCACTTATTTTTCAAGCATTTCAAGCAAGCTCTAATGGCTATCTCTCACCTAGCCGACATGCCTTTGAACCTATGAGTGTAGTGAGCTTACCTCGATGCCAAATTGAGTTTCCTCCTCCCTTGCACACATAGGTAGCTCCATGATCCTAGATGCTAGCTCAAACCTCCTTCATCGAGCTCCATCCACCATAGCCACGCATGCACAAGAAAAGAGAAGAGAAGAGAAGAAGAGAAGAGAAGAGGAGATGGTGAAGAGCTTCACTCTCTTGATCCCTTACTCCCACACACTCACTCCCTCCTACTCTCACACTCCCTCTCTCAAGAGAACACACGAGCAAGGTGAAGAGAAAAAGAGAGGAAGAGAGGACTCTTGTTAGCCACACCAAAGAATGAGCTTCCATTCACTTTTTGAACTTTATATACACAACCCTAAAATCTCATGGGCACCCATCCCTTTTTACATGACCGGCCGTTGTGGCAGGGTCCTTTTTCCCATTTCCCTCTTCTTGCCTCATTCCTTAAGCCTACACCCATCTATTCTTTTACAAATGGCACAGGAGGGAGCCTGGCGCTCTTTTACAAGAGTTTTTTGAGTTTTTTGAGGCACCTTCCATTTAAAATTGTGCTTTTTGCCTCAGCTTATCTTTAGGGGCCGCCTCTATGCCTTTGCTCTTTTTCTGTCCTTTTTCCGCTCTTTGCTTCATATTTCCACCATCTCGAATTGAGGTTTACATTACCCCCCTTCGAGACGGGTGCCAGTCCCATGGCACTTTGAGCTCTTTCATGTGGCAGGGTGGATTTGGGCAAGTGCCTGGTGGGGTGATGAGAGGGCCACATGTAGACTCCGTTGATTGGGAAGCTTTGGTAATGAATGGATGGAGAACCCAAGGTATGTTGAGTGGATGATGGGGGCCTCCAAAGTTGGTGGTTTGCAGCATCTCATTGTACCTGAAAGGAGAAAGTGCTCTACCTAAGGGGAGTGTCTACCTCACTGTACAGTGCTCTGTGCTTATGCTGGTGGAATGGGGAGCTGGGTCTAACCACATGCAAGCCTAGGTGATGTCCCACACTTGAGGATCCCATTCATGCAAAGGGAGGTACATTGTGTGTAGCTTAGGGTGACAAGTCTACGAGTGTTACCTCCCTAGGTATGTCTTGCCCTTGAGGGGCCCTAAGCGTGAAGTGGGGAGTCGAAAGGGGCTAGGGGGTTAGGAACGGAGTCGATCGACTAAGGCCATCGGGCTGCCTAACTTGAGGACCCCTAGGTACAATGACTGTGAGCTATATGCTGCGACTTGTGTTTGGACGTGTCGTATGATCCTTTCATTGTTATTTGTTTGCTCTTTTTCTTTTTTGTGGCTTGCTAAGTTACATGATTTGGGCAGTAGCTAATTGCTAGTTATCATCATCAAAATATGCTGGGGAAGGGGATTTAATCGAGTGACTCAAAAATTTCCAGCTCTGCATGTAACACTTAAGGTTCAAGCGGACATGGAGAGAGGTGGTGGAGAGGAATGGGTGGTTACAGTGGTGGGTGAATTGGCTGTCACTCATATCCTCAAGGATAGCGAGGTAGAAGGAAGGTAGAAGGCTGGCTCGCATCATTAGGCAAGTCATTGCGCAACTATCTATGGCATTAGGATCAAAAAAGAGTGGGGGGAGACCACGTTCTACTGAGGTGGGATCTTGCTTAAGTAAGATTTTTAATAGTCTAAGGTATTTGCATGTGGTAATGAAGGCGGGATCAAGACAGGAGGAGAAGTCAACAATGAAGCGGGTCATGGTAGCATCTAGGAGATCTGAGGTGAAAGTAGGGCTTGTGCTAAGGTAGTAGTACGAGGGTTATATATGATGGGGAAGTCGTAGTGACCATGGATGTTTGTATCAAAATCTATGCCTACCCTACGAGGATATGCCATGAAGGTGGGGTTGTTTCTCTCAGAGGGGAGGATATTACAAAAAGCCATCCAGGAGAACACATTGTAGTTGCAAATGCGTCTCCACCACAGTGGTTGGCACTCATATCCGGGCACAGATCGAGGCACTTCAAAAACCTTATTTTTCCAATACTACGCATCCTTGATGCCCCAAGGGGTGGGATTCTTCTATGTTTCTTCTAGTCATTGTTGGCCTAGCCGACTTCCAACGCCGATCACCTCTTCCACTAATTTAAGGGGAAGGACTCTATGCAGGTCATTGGGGAGGAGGAAGTTGAAGTTAAAGGGCTATTTCTCTTTTTCTTATCTCTCCTAGACTACGAGTTCTGCATGGAACCTGGTCGGCAAGTCACCTGGGCATGGTGGAAGAGGTGCACACAGCTGTGCCATAGGCTTGGCCCTCAATCTTTGTCTGGCCTCTTCCACCATTTTCTTTCTCCTTTCCCTCGAGGCAGTTTTTCTTTCTGAGGATGTGTCCATTGATTGTTGTTGTTCTTCAGGGTGGGGTGAAGGGGGTTGTGGGATCGCATCTTCTTCAAATCTGCCCATGTCAAATTTTAGTTCATCTTCACCCCTTTGGCGATCCTCTTGATGTACCTCCTTTACAAACCCTAGTGCATCAATCTCCTGGGTGGTTAGGTTGGCCAACAACAGGTACTTGCATTGTTCATCAAGGCTCAACCCAACTGCAATGGTTTGTGGTGGCATGTGTAGCCCTGCTTGCAGAGCTCTGCGTGCTATACTTAGTCTCTTCTTTGCCACCTCAAAGGGCTCCCCTTCCTCCGTGTGAGTGGAATCCATCAAAGTATTCAAAAAAGCTCGTTGTTGAGTGTTGAAGCCCACTTGGGCTACCTCTGCTCTGCTTTCTGCTAGGACTTTCTCTTTTTCTACAAGGGCCAGTTGACACGCCAAGGTCTTCACTCTTCATTCATTTTGGCATGCCCACTCTTCGGCTCTCTTTTTCATCTCCCCCATACTTTCTCCTTGTCTTTGTACTAGGGCCATGAGTCTTTGCTCCTAGTCTTCCAATTCCTTGCTCGTTCTCTCCTGCTCTTTTCTTTCAAGGCTCCACTTTTCGCATGGTTTCCATCTCTCTGTGGTGTTGCTCCTCTTCTTGCTTCCTTTCTTCTTCCCTCGTGAGGCAAACTCTTCCATGCCTCGTACGATCCGATCTGTTTTTTGCTGCCAAATCCTCATATTGCACAATTAAAAGTTTATATTCTCCATGCATTTTTACTAGCTCTTGATTTTCATCTTCAACCCGTTGCTGCCAGCTTTCCTCCTTGTCATCTTTGGCCTTTAGTTCCTATTTTAGGTCAATGATATCATTTTGTTGCATAGCTATTTGCCTCGTCTTTTCAAGCTAGAAGGTTGCCGATGACTCCTTTTCCGCCTCCAACTTGGCCACCGTGATCTTTCTTTCCTCCTTTGCCTTCTCTAGCTGAGAGTGTAGTTCAGCAACACATTCATCATGGTTTCCCGATGGTGTCATAGTAGTAGGGATTGGAGTAGTCGAAGCTTCCACCTTTTGGCATTTTGGATCTTGCCTAGACTTGGCATTTGTGGCCAGTATTTTTTGCCTAGCGGCCGTAGTCTCCACAATCTTTCCTTGGGCCAATTCCTTATTAATGAAGTACTTCATCCAGGCCACAAAATTGTTTACATCGGCACGGACAAGGATGCTTGGAGTGAGAGTGGTTGCCTCGCTAGTGACCATCAAGAGGGGCGGGATGGGATGGATGGGAGCCTTGCCCTTGCCTTCGATGACCACAAGCGGTACGACTTTGAGTACATGAGTGCTTGAGCCAAGTCTCTCATCCCTGGGCAGACTTAAAGCCCCTAGGTCATCGAGTCGGCTTTGTTCTTCTATGGACCGGTGAATTTCTTTGGCCATGTCTTCATTCTCCTTTCTCCTCAACTCTGCCTCCTTTTCCACAGCCCTTCTCTCTCTCTCTTCCTTTGTTTTCCTTGATTCTTCTGCTAGCTTTTCAACTTCTTCCTTCTCTTTCTTCTTCCTCTCTTCAGCCTCTTTTGCCAACTCCTTCTTGGCCTTTCTGGCTTCCTCTTTCAACTCCTCTGCCTCTTTCTTTTTCTTCTTCTCCCTCTCTTCGACCTCTCTTAGGGATTTCCTTTTGGCTCTCTCTAGATCTTCTTTTTCGTTCTTCCTGCCCTCATCCTATTTCTTCTTCTGAGCTATCTTTTTAGTGGGCTTCTTTACTTTTTTCCTTCTAGATTGAGCCTCTTGATCCTCCTTCTCTGTCTCAATTTTTATCATGTCACTCAATGGCTCTTTCTCCTGGTGGATTGACGACCTATCTAAAGTCTCATCCGCTCCTTTTCCTTGTTGAGCTTCTTTTACAGCCTCCTGGATGATGGCTGTCAGCACACTTCCATATCCAATGAAAGAGGCTTTCGAGGAAGGTCTCTTCCTCTCAATACTTTTAGAGGCTAGGGACTCTCCGATGCCTATCTGTTGCCTAGGGCTAGTGCTTTGGTTGCTTGATCTATGGTCTTGTGAAAGCAGCCATTCTAGTCTACCTCATCCAAGGTGTGGGTTGCCACATTCTCTAGCATAGGCACACTAATTTAGTGCATGAAGGAGTTATAGCGATGGATGGAGAAGAGTGAGTGCACCAATTTTGCCTGCATGTGGGCCTCAGCATCGAGGATATCCTGTATGCTGATGATATCGTTTGTCAAAACATCTTGTCTCTTCATCTTTAGCATAGCATACACATCTCTCTTATGTTTCTTTTCCACCTTAAGTTCCAACCCCAGTGCTTTCTCCACCAAGGCCTAGTTCAATGGCACCTACACTTGTTTAGCATTCTCCCCTCTTCCCACTATCACCAGCAAGATCACTACCTTATCACACTTCTTAAACTTCGTAAATCTATTAGGGAGGTCTTGTGGTTTTCATTGTTCGTTTGCTCGTCCGTTCTTAGGCTGATTTGCCATTCCTCTCTTTAATCATCTACGCATTAGGTGGACGGGTAGGTCCCCCTTGATATGTCTAGTCTTGGGAGGCCTAAGTATTTTTGGGTCGCTCTCTGAACTCACTTCTGACTCAGAATCGAACTCCTCATCTTCACTAGAAGAGCTAGTCTCTTTGGATGGTCGCAGCTCAGAGGCTGACTCTGTTCTAAGTACTGGCATGGTACCTGGTTGGGTTAGGCGTGCTTGTTCAAAGTTTATGGCTCGTTTTTGTTCCAACCAAGTGCGATCACAATCCACGTGCATGATCCCTTGTTAACCCTCAGACAAACAAGGTGGAAAATCCAGAAAATCTAAAGCAGAATACAAGGGCTAAAGCAAAAGTGAAACAAAAGAGGAAGCTACGCCAAGAAAAGCATGGAAACACAAGAAGTGCAGAAAAGTTTTAAATCAAGGAGAAAGGCGCACAAGGAAAAGTGCAAATCAATACTTTTGTAAAAGCGCGCAAGGCGTATCATGATTTAAGTTAAGAGCGCTAGGCTCCCATTCGTGCAATTTGTAAAGGTAGATGGGCGGTAGGAAGGAAACTAAGAAGATAGGAGGACAATGGGAAAAAGGGCCTAGGCCATATAAAAAAGACAATAAGGTAATGACCGCCCAAAAGGGATTTAGGGTTTTGTATATAAAGTTGAAAAGTGAATGAGAAGCTCATTTTTGTGTGTGGCCAAAAGTGTCTCTCCTCTTCTTCTTCTTCTTCTTCTTCTTCTTCGTCTTCTTCTTGCTTGCTTGAGCTTGTGCTTAAGAGAGGGAGTGTGAGGGTGCAAGGGAGTGAGTGTGTGAGGGTGAGGGACCAGGGAGGAGAAGCTCTCCATATTCTCCTCCCTTCTTCTCTTCTCTTCACTTGCTCACAGCAATGGAGCTTGGAGCATGGAGCTTGAGGATGGAGTTTGCTTGAAGCTTGCACCTAGATCATGGAGCTACCGAAGTGCTCGGGAGAGGAGGTAACTCGATCGGGCACGGGCATGGAGCTAAGCTCACTACACCCGTAGAGATGGATAGTGTGCCAGCTATGTGAGAGGTAGCCAATAGTGCTCGACTTAGAACACTTGAAACAATAAGTGGTCTGTGGATCTTAGCAGTTGATCACCTCTACATTTTGGTTCCATTTCCAGGACCAATGAATTCAAGCTTTGAGCGCTTGCACGCTTCAAATCGAGCATCGAAGTAGGGGTTAGATATGCTCAATGCCCCACCCTCATAAGGTGCCACTAATGATCCGTGGTGCTCAAAGTTGTAAGGCCCCATTATGAGGAGAAGCCAAATGTGAGCCCAGACATTGGTTGAGTCCTGACTTATATATCAGATGAGGTCTATGTAACCGAATGGCAAAAAGGTGACCATTGTGGGTCTAATCTTTGGGTTGGATTGAGTAGTTAAACCAGTAGCAACTTGAGGCACATTGCATCGAGTTACGGGGTAAGGGAGTTAAAAGGGACCCCTATTTTGGGGTCCGATGGTAAAGGGAATATTCCTTGGAATATTCCCTATCCGACTAGTGGAGGCTCATATGGTAGGTCAGTCATGCTGACCTAACCACCTTCACGAGCTATAAAAGCTAAACCCCTTCACAGCCATCCATCATCTGTCTTTCACCCAGTCAGAGTTGTTCTAGCTAGCCTTAAGCTCTTCTATCTAGATCACCATCTAAGCTTCATGTGGAAGCGCACGGGTGGAAAAGCCATCTTTGTATCAGTTGTTTGGAGCTTTAAAAATTTTCTAATTCTCCTCTTATTTGTTGTGTTCTCTCTATCTCTATCTCTTTCTCAGATTCTGTTCCGCTACACCGTGTAATTTTTACATGGTATTAGAGCCCAGGGGGCTGTAGGGATCGAAGAGTGCGCAAGAGGCAAAGGCTTCAACAGCAAAGAGGAACAATGTCGTCTTTCGGAAGCGGTTCTGGTGCATCAGGAAGTGATGCAAAAGGTGGTGCTGCTATGCCAACTATTCAAACACAGGATTCGTCCACCAACCTTCAGCGAAGGAAAGTTAGATGGTACAAACTATACCTTGTGGAAGTTCAAAATTACAACTATCCTTGATTCTTATGAGCTTTTGGAGATTGTGCTGGGGACTAATGTAGAACCACAGCCTACCCCCGACCCATCAAATCCTAGTGTGATGATTCCTCCGAATGCAGATCTTCTACAAGCTTGGAAACGAAGGAATGCAGATGCATTGTGTGCCTTAGTTACAAGTTGTTATGACAGTGTTTTGACTTTGATTCAACATACAACCAAAGCATCAGAGGCTTGGAATGTACTGAGGAGTCAGTATGAAATGTGAAACCAAACAAGGATTCAAAACTTGGAGAATCAACTAGCAGCGGAGAATTTTGCTGAAGGAGAGACAACTGAAGCATTCATCACTCGAATTAAGAATCTGCGCGACTAGATGGCTAGTGCTAGGATACAAAAGACTAGCAAGAAGCTAGCTCGGAGGTGTCTTCGAATTTGTCCACAAAAGTTTGATGGACTAGTAACTACCCTTAATACTCATGTGAAACCTCAAGCTTTGAGTTTTGAGGAGTTTTATGCATTATTGCTGGAGGAGGAGTTGAGGCTGAAAGCCCGAGAAGGAAGCAACAATGGAGATGATGCATTCTCTGCCAATGCAAAAGGCAAAGGTGGTTCCTCCACCAAAAATGATGGTGACAAAAAGAAGAAGGGCGGTAAGAAGAAGTTTCAAGGAGAGTGCTTCTATTGCAAGAAGAAAGGACATGCAATCGTAGATTGTAGTGTCAAGAAGGCAGATGAAAAGAATGGTACCCTTAAAAGTAAAGGGAAAGAGACATCCAATACAATTGAAGTAGAATTGGAGTTATTCATGGCGACCATTGAGGAGGTGTGCTCCTTGGCACAAGAAGAATTTACCACTAACTCATGGGTATTGGATAGTGGGGCCTCCCGTCACGTGACCAACAAGAAAGATCTATACAGTTCTATGCAGCTTCTACAAGAATCATCAATGTGACGGTTGGAAATGATGCAAAATTCCTTGTTGTGGGTACAGGTACTATTTCATTTGTTGTTGCAAATGGTGATGTCAAAAAGCTTTCAAATGTGTTGTATGTTTCCGAAATTAGGAGAAATCTGTTATCAGTTGTTGCTACCGTAACTGATCTTGGTCATGAAGTGAAGTTCAAGAAGACAGGTGCAGAAATTCTTGATAGTGATGGCAAAGTTGTTAGCAAAGGAGAAAGAAGGAACAACCTATATGAGCTAAGTGTTCTTACAGCCACCCTTGGAGTGGGCACAAGTAAGCTTTGGCATTAAAGGTTTGGACACATTGGATTTGCAGTGTTGAAGGAGATGCACAAGTAAGGTATGGTTGCTCACCTACCTGCAATGACTGAATTGAAGGAACCATGTGAAGCTTGTATGATAGGCAAGCAACAGAGAAAGGCATTTCCACAAGAAAGCAAGAATAGAGCACATGCTTCTCTAGAGTTGGTGCATGCTGACTTGTGCAGAAAGATGCCTACATGGACCTTGGGGGGATCTTCTTATTTTATGTTGATTGTCGACGACTACAATAGGAAGATGTGGGTGTACTTCCTTCGTGATAAGGCTCAAGCTTTTGATGAGTTTAAAGAATGGCTAACACTTGTTGAGAATGAAATAGGGAAAAGTGTGAAGAAATTTAGAACAAATGGTGGTGGAGAGTTCAACTCAAAGGAGTTTGAAAACTTTTGCAAGAGCAAAGGGATCAAGCATCAATTGACGACACCTCACACACCTCAGCAGAACGGTGTTGTGGGATGCAAGAATCGCACCATTGTGGCAAGATGCATGCTAAAGGGCAAGGGATTGCCTAACCATTTTTGCAAAAGCTGTTAATACTGTAGTCTAGATTTTAAATCGAAGCTACACAAAGGCTCTCAAGGGAAAAACACCTCATGAGGCTTACACTGCTAAGAAACCATCTGTCTCACACTTCAGAATTTTTGGATGTGAATGTTATGTACATATTCTAGATGAGAAGAGAAACAAGTTACAACCAAAAAGCAGAAAATGTATCTTCTTGGGTTATAGTGATGAGCAGAAAGCTTACAAAGTATATGACCAAGAGGCAAAGAAGATCATCAAGTGTCGTGATGTGGTGCTCAAGGAGCAGCTACATACAGTGGAGGAGGAGAAGGCAAGTTCTTCCACTTTATCCTCAAGTGAAGAAGTAGTCCACTATGAACTTGTCCCGAGAGTTGTCCCTATCCTTAAGGAGAAGGAAGCATCATCTTCAAATGATGAGGAAAAAGTTCACCAACCTGACATCACCTCACCGAAAAAGCCATTGCCGCCTTGGGTGTAGCAGCTCTATGACCACAATAATCCTATGCCCACATCTGTTGAGGATAAGGCAGACGGACCAAGGAGGTCTCAAAGAATAGAGGAGCAAAGGAGGGCTTCTACTCACATAGTCAATATGGCCTTGATGGCTAAGATTATGAGAGAAGTAAAGGAGCCAACTGACTTGGAAGAAGCACTTGCAGATCCAGCATGGAAGGCAGCTATGCAAGCCGAGTATGACAGCATAATGAAGAATGACACTTGGGAGCTAGTGGATCAGCCAGCAAAGCGGAAGGTTATTGGCACCAAGTGGCTCTAGAAGGTAAAGTACAAGGCTAATGGTACCTTAGAAAAGTACAAAGCTAGACTGGTTGCACAAGGATTTTCACAGGTTGAAGGGTGTGATTTTCAAGAGTCATTTGCCCCAACTGCCAGAATGACCACTATTTGCACAGTACTTGCAGTGGCTGCCCACAAGCAATGGCCAGTTTACCAAATGGATGTTAAGTCAGCGTTCTTAAATGGTGACCTCAAGGAGGAGGTGTACCTGGCTCAGTCACCAGGGTTTGAGGCCCCCCATTCTGAGAACAAAGTGCGTAAGCTAAAGAAGGCATTATATGGGCTGAAACAAGCCCCCAGAGCATGGTACCAACGGATAGATAAGTTCTTTTTAAGCTTAAACTTCAAAAGATGTGCTTTAGATGCTAACTTATATGTTTATAGGGATGGTGAAAAGTCTTTAGTGATTGTCCTATATGTGGACGACCTTCTTATTACAGGTGCTATGTAGATATGATCAACTAAACTCAAAAGGCTTTGAGTTCTGAGTTTGAAATGATAGACTTGGGCTTGTTGCACTATTGTTTGGGAATTGAAGTCTGGCAAGAGCCAGGAAAGATCTTCATCTCTCAGAAGAAGTATGCATGGGAGATCTTGAAGGCATTTGGCATGACCGAGTGCAAGGAGATAGTTACACCTAAGGAGGTGAATGCAAAGTTATCCGTTGAGGATACATCAGCATTGGCAGACATTGGGAGAGGTACAGGAGGATGGTCAGCAGTCTGATCTGCTTGTGTAATACTAGACCAAATATTAGTTTTGTTGTTGGTTTTTTGAGCACGTTCTCAGACAAACCTCATGAGAGTCATCGGAAGGCTGGGATGGGAGTGCTCAGATACTTGAAGGAAACTCTTGACTATGGTATCACATACAATTTCGGAACTTCTCTTATGGGGAATTGTGACTCAAATTGGGCAAGAGACAGTGATTCCAGGAAGTCAGTTTCTGGTTATTGTTTCTCTTTGGGTTCATGAATTTTCTCTTGGATTAGTAAGAAGCAACCAACAGTGGCATTGTCTTCTACTGAAGCAGAGTACAAGGCAGCTTGTTTTGCTACATCATGTGAAGCAGTATGGTTGAGAAGGATCCTATGGCATATGGGAGTGCAAGATAAAGAACCAACTGTGTTGAGATGTGACAATCAGAGTTGCATCGCCATTGCCAAAAATCTAGTGTTTCATGCACGCACCAAATATATAGAGATCCAGTATCACTATGTGTGTAATTTGATGGAGGATGGGATAGTGAAACTGGTCTACTGTCTAATAGAGGAGAATGGAGCAAATATCTTCACCAAAGCACTTATTACGAAGGATTTGCTTCATGTTCATCTTCAGAGACTCGGCATTGGGCCGAGGAGATAGTTCACCTATGGGTGGACATTGAGGGGGGGTGTTAGATATGCTCAATGCCCCACCCTCATAAGGTGCCAGCAATGATCCATAATGCTCAAAGTTGTAAGGCCCCCATTATGAGGAGAAGCCAAATCTGAGCACGGATATTGGTTGAGTCCTCACTTGTTTATCAAATGAGGTCTATGTGACCAAATGGCAAAAAGGTGACCATTGTGGGTCTAATATTTGGGTTAGACTGAGTAGTTAAGCTGGTAGCAACTCGAGGCACATTGCATTGAGTTGCGGGGTAAGGGAGTTAAGAGGGGCCCCTATTTTGGGGTCCGAGGGGGGGCCGCGGAAGTGGCCCCTGGCTGGGGGTCCCAAGGGGGCCATCGGTCCCCTTGGCGGGGGTCCGGGGGGATGGTAGCGCCCCCGGTTGGACGGTAAAGGGAATATCCCCTGGCCGACTAGTGGAGGCTCATATGGTAGGTCGGCAGGCTATAAAAGATAAACCCCTTCACAACCATCCATCATCTATCTTTCACCCAGTCAGATTTGTTCCAGCTAGCCTTAAGCTCTTCACCTATCTTCTGTCTAGATCACCATCTAAGCTTCACTATGGAAGCGCACGGGTGGACAAAGCCATCTATGTATCAGTTGTTTGAAGCTAAAGAAATTTTCTAATTCTCCTCTTATCTGTTGTGTACTCTCTATCTCTATCTCTTTCTCAAATTCTGTTCGCTGTGCCATGTAATTTTTATAGTAGCCAATAGCGCTCAGCTTGGAACACTTGAAGCAATAAGTGGTCCATGGGTCTTGGCAGTTGATCACCTCTACATTTTGGTTCCATTGCTAGGACCAACGAATTCAAGCCTTGAGCATTTGCACGCTTCAAATCAAGCATCAAAGTAGGGTTTCCCTGAACCGGTGCTGCTTAAGTTGGATAGGTAGGAAGCAAGGGAGTTTTGAAGAGGTATTCAATCTCCTTAGCAAGTAGGTTTTTGGGTTTTCGAATTTGGAAAAGCATGTTGGAGTAGTGTAGGTATTTCCTTTATGATTTTTGCTTGCAATTAGGTAGGATAGGAGCAAAACATTGGAGCATGCAGCAAGGTTTCTCTTGCTATATAACAAGCTGAAACAGGGAAAAGAAGGGCCAAAAATGAAAATTCGGTTTAAGTATTGGCAAGGGGAGCAAGGCTAAGGTGAATGCAAGCCTGAGAAGGGTAATAAGAGGCCAAGAGTGGCAAGGAAGACTACATTTTGCATTGCAGGGTTTCAGGAGAGCTGAGAGAGGGAGAGAGAGCTTCATCACGTGGACCTGCTTTGATCTTGCCATCGAGGATTCCTTTGCCAATACAGGTAATTCCACACCTTCCCCTGCATAAGTAGCTAGGATTTGGAGGTGCTTGATCAATAAGATGGCCTCGATTGCTCGGCGCGACGATTTCTGTGGAGTTCAATGAAAAATGCATCGCGTTCGGCCTGACAGGATTGACAAGATTTTGGGCCGAGTCCCAGAATTGGCCCTCGGCCCACTCGACTCAAACCCCCCCACTCGGCCCACGTGATTCGGACACTTATCGCTCGGCCCGTCCGAGTCAACCACTCGACCCTTTTTGACTCGGCCCGTCCAAAACAGACAACTCAGCCAACACCTTTAAATTCGGCCCTCAGCCCTCGCGCCTCAGTCCATGCCTCAGCCCGCCATCCAAGCCCCCCACTTGGCCCATATGATTTGGACAATCATCGCTTGGTCCGCTGTCTGAGTCAACCATTTGGACCAACTTAATATTTTGCCCTCAGTCCTCATCCAAGTCCACCACTCGGCCCCTGCAATTCGCATGAGTTGAGCTGAGTTAGAGTCTTGCAAATTTTTTGGAAAATTGCACCAAACACAACTAGATCTCAACTGTGCAAATCTTTGTGATCCATCCCAAAGCCCGGAACTCGATTCTGGCTCAAGGAATAGGCGAATTCGCAAGATGCAACCGCTTAGCAGCTTCAATAGGTGGTTGAGAGAGTCAGCACATTAACGGCAGCCAACGGAGTCATAGATCCCGAAATGAACATAAAATGAGTAAAACAATGTAGCAAGAAACCCTAGAACCTCAATGGGCCAATCTAGCCGACAAGGGCAAAAATGCCACACCACACAAACATGTATAGGTTGCATTCGAACTGCATCTAGTCAAAGCGGGATGCAACTGCGAAGATGACTAGACATGATAGTCTTGAAGATGGATGTACCTTGAACGACACTACATAGACAACCCAAGATATTTGTAGAGAACTCAAATCTAGCTATGTAGTTGTGGACTCAAGGGCATGCATTAGAAGGCTTAAATTTACAAGCCAAGACCCAGAAGATAAAGAAATAGTGCCTCATGCTTATCTTAGGGTCAAACTCACCGCAAAAAGAGAGCATTGTGCCAATGCATTGTGCCAATGCTCTCATCGATGAAGGGGCAGATTTTAATAACTTGACCTATGAAGTATGGACTCTGCTAGGCCAACCAAAGCTCACACCGACTAATGCAACTCTTAGTCCATACATGGGGGGACACCCACAAGCACTCATAAGAAAGTGTAAAATCCTTGTAACTATTGAAATTGAAAGCTTGCCTATCATGTTCCATGTTCCTCCAAATAGTGCTAGTTGTGGAAAGGAAACCCTCCTAGGACGACCCTTCAAAAGGGCGACGAAGTGTGAGGCTGATTACGTAGCATAGAGGATACAGTTAACACTATCGGGGGTGAGGATAATCACAATCTTTAGTAAAGGTGACCTCATCAAACCTCGAGGTAAAGACAAAGAACGTTCTAACATACTAGGCAAGCCTGGTAATGAGAGCAAGGACTTGTTGAAAGAGTTGATACAAATGCAAGTTCAACAGGGAAAACTGGTGAGCGAGGCCATACTCGAAACAAGAAGGTCAGGATGCAATGCCAAGGATGGGGGCTTTGGACTTACAAATATCGTAGAAGACCCCAAAAGAAGCGCAAGCCTTATAGACGAAGGTATCGATGGAGAGCCAACACAATGCCGAGATGGATATCCAAAGTGTTGCTACATGCTCAAGGGTATGACGCAGGTAACCGATGGATTTGGGTACCAAAACCCCGTGTTAAACCACCTCTGTCAACCAAAGGCAAGGACGTATCAAGGGCAAAAAAGTGCAGGAGGAAATCTAAAATGAAAAACCAAGCCTCGAGTCAAAAACATTGGAGTGACTGAGCCCCACATAAGTGAAATCAGGAAACCAAACGAGACTATTCAAAGGGTAGATCCTCAGCCTAGCGTGCTTAACAAGTGCATATCATATGTACCTATCAAGTGTACACAAAGGCCACTAGTGCCCAAGGAGCCTTCGATTTCCCAAAAGAATAATGAGTAGCTTAGGTGCAACAATGTTCATGGTAAGGTTAATTGCTCAGCAAAGCAATTGGCAGAATCATCTAACAGCCACAAGCAAATCTCTCAGCCAGTGCCAAGTCTACCTAGAAGCCCCAAATCTCCTACACCCTCTTTTCCTAAACAAACACAAGAAGCACAATAGCAATCATCAAGTGCAGCTGCTCAATCCCAATCCCTATCTCCATCTAAGCTTCCAAATGTCCAAGAGGTGGGACATGACACCACCTTTAGCTCTCAGCCTAAGGATTTGCATGTGCAATCCATCGTGACTAGCTTCGACCTGCACAAGTGAATGCGGAAAGGGCAATAGAGGACATGGCCAAAGAAGTGCATGAGGAAATCTAAACGAAAATCCAATTCTTGGTTCAACAACATTAGAGTGACTGAGCCCCTCATGATTGAAATCAAGAAACCAAACAGGACTATTCAAAAGGTAGATCCTTAGCCTGGCATGCTTAATAAGTAGACATCAGATGTAACCATTGAGTGTGCACAAAAACCATTAGTGCCCAAGGAGCCTTTGACTTTCCAAGAGGATAATGAGCATCATAGGCATAATGCTGCTCATGATAAGGCTGATTTCTCAACAAAGCAAATGGCAGAATTGCCTAATAGCTGCAAGCAAATCTTGAGGCCCAACCAAGCATATCAACGGCTGACCTAGTTCAAGGTCCTGAGTTTTTAAGGGATACACCTTCACTAACCAAGAAAAAGAGGGGAAAACAACGAAAATAATGGCAGTTGTAAGTGGTTGGGGACACCAAGAAGACGGAGACCAAGAGCACAGAAGGGCTTGAGAATAAAGTGTCAAGCCTACCCACTAAGGAACCCATGGCCATCTCCCCTAACAACGGTGAAACCTCAGGCATATCCATGTGTTCTGATGAGTCAAAGCAACCATTACCATCAATGGTTGCTCACAACACTCAATCCATCGACAACAAAACTTACATTGACTAGTCAAGAGTGTTGAGATATCGAGCTCCACTCGTGATACGCCAGGGTGACTGTTGTGTATTTATGTCACCGACTTGTCAGTTGCAGACGCGGTTGGTACACCGCCCATGACTAATATCTACATGATAGCTATCCTTATCTACTCTAGTTCGTGGCTCAATTAGTATGCCACCTTAGTTAGTTGAGTTTGGTTTGAGACCCATATATAGGGTTCTTCTATTTCTTTGTATGAGAGTTCTTTTGGCTTACACAACTAAGAAGAGGAAAACTATTTTCAGCCTCCACCCTTGTGTGTATTCCCCCATTGTGCAAGCAAGAAAGCTTCAAGTGAGACTCCTTCCTTCTCTCCCATAATCTTGACATGGTATCAGAGCCTTGTACGTGGTAAGGAGCTCAAGAAAGCAAGCCAAGCTCGCGGTGTTCTGGTAAGAGGAGCAATGTTGCTTTCATTTTCTGTTTTGGGAGCAAATCTCTGCAGGCAACACAGTCGGAAATTGCAAGAGTGCATTGTCTCAGGTTGAGTCGCCCTTCGCGGTGAAGCAAGAGGGCAGTATATGCTGCGGGAAAGGCCTTTAGCCCTTGGCGACCTTGTTTTTTTTATTTGAGGCCATTTCGGGGCCTGTTTTGGAGGCGGAAGTTTTCTGCACGCACTCAAGAAAAGGCCCAATTTTATGCTGTGCAGCCACTGTTCTACAGGTCGGTGAAAAGTTACTGTAGAAATTGCATCGTATGCTTGTGCGCAGAGACATTGGGAGTTACATAATCATCCCTGTTGCCTGTTGATGCAAAATCGTCACTAGGAAGTGACTATGTGGTCAAATACCACTTTTGCTAGTTTTGCATATTTTCCCTTGTGAGGGTGAAGCTGTGTTTTTTGCAGTGACAAAATTTTTTGCAGTGTTCTATAATGGCATCTGATTCTCTTTCACAGATTGTCACTGAAAAGCTTGACAAGAACAACTTCCAAGCATGGAAGTTTAGAATGACGAATTTCCTTATGGGAAAAGGATATTGGGAATTTGTTGCAGGAAATGAAGAACCAGTTCTTCCTGATGTTCCCAATCAACAGCAAATGCAGGCATTTAAAGCATGGCATGAGAGAGCCAGGAAAGTTATGTATTGGCTGTCTATCAGCATTTCAGACTCTATGATTGTGCATATTCAAGATGCAAGTACGCCAAAGGAGGCATGGGATACTTTGTCAAAAATGTATAGCACAAATACGCAAGCCAGGAAAATGCAGCTCAAGCAAGAGTTGCATAATGTGCAAAGAGAAAGTATGAGCATCAATGACTACCACATGAAGGTGAAGAAGATTGCAGATGCACTTGCTTCCATTGGGTCGCCAGTGGAAGATGATGATTTAGTTTCTGTGACCTTGAATGGTCTAGGAAAGGATTATGCACAGTTTCGGACATCCATTTCAATTCGTGAAAGATTTCCTGATTTTGAGGAGCTGATTGCTCTTCTAATTTCTGAGGAGCAAAGAAATGGTGGTGCATCTTCTTCAGGAGGAACTTCAAAAGAAGCTGTCTTCTACTCAAATGCTGGAAGAGGTAGAGGCAGAGGTAGAGGAGGCCGATATGGAGGCCGTGGTAGAAATCAGAATATGCAGCAAACTCAAGAAAACCAGTCCTATGGAGGAGGACGTGGTAACTCTAGAGGCAGGGGGAGCCAAAGAGGTCGTGGTGGATGGCAAAGAGGCCAAAATGCAAACAGTAATGTTGAATGCTACTACTGTGGTAAAATGGGTCATATGGCTAAAGACTGCTATAAAAAGCAGAATGACATCATGAATGGAAAACTGCAACAAGGGAATTATGCATCTTCTAGTAGACAGGGTAATAACAGAAATGAGCATTTGTTTATGGTGCAGCACATGAACAATTCTGTGACAAGTGCAGAAGAAAGCAATGATGTATGGTATGTTGACTCAGGTGCATCAAACCACATGACAGGTCATGCAGAATGGATGGAGAATGCAAGGAAAATGGAAAAACCAGGATTTGTGGAGACTGGTGATGATACTGCACATCCTATTGTGCAGATTGGATAAATTCCTTTGTCTATGCAGGATGGGAAAAAGAAATACCTGTCAGATGTATTTCATGTCCCGAATATCACCAAGAATTTGGTTTCTGTTGGTCAAATGGTTGAGCAGGGCTTGCAGGTCAGATTTAATCCTCATGGATGCTTTGTTGAGGATATGAAAAATAAAGGTCGCTTGATAGCAAAAGGAAAGAAGAAGAGCAGAATGTTTACATTGGATGCAGACATGCCTGAATTGAGTGCAACAATGTTTGCACATGGGACTGGTGTAGTTGCAGATATTGATATCTGGCATAAACGCATTGGTCATGTTAATGTACAGCGACTTAAATCAATGCAGGCCCAAAATATTGTTGCAGGATTGCCCAAATTCAAGGTTGCAGAAATGCATAAGGTATGTGAAGCCTGTCAGTTTGGAAAACAAGCAAGGAAACCATTTCCTAGACATGTTCAAGAGAGTGAGAAGCCATTGGACTTAATCCACTCTGATGTGTGGACTACTAAAGCTGCATCTCTTGGAGGCTGTCATTATTTTGTCACTTTTATTGATGACTATAGCAGAAAAGTTTGGGTGTATTTTATGAAAAAGAAAAGTGAAGTTTTTGGGCATTTCAAAACTCTTAAAGCTATGGTTGAAAAAGAAACAGGCCTGCAGATAAAATGCCTAAGGTCAGATGGAGGGGGAGAGTACCTCTCAAATGAGTTTGCAAGGTTCCTGCAGGAGCATGGCATAAAGCAGCAATATTCATGTAGTCATACCCCACAACAAAATGGAATTGCAGAAAGGAAAAACAGGCATATTGGAGAGGTATCTCGTGCCATGCTCAATGAAAAAGACTTGCCAGATTTTTATTGGGCTGAAGCATTTGCTACAGCAGTCTACATAATGAACAGGACTCCCAATGCAGCAATACATGGAATGACTCCAGAGGAGAGGTATACTGGTAGGAAACCAAATATTTCTCATTTGAAAATTTTTTGTTGCATTGCCTATGTACATGTGCCAGATGAGCTGAGATCCAAGTTGGATCCAAAAGCTGAGAAGTGCATCTTTATTGGTTACTCTCTGCAGCAAAAAGGGTACAGATGCTATAACCCTTCTACTTGTAAGTTTACAGTGAGCAGAGATGTTGTTTTTGATGAGATGAATAGCTGGTATAAACCAGTAAATGTGATTGATGATGTAGATGCACAAAATGGTAATGCTGCACAGAATTCACAGCAGCAGTCACAAAATATTAGTGGACTTGGAGCGTCCTCTAGCAATGGTTCACATTCTTCGCCATGGACAGGCAGATTGAGATCAGGAGAATCTTCTCAAAGCAATGCAAATAGTGGTATGCAGGTATCACGAAAAGGAAAAGAGAAGGTTGATCAGCCCATGTTTGATGTGAATGCAGGTCACTCTTATGTGGATGGTGAATCCAGTGGCTCAGAACAGAGTATTGATGATGAGTTGGGTATTCCTTCTATTGTTACACATGGAGTAAGGAAGACCAGGGATGTTTTGAGAGCACCTGGGAGTGAACCTATCTTGCGCAGGTCTACGAGAGCTAGGTATCCTGTGGATAGGCTAAAATATGATGGATTTACAGCCATTCACTATGCATATATGGTTAAACTGATACAGGAACCAGAACCCACTTCTTTTGAGCAAGCCATGGGAAAAGAAAAATGGGAGAAAGCCATGGATGAAGAAATGGATGCCTTGGAAGCAAATGCTACATGGGAATTGGTACCTTTGCCTAAAGGTAAAAATGCAATTGGCTGTAAGTGAGTTTATAAGGTGAAGCACAATGCAGATGGTTCTGTGAACAGATATAAGGCAAGATTAGTAGTCAAGGGGTATGCACAAACATATGGCATTGACTATGAAGAAACATTCAGTCCGGTTGCAAGGATGGCAACCGTAAGAGCAGTCATTGCTATGGCTGCATCAAAGGGATGGTCTTTACATCAGATGGATGTAAAGAATGCCTTCTTGCATGGTGATTTGCAAGAAGAGGTCTATATGGAGCAGCCACCAGGTTATGTGCATGCTGTTCATCCTGAGTTTGTTTGCAGGTTGAAGAAAGCCTTGTATGGCTTGAAGCAAGCACCTAGAGCATGGTCTGACAAGATAGGACAGTATCTTGTCACTATTGGCTTTCAGATTTCCAAGGCAGATTTCTCACTTTATGTGAGAAAAACAGAGAAAGATATTATGCTACTTGTCATTTATGTTGATGATTTGATTATGACAGGTGACAGTGATGAAGATATCCTTCATGTGAAAATGCTATTGAAGCAGAAGTTTGAGATGAAGGATTTGGGAGAGCTGCGTTATTTCTTGGGCATTGAGGTGATTAGATCACCAAGTGGGATACAGCTCTTGCAGAGGCAGTATGGATTGGACATGCTGTCCAAATATGGGATGACAGGCTGTAAGCCTATTTCAGTTCCTTTGGAGCAGAATGTGAAGCTGAGCATAAATGCAGGTGAGCTTCTAGAAGACCCTACTATGTACAGACGCATAGTAGGAAGTTTGATTTATATGACTATTACCAGGCCAGATTTAAGCTATGTTGTTGGATTGGTAAGTCAGTTTATGCAGGCTCCAAGGAAACCACATTTGGATGCGGCTAGACGCATACTCAGGTATGTGAAGTCCACATTGCAGTATGGACTATTTTATGAGACTGGGTTTCAGATACAGTTGCATGGATACACTGATGCTGATTGGGTTGGTAGTATTTCTGATAGACGATCTACCAGTGGATATGTGTTCTCTTTTGGGAGTGCTGCAGTCACTTGGAGCAGTAAGAAACAGCCTACAGTTGCCTTGTCGAGCACAGAGGCTGAGTACAGGGGTGCAGCAATGGCTGCATGTGAGGTAGCTTGGTTGCATAAGCTACTTTATGATATGCATCAGTCTACAGATGGGCCAGTTGTCATTTATTGTGACAACATGAGTAGTATACACTTGGCAAATAACCCAGTCTATCATGCTAGGACAAAGCACATTGAAGTGCATTATCACTATGTGCGAGAGAGGGTTTTACTAGGTCTTATTGATCTAGTTTATGTCAGCACAGAGGATCAGGTAGCTGACATATTCACGAAGGCATTGGGCGTAGAGAAGCTGCGCAAGTTCAGAGACCTGCTTGGTGTGCAGGAATTGGGATTGAGCTCGAGGGGGAGTGTTGAGATATTGAGCTCCACTCGTGATACGCCAGGGTGACCGTTGTGTATTTATGTCACCAACTTGTCAGTTGCAGACGCGGTTGGTACACCGCCCATGAATAATAGCTACATGATAGCTATCCTTATCTACTCTAGTTCGTGGCTCAGTTAGTATGCCACCTTAGTTAGTTGAGTTTGGTTTGAGACCCATATATAGGGTTCTTCTATTTCTTTGTATGAGAGTTCTTTTGGCTTACACAACTAAGAAGAGGAAAACTGTTTTCAGCCTCCACCCTTGTGTGTATTCCCCCATTGTGCAAGCAAGAAAGCTTTAAGTGAGACTCCTTCCTTCTCTCCCATAATCTTGACAAAGAGTGGATACTACACCATCACTACAGGGTGACAACATGACACAATAGCAGCAAAGCCTTAGGAGAAACATGAAAACCCCAAGGATATAAGCAATCCTAGCATTTACCAATCTCGATCATCTAGGCCCAAGTCCCCCAGCTATGCTAAAGCCTAGGGAATCTCCTAGAACCTTGCATGAGATAGCAACCGAGCAAGCCTTCATAGAACATAGAAGTATAACAAAATGCTTAACTGAGTTGGATGCTAAACTCAAAGTATTTGCATGTGTCTATGTCCTCGCAAACATGGGTACATTCCCTTAGGAGCAACTTGAGGAATACTTGCCATTTCCCCTATCTTGGGAGGAGCAAGAATATCTTAATGAGCACTATGACAAGCTCCTGCATGAACTCATGCAACTCATCTCTGACGAGGAGGCTGATGAACTAGGCTTAACTATGACATTCAACAAAGAGCTTTGCCAACCAAATCTCTTAGAGATAGAGCAACTTAAGCAATAATCAAAGGGTCAAAGTCAATTTGAAGAACGTTAGTTTGAAAACCACGTTACAATGGACTAGGAGCCCAGATTAGTCTCAGAGGAGCAATTTGCCAAATGGCTGTCTCAAAGGGACCCGACCTATGTGGCGCCAACTTCCTTCCGAGTACTGACTACCATTTAGGGTATGGACTTAGCCGGAACTAGCCAAGAGAACCCTCTGGCTGATAAGATTCTCACTGAGGAGGAGCTACATGTTGCAAGTAGACTTAGACAAGGTACCATGCTTCTCGATGTTGAAAAATATATGTTGTTATTAAGTAGGCTGGCATGAGTACTGGATGTGTGCGCCACACTCCAATACAATCTTGAGTTCTAGAATTGATTTTTATCCTCATAAAGTGACATGGGTCCATAAATATGTACATAAATAAAAAATAAATTTTATAACTATGTATAGATAATGCCACACACACAAGCAATGATAATCAAGCGCAGGGAGAAAAGTTGGATTTGATAGGATGAGCTCCTAAGTTCCTCTTCTCGCCACACGTCTAAGAGTCGTATGACTGATCTCGTCTCCAAGTAGAGGGCATGTACTCCTCATGGCAGCCATGGGAAGCCTTGACCAATGCCTCTGAGGGCGTACACGGGGCATTGTCCCATTCTGCAGGCTTTTCCCGTTTCCTCTCCATCCTTTTGAGAGGACGATCCCTGCCCCATTCCATCTCAACTAGTTCGTGCAACTATGAGTGACCAAGGATCTGCTACTAGCTGGAATATGCCCCGCAATTGAGACAAGACTAACATCATCAAGGGGGTCCTCCCTCTACAATGACTACTATGCGTTTAATGATTTACTGGTTAATCCCTTTCATGCGAATAATTCCATCCTGCCTCAAGGCCTAACCCTTGGTTCACTTCTTGCAAGTTCCCCCACAGTAGCCGTCATGGAGCACCTAATGTAGCTGGCCTGCAAGGAAGCTATCCACCGTCGGAGGGAGCATACGACAAAGCTTCTCCGCCAGAGCGCTATGTGCCTACCCTTAAGAGGTATGCACTGAAAAGAGGTCCTAAGCAACACCACCCCGAACGCACGCCGAAAATTTTCCTGGCCAGGAAAACGAAGGCTCAAGGGAACACCCGAGGGGTGGCAACCCTGGCTGTGCAGGCCCTCACCAAATGCTCGGGTACCAAGTGCTCAAAGGAAGAGAAGGAAGTGAAGAACAAGAGGGAATTTGATGAATTTTTAAAAAGGGTTCTTGAAATGGCAACAGGCAGGGACTACACCATCTGGGTCCCAGCCGATATCTCCCATGCCCGGCCTAATAAGAGCCCCTCACCAACAACGCCCCCGTTGCCTCATCACACGAACTCGCCCCACTTCATAAAAATAGAATAGCCCTTGTTTTGAATGCTTACCAAATGCTCTCTGGCCACAACTTTTTGTCATTAAATGGTTAAAAGGGGCAGATTCTCCAATTGTGCAAACTTTCTATATCTATTTTTAATATATTTCACGACTTTAACAAAAATCAAGCACATATAATATGCATCTAAGCCAACATCATGGGATTCTGAGTGATCTCTTTGTATTGCACCTATTCACTATAATTGAACAAATAATTTGCACATACCCTCATGAGTTGTCAAGTGGATACATGATGCATAGGTCTCTATACAAAAGCATTCAATGTCCAAGATGCCACAAGACCACCAACCCCACATGGAGCCATCATAGAAAAAGCAACATAAATACCAGTAACAAAGAGCCACGACAGAAGCCTCACTATCAGAAGTAAGAATCACCCTTGCAGATCGCCCACATCGCATGGCCCAAAGTATAGTCATTGGCTACTCCCTCTTTCTAGGTCACACTCTACAATTGGCTCGCAGCAGTTGTTACCTCAATTGTATCGATGTCGCATGTTACAAAGAGGTTTTGCAAAATCTCAGGTGTATCTCCCCATCTCCAAACCTATTACTCTCATAACGAGGCTGGTAACACAATTGACATTGTAATATCCATCTTCACAGCCTTCGGCTCTCTCCATTTCCCAGTCCCAATGAAATGATGATGGCCTCAACGTATTGCAATGGTTTATTTTCAAAAAAAAAAAGAAAAAAAATTAAAGAAAGGAAAATCAAAGAAAATAAAGAAAGAAACAACGAAACAAAAAGAAAAAAGCACTCACAATCACAGCACAACACCTAGGGGTCCTCAAATTGGGTGCATCCAGTGACCTTGGTTGGCTGGCTCCGTCCCTAATCCCACATCCCCCACAATTGTTCAGGGCACATCAAAGGCAGAACATACCTAAAGAGCTTGTCTCGCCTATGGTTAGTTAGACATGTCACCTTGACTCACTTGTACAATTTCTTTTTTGCATTCCACTTCCGTACCATTGCAATCGATCGGGGTAAGCAATGCACGAACGGCCATGGAAAGTACACCGTACTCGTCGAGCAAGCCAGTAGCTACCAACTACCAAAAGCTAGGGGTCAATGTGTTCAATTATGCTACATCGTGTTGTCACAACACAAAGGATGTCTCATACACCTTCATGGGTACTTCTCCTCAACATTGATAACTTTGCTTCATCCACACGTTGCTATGAGGAACCAGACTAGCGGTCTTCTAACTACGTAATATCCAAGGATGCACAAGCACTCACATAATATCTGCACCACAATATATATATAGTTTGGGTCCTCAAGTGTAGGACAATACTCTCAGCTTGCTTAGAGTTTGACTTGTCTCCCAAACTAATCAAACTACGTCTTGTGCACGATAAGAAGACTAGCACTACCACCAGGGAGAGACCACATATAAAGCTTTTCAATTGCAGGTATTGCAGACTCCAATGAAAGTATCATCAACTCTTCATCAACACTCCACTATGAATTCTTATCCTTCATCATCTTGTAAGCCTACCAACGAATCGTCGCCCTAGAATCCCCCAAACATCAACACCTATGCTAACTCATGAATGCAACTCCCAATAAAAATTGGCCCTCTCCCCAACTTCAACAACTCTATCACCAACCAAGCAGGCCAACAAAGTGCTACTAGCGACCTTCATTCACACCACTAATAAAACTCCTCCAAGGCCAACCATAGCAGTCCCTTCCACCCACATCTTTGGTGCATGAGAAAGCATACTACCTATGACGGTGAGTGCCATGGGACTGGCACTCGTCTAGGGGGGGAGGCAATGTTAACCCTCAGATGAACAAGGTGGAAAATCCAAAAAATCTAAAGCAGAAGACAAGGGCCAAGGCAAAAGTGAAACAGAAGTTGAAGGCACACCAAGAAAAATATGGAAACACAAGAAGTGCAGAAAAGTCCCAAATCAAGGAGAAATATGCACAAGGAAAAGTGCAAATCAATACTTTTGTAAAATAGCACAAGGCACATCATGATTTAATTTAAGAGCGTCGGCGTGCAATTTATAAAGGTAAATGGGTGGTAGGAAGGAAGCTAGGAAGATAGGAGGACAATGGAAAAAAGGGCCTAGGCCATGACCGGCCATGTAAAAAAGGGGGTAAGGGGATGACCGCCCAAAAGGGATTTAGGATTTTGTATATAAAGTTGAAAAGTGAATGAGAAGCTCATTCTTGTGTGTGACCAAAAGTGGCTCTCCTCCTCCTCCTCTTCTTCTTCTTCTTCTTTTTCTTTTTCTTTTTCTTCTTCTTCTTCTTCTTCTTCTTCTTCTTGCTTGCTTGCTTGAGCTTGTGCTTGAGAGAGGGAGTGTGAGAGTACGAGGGAGTGAGTGTGTGAGGGTGAGGGATTGGGGAGGAGAAGCTCTCTGTCTTCTCCTCTCTTCTTCTCTTCTCTTGCTCGCGACAATGGAGCTTGGAGCATGGAGCTTGAGGATGGAATTTGCTTGAAGCTTGCCCTTGGATTGTGGAGCTACCGGAGTGCTCGAGAGAGGAGGTAACTCGATTGGGCATGGAGGTAAGCTCACTACACCCATAGAGATGGATAGCGCATTGGCTATGTGAGAGGTAGCCATTAGTGCTCGGCTTGGAATGCTTGAAGCAATAAGCGGTTCGTGGGTCTTGGCGGTTGATTGCCTCTACACCCCTCAAGGCGTTTTTTCTCTATGGCTTGGAGTCTGCTCGTATATGTTCTATCTCTCATCCTTCAGTGTCGTGTTCTATGGTATTTATCTCACCCTCACTCTCATCTCACTGGAGGAGTGGCGGTCTTTGTATTCGTCATCGGAAGTATTTTCGTCTAACCACTCGTTGTCTCGTATGTCTTGGTATGTCTCGTGTCTTTGATCGGGGACTAGGGCCCAATTGTACATGAGGTTTAGATCATGCACCCTGGTCCATTGCCACCTTGGTTCATCTAAGAGATCTTAGAGTGGCTTGAAATTTCCTGTTGGATTGCTAGCTAGCTTGCTGGTCAAATACTCTAAAATCTCCTGGAGTTCCCTCTTGTTGTTTGGCACTTTGAAAGTGACAGGGTTGGATCTTTTGTAAAGATTTCCTGCTATCATGCAAACCGGCACCGAGGGTGTACCCTTGGGCTTGTCGATCATTTTAATGGCCTGTTCGTACTCCTCATTGTCTGAGAACGGTAGGTCGATGGTAGTAAGGACATGTATCCAATCTCGCTCGTCTTTAGGACATGGGATATACTTAGTCAGGGGCCTGTAGGATTTCTTAATCTAAGCATCACCCTTAAGCATCATGGAAATGGCATCAAGGTCGATTGGTGTAGTCTTCTAGGAGTCCATTTCTACCCTTACGGCTTCTGTTCTATTGCCTAGGAAGATGAGACCGTTCCCCCAATCTTAAATCACTCTAGCATTGCACATCCAGGGTCGGCCCAATAGAATATCGTAGTCCACTCCCTTGATGACTATAAATTCAATTGACAATTGGACTCCTACGATTTTCATTGGCTAGTTGTTTAGCACCCACCTCATTCCGTTAGCTAATGTGACATTGAACCTAGTAGTCTTGACCGGTGGGCTGCCCCAAGTCAGGGAGCACTACGTGGCTCAGTACACTAACTCCCGCCCCTTGTGTCTACAATCCCTTTCCTTGTTGTGTCGCCTAGGGCTAAGACCGGTAAGACCGCATGCATCTCGATGCCTTCCCAAAAAGTATGAACCTGCAAGGACTTAGGCATGGAGTGCAACGTCAAACTCGATATTTGCATCTCTGCATCATGTTCTTGTAGATATGAAGCAGCTTGCTCTCTTAATCCTTAAACCCACTGCTTCAAGTCTTGCCATAGGGTCGGATGTTGCCTCCCAGGCTTAGCGTCACAGGGGTAGTCACTAGAGTGGTGAGGAGGTAGTTGGTTGCTACTGCTCTACAAAGTTGTATGGATCGTCGTGGGGCTGGTATTTATCGAGTTGCTTAGCAACAATTGGTATCTTAGGCTAGCTCTTGGAGCCTTGGTTTACCCCTAACCCTACTAGTAGTGATGTTGCTAATGCTATAGTGCTCTGCTCTGCTGTTGTCTTGTCTAGCAATCGCTTCATGAGAAGCTCGCTCAACTTCAAGTCTCCTTCTAGTGCTCTCTCATGGTCAGTTCGATTCCTACCTGCTAGGTTCAACACTCGTTGTATCTCTCACATCTCTACATTCTGCCTTAGGCTCCTAGTTTGCTGGTCTCGATTATATTCCACTATGCCTTGCAGTGCTTTGTGGGCTAGCTTCCTTTCCTCCTCTAGGTCAGCTATGATGGCTTCTACCGTTCTACCCCGGTGCTCATACTGAGTATGAGAATCATAGCTGTCCACCAATTGCTAGATCGCTTCTGGGAAAACTCCTAAGTCGAGTTTCTCGTTCTGTCTATGGTCTGAGCTCTCTTCTGACATGGTTGCGTTCTCGTGCTCCACCAAGTTGTCGACAAGGTTAAGCAAGTCGGGTAGATCCACGTCTCTGTCGTTGTTCGCTTAGTCCTACGTTGGGCTTCGATTGCCCCTCTATGTCTTGGGATCTTCTCCTATTGGTGGGTTCCTTCAAGTTCTTTTATCTAAGTGAGTTTCTTAATTATTGCATACAATCCTCAAATTACCTCCACTCAGCGTGTGTGTGTTCTTTTCCATGCACTTGTCCTCAATCAGGCTTTTGGCTATTCTTGGGTGTACTTCAAGTGCTCGAAATCAAAGTGAGTGCAAAGAACAAGTGTCTAAGTGGCTTACACATTCTCGTTACGTCTTAAGCCTGATAGGCTTGTTTGATCAATTTCTCGTTGTCTTGATAGGTTTTAGGGTTCCTTACTGCATCATCTTACTCGTTTTAGGTTTGTTTCGGGGTCTATGACTCCAATGGCTGTTGTCAAGGCGTTGACTCTCTCAACAACCTAGTCAAGCTGCTAAGCGGTCGCATCTTGCGATTTTGCCTATTCCTTGCGCCAAAATCGAGTTCTAGGCGTCAGGATGGCTCACAAAGGTTTGTGCAGTTGAGATCTAGCTGAGTCTAGTGCAATTGTCCAAAAAATTTGCAAGAATTAGACTTGGCCCAACTCATCTGAATTGCACGGGCCGAGTAGTGGACTCAGACGGGCCGAGGGCCCCGAGTCAAGTTGGTGGGCCGAGTTGATTGTTTGGACGGTTGAGTCAAAAAGGGCCGAGGGGAAATGGCTGAGTGGTTTGGGCCGAATCAAGTTAACTGAGGGCCGAATCCAAATAGGACCGAATGGTATCTTTGAACAGCCCGAGGCGTGAGGGCCGAATTTAAAGGTGTTGGCCGAGTTGTCCATTCGAACATGCCGAATTGGCCAGATGCAAGAGGGTTGAGGGCTGATTCTGGGACTCGGCCGAGAACCAAGCAACGACGATAGCGTTGAGAATGATTTCATTAATTCTAGTGATCCAAGCAATCACAAGGCATACAAACTTCTAGATCACAACAAGGATATAGGGGGAAGGGTTTGATATACCTAATGCATGTGAAGAACTCCCCAATGGCAAGATCAAATCGAATCACCAATGGAAGCTGTCTCTCTCTCTCTCTCTCTCAATGATCGGGTGAAAAATGAGCTCTTCTATGGTCTCTTGGCCCTTAAACCCCTTCCCATGCAAGGTCTTGCCATCCCTAATCACTCACTTGCCGACATTAATCATTTCAAACACTCTTTTTCTCCGTTTATCATGATTTGTGCCCTGTTTTGCCCTGTTTAATAGTAGTAAATCCTATGCTTTTCCAATCTCATTTCTTAATCTTATCCTACGCTAAATGCAACAAGAATCGAAAGCAAATAACTAAAATGATTTCCCCTTCTTTTCCAATCATCAAACAACCACTTGTATCTAAGATTAAAAAACCCAAATTTCCTACCTATCTTAAGCTCCATTTTTTGGGGATAAATCCTTTACTTCGATGCTCAATATGAGGGGTCCAAGTGCTCAAGCTTGAATCTGCTCGTCCTGGCAATGGAACCAAAATGTAAAGGGAGCTCACGCTCAACCACCAAGACCCACAGACTGCTTATTGTTCAAGCGTTTCTAGTAAGCTCTAATGGCTATCTCTCACCTAGCCGCCGACACGCCTTCGAACCTATGAGTGTAGTGAGCTTATCTCGATGCCGAAGTGAGTTGCCTCCTCCCTCGGACACACCGGTAGCTCCACGATCCTAGATGCTAGCTCAAGCATCCTGAAACCTCCTCCATCGAGCTCCATCCACCGTAGCCACGCGCGCATAAGACAAGAGAGGAGAAGAGGAGAGAAGAAGAGAAGAAGAGAAGAGGAGATGGTGAAGAGCTTCATCCTCTTGATCCCTCACTCCCACACACTCACTCCCTCCCACTCACACTCCCTCTCTCAAGAAAACACACAAGCAAGGTGAAGAGAAGAAGAGAGGAAGAGAGGATTCTTGTTAGCCACACCAAAGAATGAGCTTCCATTCACTTTTTGAGCTTTATATACACAACCCTAAAATCTCATGGGTACCCATCCCTTTTTACATGACCGGCCATTATGGTAGGGTCCTTTTTCCCAATTCCCTCTTCTTGCCTCATTCCTTAAGCCTACACCCGTCTATTCTTTTACAAATGGCATATGAGGGAGTTTTGCGCTCCTTTACAAGAGTTTTTAGAGTTTTTAAAGCGCCTTCCATTTAAAATTGTGCTTTTTTCCTCAGCTTAGAATTAGGGGCCTCCTCTATGCCTTTGCTCTTTTTTTGTTCTTTTTTTGCTCTTTGCTCCATCTCAATTTGAGGTTAATAGATTCGCACCAGTTCATAGTAGGAAACTAGCCCATACTTAAAGTAGATTTGCTGAGATCTGAGCATGCTCCACAACAAAGGCTATCATGGCAATGTGCAAGAAGAGATGGGCAACAATAAGACCTCAAGGATCCATTCCTATCATCTCTTAAGATCCCATGTTAAGATATTTGAAAGAGAAATGTGAGGGAAAGGAAGTACTCAAGTACAATTGAACTAGAATGAAAAATGAAAAAGAGTGTTGTTTATTCAGGTAGAAAAGGTGCCATTATTTACAACCAAGTGGTTTAGGATAGTGGTTGTAGTAAGTATATTTCTACCAGTAGTTCCTAAGTGGATAAGGTTAGTAGCTAAAGGTGGATTCATACAATGTAGTGGGTGTAGGGAGACTCTCCCTTTATTGATGGATACAAACTAGAGGATAAACCAATTAGCCTGTTTTGTGTAAAATAGAGAATTGAAAACTACATAGAATCAACTTTGTGAGTGCTTGGGTGCGTATCTCTCATTGCACTCTTTGTTTCTACCTGTAGAACACCTAAATTCGATATTGTATGATGCAAAAGTTATAGCCAAAATACGAAAGTGATGTCAAGCTACCATATCATGCTCTATATCCACTCAAAATAGATAGAATGGTTGCTTCTCAGCTCAATAAGCATACAATAAGGCTTGGCTAAGAGCTTGAGAGCTCCTTGACAGGCAAGGAGCAAGTTGGGAGAAGGCATGACTCAATGCATACCTCAGGAGGAAGAAATAATTACAATGTGTAAATGTGTCAATAATTCACATCTCATTGCTGGAAACACTTATTTAACATATTTTCCACATTTATTTAGTTGTTTTGAAATCCACATTGTTTTATAATATGAGTTGCGTAATGGGAACATTACAATGTGCATGGACATCTACATACCAAGATGTCCACTTTTCTATGTTTGATTATATCATTGCATTTGCAAACCTTCTAAGAAGTCCAATTCGTGCCCTTCATTGAAAATGAATATATGTAATAGCTTGCATAATGAAGTACAACATAGAAATCAAGTAAAGTGGCACTTTATAAAGTGCCCAACCTTAAAAATGTAATTTCATGTGGTATCTATTATGATAAGAAACACTTTATAGAGCACTTGCATCTATATATGAGAGTGGAAAAATGACAATGCCATATAAAGTGTTGGATGGGGCAATCTATACATTTTATGCATGCCATCTGAGAACATGGGAGACAATCCACAAACATATTTGTAAAAAAAATCATGCAATGCAAAGAAGCTTCCATGTCATGGAGGTTAAAAGGAACATTTATGAGGCTAACACTCACATGTAAGGTACTTGGTGGTGTTATTTTGTTTAGCATTTTATGACGATACTCATCATCACATGCAAGGTAATTGAAACCATCCTATTTAGCTTCTCATGCTTATTATGTTGCCTATTGAGATCTTTTAGGTTGTCAAACAAAATATATCTTGGTTCATTATTGGCATGTATAATGACTTTCGATTTTGTGAATGTGCACATAGGAAAGTGGATTCAAATGTGCTTGCTTGATTTTCATGCATTTTCCATCTCAATTAATGTTTAAAAAAAAGAAAAAATTAACATATATGAGATAAGAAAGTAGAAGATGCCCAATCCATTCAATTCTAAAGGGAAAATTGTAGTTGAAAACCATGACTTTTTGTTCTCGTTCTATAGGCACATATTTGAACATAATATATACCTTGGCATGCTTTATTTTATGTACAAATGTACTCTCACCAAATATAAGCTTTGGGCATTTCTTTATTTCTTATATGGATGCATGAATATACTACCTTAAACCCGTGGATTCTTAGGAAAAACTATTGTGCAATTCATCCACAGGCATCAAGTTCATTTAGTTGCTTTAAGGAATGTTGTTAAGCAATTGAAATAAGCCCATGATGGATATCTAAAGAAAGGCCACAAAGTGATGGTTACAAAGCATATCTTATTTTGGTTACGCTTTGCACACAAACTAGGTAAGTGCTTATGTTACTTGTTACTATCTTATAGGGATACAATGTGGATGTGATTTTATTAAGTCATGATTGTATATTGCCTTGTTAATTATTTGGTTCTTCTCGGTTCAATGCACAAATTAAATCAACCACATACTCTTACTTAGTAAAATCAAACTCTACCTTAGGTAAATACATAAGCAAGGTGAACTTGATGTGAAAAACACTCTAATGGGAAGGTACTATAAGTTGACAACATGCAATTTTTTGTTTATAGTCATAATCAAGATATTATGAAATCAACTAGCATTGATGTCACATCAAAGGCACAATAAACACACTTTTCAAACATGTGGGGATAAGTAGACTTGTAATCCATATTAGAGAAGGTACATTGGGCAAGATGTCTTTGTAGGTGGTTAGTAACAATTTTTTGATTGGCTAATAAACAAGATTTTTAGATCACAATCTAGAAATTTGAACACGTGAAAGTGTTTATAGTTTCATCATGACTAGGTGCACTTTCCATGGTGGAGAGAATGCCAAATGCATTGTATCTTGCTCAGTTGCATTTCAAAGCTGCTCTACTAACTCTTCCTTAAGAGAGGCTATCCATCTAATTGAGTTGATTAAGTCAAGGTAGTAGCAAAAGTTAAGTTTGAAAATCATAGAATAACAATGATAACAAATTAAATGTCCTTCCATCTGATGAGAAAGTGAAATAAAGTTGATTGTGCAAGTGGGGACTTGAAGTGACCAGGAGATGCAAGCAATTGAGTTGTAACTCATTCCACAATTATCTTAAAGTTTGACTAGAGTTTTAGTTTTATTTGGAAGAAAGATTCCACGTCTAGCTAAGGAAAAGTAACATGTACATCAAATTGTGGTATGCCAAATATAATTTAGTCCTTTCATGAAGGTGTAGGCAAGCATATGATTTTGGATAGTTAACAAGAGACTAAAATCTGCCACTTTGACCCCCACCTAATTTCATAAGAGGCAAGTGGGAACTAGGGAATTCATACATTCACACGTGTGATTGTTTGGAAGTAGGGGTGAAGTAAAGGAGGAGTACATCATGCTCTCCTTATCAAGCTCATCACAACAACCATCCAAATCATGTTAGAGGCTTGAGACAAAGCTTAAGTTCTCATGCTCTCCTCATCAATGATCACACTTGCCACTAACTACCCTTTAGAGTATCACCCACTCACTCACACGTGTGCTTGAGCGTGCGCATGCACGTGCACACACACACACACATTATCTCCTCTCAATCTCTCTCTCTCTCTCTCTCTCTCTCTCTCTCTCTCTCATATACACATTCACTTTTCACTGAAACATGGAACTCTTACCTCATTGTCCTCCTCTATTCATTCCTAAAAGGTCAGCTAAGAGGAACATAAAAATGGCTACTTGATGTGCATATATTCTTTCTGCCACTAGAAAGGTAGAAACTTTAACAAAGGTGCCTTTTGACGATTCTTTGGGGAGAGTGAAAGACCACTCCTCCAAAACAATACAAAAAGCCATCATCATGGAAGAAAAAGATTGACCTTTCTTTCTAGAGAGGCACAAATTAGAATGTTTTAGTCAACTCCATGTATGTGGGTTCCATCTTTAAGCACATCTTCTGCTAAACACCAAATTGGAGAAGCTTAATTTTGCCAAAACAATTTTTTTCTAGGTTTTTTCTTGCTTCTAGTGAAAATAAAATTTTTTAGAACTATTCATAAAATACTTTTTAGCTAATCACTCAACATAGATTTAGTCTTAAGGGTGCTTGTACAATTACCCTATTTGGTAGTGATGAAAATTGGTCAAATTTAGACTATTGTCAAATACTTTTGGGCCAACTTATCAATTGGAAAATTGTTTCCAATTAGCTTTCATCATCACTAAATCATTGCAATTTGCCAAATTCTTTAGTGATAAAGCTTTTGAAGGAAGAATTGAAATTGTAGAATTTAGAGCTATGTAGACACATTTGTATCTTTTAAATATTATTTATTATAATTTAATTATTTAAAGCCATTGACCACATGATTTAGTGATGTAATGTTCTTCCTCATAAATCAAACAACCCCTTTCAATTTCTTTTGTGGTTGCCCTATTGGGGGTAGTGATAAGAACCATGTCTTATGTGGGAAAGAATCCAAGTCATCTCTTCATCCAAGCAACATGTTTTGGCTTGGAACCGCATTAACAACATTTTTATTGTCAAGATTAACCTAGAAGAGTTGAAAAAGCAAGCAAAACCTCGCTCTAATCTTGCCAATATCGAGGAGAAACAACATATTTGTGGGGTATACTTAACCCTTCCATTCTTGCACGCTACCACTAAACCCATGGTGTGACCATATGCTATTAAGGATACCAGAGCTTAGTCACGATCATCATTACCCATGGGTGGGATGGGGCTCTAACAATTTGTAAAATGATAGAAATATGGAGTAAAATTGTAAAATTTTCAAGTTAAAAGAGTTTTTGCACATAAACGACGCCCCCTTACTTAGGTCTTTGCATCGTAAGCTATGCCTCATTTTTCTGCCTATACCTCATGTGGGTATAGTCTCTAGATGGGCAAAGCATTTCTAAGATAGCGCTTAATGGATAGTCTCGACCTCGTGTAAAACCCCTCTAAGAAATCCAAGCCACAAGCTTTTAGAACTTCTTTATTATGTCTTAATTATCTAGGCCTCGACCAACCTTGTTGACAGCAAATAGAAACAATGAAAATGATCGATTGAAGATGCAGAAAGTTGGGAGGTGAGAAGTCAAATTTGCATGTTTTTTTTCCTCTATTATGTCTTAATAGTCATATAATAGAAACTTGAAAGTCCTTGGGCGCTCACCAATCTTGTCAACACCAAGTAAGAAATAGAGAGGGGTGGTTTGATTTTTAAAAAAAAATATTATGAAGTCCAAAAAAGGGGCCAAGTTGAGACACGTGTTTAGATTCAGGAAACAGAGAGGGGTGGTTTGATTAGTTATATTATATTATAAATAAATAAATGAAAATAGAAATAATGACAAGATGTTTTATTTATTATAGATAAAAGTTAAAAATAAAATAAAATAAAATGAGATAAAAATAATACTCAGAGGAAGAAAACAATAAAATAAGAAAAAAGAAAAAGGGGGAAAAGAGAAGCTACGTTGGCTTCGCTGTTGGGTCGGAGGACTCTCCAAGGCTGGGCGCGCTCATCACGCCTCTTTTACATTTTTGGCATCGAACTGGAATTCGCAAACTTGATGTGGGTGTCTGATATGTCTTTCTCGATCTGGGCACACCCCCCAAACTGTCATGGTTTTTGATTGAATTGATTTGTATGCATCTGTTTGTTGGTCTCCAACCAGCAGCCGTCTTGCTCGAGGGTGGGTCTGCCTGAATCACCAAAGAGATCCCATTGCCCCCTTCCCTTCATCAGCCTGCAACCTTTGGACAATCCAAAGCTGCCCCTGTTTCCTCCCAATTTGAACGAGATAGATCAACATGAGCTGCCCCTGCCTCCCAATTTGAGGAGATACATCAACATCAGTGTAGATCTCCTTCTTGCTTAACTACCCATTTCCAGCTCCATCATCCCATGCCCCTTGTGTTGTTGGGTCGTCACATCACAGCTCCTTGGTCACTTAGTCCCCTCCCCTGTTTCATTCCTTTGTGGAATTCTTTTTTTCTCGAGGCCTCATCTCACTTCCCTTCTTTGACACAACAGGTCAACAGGACAATTGCCCAAAACTGAGGAGCTCATGGCTTCTGGACATGTTTCCGGCAACCGTCCAAACTTGCCTGATTACCTTGCTCAGAGCAATGTTGGCCCTGGTGGGAATGGACTCATGGCAATGCAGCTCCAACAGAGGCACTGGATTGCAGCAGATGATAGAGATGCATTTGTGGCATGGCTTCGGGGTGAGTTTGCTGCCGCAAATGCCATCATTGATGCAATGTGCCAGCACATGTGTGCCATTGGAGAAGCTGGAGAATATGATCCAGTTCTTAATTGCTTGCTGACGCGCCGTCATAACTGGAATGGAGTCCTTTACATGCAGCAGTTCTACTCTGTGGCAGAGGTTGTGAACTCCCTGGAACAAGTGATTTGGAAAAAACAGCAACTACATCAGAGGGGCAAACTTGAAACTCAGTTAAGTGACAATTCTGCGGCAAGGCACTCTTCTGCAGTTGAAGAAGACAGGGTACTCTGCATTCCAGCACCACCTTCTGACATTGAACAGGCTACTACAGTAAAACAAGGCACTGTTTTTGACTGTGTCAGCAATGCAGCTGATGATTCTGCATCTGCAAACATTTCATTGACAGGTGAAAGAAGAGACTTTGCCAATGAGCATTCTGATGGTCTAGGTGCTTGTCTATCTCTCAGGACACTGCAAATGAACACCCTTTTTTTCTTTCCAAAGAGTGCAAATGAGCATGATCAGAGTCTAGCTATGCGTCTATCTCTCTACGTAACAATTATATGCATACTTGCAAACCTTCAGTATACTGTTTGTTTGTCGATGAATCTTTCTCTTATGTGCTCTTTCTTCTTCGATTCAGTATCATCCTATGACTCATCAATTTAAAAAGCACTTGCACGAGGGTTGCCTGTGATGTCAGTGTTGTCAATTGGAATGTTCTTAATGTGTGTGGAGAATGCGCAAGCCCGCTTTAAAGTGACTTGCATATAGGACTTGGTCCATTCTCTAGAATTATCCACGATGCATTTCTTTAGATGATAAGGCATTGATTTTGGGCATTCCAGTTTCTGCAGCCAGACGTTTGACTTTCTGTGGGCTGGGTTGATGCAGGAATAATGGACAAAGAAATTTGTTTTCCTTCAGATGAGGTGAAAGACAGGCTTGCTGCTATCAAGAGGTCTAATCAATGTGGCAGCTACAGATCTGTGGATGGGACGATGGTGAGCTGGCAGTTATGCTTACTGTCCTATGAGAAAATCAGTCTTTGTGAGGGTAGTGCAATTGCTCCTTTTTCATGAGTGCACATGGAACCTGTTTAGAATCATGAGAATATTAAGAACTTACAATCTATATGGGCAATGTGTGCAGATTAGTGTGGGTGAAGATGTTGAAATTTGTGAAGATGTTTTCACTCATGTGGAAATTACCAAGATTACGGAAATTATAGAAGAGATTCAAGCTGCAAGCAGGAGAGGAGAAATAGGTAACAGGCTACTGTTTACACGTGAAAAAAACGTGGTTGCATCAGCATGGTCTGCCGTGTTTTTCTCATTTTGTTAATTTTGAATCAATAGATCACATAAGGACTTGTAAAGAGTCAAACTTTCAAGATAGTTATTACCTGTTGGAACTTACATTCAAGTGAGTTTGTGCATGTGCTTGCATGTGTGTTGTTTACTCTAAGGGACTGGGTTGAATACTTCCAAGTTCCAACATCATTTGTTGGTGTCATAGAAACATTGATTTGAAAGAAATTAGGCTCCCCTGGGAAAATTTTGACCTTACCTGGTAGGGAGTTTAAGGTTAAGCACAATAAGCAAACCATACTGACCTTTGAGAAGTGTTTCTGGCCTTGCACGGCTTGTGAAGTAGAGCATCCTCCTCCATGTTGTGCTGGAGGTTCCAACTTTTCTTTTTCTATCTTTTGGTTTGTTGCATTTGCTACCGCTGTTGCATGAATATTATTTTTGTTGAGCATGTTAGCAGTTGTGTGTCATGCACAATCATCTCCTACTTGTGAGCCTTAGTTTGAGCTAAACGACAAGGACATTAGGAGCTCCGACATTCAGTTTGTCATGAGTATTGATGGAGGAGACAGCTCTTTCTAGAGCATGCATTTCTTTTTCAGTTGGGTTTCAGGCGTGTTCAGATTGGCTGAACTTTATTTTCAGCTTACATTTCTTTTTCAATGGTTTTTGACTGCGTTCACACCACACAGGATGAGGCAACCAAATTTATGACGGCGACAACATTTTTCCCATTATTTTATTGTGGTCGGTGAAAATTTATTGCTCCTATTTGATCAGGTTGGCTAGTTTTTGGCATTTTTGCCTATTTATGGTTGACCTCCCTCAGTTGGCTGGTCATTCACAGGTTTTCCTCTGCAGATTTCAGCACACTCCGATGTTTGAGACTCTCCTTTGTTTTCCAATGCTGCCTTCTGTCACTAAGCCTGATCCGGTGCCCTCACTGATGCCTTGGGCCATGTGTAGGGACGGATTTGTCCTCCTTGTATTTAGCATTCTTTCAGATTTCAGTACAGATTTTTCCTTCCATTCTCTTCTTTCATTGCAGTCTTTCTCTCCCCTTCTCTCTTTGTGTTTGTGTTTCCTCTTCCGTTGTGTACTCTCACATGGTGTCATCGCCAAAGTGAGGATTCAGAGGTTCTACGAAGAGAAGACCAACTTAGCTTGTTGTTTGGTGCATATCTATTGAAAAAGAATGCAGATTTTGTGCATTGTTTGGGCCTTCCATGAAGTGTGCGGGATGTGTATAACTCCTTGTAGGATGTAGCTGATTTTTCCCTTTGGGAATCCCAACACCAAAACACAAATTTTCTAGTGTGTTTGCAGGTTTTTAGAGATGGATTACTACTGGTTTGATGCTTTTGACAATTCCAAAGAGGAGCTTCTCCCTTCTTCTCATAGGTAGTCACACCAGTTTGACCATCACGAAGAGCGACGTAAAGATTGACATTTAGAGCCTCGTTCTCCCATTGTTAGGTTGAGAAGATTGGAGGCCCCTTCACCTCCCCCTGCTTCTCTCCATATTTCACATAGCACATGTACCTCCAGCCTTTGTTTTGTCATGATGGCACCCCTTGTTTAAGTGCTTTCCTACCCAAAGAAGATTGACTTGATGGGTCGAACTGCTCCCTTTAGTCATGTTAAAGTGGAGTGTATCCTTGACACCTTTGTTCGTTGGGATTTTGTTACTATTGTTGAGCTAAAATTGCATTAGCCTGACTTAAACAATCCCAAAACATGCTTAATTAATGAAGAAATCTTATTATTTTAAAAAGAAACGCGACCTAGAGAGTTACTGTGTCCCATATGCCAAACCCTAATTTGGGTGTCCCAAACTTTCTATAAATAGGCATGCAGCCCAACACTCTCCCTCAATCTCGTTTTTGCAGGTTTCACGAGTCGTATCTTTGCTGTCCACACTCTTTTTGCGGAGGATATCGTGGTCAGACCTTCCCCTTGTCGTATGCTATCATCTGGCGTCTAATTCCAGCCTTTGTCTCCACCTATGAGTTGTCGCTTGCATCCTCCAGCTATCGCCTGCATCCTCGGGCTATTGCTTGTATCTAGAAGTTGTCGCTTGGTACCTTGGAGTCGTTGCCTACACTTAGAACCTTGTGTTTGCAGCTGATATCGTCAATTGGAGTTATTGCCATCATCTAGAACCTTGTCTTTCTTGGGTTTCTTTCTTCTACAATTGTCACCTACACTTTTTGTATAGTTATCTACAGTCTCCAACTCTTGCTCAGTTTTCCTCTCTCCTTAGGTACCTATGTTTTTTGTCTCTCTCCTCACTATCTCTTTGCATCAAATCCAACCTCTTTGGCTGCGTTTATTGATGTTTGACACATGGAGGTTGCATTGTTGTGTTTTGGGATTTGCTTCAGAGCATAACCTTTGCCTTGATCTCAGAGATACGAGAGTTCGAGGTTTAGTATTCACTGCATAGTGTGTTTGCTATATGAACATTGTATATTCAATAGTTATTTACTTCATTTTTCATTGTGTTCACTATCTCTAAGTTACCTTAACCCTAACTGTGTTTAGTGTTTATCAGTTTGTGCTATGTTGTATGATTGGTTTTGTGTTTTCTGCGTTTAGAGCATTTCTTCACATGGTATCAAAGCTAGATACTGTCTAAGAAACCTTGGCCTTTGATTGGAAAGCTCATATGTAGAAGTAGAAATAACAAAACGGTTAGATGACTTCGAATGAATTCACACCATTGCTTTGTCAAGAATCGCATTACTTGCAAGTACCTTCTCTCTCACAAAGTGGTAATACACCTCAATGTGTTTTGTTCTAATACGGAACATTGGGTTTCTAGCTAACTGTATGCTACTCATGTTGCACAAAGGGAAAACATGAATTTGTTGGTAGATCTTTTGTCGAATATGCTACTAGCCTAATTTGTATCTGTGTATCCAAACACTTGTATATCCTTACATGCCTAAAAAAAGTCCATAATGCAAAGTGGACTTTACATACCTCAATATGTGTCTAACTGCATGCAAGTAAGGCTTTCTAAGCATCTACATAAACTAACTAACAAGGCTAACAATATAGCTTAAGTTTGACCTTGTGATAGTCGTGCAAATCAAACTTTTTACTATTCTCCTGAACATATTAGCATCTTCTAGCTCATCCCCAGTATCAACACTCAACTTCACATTTTGCTCCAATGGCATTGAAAGAGGCTTACATGCTGTCATACTATACTTGGATAGCATATCCAAGCCATATTGCCTTTGGGATAGCCATATACCATTGTCACATCTGATCCCCTCAATACCAAGAAAGTACCGGATTTAGCTCACCTAAATCCTTCATCTTCAAAAAGTCCCTAGCTTTAACAATCTCACTGTCATTATCACTTGTAATAATCAAGTTATTCACATAGATGACTATGAGGACTAAGCTTGCACCTGCCTTTCTCATATAAAGTGAGTGGTCAGCATAAAAAACATAAAAGTTAATGTTGACAAGATACTTTTTGATCTTGTCAGACCATGCTCTAAGTGCTTGTTTCAGCCCATAGAGCGCTTTCTAGCAATCGGATTGAATGTCTCTTCATAATCTATGCCATATGTTCGAGCATAGCCTTTTGTAGCCATCCTAGCCTTGTATTTGCTAACAGAACCATCTGCATTATGCTTGATTTTGTAAATCCACTTATAGCCAATAGTTTTCTTGCTCTTAGGCAATGGTATCAGATTTTAAGTCTTATTGGCTTCTCATACAGTCATCTTCTTATCCATTGCTGCATCCCAATGAGCATGACCAATAGCATCATCAAAGCAAGTGGGCTCAACATCCTCAGCCACCTTACCATATAAGCGTAATGGTGAGTATTATAACCTTCAAAACTAAATCTTTTAACAAAATATCTCACCTTGCTAAACTTGTGTACCAATGGATTAGTTAATGGAGCCTTTACATTACCATGTGCTCTTTGTAGACCTAGTATCTTGACTAAAGGAATACCAAGCTCATCATTCAAACTCTTTGAACCATTGAAATCTTTATTAAATCCCAAATTACTAGTAGATGTATCATTATCATCCAATACTTTTTTCTTTCCTTTGTCTTTACTTGCAACACTTGTAGATATACCTAAAGATGTGGAACTACTTCTTAGTCTCCCAAACCAAGGGCTAACTATAGATATAATTTTAGATGATATTTTTGATCTACTAAGGCTCCGTGATTTTTACTTTTCTTTTTACACATAACTATCATGATCATCATCATTATCCAATGCATCATTACTAGATGCATACGAATTGTTCATCTCATAAAAAATAACATCATTGCCCACAACTCACTTGTGACAGAGTTATAACAACGATACACTTTCTGCTTTAAAGAGTATCCAATTAAAATACATTTTTCAACCTTTGGATTAAGCTTCTTTTGCAGCTCATCTGGCATGTGAACATATGCAATACGACCAAATACTTTCAAGTGTGACATATTGGGCTTCTTGCTTATAAAGCATTCTTCGAGAGTCATCCCATAAATTGTAGCTATGGGAGTTTTGTTAATATATAAAAAGTAGTATGAACGACTTCAGACCAAAAGTATTTTGGTACATTCTTTTTAGCCATCAATGCCCGTGCAACGTCTGTAATATGTCTATTTTTCCGTTCTGGAACACCATTTTGCGTGGGATTATACCTGTGAGTAAACTCTCTCTTTATCCCATGAGACCTCAAAAAGAAACAATTTTTCACTAGTCTCTGCAGGGGTCCCTCTAGGCGACATGGTCTCTTGTCTTATAGTAGTGTTGCGTGGTAGCTCTAGAGCTCTAGGAGGAAGAAGCAATGATGTCTCTGGTCCCTGTTGTTGGAGGGATTTTTGTCGAAAGATTATATTCACCGGGGATAAGAGATAGAAGGAAGTAAAGATAGGAGATGGAAGAGAAGAAAGAGAATAGACAAGAGGTAAACACGACAAAGACAAAGCACAATGAGTTGAATCGGTATGTATTAAAAGAACCTGAAATCCTTTGTCTAGTACTACTCAGAAGTACTCTCCAAGCATTAGATCTCCTGGAGCTCCCTTGCTAAACTCATTAGAGAGATACTCTCCCCCTCCATCTGATCTCAAGCAGTTAACTTTCAAACAACAGCCTTGAAAGTTTTGAAATGCTCAAATATATCACTCTTTTCCTTTATGAAATATATCCATAGCTTTCTTGAACAATCATCAATAAATGTGACGAAGTATTTACTGCCACTACAAGAGATATGTTTTATGTAGGTCTCCAAACATCTGTATACACAACATCAAGTATGTTTGTGCTTACATCTTTGTCATGCGAAAAAGATTGTTTTGCTTGCTTATTAAACTAACATGCTTCACACACTTTATGAAATTTTGCAACTCTAAAGCAGACAACCTTGTAACTAATACTTTGTATTTCATTAATTTCAACCTTTGCACATTTGCATGTCCAATATGTTTATGCCATATTTCAATGTTTGTAATCACTCCTTTTCCTTTAGCATACATAGTAACATTCATAGCAAGAATTTCAACATCTAAAGTGAACATGTGACCAACTCTACTTCCTTTTGTAACCAACTTACACTTATCATTAAAGTCTTTTATAAAACAACCTTTTGTATTAAATCGAACCTGTAACTCTTGCTCTACCATTTGACCAACAAATGCTAAATTTCTTGTGATTGATGGCACAAATAATACATCTGACAGACTCTTTGTCTGGTCATTATGCAAGGACAAGGGAATCTTTCCAATGTGTAAAATTGGGTGGCATGAATCATCACCTATCTGCACAAAACTTGGATTTTGTAAGATCTGCATCTCTTCAAACCATTCAGTACGATTGGTTATACGATTAGATGCACTTGAATCGACATACCATACATCATCATGTGTCCCCTTTCTTGTAATAGTATCCATCATATGTTGCATAACAAACAAGTGCTCATTTTTGCCTTCATTCTACTATGAAGACGATGCATAGTTTCCTTGTTGCAATTTACCACTGTGGATATCTTTCTTCTTAGCATAACAATGGGTTGCAATATGATTTGTTTTGCCATAATAATCACAAACAATACCAAAATTGCCAGAATCTTTGTTCTGCCATCCATCTCTTTCTCTAGAGCTCTCCTAAAGTTTCCATGGCCTCCTAAAACCCGCATTTTATCGAATTGTTGATTTAATCTGTTTTATTGGTTATCACTAGTACGTCCCATACCACAGCCTCTCGAAGAGGATTTGCTATGTCTCCTTCTTGAACTTGAGTAAAATTCTTGGACTTGTTCATCCCTTGATGACTTTGAATACATCTTCACCTTATCATCATGATGCTCGTGAGCCTAGTACTTCAAGACACACAATGGAGTGGGCTTCAAAGCTTGCTCCTTCATTTGGACATGCCTGGAGAGTCTTCGGACTACCATGGAGTCCATAGACCATACAAGATCTCATTAGCCGAATATGATCTCATCCTTATGTATCGAGCTCAACAGTAGATTGAAGGTAAATTTGAGTGTTCCCCTTTAGATTCCGTGCATTGGTCTAATGATTTTGCAGGAAGGATAGAAGCTCCACGAAGGACTGATCACCTTGACATGAAAACTGGCATGGAGTACAAACCATTTTTCTCTCTACCATAATCATCTCCATCTCCATCTCTATCTCTACCTCTTTAATCTTTTCGATATAGTTTTCTACCTTCACTCACTTCTATGTTAGATAAGCATGTTACTACTTCTTAATCTTTTGAGATTCGGTGCACAGAACTAGTGATCTTGTAGGACCTTCAGAATCTCCACTATGGATTGGCCATTCGCAAGTAGAACCTGGCTCGGATTACACTCCACTTTCAGAGTATGTTTTTTCTCCAATGCCAAGTACAAATCCTATTATATCACATTCTATGCGGATTGATTTTGTATTTTCTATTGGATTGGGGGATGCTCTAAAGAAGGGACTCTTAAAAATAACCTTTGGTTTCCGAGTAATGAGGAAGATAGATGTTTTTTTATGAACTCAAAACTAGGTAAGAAGTTAAAAGAAGAAGTCATAAGTATTCCTTTTCAACTGATTTTATTTCTCACGGTGTGTTTGGAGTAGATGTATCTTCATTCAATGCATTTAATGGACAAAAGGAACCAACCATGTTTTCCACAACATCTATCACTGATCCATTTAGGCTCCCACCCATCCCTCATCTTCCGTTGCACCTTCCTTTCCGCTTTCATTAAGTGCACCACATATTCCACCATATACCACACTAGGGGTTTTTGATCACATAGGCAGTCTTTAGAAACTCTACATATCCGTTTCCGAGTGGTGTATCTATGACGGAGGCTTGACCTCCCACACACACTTTTGGCCTATCCCTCTAGGAGTGTTTTCTAGATATACTTGAGTGTGGATCATTTGGTACCACAGTTTGCCTCTATGGCATTACCTAGTGGACCACCTGTGAAGAAATACCCTAACATAGAAACATAAATAACACCGTACGACAAATCACAGACTGATAGAAGAACATAGTTAGGGTTAAGGTAACTTAGAGACAATGAACACAAAGAATAAATAAAATGGTATGACTATTGAATATACAATGCTCATGCAGTAAACACACTGTAGTGAATGAATACTGTATCTCGAATTGTCACGAGGACATGAAAATTTGATGCTTTGCTTATGTTTAATTGACATTTGATTAAAGGATTAATCAAATATGCAATTAAAAGATGCACATGTGTTGCACATGTGAGGTGCAAGCTACTTTTTCACAGTTGAAGGCCGAAGGACCCTGTGAAAAAGATGGGTGTCAAAGGCAAAAGTTGTAACAAGTTACACTTGTTAGATTCTAGGTGAATTTTGGTGTCAGTTTGCCCCTAGGACCATTAATTGGCCATTAAGTGTCAGTGGTGACACTAGAGACTAGGCATTAATTAATGGATTAATGCTGTCCAAGGGTCAATAAATGCATGGAACCACTTTGGGTTGCAAATGGCCTAGCTAATTAATTTTTGGATGGGCAAGGTCAATTTTCTGGGCATGGATTAAGGGCTAAATTAATTTTCAGAATTAATTAATTCTGAAAATTAATTAAATGACTGAAAATTGCTGAAAATGAATTAAGAAAACTGCCACTTGGCAAAACTTTCCCATGCAAGTGGGGGAAAGGCTAAACAGGGCTGAAGGGAGAGGGAAATCTCGCTTTTTCATTTTGGAGCTATTGGAAAGAGGTGTTGGATTGTTGCTGCAAGCTTTTGGGGCCATTTCCCAGCCATTGGAGACCATTTTGGTGATGGAGATTGCATATTCTTAACCTTGGGAAGCTGACAATTGCTGCTGATGCACTTTCTCCTGAAGATCACAGTCTTTGATACTCCTATTGTTGTTGATGTATCCGTTTGGGGTTGGTACAGCAGGGCAGCAGCTGATTTTGATCAGTTCTTCGTGACAAATCTCAAAATTTTCTCTCTCTACAGCATTCTCTCATCTCCTTCAGCCTATGCTCAACCATTCTCAGCCATTCTTAGCCATTCGGAGGAGATCTCAGTCATTTTTTATGGGCATCTGTAATTTCTGCAGTAAATCCTAATTTATAGCAGAAATTAAGGTTTAGCAGTCACCTTGGGATCCATGCCAGAGATTGAAGGCTCAAGGGACTGAAATCAGCAGCTGATAATTGCAGATTATCAAGGGATTTCAAGAGCTAGCACATTCCGAATTGATTTGGGGCAGTATTTGGCCAGCCAAGGGTCAAATTGGAGAAGAAGTCCTGGGTGAATCAAGGGGCAAATGACCCAAAAGGCTTGCTGGTCATTTATGACAGCAAGAGCAATTGGTTAGCAGGAGGAGATTGAAGAATCTCAAGTTGTACTTCTTCCAATTGAATGAAAGCTAAAGAAATACCACAAGGGGCGTCAATTTTGGGGCCAACAGGGTGTCTACTGTCAAAGAATGTTATGGTAAAGTGTGTATTTCATTTTATGTGCGTTTATTTATTGCTGTAACTAACTCTTAAATCAGGTCATCACCACCCATTCCAAGAAGGAAGGCTGGTTTCACGAACTCTTGTATCTCAAGGATCAGGGTAGGGGTAATGAACTAGAGAGTGTGTCGTACTTCAAACTGATCCCGAATTGCAGCAAGGCAGCCTTTAGATGTTGAATACCAGCAAACGCAGCCAAGGAAGGCTAAATTTGATGCATACGGTAGTGCAGGAGAGAGAAAGACTAAAAAACGCAGGTGAGGACAGAAAAACTAAAAACGTAGGCTATAGGAGAGAAAACAACAAATGCAGACTGTAAGAGAGAGAAATACTAAAAACGCAGGAAAAACTAGTAGCAGCTATTAGCATGTTGAAATCAGCTCCGAACAGTGTGTGGTAGGCTAGAAATATGCGTTAGATTGTTGTAGACAACAATGGCCAGCTTGGACCGCGATGTCCTCCGCGTCCGAGGTGTGGGCAGCAAGCTGAAATACCCTAAATTTGCAAAAACGAGATTAAGGTTGAATGGAGGGCATCATACCTATTTATAGAAAGTTTGGACTCTCCCAAGTGGATTTGTACTTATAGGATAAATACACTCTCTAGGAATGCATTTCTTTTTAAATAGACAAGGTTTCTTCCTTAATTAAGCATATTTTAGGATTGTTTAAGTGAGGCTAATGTATTTTTAGCTCAACAGCTCCTCTTAGGCCTAACAATGGTGCCATGAGAAGTATTTCAGCAAGGTTTAAAAAAAAATAAAATCTTTTACCTCAAGGTGTCCCACCCCAAAGCAACCATAGCATCGGACAAAGGGTGCGCGTCGGCTAACCAGTGGTTTGCTAAGATTACAGAGGCAGATGGTTATCTTACCAAGGGAGCCCAAGTGATTAGCCTAGAGAGGCCAAGGCATCAGACAAAGTGTGCATGTTGGCTGCCCAGTGGCCTACTAAGCCCTGCAAAGGTTGATGGAATCAGCTGTTATTATTATATGTATATATTTTGAGGGCTTTGTAGTTTTGATAGATTTAATATTAAGTGAGGGTTTTAAATCAGTTTTTTGACTATTGAGTATTGGTGCCCCAAACGGAAGAGTGATAAGGGAAGGTCAGACCCAAGATCTTCACAAAACAAGTATACTATCCATTTCGTATGTTGATTGCACTCACTCCTCACCATGGTTGGCTGATCTATTAGTTGGACGTCAAAAGTGCATTTCTGAATGGTTATTTGGAGGAGGAAGTCCATATGGAGCAATCTTCCGGGTTTTTTTTTGCTGATTGAAATAACAAGGTATTTTGCTTGTGGAAAGCTCTTTATGGGCTCAAGCAAGTGTCGAGGTCTTGGTACCATAGGATGGATGAGTTTTTACAGACTCGTGGATATCATTCTATTCCTTATGATCCAAATCTATATGTGTACACCACTAGCACGGAGATTAGATATATCTTGTTGTACATTGATCATATACTCCTTACTAGCTTAGATTTTGGAGCTATAGCAGAATTCAAGGCAAAGCTTTGCACTACATTTGAGATGACTGACTTAGGTTTGTTATCTTATTTCTTGGAGGTGGAGATTGTTTGATGTGAGGAAAGTATCTTTTTGTCATAACAGAAGTACGCCCATTGCCCTTGCGGGTAGCCTGAAGTGTGATCCTTGGACCTAGCACATGGCGGTTCACATCCATTTTACAAGAGAGTAGGTTGAGTTAAGGACTATTTATCTAGAGTATGCTTTCAGTGACAATTTTGTAGATATTTTGACCAAGGTAATCAACAAGCTGGTTCAATAATACCTTCTACCTTAGATCGGCTTGGACACATCCTCCTCTACTTCTTCAGATTGATAGGGAGAGGGTGCTTCTCTCTTGCTTCTCCTTTTGAGAGGGGTTTTCTTCTCTTGATAGTGATAGTAATGATGATTGCACTTTTTCACTCTTAGACATTTATTTACTTTGCATTGTAAATTATAAACATTTGTAACTTCTTCTGCACTATCAAGATGACATGATTATAGAAGGACGCTTGGACAAGTGAATAATTCCCTTGCGAGGGCACTATCCAAGTGGCATTGTTGCATCACATTCTGCATGAGCATGAAAACTTGAATCTTCTTTTGCATTACCCCATGCGTTGGCATTCTGCTCATGTAAATATGCATCTGTGCACATTTATCTCTTTTTGACCACCCTTGGAATGGTCGACTCCGGATCCACTATACTCGTGGCATTGCACATGGTAGTCTCCAAAGGCTGTTTTTTCCTATGCTTGCATGCTGGCTTTGCTCGTCTTGCTCGTCTCTCCACTTATTCTCCATATAATTGGCACACTCATACCCTTAAGTAGTCTATAGATACTTATCCTAGTAGTGTGTGGGATTGTTTTGGCTATTTTATGAAAGTAGTGGGGCTACCTATCCTTATTTCCCATACTTCAGGTATAGTGACTCAATAGGATGAACGCTGCTTTGAAACCCTTACTTAATGCTAAACCTTGTGACAAACTAACACATAGTCTTTAAAAAAATAGAAAAAAAAAACATTTAAAAAAAGTCATTTGTTGGTTCCATCCGCCTTTGCAGGACTTAGTAGGCCCGTGGGAAGCCAAGAGTGCCCTTGGTCTGATGCCTTGGCCTCTTTGGGGTGATCACTTGGGCTCCCTTGGTAAGATAACCATCGCCTCTGGAAGCAATCACTAAACCAGTCATGGCATTAAGTACCTTGACTGTGGTTGCTGTAAAAAAACAAAGCTCACCCTGATTGACAAAGTTGCTGGATAGATAAGAGATTCACTCCAAGCTAAGGGACATAATAAACATATACAATGAAGCAAGACCAGGGCCTGTGTTAGTATCAAACTTGACATGATTGAGACCTTGGATCTTGGATGAGAAGTGTTCCCACATTGGATATTCTCAGTTGTAGGGGCTTGGGAGATGAAAATATTATCGAGTGGAGTCATGTGATGTGTGGCTCCACAGTTCACAATCCAAGTGATTGGAGAGCCACAAGGTTGTGTAGGGTGGGTCTTTGTGGTTGGCTCATGGAGGGGGAAAATGTGGACCAAGCTCACAATCTTGGATGCCTCTAAAGAGACGAGGTGGGCTGGAGAACTAAAGTCCATTAAAGGTCATGTAGACCAGTTCGACATGCCCGCTAGAGTTGAGAATGGTATCGACTAAGATGGTTGATTGGTGGCATTGTGATTTTGAGATCTCCATTGCTTGTGATTTTGCTGGTTACTACCACCTTGTCTCATTGGTTGGTGGTTAACCTAATACTTTTTTTTTGGGGGGGGGGGGGGGGCTGATTTTGTTTTGGAAGAAGGGCCTCCTTTGTAGGTGTGAGAGAGATGGTTTTATAATTGATTGAATAGTTGAATGTCACATAGTTGCTGAGACTGAAACTTATAAAAGATGGGCATAGTAGGTTGTGAGATTGCTTGTTGCACACAAAGTTGAACTATTGTTGAGGAACAATGTGACTTGGCCTCATCATGGGACTTAGGAAGTCCCGTAATGGTGGCTAACTCAGTGAGTAAACACCAGTATTCTGCTAGCTTGACCTTATGCTCACCCTAGTTTGTGACCTTAAACTCTTGGAGCTCATAGTTGAGATTGATACAATGGGTCCTATCGTGAGCCGCATAGCGGTCATGTTCACATTGCTCAGGTGAAAGGTCAAAGTGATGTAGTTATGAGTGGAATTTTCGGAGAAGTCCTTACATTGACTCAACTATGGTTGAAGCATTTCTAGCTTTCCAAGAGCAGACAACCTTTGGAGGAGCAAAGGGAGGGTCTAGAGGGTTTTCTATCCCCCATAGTAAGTCCCACAAGATTTGTGAGTCAAGGACATGCCTCATCAAATTTGACCAAGTGGTGTAATTAGACCTATTGAAACTATTAGAGATTTAGTCATCCCTTGGACTAGCATTCTTAAGCTACATTTGGTGCAATCATTTCTCTTGGGCAAAGTTACACATTTTTCTTGTTAGTTTGGGCATCTTCCAGTAGGTGCCAGTTTTTGGGCAGTTTTGTGCCATGTGGGCAGGTAGGACAGGTTGCATTTATTGCTGCCCAGCAGTTGGCCAGCTTTAGTGGGAGTTGGTCAGATTTGGTAGGTTGGCCAAATCTGGCAGCAGTCGGCCAGATTTGGCTGGCTGACCTGCCATATTTTTCTCATTCTTTTTTGGCTATTTAGTGGCCATTTCAGCCAGCACACAGTCATTTTCTATTTTGCAGACTTTGAAGAGCATAGGTGGTGAGATCTTCTAGGTGGAGAGATATGCAGAATATGTGCTACCCTCGTGTACATATCTTCTTCCTTATTCCGCATTCTTCATTGGAGATTTCTGCGTTCTACAGTCTTTTTCTCTCTCTCCCCCCTCTCCATGTTCAGTCTTTTCTCTCAGCCCGGTCATACGCTTCCGCATTCACTGCACACTGACATGATATCAAAGCAATATAGAAGGATTGATTGATCGTGGGGAGATTTGAAGAGGAGATTTCAGTGCATTCACAAAACTGCATTTTCAGCGTTCAAGGGCGAGTGGGAGGGTTGTGCATTGACACAAGGCTGAGGCGAGCGTGGAAGTGTGGCTGATTTGCTGCAGGTTTTTGTTGTTTGTGAAGGAGAAAGGCTGTGTTTTGAGCCTTTTGGAGCAGATTTTGAGTTTTCATCATCTCCGACGGGTGAAACTTTTTGAGGAGAGCAGAGAAAGCCCTTACAAGCACTGGCACTGTGCGTGGAGAGGGGCTTGCCTTTGTTTTTGTGTAGGTCATTCCATTTACATTGACCAAACTTGAGGCAGAGTTTTAGGCTATTATGGACTATAAGGGTTGAAGGAAACTGCTAGGGTTTGCACTGAGGACACATAGAGTGTACGACCACAATAGAAACACAAAGAGAGAGACACAGACACAGAGGGAAAAACTTAAACCCTAAACGCAAAACTCAAAACTCAAACACAAACAGAAGAAGGGAGAGAGAGAACACAACTCTGAAGTGAATGAATACTGTAAATGAATGTAAGAGTGCATAGTGTGCTCAAGGGCAGAGCAATGTTGGAGTGTGACGTCCACCGAAGACGGATCCCAAGTCTGTGACCACCAGTTGAAGTAGGAGTGTTGAATAGTGAATGGCAGCAGGCTGGTCACCAAAACGCAGCAGTCTTGAGGCTGGAAACTGGTAAATGCAACAGTGTACCACCGATCGGAGGATGGAAACTGTGCACAGTCTGTTGTAAACAGTAGGCTGAAACAGTGTCTAAGAGTGTCAGGGCCTGCAATGCTGAAAACACTGCTGGCTGACCTTGGAGATGATGGACAGCAGGTTGGGACAGTCTGGAGGAGTTGCCAGCAGCTGAGAGTTGTCGCCTACAGCAATGGACAGGGCTGAAGATAATGTGGTTGCAGTCGATGATGGCTGGACAACAGATGGAGGCGGGCTGCAGGCTGGAAACTAGGCGCCAACAGCAGCAGAGGGTGTGTGGGCTAGTGTAACTTGCAAACAAGGATAATTGCCGAATGGGGGTAGCCTGTCTATTTATAGATGTGGCAGGGCGCCCAAAAAATTAGGGTTTCCACTAAACTCTCTTGAACTGCTCCTTGTTTTAGGGTTTTACTCTAAAAGAGCATTTTTAGTGTGTTTTGGGGTTGTTTAAGAGGCTAATCAGCAAGTAATGCATATTTTAGCTCAACATAAGGTCCATGTGTTGCCAACTCTTCCTTCAGATCAGAAGCTCAATATTACCGCATTTGCTGTGTAATGATGCTTGCCATACTTGAGTCCTATGATTTAATGGAGCTCTAACTGAGGCTATAGACTGTCCTATAGCCCGTGATGTCTTCAAGCTTTCTATGGATGAGAAAGTTAAGTTGATGAAGGTATAGGCACATTGGGACAAATTGAATGCCGCATCTGTTCTTTCCTCTTTCTCTCTTGCACACCGGTTGTCCTTGCTCACATCGAGCACTTGTGGCTTGGGAGATATGGTTGGAGTTGGATTAAATGTATAATCAGATGACTGTGTTGAAGTGGATGTCTCTAGAGGTTTAGATGAGGACTTTGAGTCGTAATAAGTCTTTTTCTATGTGGGAGTATATTAATAAGCTTTGGTAATTGCAGATGCAAGTCCAGAACGTAGGGAAGGTGATTACCTTGGAGGATATGGCGATAACTCTTCTCTCCTAGTTACCGCCCCGATTTAGTGCAATTTATTCTGCCTTGATTGCTTTAGGGCGACAGAGACCCTTAAGTGGGAGGAGTCGGTTCCGGTGGTCTTGAACCAAGAGGAACAACTCAAAGGTCAAAATGTTCCCAAGTCGGAGGCTTTGACAATTTAGTCTTTCCAATAGAAGGGGAAGAACGACAAGAAGAAGAAGGATGAGAAGTCCAAACACGACAAAGTGAAGGAGTCTACTTGTTACATTTGTAGCAAGATAGGTCATTGGAAGAAAGATTTCCACGACAAGGACAAGAAGGACAACAAGAAGGAGAAGACTACAAAGGACTCAGGAGCGGTGGTTGCTTCTTCATTGGCTGCCTTCCTCCATTTGGAGGTGATAGAGGATGTTTCTTCAATGGTCATTGATATGGCAAGGATAGCCCCATAGTCTTGTCAGTGAATTGTGGATAGTGGCGCTTCTTGCCACATGAATCCTTCTTCAGATGGGATTGCTCGTATGCATTCGATGCATGGGAAAATTCTCGTAGGTGATAGTTCTTCAGTCTCGATCAAAGGCAAAGGTGAGATGTAGCTGATTTTGGATGGGCTAGGCGGTGCCTACACATAAGAAGTGCTCTATGTGCGGAGTCTAGGATATCATCTTTTTTCATTGATCAAGATATGTGCTCTTAGTTTGACGGTCAAGTTTGATAAGGACCCCTTCCAAGTTCTTGATGTAGTGTCTTGATAGGTTCTTTGTACCGAACATGAGGAGGATGGAGTCTACAATATGTAGTCTTCTTTTTTCTTTTCTTCTCTTCTTCTTTCTTCTTAGACTTAGATTGAGCTTTGGCATGCTCAGTTTGGCCATCTTAACTATGAATACCTTCAGAAGGCAGCTCGTGGCCAATTGGCGTGTGGATTGCCAGAGATTGGGATAAGCCATCTGCTGTGTGTATCTTGTATTCATGGCAAGCAGCATGGACATGCTATTTCCAATAAGGCTTCACGAAGGGCTAAGGAGCCCTTGGAGCTTTTTTTGATTGAATTTATGTGGACCGATGAGGTTGGAGTCCCTTAAGGGGAGTTTGTATGATCTTTGAAGAGAATAGGTTTGGCAAGAAACTCAAGACTCTATGTTTCGACAAGGGAGAGGAGTTTGTCTTCCAAGAGCTAACTCCTTTTTGTGTAGATCATGCCACACGACATTAGGTGACTATGAGATGGAACTGAGATGCACCAACATTAGCTGACTATGAGATGCAAAAGGCAAAGAAGAAAAGCTAGAAAAAGAAGAATGTGATTTTGCCTTATAACCACTGCATAAGTGTGTTAACATACAAAATCGGTCCTCTTCAGGACTTATCCCATAGTCAACAAATTGAAATTTATCTTCTTCATAACTGTTTCAGAATCTTGCATCAAAGTAGTAGCAAAAGAAGAAGGAATAGAAGTAGACACTTGTATACCTTGGACTGGAGTAGATGGATTAGGCTGAAAGAATGGAGCATATTCGGTGTTTCTTTCTCCAGCAAGGGGGGCCATCCGAGTTGGAGGCTTTGACTATCTTGCAATATCTTTAGACATATGCGCATCATCTAAAGGAAAAGAGTCATATTGACCTTTAATGGCTTGCTGGGCTTGATGCATAAGAATCAAGTCATATTCAGCCCGTGAAATCTTGAATGGTCAGGAAGAACCATGATAGTCACATGTTTCTCCAGGAGTGTCGGAATCTCTAGGAGCAAGTTTAGGGACCCACTTCATTTCAGTTCTCAGCATGGGTTGTTTTGGAGACTGAAGTGGTCAAGATGTGTTTGAAGTCATCTTCCCTTTGAGAGTTCTTATCTTTGATGTCGAGCTTTCAGATCAAGGTTTAGGTTTTTCTATTTCTAGAGAGTATCTAGCTTTGATATCATGTAAATAAATACTCAAACACAGCAGCTAAAAACAAATGTACAACAAAGCACAAAGTGATAAGAGTAGAACTCAGAGATAAAGTTTAACTCAGGCATAATGAAGATGGAAGAATGAAGAATGAATAATGCAATGCTTAATCCAGTACACACACTATGCAAGAGTGAATTCAAAACCTCAAAGTCTTGTGTCTTTGAAAAGACTGGGGTAGAGATGAACTCGAGGGTGTGCTGCACTTTGAATGGACCCTGAATTGCAGCAAGCAGCCTCTGAACAGTGAGCAGCAGCTGTAAATAGTAGTGCAGGCTGCATTGTCCCATAAATGTAGGGCCAAGGCTGAAATTGACTCATCTGATAAAGATGGAAGCAGCTGGAAAGCAGTCTCAGCTTCTAGAGACAGAGGATGAACAGGGCGACAGCTGCAACCAGCAAATGCAGGGCTGAAACCACCTTGCAACAGCTTGGATGATGACATGGCAGCCATATGGATGCTTTGGCTGCAAAATGCAGCCCAAGCTGGTATCGCTTGGCTGCAAACTGGCTGGAGATGGCTAGGCTGCAGTGAACACAACAATGGAGGTGGTTGATGTAAGCGCTTGGCTGATGGACAACACCACAAACTGAAGTATCCGCTTGGAGAGGGGTGTAAACAGTAGTAGATAGGGTGCCTACAATCTACAAGACAAGGGAACAATCTGAGTGTTGGGCAGCCTTCTATTTATAGATGAGGATCCTCCCAAAATTAGGGTTTTGGCTTATGGGACATAGACATTTGGTAATCCTCCAGGAAAGTTTGGTAGTTCAATGTTTTGGGGTTCTTTTAAAGAGCTACTTAAATGTTTTAAGTTTGTAGTGCACTTTTTAGCTCAACAAGGTGTAGTGTGTATAGGTGGCATTCCCAACAAGTGGTATTAGGGTGCAAAGTGGCATGCACTTATGGGTAAGTAATATGTGGAACTAAAAATGAAAATGAATTTTGAGATGAAATAGAAGATCTTAAGCCTAATGTAAAAGACATTGAAGAAATTGAATTTAATGTAGATGATGCAATTCTACAAATATACTTGAGCTATTGGAAGCATTAGAAAGAGATCCTAAATGATCATGTGAAGGAGGGATAGGAGGGAATTGAGAATAATCAACATCAACAACATGCTCAAATGAAGTAGAAGGTAGTGTGACAAGAATGCTTGAAGACATATGTTTGTCTCTAGAGCCTCCTCTACGAACATTAACATATTGATACCGGTCATGGTCTCCATGGTGATTTACAACTAGATCCTGTACGATAAAAGGAGCAACAGTGAGAGGTTTCAGCTTATATAAATCAAAAGGATTCTATGAACTTGACATCAAACATGGTTGTGATGAAGACAAAGGATCACAAGTTGTCTCAAATAATGTGTTAAGTTTTCCTTGAGTGGAGACATGGCTGGCCTCCTAGCTGCCTTTGACAGATGTGCAACTTTTGACGAAGTGTTGAGTGAAGATAGAAGAGCGTAGTTGGGCCATCTTCTACATATGTACTTTGCCAATTTTGTGTTGGAGATTTATACAACATTGGGTAAACTATATGAAGATGAGGGGGAGGATTCATTGTCCTCCTACTTGAGAGCATGTTACCTTAGGGCCAGATTTTGCATCATTTGTGAGGATCACTTGGGTTTGTAGAGAATGTAGAGATTGTGAACATCCACATGACTAACAAATGAGCTTAGAGACGTATGAAGAAACGAAGGAATAAGAACTCAATGAATAGATCAAGCATATAGCAATGTGTGATACAACTGAGTGTCAAGGAGTGGAGGGGCTGTTCAATGGCCATTATTTGTCAGGGAGCGGGCCAAGGAATGCTGGAGGAGTGTGTTGTACCGTGGACCTTGAATGCAGCAAAACACCAAAAAGCAATCCTGGACCTTATGTAGGCCATCTTGGTTACAACAATGGTAATAGAGGAGTCCAAACTGAGTTGAGGATTAGAAGATGTTTCTAAGGCTGAGTAGTGCAGGAAGGGCTGCAAAATGCAGCAGTCCTCTAGAGTGGAGGAGCATTGAATCTGCAGTGCAGCCTCCTGGATATAGTCAACCAATAGCTGCAGGGCATACTAGAGAGGGCGAGATTGCCGTCTTTCTTGTGAGGGGGCCATAGTAACAAGGGATGGCCATTTTCTAGCATCTTGTCCCAGTCCCATCTCGTCCCCATACCATCCCAGTTGTAGGCCATCCATTAAATTAATCGCACAATCACTTCATGCCTGGGCCAACAGTGGTATTAGAGCGGCTTTCGTTCATCACCCTCACCATCGCTCGCGATCATTTGCCACCAGTCATCGCCATTGAGCTCCTCCGCCTGGTCAGCTGCCCCACGAGCCATTGCTACCGCACCAGCTCAAGGCTCATTGGCGATTGCACTTTGTGCCGCCCATCCACGTCTATCCCTGCTCGAGCCTTTGGTCTGCAGCTAGCACTCCTCAAATTCTGCTAGGTTCCTCCACATCCCACAGCCAATGTGCAACTTGCAGACCTGAGCATCAATTGTTGGGGACCTGCCTGCAGTTGCTGCTCGACGTCAGTTTTGTGGTCTACTTGCTGCCATCCATTGCAATCGCCCCCTTCCAGCCGACAGTCCACGGCCATTTTGCTGCCTACGTGGACCTACTACTTGTCCTAGTCACCACGCCACCCCCTGCCCCGTCTGCCACTTTTGTCACGACGAATTGTGCGATTTGCCACATCACCACGCTGGTTGAGCCACCTACTCGAACCGCCTCGTCACCGACACTTTGCCACGTGCCTTCCCCGCCAACCTGAAGATGGCATGCCGCCCTGTCCCCGAGTGATTGACAAATTTGTAAGGCAACATTTAATTCATTCTTTTATCTCAAAAAGGCCTTTGTTCACACACCAGCCCCTCTTAAGCACAATTTAGGGACAAATTTGGGGGTTTTTACAAACTCACCCAATTTGGCCCAACTTTCAAATTGAAAGAAATTTGGCATCGATCATCATCAAATTTGGGGCTTTTCAACAAATTGACCAAATTTCACTCCAATTTTATTGCCAAATTTGGGGCTTTTCAAGAATTCGGCATTCTTCATTGACATTAAGGCATAATGCATCATCGAGCCTGAGATTCGTTATCTTTAGAGTAAAAATTTTACAAAAATGATCAAAATTCTCTTCAATTTTCCAATAAATTTGGGGTTTTTTGTCATTCAAGCTCAATTTCACCCCAATTTCATTGAAACATTTAGGGCTTTTCTTACATTCGTTGAAATTCATCAATATTCAGGCTCAATTCACCTTCTAGCGTGGAATTCAACAACATTTGATAAATTTTTTATTCAAACTCTTCAATTTCTTTTCATTTTCCGGGTAAAATTTGGGGCTTTTGGCCAATTCCTTCACTGAGGTGCCCAAATTTTTGGGCTTTTGCCTCAAATCATCTTCTTGGCCCTCAATCGACTCCAAAATCATATTATTTGACCGTTGGCTCTATTCTTTCCCGACATTGAAGGCAAATTTGATCATTTTGGCATATTATTGGGCGAATTTTCAGTACATTTCCAGCCATTAATCTCTAATTTCAGCATATTGCTGATTAGCACCTTCATCGGGTAATATTTATTTTTGAAATTAATTATTTTCAGCATATTTTTCTCTCCCCAGAAAAAAAAAACAGCAAGAGAAATTATTATTTTTTATATTATTCGATCTCATTGAGGTGGGCAACATATATTTTATCAGTGATTTATTATTGTTTTGGTATCTATTTTCTGTCTCTCCACTTGGAAAATATTATTTTATTGCAAATCATCACTCATGGCCAGCAATAATAATGATTTGTTGGGCATGCTTGGCACCGATGACAAGCTCGACGGCACCAATTACCCAATCTGGGCTTACAGGATGCGACATGTTCTTGTCGCGAAGAATCTATGGCATATAGCCAATGGAACTAAGCAAAGGCCGGTCTCTCCAATACCGACACCACTTCCCGCTTCCACATCTCGAGGTGGCTCTCATTATCTTGAATAATCTTCTTCTTCGACAACACCTCCCACTCAAGATCAGATTTGGTGAGATGGCCCTGACGCCCAAGTACATGCCCTAATCGCTTTATCCGTGAAGAGAGCCATCATTCCACACATTTGATTGTACAAGACATCCAAGGATATATGGCAAAAGCTTGCATCATTATATCAAGTGTGTAGTGAAGCACATGTTGCTTACCTACGTAAGTAACTGGAAGATGTTTGCATGGAAGGAGGAAGTAATATGGATGCTTATCTCACTGGCATCAAAAGATCTTATTGAGCAAATATTAAATATTGATGAAGAAGTTCCTGATAGCTAGCTTGTTTACATCGCTCTTAATGGTCTATCGGAACCATACAAGGTTTTGCTACTACCTTGTGGTTGGTAACTATAGGTAACCAAGTTACCTATAGCTTCGACCAGCTTGTGTCTCTCTTGTTACGGGAGGAGAAAAGCCGCCTCAACTGAAATGCTACCATGGCAACCGAACATGCCTTTTCCACTCATCATCATGGAAAAACCAAACCCAAGCTAGAAAACAAAGTTGCTGGTCAGAAAACAGCAAACTTTCATGCTGGTCATCTTTCTTCCTCCACCCCTTCTACATTGAAGACACCTTTCCATGCTGGTCCATCCCCTTCCAATCCTTCCAAGGCTCCAATCAACAAAGCTAAGAGGTGCAATTATTGCTGGAAGACAGGGCATGACATCACTGAATGTCATAAGTGCATTGCATTAGTGAAGGAGTCTAGTCTTGCTCTTACACATGAGACCACAAATTATTCTTAGTTCAAGGATTATACATTTTTCATTCAGTGTTAGTATAATCCTTCTATTCAGGATGCTTGTTTTCCTATAATTGATGCAGTTTCTACTTGGTATTTCAACAGTGGTGCATCTAAGCACATCACCTCTTACCAAACATTATTTTCATCCCTCTTTGATGTACATAAGGGGGGTAGAGTTATGTGTGTTAACAATGCCTCTTATGCAGTTAAAGTCATTGGACATGTGCAGGTTGTCTCCATCTTGGGCACTCCTTGACATTGCATGATGTTCTCTATGTGCCCGGCATCAAGAAGAATCTTATCTCCATTTCAGCCATTGCTACTTCCGAGTTTCATGTCATTTTTGATGGCTCTCGATGTGTGGTATATGATCAAATTTCTTCTTCCATTGTCTTGACAAGCACCCTCACTAAAGGTTTCTATCATCTTCATACCTATGATTAGCAACTTCTTAAAAATCCTATTGACAGTGCCTTATTAACAAAGGAATCTTTTCATGATACACATTTATGGCATCAGAGGCTTGGTCACATAAGCTATTGAGCATTGATGAAGCTCCAATCATAGGATATGGTCAAAGATCTTCCAAAAATTCACTTGCCATGAAGTCACATTTGTGAAGGTTGTTTACTTGGTAAAATGCATCGATTCTCCTTTCCTAAGGATTCTCATGTTCATTCACCATCTATTTTGCATCTTCTTCACAGTGATGTTTGTGGTCCTATGTGGACCAAATCCATTGGTGGATTTTTATATTTTGTCACACTCATAGATGACAAATCCCAATTTACTTGGGTATATGGGTTGAAATCTAAGTCTAAAGTCTTCTCTTGCTTCAAGATATATATTGCTATGGTGGAAAACCAAAGAGGATTCACATTTGGACCCTTCACACTGACCGCCGGGGGGGGGGGGGGGGGGGGGGTTGAATATCTTTCCAAACAGTTTTCAGAGTATCTTGCATCTTGAGGAATTCATCATCAATGCACCGTTCCTTAGTGGGACCACAACAAAATGAAGTAGCGGAGTGGAAGAATAGGTCACTCATGGACATGGCAAGATGCATGTTAAAGAGTAATAATTTACATAATTCCTTTTGGTTCAATGCTATTTTATGTGCCGCTTATGTTTTGAACAGGTGTCCCACAAGAGCTTTACGCACCATCACTCCTTATGAGGCATGGGCTGGCTCCAAGCCTTTTCTCTCTCATATGAGGACTTTCGGATCATTAGCATATGCTCATGTACTTTCTTCGAAAAGGCATAAGTTGGATGATAAGGCTGTTCGTTGCATATTCATTGTATATAGTCCTGAAAGTAAAGGGTACTGTCTTTATCAACCCTCTACAAGCAAGGTTATTGTCACCAGAGATGCTATCTTTGCTGAAATGCTCCTCACCCCTTGCTAGACTGTAAAAAACAGCCTACTATAGATGCTTTAGACATCTTTGACAGCCTACTACCACTTTTCCATAATGGTTCCATAGCTGATCCTTCTTCTTAGCCTTCATTTTCACCATCTACAGATATATTACAGTAGTCTATTCAGCTTGATTTACAGCCACAACAGCATCATGATACCTTGTTTGAAGAGCAGCCCCCTATTTTGGATCAATTGGAGCATACAAGGGCTGAAATTCAGCAGCCTAAAAGAGTCCCTCGCTGGATGTTAGACACTCTTCGGGATAGCAAAGAGCTTCTTCCCTTGGCTGCCTGCACACGAGCCTTTGCTCGCAAGGATCAAGGTAATCTTCTTGCATGTGCATTGGCGGCTACAACATGAAATGAAGAACCTCTATGTTATAAATATGCTTTTTCAGATGATCATTGGGTGGAAGCAATGAAGACAGAGATTGATTCTATCCATTAGAATGACATTTGGGAGCTATGTGACTTGCCTCATGGCAAGTGTGCCATAGGTACCAAATGGGTTTACAAAATTAAAAGAAAGTCAGATGGTTCTATTGATAGGTACAAAGCCCGCCTTGTTGCTAAGGGCTATGCCCAACAACAAGGAATTGCCTTTGAAGAGACTTTTGCCCCTACCTCTCGCATTACTTCCATTAGGAGTATTATTGCCCTTGCTGCCCGCTTTCATTGGGAGGTGCATCAGTTGGACATCATGACGACATTTCTCCATGGATATCTCATTGAAGAGGTATATCTTTTTCAACCTCTAGGATTTTAAAGGCTTTGAGCACAAAGTCTATCATCTCAAGAAGGCTTTGTATGGTTTAAAGCAAGCTCCACGGGCTTGGTATGCCTGCATACATTCTCATCTATCGCATCTTGGATTTCAGGATAGCCCTACTGAGGCTACTCTTTACATACGACATCAAGGATCGATTTTATTATTCTTGACCTTTATGTTGATGACATACTTGTCATTGGAACCAATATTGGCCAAATTGCAGTGTTTAAGGCTGATCTACAGTCAACATTTGCTATGACAGATCTTGGTTTGCTTCACTATTTATTTGGCCATTTGTTCCATGATTTGTCATACTCTATATTGTCATAGGTTGCTATTGCCACTTGGATGAACATGTGCAACCATGATCTCACGTTTCTTTTTATTTTCTAGGATTCTATCATTTTTCCTAGATCAATCCACCCATCTTATGGAGGGGGGTTCAGAGGCCATCTCATGGGCTATGCGTTTGCCCTTTGATCCATGAGCTGGGCTCCCTAGGCATTTAAATTGTCATTAAATGCAGTTGTTGCCCCTAGTGTCCTAGCACTAAGACACTAAGAGACACTAGGGTTAGGGTTTATTTTAGGGTTTCCTATGATGGCTAAGCCGCTAGGGTTTTATTTTTTATTATTTAAAGACATCTCGTGCCTCGAAGTGTGGCATTATTCAATGTGATCGCCTAGAACGTTGTACTCTCTCTCTCTCACACATTAATTCATTACTTCTTATTCGTGATCAAGTATTGTTGTGCATCGATTAATTATTTCATTCTCATTTATTTTTCCTTAAATTAATCACACAATCACTCCACGCCTGGGTCAACACTAGTCCTATCCCCATGTTAGGGCCCCCTCTTATGGTAATAGGGGATGGCAATTCCTGCCCCCATCCTCCGTTCTCATCTTTGTCCCCAAAACCCCTTCCATGTTACTATGGAGGGGGCCCCATCCCACATTAATGCCATTTTCCTTTGTGTCTATTGGGCACATGTTTTCCTTCTTGCTGTGCAAACTAATGAATAAATGATGGAGTGAAAAAGGAAGAGGGTTATGCTTAGGTCTCTATAGTGATCTAGGACTCATCATTTGTGTGGGTGAACCGTGACATTATAGTTTCCAAAACACCATTTTGGGGGTCCTAAATAGAAATGTGGAATGGACCAAAATGTTTCGGTCCTTAAACATATTTTGGGACAGCAGTTTCGGGATATGGCAGGGTAAAGTTGTGTTTTGGGCCGCTTTTTCACTTCCCAAGTTTGTGCGTGCTGTTTCTGCTCATTCTCCTCAGCTCTCCAACCTCTTTTAGCCACTACTCACTCTTTTAAGCCGCTTTTGCTTCTCCTACTGCAGATCTATCGTTATCTACAGCCCCAAACCCTAAATCCCTCAACCTTCAGCTCCCAAATCTATTTCCTTTCCTTTCCACACTATTTGCAGCTGTTTTCCCTCAGATTTGCCATTGGCATTATAGCTGGTTTTCGCTCCCTTTTACTGCTGGTTTTCTCTATTTCTAGCAAAGCTACAGCCATGGTGAAGGACACATTTTGGAGCCACACATGCATCATCAGCAACTATGGAGGTAGTAGTATGTATGCTTGCTAGATCTCTTCTGATGTTACATATATACTCTATACTATTGAGGAATTTAAGTGTCTTTGATGTGTAGAGGTTTAAGTCACAAATGGTATTATGCCTTCATATGCACCTAATATTAAGACATTTCTTAAAAAAAGATATTAAATCTATTTCGCCATTTCCATGCTTCGGCCTTGGCCTCAAACTCCTTTTTGGGTGTCTGAAATGCATTTCCTTTTCCCTGTTTCTGAAACTCTAGGCAACTATGGGTGACATTGAGTCCCACATTACCATGTGGACTTAAAGTACTGCACAAATAGGGCCAGAAAAACCAAGTAAGCTTTAGAAAATAGTGAGTGCGTGAGTATTCAATATGGAACTCCAGATACTGAATTGTTGTGTGGTTCAATGCAAGGATGGTGGAGTTTTGATCTTTTAAGATCATCAACTGTGTGTCCGCTGCCTGTGCAATTTTAAGAAACATGCATGTGGCCTGAGGTCCAGACCTAAATTACGTTTTGTGTTCTAAGACAATAGGTACGGATTGACTAAATCGCTATACATATTTTTGTTTTGATGCAGGCAGCAAGTTGGGCAGTTATCAGGGTTGGGTCAACGTTAATGAAACCTCACAATCCAGTTACACAGTTACACTTGCGCTGAAAGATGGTAAGTATTGTACTGAATTTTTGGAGAATACTGTTTAGGGATCAGAATCAAATTGATGGCTTAATAGTTCTAGTAAATTCCATCCTCCCCATCTCCAAGTCCCTGTTTTTACTTTCAATGGCTTATCAGGAAAATCTCCCAATCTTGACTCTATTACAGATTTGGTAGAAGGAAATTTCTTCCTCATGAAATTTGCCCAGTCCAGAAGTGCCAGGGTTTTGATCTACTTTCGGGGAGATATAAGATGTTTGGGTATTTCTGTACAATTACATGCACGACAGGCAAAAATCAATAACCATCAATTAAGAATCTCTTTCGACAATCTATTTAAGAAAATGTTTAACATGTATTTAATTGCACAAACAGCAAAACATATTTTGCATCTCTACTGAGCCTGCTGGGGAAGTGACATGCATGTGGCCTTACAGCTTGTAAGTGCTGGATTCAGCTGTTTGAAAGCTGCAACAATTTATGAAACATGGTTTTGAAAGTCGAAAAAGAATTACAAATTCTTGCATGATAGGAATGAAATGATGGCTTAACTAGTTTCATGATACTTTTCCTAGATCTGAGTCATTTGAAGTTTTGTGGCTGGGACAAGGAAACGGTACATAAGAAATCTCCCAATCATGGAAAACTTCAGGTGACATGACATTCCCAATTTAACCAGAACTTTATCAGAATCCAACAATGATATAGTATTCCCCTAGAAATCTCCTGATGATCCAACAGGATCTCAACAAGCCTGTATATTGTTGCAGAGCATAACAGACCTTTACACAGAAAAGGTCTCAATTCTTCTGGCTGTACAGACAGCTGTTCATTTGGATGCTTCCACAAAGGTTCATTGTTGTAAGAGTGGGATGATTTTTATGTTTGAGTGTCTGAAATTTGTTTTGTTGTATGCTGGATATGTACATATATTTTCTTTCTTCAGATACCTGGTCAACTTTATTGTCACAGCTGCTTAGTTTTGAGAACTAATATCGTATGTTCAATTTCCTTTGATTTTGATCTTAGCTTGTCATCTTCTTGATGTAACACTTCCACTTATTATCTTCTGACTCTTCAGGGGATGTACAACTAATGCCAAAGGTTATACAATCAATAATCGCTTGGCTAACTCGTTGTGGCATCTTACCCCAGAACACCTGCCCAGACTCGTGCACCATCAACATTTTTGATAAGGTGTGTTTTGGTACTTCTGATACTTCTTTCAATGTGATTTTCAGCTCCATCATTTTGTTTTCATGCTCATTCTACTCTGAGAGTGCTCGAGTAGAAGTAAAAGCTTGCTGCCAATTCTTCCAATGATACGTGCAGCTTACATTGCAGAAGTGCTCCCTGCAAATCAGGTTATAAATGATGTATCAACTGTTCCTTCTACAGGAAGATTTAGTATTGCCAAACAATAGTCGAGATGCTTGGCAGCATCCACTTTGCATCCTTTCTGTTGGTGGTGACTGCAAGATTGTGTTTAGTCGATCCAATTCTGTGGATCAGCTAAGAGATTGTGAAGATCCTTGGGAAGTTTGCCTTTCTACTGGGTGAGTAATTGGCTTAGTTGTATGTCTTGCTGCATGGACAGATTAAACAAGTAGACGGTCTTTGCTGCCACGAGACTGCATGTGTGGTTCTAAGATATGTAGAGAGGAATAATGTGCCCAGGAAGTTCAATATTCAGTGAAGTCTTATAAATGACATTTGATTCTGGTTTGCTATAGGTCGCTCTTGCTTCTTGGAGAGAGAATGCACGGCAGTTTAAAGAAAGCAATACCTGCTGCTGCAAACAGACAAATTCTTGTATGTTTGGGAAAGCATCTTAACCTCAGTAACATGGATATTGAGGGAAGGGGTGTCCAGCCCAAAATTAACCCGCCCAAAATTAACCCTTCCTCAGAGAGACCGATTCACCAAAACAACAGTGCTACACATGCCAGGAACCAGAGAATCAAGCAAATGACGTTAAGTCAAAATACAGTATTACCACTTCCTGTGAAACCATTACCACACATGCCCCAGCTCATGCCTCAGCCTCCAATGACTGGCATGCATCCAGGTCTTCAGTCACCTCTTCCTGTCATTGCCCAAGGATGGAGCGGTCCACCCATGGCTCGGAAGGTTCCTAATAGTGGCACAGGTGTATTCTTTCCAGGAAGCGATCTGGTTGGGCCTATTGCAGTGCCCTCGTGGCAATCTGGGTTGATTATGCTGTCACCTTTCTCACAAAATTGTAACCCTTTTGTAGCTCCTTCATCTATGGATGTCAACAGACCTATGCATCCAAGAAAGGGACCGAAACATGCAGGCCATTTCAATGCTGGTCAAGTGAAAGTAAAAGGAAATACAATGACCATGAACCTTTCAACACATAGAAAGTCAGGTAAGGAGCCTACCATGGCACCTCCGGGCCGAGAAACCAATAGCACAGGGAACGAACAGAAGTGAGGGAAACTTCCGGAGTTATGCCAGAGGCGCTAAAAACACACCAATTTGTTACAATGCATTTTCACTTAATTCTTTCCATTTGCAATCAAAGCAATCGATAAGGTAATGTTAAGACTCTTATTACGTGCTCAGTTGCAGCAGGGTCTCCAGGAATCTTTTAAACAAGGCCCAGGCTGCCTGTTCATGTGTCAAAACAACTCACTCGCAGCTCACAGGTAGTCTTATATACACCAGACTTTTGAGATGTCCAGGCGTGGCAAAGGACTTGGAAGGATTGTTAAGGAAGCCAGATGAGTGCATGTGTATGAGTGTAATATATGAATATGTATGTGAATGCGTGTGCGTGTGCGTGTGCATGTGTGTGCGTGCATGCATGCATGCATATGTCTTATGTCTTACGTTAATTGTTAAACTCATCGTGCGAACTTTTGTTTTCTAAAGGGATAGGCTGGCATTGGAGGCTATCAAAAGGTTGTGGGAAGTCAGACGAGTGCATGTGCATATGTATATATATGTATGTGTGTGTGTGCACGTGTGTTTGCGTGTGCGTGTATGCATGTCTTATGTCTATTAATTGTTGAATTCATAGTGGGAACCTTTATTATCCAAAGGGATAGGCTAGCATTTGAGGCTACTGTAAAAAGTTTGTGGGCTCGGATCTATCTTACCACCATGGGTATAAACATTTTGTTTTCTTTCGATGGTTGGTGCGAGTGTAATACACATGTAGCCCATTTCCTAGGAGGGTTTCTCTTGCATCCCCTCTTGACTTCTTGGTTGGGTTGCATGTTCGGTCTCAAGTAGACATAATCCCCATTTGTGAGAACACATTCACCGATCCATTCTTTATGGCTTGCAATGCTTGTTGTAGGTTCCAGTTTCCTAGGATGAATGCAGTGTTGAGTGTCTAGCCACTTGCTTAGCTTTTATGTATATGCCAAAAGTGGAGGAGCTTTATGCCTTGATCTATATAGTATTATCAATGCGGTCATGGCTAGCATGATCCCCAGATTTAGTGCCACAATTTGCACTGATGGGGCAACTTAATCACTGTTCAATATAATGGATTGTATTCTTGCCTTTACTATGCTTATCCTTCATATTGAGGATCTCATAGTTTTATCATGCCCCATTTAGGTTGCTATAGATACATGCATGTTAATCATTTGCAGTGGATTTCTAGTCCACTTATGGATATATGTTTTTATGGCTTACTGAAACCTAAAATATTACTTCTTCAGAGAGACAAGAAAGTAGCTATTTAGGAGAGAACTTCAAATTCTTATATGATTTTGAGCCATATATCTCGTTATCTAAGGTTACACATCAATTTAGTGAGGCCTTATGTATAATAGGTGTAGCTTTTCCACACTCAATCCACACAAAAAAGAGCTTTATCTGGATTGATGCATTGGAACAGCTAGTATGATAATGAATGCCATGAGACTAGAGCTTGTCTACAGAGAGGGCATTGGAAGACGAGAGCTTTCTTAGCCTAGTTGGAGAGAGACTTGTATTAGTCATTCTTGTGCCAAAACCCTCATTAGGAGAAAATTTAGAATTGTGTAATAAAATATTAAAAAAAGATAGAGCTAGCCAATTAGGTCATGGGATTGAAATTTCATGTAATAGGAATCTTTTTGTTAGGTTTGCCATATAAAATCACAAATCAAGAATAGAGAATAAAATATTTGTGGAAAAGAACATAGCATTTATAATAAAACATTAAAAAATAGAACAATACATTTTTTGCATCGAAAGGTTGTAGCCTTTGAAGTTATATGTGTAAAATTCGGGCATGAGATTGAAATTTCATGTAATAGGAATCTTTTTGTCAGGTTTGCCATATAAAATCACAAATCAAGAATACATAATAAAATGTTTGTGGGAAAGAACATGGCATTTGCAATAAAACATGAAAAAACACTACCTTCTTTTGTATTGAAAGGTTGCAGCCTTTGAAGTTATCTGTGTAAAATTCAAAATGACTTTCCCTTTGCATTGTGAAATCATGTATCCTTGTCCTCCCTTCCACGCAATGTTACATTTTTGGACGTATTGTAGTGATCAAAGCCCTTGTTCAACACATTTATATACATAAGGAAATCAAACAACACAATGATAATGCAAGCATGTAGCTAAGCCTAATAGTGAGTATGTTCAATTGTAACATCTTGAGACTATTGAATTGAGTAAAAGGAAAAGTCTAGAATTCTTGGGAGCATATATGATGAATATGGTAGAGGAAATACAAATGTAGTAGTGTGTCAGTCATTTTGAGTCACTTTTAGAAGGCAAAAGGAGGTTTGATGGAATTGCTAGGGACTTTAGTCACTACTACTTTTCAAACAATCTTCTTCTTCAACCCTCCCTTCAAGCTCCCATGGATTCTTTAGTCTTCTATCCCATCAATCTTCATTCCCAAACACAAATGGATCAATGAGGAGCATTGTAGGCAGCATATTCAAGAGATTGAGCATCATTTTTTGGAGTATTGAAGTAAGCTTTCCCCAAGATAGCTAGTGCCAAATGTGGCACATTTTGCATTTATCACAACAAGCTCTCTCTTTCATCTCAACCTTTGATCATTAGTAGACACTTTACTCTAGCATCAGACATCAACTTGGCAAAGGATTGAACTCCATATCCCTCTTCTTGGCACTTCCTCTTCTTGAAACCCTAATATATAGTAGGTGTAATTGTTGATCCTTTAAGAAAGCTTTAAGTTCTTGCAAGAAGGCTTCATTTATTGATCAAATGCTACTCTACATCAAGAGTCTTAAAGGATGCATCAATATTCATTAGTTTGAAGGCTCATTGTTCCACTATTGCAACAAGAGTCAAGAACGTGGGGGAAATTCCAACTTTAGCCCATTGTTTATCATTGGAGTATTCAAGGTCAAGAAGGATTATCATAATAAAGGTGTCTTGGATGCTTCAAGTCAATGGGATCGATGTATGCAAGGCATTATGCATTTGCAAGCTTCAATGAACTTCATTATATGAGGTATTTCACAAAAATCTTGTTAAGTATCCCTTGAATTCAAATTTGAAGCTTAATCCACTTGTTGAAGAGAGATATAAATTCATCATTTAGCTTTTATTTCAAGTCATTGGGTCGTTATTGTAAGCATTATTTAGATCTCCATTGTTTCAATCTCCATCCCCATTTTGGCAATTTCTTTTTCCATTAGAATAAATGATGTGTATAGGAAGTTAATTTAACCTTGATCATTGAGTTTCCTCTTCTTGATTGATCCATTCATAATATGAGTGAGTAAATTAGTGAAAGTTTATTGAGGTACATTCTTATCCCATCAGTCAACTTTCATTTCCATTGCATTACGTTTGGAAGGCTCTTTCTGTTCTATCAAAATCATTGAACTCCATTGAAATACTAAGGAGAAAGATGTATCAAGGGAAGATAGCATGAGAAAAGAGCGATGGCCCTCTCTCAATTTGTGCCATAAATTGACTTAGGGAGGAACTTTGCGCACCCTCATGATTATGAGCCCATGTAGGTGCCCTTGATTGTCGTTGATAAATCCTTTACATAGGCATATGTTCATGGAGTAATCATCTTGGATTAATTTTGGAAGCATTGGGGTCAAGTAGGGTAGTTTGAAGTCAAACGAGGCAATGGATAGATAATTGATAAATTTTGTTAGTCTTAATCTAACAACCCATAGCAAGCTTTGCTTTGATCCGATCACATGGGTTGATTGCTCTCTTTGTAGAAGGCATCATTGGATATTATTTGAATCAAAATTTGTGATAATCAGAGTTATCTAGCTCAAGATATTACCATTTTACTAACAAGTGGTCTCATAAGATAGGTGGTCTAGCAAGACTACGCTATCATGATAGGGAACAAAATAAGTGTAAGGCCTAGGAATAATTATCCAACCAAAACATAGATTCTTTGTTGATAAATTAGCCCTCATAGACCTCATGAAAACACTCATATTCAAGAAAAACTTAATGCACTCAACGTAACCATGTGTGAATATGAGAAAAGACACGCATCTAGGTACAATGAATTGATAAGCAATATGGATTAGATGGTATTGATTGGCACCCAAACTAAGGAAGAAGTTGACAAGCATGTAGAGTCCAATGCTCAACTCACTCCTCAAATAGCTAAATGGATGGTATATCAAATGAGGGAAAAGCAAAATAGAGACAAGGCTTAAGCAAGCACGGATGGATGGGTTCCACTTTAGCCTATTAACTCCCACTCTCAAGGTAATATTGCACGAAAGAGAATCCCAAACAATCACTATGAATTTGGTGAGCTATAATGCCAGCAGGTGGCGAGGGGGAAGAAGTCAACGTGGATGAGGAGAAGATCGCGAGGGGAGAAGGAACGTGACAATAGAAAGAAGGATGTCGGCGATGAGCACGCTCCCCCCCCAAAAAAAAATCATAAGGTAAGGAAAGGGGGATGGCTCCAAACTGTCGACTGCTAAGAGAGGGAGAGAGAGGGTAAGAGAGAGAAAGGGAAGGTGATTCCACTTTTTTGCCCCCCTTTTTGCTGCCGAAGTACAGAGAGAGAGAGAGAGAGAGAGAGAGAGAGAGAAGAAGAAGAAGTAGTAGAAGAAGAAGTAGAAGAAGAAGAGGGAGAGAGACAGAGAGCCTTTTGAAAAAGGGACTCTTTCTCTTCCCCTCCGAAGAGGGTGGCCACACACACCTACTCCCTTTTTTCGCGAAATTATCCCTACTGCAATTTAATTCTCTTCCCAATTTGGCCCTTTGATAACCAAGGAAAACGCACAGAAGTCTTGTGTGATTCGCGTTTAGGGAAGACGAAGATCGAGAATGGCCCCTAAGTGGAAGATGTCACACCCGGATGGCAATGCCGCAATGAAAGCCTTGGGCGAGGACATCACTACCCATCCAACAGTCGCACCGGTCGTAAGTAACGTATTTCCAAATTGATAAATGCTTGCTATGATTCCTACATGAGATGCATTAGACCCATATGAGAATATGACATTAAAAAAGATAAACTGCATCGCAAGTAATCGAAAGAATGAATTCCCTAAATGTGCGTATCAAGAGAAGACCATTGTATTTAAATGCTATACGATGAATTCATAAATATATAAGACTCAAGCATTGTCAACTTCCAGTCCTCGCAATAGTAGGTGCATTTTTCATCACTTCAAATGTATATGTCGCAACTCGCATGTTTGATAGATTGTATGGCAAGCAACTTATTCTAGAAGAGAATCATTTTCGAAGTTCTAGACCTTTGCCAAACTTTCGCTAATAGCTCATGCCGTTAGATTGGGAATCTTGATATTGTGCTTAACTAGTACAAACAATGATCATAAGGATTAAAGGCTAAGATGCCTTGGGATCCGCCCGATAACCACTATGTTTATCAATCCAAATTTGGGGATCGGGCTAGATATAGATAACTTTAGGCCTCAAAGGCAAGTAGAGAGCTCAAGGGGTTAGGGAAACCCGATGCAAAGGAAAGACCGATGCTTTCGTACTTGCTGAGAAGAGGGTTAGGTTATCGATCAATATAAGTGCTCAATAGAATTTACATTCTTGCATAGTTGTATAAGACCTTGGCATGTGTATTAGCCAAAGTGTTAAGTAAATTTTACATGGAATTGGTTAGATCCCAAGGGGGAGAGCAAATACGCGATGGAAATATTATCACGAGTATTCGTGCAATGTTTGGAACAGGATACCATTGTTTTGTTGATTGATCAAATAACGTCCTAAATGCTTTTGCATTAAACTGATTCTTGGATGTTATTTGGGTGATTATTCCAAGTGCTTGTGCTTGATGGTAAATGCATGGCAGGGGTCTGTGATGACAAGTTGCAATGGAAAATAAAGGAATGTTTTCTTGGATGATGATACCAAGCTGATTGCCTCCTTGATTCTTAATTGGATTAATTAAGGAAGGATATTTTGCACGTGTGGATCATCTCCAAGGTTACGTTGCATTTCAACCCGAGAGGGCACTGCTTGATTCACGAGCCAGAGATCGAGTGGTGAAAAGACCATCCACGGAAATTGTGTTTTACTCCTAGGCCGCTTGGGGTCAGGTGGAGCTCTGGATACCCCTTGCCTGTTTGGAATGGAGTTAAAGACTACCGTGAGCCCAACGTCTAGGGCGTTGAAAGATCCTATTCTAGATAAATGATGGAAATTATGGTGCTATGTGATTTGGATGGGGTACTTTTGTTGGATATAAGGGATACATAATTTCTCATGTATAGGTAGGAGACAAAGATTAAGTAGAAAATAAGTTAAGGAACTTGTTTGTCAAAAAATTTGCTTGCATTGTTTTCGTGTCGCTGCCATAAATTATGCGAACAAACCCTGTTCCCTAAAATGCTTAATTAAGAAAGTTGGTTTTAAATGTTGCATATAAATGTGATAGGACATAAGTAGAAAACTAAAGCTATCAAGGGAAGCGGGTGGTGGGTAGAACCTCGAGGGGTCTGTCCTACAATGTAGGGTACTCCCAGAGAACTGGGAGGCTTCTCACAAGTTTTTATCATCATTTGACCTTTAAGTATTGATAGGTTAGAATCTAATTCATACCATTTTAGGGGACCGGAATGGGATTATGCCATACGGGTAGAGTTGTTAAGCGGCGTATCCCTCTCGTTTCCCATTCTCTTTGAACCGAGTGCGGCCATGGGTCTGCTTCGGATTGGGTATCTTTACCTAAAGTAGGTTGTCCAGAATCTAACACTAGAATACTATCAAGAGACCTTGACGCTAGGAGCCCAGATTTTAGGTCGATCCTAGTGGGTTTGACTGCGAACATTCCGTTGCGAGGTGGACTTGGGAAACCCTAGGCGATAAACCTCGAAACATTCCATGGGAGTGCAGGGCAACGACGCTTAGGTGTGTATTAAGGCCGTGGCCACATGGAGGGCCAAGGAGTCCTCCCCGATCATGCAGAATAGGTGGTGGGTGGGGGGAAGACCACCACTACTCCACGTCCCCCCCTGGTAAGGAAAGGGGGATGCCTCCAGACTGTCAACTGCTAAGAGAGGGAGAGAGAGGGTAAGAGAGAGAAAGGGAAGGTGATACCACTTCTTGCTCCCCCTTTTTGTTGCCAAAGTAGAGAGAGAGAGAGGGAGAGAGGGAGAGAGGGAGGGAGGGAGGGAGGGAGGGAGAAGAAGAAGAAGAAGAGGAAGAAGAGGGAGAGAGAGAGAGAGAGAGGGAGAGAGTCTTTTGAAAAGGGACTCTTTCTCTTCCCCTCCGAAGAGGATGGCCACACGCACCTACTCCCCTTTTCTGTGAAATTATCCCCCACGGCAATTTGTTTCTCTTTCCAATTTGGCCCCCATAACCGATGAAAAGGCGCGGAAGTCTTGTGTGATTCGCGTCTAGGGAAGACGAAGATCGGGAATGACCCCCCAAATGGAAGATGTCACACGAGGATGGCAATCCCGCAACGAAAGCCTCAAGCGAGGACATCACTGCCCATCCAACAACAGTACTGGTCGTAAATAATGTATTCCCGAATTGATAAATGCTTGCTTTGATTCCTGCATGAGATGCATTAGACCCATACGAGGATAGGACATTAAAAAAGATAAACTGCATCACAAGTAATTGAAAGAGTGATGAATTCCCCAAATGCACGTATCAAGAGAAGACCATTGTATTTAAATGCTATACGATGAATTCATAAAGATATAAGACTCAAGCATTGTCAACTTCTTGTCCTCACAATAGTAGGTGCATTTTTCATCACTTCAAAGGTATATATCAGAACTTGCATGTCTGATAGATTGCATGGCAAGCAACTTATTCTAGAAGAGAATCATTTTAAAAGCTCTAGACCTTTGCAAAACTCTCACTAATAGCTCATGCCATTAGATTGGGAATCTTGATGTTGTGCTTAACTAGTACAAACAATGATCATAAGGATTAAAGGCTAAGATTCCTTGGGAGGATCAGCTTGATAACCATCATGTTTATCACCAAATTTGGGGATTGGGCTAGATATAGATAACTCCAGGCCTCAAAGGCAAGTAGAGCTCAAGGGGTTAGGGAACCTGAGGGAAAGGAAAGACTGATGCTTTTGTACTTGCTGAGAAGAGGGTTAGGTTATCCATCAATATAAGTGCTCAATAGAATTTACATTCTTGCATAGTTGTATAAGACCTTGGCATGTGTATTAGCCGAAGTGTTAAGTAAAATTTGCATGGAATTGCTTGGATCCCAAGGGGGAGAGCAAATACGTGATGGAAATGTTATTGCGACTATTCCTGCAATGTTTGGAAAAGGATACCATTGTTTTGTTGATTGATCAAATAACGCCCTAAATGCTTTTGCATTAAACTGATTGTTGGATGTGATTTGGGTGATTATATTCCAAGTGCTTGTGCTTGATGGTAAATGCATGGTAGGGATATGTGACGACAAGCTACCATGGAAAATAAAGGAATGTTTTCTTGGATGATGATACCAGGCTGATTGCCTCCATGATTCTTAATTGGATTAATTAAGGAAGGATATTTTGCGTGGGTGGATCATCTTCAAAGTCACATTGCATTTCAACCCGAGAGGGCACTGCTTGATTCACGGGCTACAGATCGAGTGGTGAAAAGGCCATCCACGGAAATTGTGTTTCTCGCTCCTAGGCCGCTTAGGGTCAGGTGGAGCTCTGGACACCCCTTGCCTGTTTGGAATGGAGTTGAAGACTATCGTGAGCCCAACGCCTAGGACGTTGGAAGATCATATTCAAGATAAATGATGGAAATTATGGTGCCATGTGATTTGGACGGGGTACTTTTGTTGGACAGAAGGGATACATAATTTCTCATGTATGGGTAGGAGACAAAGATTAATTGGAAAATACGTTAAGGAACTTGTTTGTCAAAAAGATTGCTTGCACTGTTTTCATGTCGGTGCCATAAATTACACGAGCAAACCCTGTTCCCAAAAAGGATTAATTAAGAAAGTTGGTTTTAAATGTCACATATAAATGTGATAGGACCTAAGTAGAAAACTAAAGCTATTAAGGGAAGCGGGTGGTGGTTAGAAGCCCACGGGTCTGTCCTATGGTGCAAGGTAGTCCTAGAGAATTGGGAGGCTTCTCACAAGTTTTTACCATCATTTGATCTTTAAGTATTGATAGGTTAGAATCTAATTCATGCCATTTTAGGGGACCAAAATGGGACTATGCCCTATGGGTAGAGTGTTTGAGTGGCGCATCCCTCTCGTTTCCCATTCTCTTTGAACCAAGTGCGGCCATGGGTTTGCTTCGGATTGGGTATCTCTACCTAAAGTAGGTTGTCTAGAATCTAACACTAGAATACTATCAAGAGACCTTTACACTAGGAGCCCAGATTTTAGGTCGATCCTAGTGAGTTCGGCTACGAACGTTCCGTTGTGAGGTGGACTTGGGAAACCCTAGGCGAAAAACCTCGGAACATTTCATGGGAGTGCCAGGCGGTGACACTTAGGTGCGTATTAAAGCCGTGGCCACATGGAGGGCCAAGGAGCCCCCCCCCCCCCCCCCCCCCCTGGTAAGGAAAGGGGGATGTCTCCAAACTGTCAACTACTAAGAGAGGGAGAGAGAGGATAAGAGAGAGAAAGGAAAGGTGACACCAATTCTTGCCCCCCCTTTTTGTTGCCAAAGTAGAGAGAGAGAGAGAGAGAGAGAGAGAGAGAGAGAGAGAGAGAGAGAGAGAGAGAGAGAGAGGAAGAAGAAGAGGAAGAAGAGGGAGAGAGAGATAGAGAGGGAGAGAGTCTTTTGAAAAGGGACTCTTTCTCTTCCCCTCCGAAGAGGGTGGCCACACACACCTACTCCCCTTTTCCGTGAAATTATCCCCCACTGAAATTTAATTCTCTTTTCAATTTGGCCCCCGATAACCAAGGAAAAGGCGCGGAAGTCTTGTGTGATTCGCATCCAGGGAAGACGAAGATCGAGAATGACCCCCAAATGGAATATGTCACACGCAGATGGCAATCCCACAACGAAAGTCTCGAGTGAGGACATCACTGACCATCCAACAGCAGTACCAGTCGTAAGTAATGTATTCCAGAATCGATAAATGCTTGCTTTGATTCCCGCATGAGATGCATTAGACCCATACGAGGATAGGACATTAAAAAAGATAAACTGCATCGCAAGTAATCGAAAGATTTAATTCCCCAAATGCACGTATCAAGAGAAGACCATTGTATTTAAATGCTATACGATAAATTTATAAATATATAAGACTCAAGCATTGTCAACTTCCGGTCCTCGCAATAGTAGGTGCATTTTTCATCACTTCAAAGGTATATGTCACAATTCGCATGCTTGATAGATTGCATAGCAAGCAACTTATTCTAGAAGAGAATCATTTTCGAAGCTCTAGACCTTTGCCAAACTCTCACTAATAGCTCATGCCGTTAGATTGGGAATCTTGATGTTGTGCTTAACTAGTACAAACAATGATCATAAGGATTAAAGGCTAAGATGCCTTGGGATTAGCTCGATAACCATCATGTTTATCAATCCAAATTTGGGGATTAGGCTAGATACAGATAACTCTAGGCCTCAAAGGCAAGTAGAGAGCTCAAGGGATTAGCGAAACAAGAGACAAAGGAAAGACCAATGCTTTCGTACTTGTTGAGAAGAGGGTTAAATATAAGTGCTCAATAGAATTTACATTCTTGCATAGTATAAGTGCTCAATAGAATTTACATTCTTGCATAGTTGTATAAGACCTTGGCATGCGTCTTAGCTGAAGTGTTAAGTAAATTTTGCATGGAATCGCTTAGATCCCAAGGGGGAGAGAAAATACGTGATGGAAAGGTTACCGCGACTATTCTTGCAATGTTTGAAAAATGATACCATTGTTTTGTTGATTGATCAATTAATGTCCTAAATGTTTTTGCATTAAACTGATTATTGGATGTGATTTGGGTGATTATTCAAAGTGCTTTTGCTTGATGGTAAATGCATGGCAGGGGTTTGTGATGACAAGTTGCCATGGGAAGGAAATGAATGTTTTCTTGGATGATGATACCAGGCTGATTTCCTCCTTGATTCTTAATTAGATTAATTAAGGAAGGATATTTTGCGCGGATGGATTGTCTCCAAGGTCACGCCATGTTTCAACCCGGGATATCACTGCTCGATTCATGCGCCGAAGGTTGAGTGGTGAAAAGGCCATCCATGGAAATTGTGTTTCACTCCTAGGCTGCTTGGGGCCAGGTGGAGCTCTGGACACACCCCTTGTTGCCAAGCATCCGAAACAGATTTGAAGACTGTTGTGAGCCCAATGTCTAGGGCTTTGGAAGTTCCTATTTTAGATAAAGTATGGAAATTATGGTGCCATGTGCTTTGGCCAGGGTACTTTTATTGGACAGAAGGGATACATAATTTCTACTGCTTACACTGTTTTCGTGTCGGAACCATAATTATGTGAACGAACCCTATTCTTGAAAAGGCTTAATTAAGGAAGCTGGTTTTAAGTGTCGCACATAAATGTGATAGGATCTAATTAGAAAACTAAAGCTATCAAGGGAAGCTGGTGGAAAAAACCACGATGTGTTTGTCCTACTGTAGGGTGGTCTGAGAGAACTGGGAGGCCTCTCACAAGGTTTTACTGTCATTCGACCTTTAAGTATTGATAGATTAGAACCCGATTTGTGCCGCTTTAGGGGACTGGAATGGGACTATGCCTTACGGGCAGAGAGGTTGAGCGGTGCATCCCTCTCGTTTCCCATTCTCTTTGAACCAAGTGCGGCATGGGTTTGTTTTGAATTGGGTATCTCTATGTAAAGTAGGATGTCTAGAATCCAACGCTAGAATACTGTCAGGGGACCTTGACCCTAGGAGTCCAGATTTCAGGTCGATCCTAGTGGATTCAGAAATGAACATTCAGTTGCAAGGCGGACTCGGGAAACCCTAGGTGCCAAACCTCGGAACATTCCATGGGAGTGTCGGGCGATGACACTTAGATTCATTTCTTGATGGACCACTAAAAACGTGCTTGGACAGCCGATACGCGTCATGTTACATGAGCCTTCTTAATGCTATAAATATAATGTGGAAAATTCTCATGGGTTGAGTTCTCAAGGACAAAGGGGTTCATTTCTTACCTTAAGAGTTCAACCACCTCTTGGGAGGACTTATAACAAAGATTGAGTTGGTAGCTGTTATGACCAACTGATTTTCAATAAGAAAAAATTGAGAGATAACATTATTTTTTCCAAGTACAATGGCTAATGTTCATCTCCATTGGATCTAAAGGAGTGGAATTCCAAGTTAGAGTCATATTTTAACATATTTTCAAGAAGTGATGAGAAAAAGATTCATTTCGCCTCCTTACATTTGGAAGGATTTACTTATAATTGGTAAAATGGAAAAATCAGGTCATTGAGACTTGGAAGGCATATAAGGCACTTACAATAATAGTATTTATCTCACTTATGAAAAAAGAGGAGCTTTTGTGCAGATGATATAGGTTAGAAAAAAGAGAAATCACTGTGCATGAATATACAAATCAATTCCTCAACCTTACCATGTAGGGTGCAAGTGATGATGCCAAGCTTCATAAGTATGTGTATGGCTTAGAGCCCAGCCATGCATTGATGTCATGGATCAAGCTCCTTCCACTCTCTTTACCTAGCATTACACGGGAAAGTACAAGAGGGGACCTACTATTCAACACAGATACAGATAACAAAGAAATGCTACAAATTAGGGCCAATTTGGGATGTCTTTAAGAGGATTCACTTCATCATTAGTAGTGCACAAAATTCCTCAAACCTCAAATCTTGGGGTGTCACTTGAGTGTTTAGGGTAGTCACCAATCCATCAGACTTTGGTGGAAAAATCCAAAGACACATTTAGGTTGGCTCGTCACCAGTCGTTTGTATCCTAGCACCAACCATCTAGTTGTGTAGATTCTTGATCCAAGTGATGAACACTTTAGCTATCTCTCCTTCAACAAACTTCTTCGCTACTAGTTGATTCTTCAAGTTTTGAATCCTTGTTTGGTTTTGCATTTTATAATGACTCCTCTATACATTCCATGCCTTTGATACCTTGGTTGTATGCTAAATCAGGGTCAAAACACTATCCAAACAACTTGTAACTAAGGCACACAATGTATTCATGTTCCTTCGTTTCCAAGCTTGTAGAAGATCTATGTTTGGAGGAATCATAACACTCAAATTTGATGGATTGGGGGTGGGTTGTGGTTCTGGGTCAGTCCCCAATACTATCTCCAAAAGCTCATAATAATTAATGATAGTTGTAGTTTTAAACTTCCACAAAGCGTAGTTTATACTATGTAACTTCCTTTGTTGAAGGTTGATGGACGAATCATCAATGTTTGAGTTGCCAGTATATCATTGTTGCCTCATGTGCCAAATGAAATTACTTCTTTGTGCTATCTAAGTCCTTACCTCTCATGTACTCTTCACTTCTTAGAGCCCCTTAGGCTTTGATACCATTTAAAAATTACACTAGCACTGAATAGAATTTGAGCAAGGAGTAGAGAATATACAATAAATATGAGAAGAATAGACACTTTTGTAATCCCAAAAAAATTGATACAAATAATAGGGAAAGTTTGGGGTCTCAAAAGCACCCCCTTAAAGGATTTTGACCAAAATATTTTCTCAAAAAATGGGGCATAGTAAAATTTTTACAAATGAATTGTAAACTTATTGGAAATTGCATTTTTAGAACTTTATCATCAAGAGCTTTTCAATGATATATGGGATGATAAGATTTGGAAGTGGAACAATAAAGTTACATCAAAGATTCCTTTTACCTAAGAAATATTTTTGTAATAGAATCTTTTAAGAGAAAAAAAAGATTTATCAAATCTAACCTCGTTGAATCTTGAAACCCCATTATCTTCTATATTATCAGAAAGCTTGTGAAGAGTAGGTTCAAAAAAAGCAATATTTGATAAGTTTGGAATTCATTTGTAAAACATTTACCATGCACCCATTTTTCGAGAGAATATTTTTGTCAAACTTTCTAGGTGGATGGCTTTGTCCACCTATGTGCTTCCACTATGAAGCTTAAATAGTGATCTAGATACATAGTAGATGAAGAGCTTAAGGCTAGATAGAAGAACTCTGAATAAGTGAAAGATAAAAGATTATGGCTTTGGAGGGGTCTTTCTTTTATAGCTTGGGAAGATAGTCTAGTCGGCCTACTTGACCAGGGGCCCTAGCCAAGGGTTACTTTTGCAACTCTCAGACCCCAAAATAGGGGGTCTTTATAACTCCCACACCCCACAACTAGATATAGTGTGCCTCGAGCTGCTACCAACTTAACAACTCTATCTAACCTCAGGTTCACACATAGTTTCTCCTCATAATAGGGCCATACAATGTACATCACCATGGATCATTGGTGGCACCTTGCAAGGGTGGGGCATTGAGCATATCTAACACGGAGAGATCCATTGTCAAAGAGTGTTGAGAATATTTGAGATGAGAAGGCTATGTAGCTCCAAGAGGCATACAATGTGTGAAGTGAAAATGTGACTTTAAAATTTGGGCTATATAGTCAATAGAATATGCTAACATCACTCGATGCCACATCAACACAAATGGGCATCCATATATGTGAGGATTAATGGAGCATATTCTTACCACATATCTAGCAGTGAGGACTTTCTTCACATGTAGATATAATTGCGCATGTACCCACCAAATTTGCAATACCTAGGCTTATAAAGGCCCAAGCTAGTGGCACGTTTGCCCCCCCTCCCTTCTTTTTGCACACAAACTCTCTATCGTTCTACTCTTTCTTATGTCCTCTCTCTCTCTCTCTCTCACCCTGACTAATGGTGCACGCCCACTCTCTCATTCCCTCTCATGATGGAAGGTCATCCTTGTCTCCTAAGGGGCAACCATCATCCCGAGTCATTTTTCTTGTTGATTTTAGTTATAGGGGATCTTGATGTGAAAAGTGCCCATTGAAAATGTAGAGGGATCCCCCTTGCATTGTACGATATCATAATGCTGCATGTCCACTTATGAAAACCTGGAGAGGATTACAATTACATAGGATTTAAATGTTCCCAGCCAATGCCATATTAATCTTTTGTTTTTCCATTCTTCCATTCCCATAAGTGCTTGTTTACAAGACATGATGCCAAAAGACTTCGTGTATGTAATTGTAACTCAAGATGGTGTAAGTTGTAGTATCCAAAAACTATCCAATAGGGTCAAGAGTAGAATAATATGCTTGAAGACAAGTTGCAGTGTGAAAGCGGATGAGTTTGGGGGTTGCCCATGATCATGCAAATGAGGAGTATCCAATGTCCATGGGACAAGCTCAAAAGGTGTCCAAAATAGGGGCTAAGGGAAAGAGTAAGTGGGGGAAAAGGGAGATCTTTGTGGAAAAAAAAAAGTGGAGCAACAAAGGGAAGGTATTTTGTACAATATTTTCAATGTGGACATGCCTGGTTATAGGAGGAAATAAGATAGCAATTGGTCTATTATCCATGCTATTGATCTTGGAAATCTAAAGAGGGTTTTGATGCACTCTTGTGCTATCATAAATAGGGAATAAAAGGGTTTATAGGTTGCATACAATAGACACATTTTTGTTCTCAATCTACATCTTGTATATGGTCAATCTCTTGGAGTATTTACTTGCCTATAGGGAGTAGATGCATGGTCTATGCTTTGGGCATACTTTGAAGACTTTTTGGGGTAGCTTAAGAGTGAAAAATAAAAGGTTGAAGTGAAGAATGGAGGCCCATATAGGGGTTTCATTAGAATGAGTGTATACGTGTAACGTGCCCGCTCCTCAAATTGCGGGATACGTCTTAGCAGCCCATCGAGAGATCAATCTAGAAGATGCCGCCCGCCACTCCCAAGGAATGACTCGGGGTTTGCCAACTAGGGTCTCTTGAGTCTGCCTTGCAACGGAAGTTATCCGGCTATTCCCACTAGGATCGACCTGAAGTCCGGGTTCCTAGCAGTCGAGTCTTCCTAATAGCCTTCTAGCGCCGGTCGACAGCCGCTCCACTTTGCGTAGATACAATTGGACCAAAGCAGACTCATACCACACTTGGTTCAAAGAGAATGGAAAATGAGAGGGATGCATCGCTTGACCTCTCTCCCATAGGGCATAGTCCCACTCCGGTTCCCTAAAACGGTATGAACCAGGGTTCTAACATCGTCTAAGGTCATCATTCAACTTTTCCTAATATTTCTCGTTAACATTTCCTTTGAGGAAAGCTCTCGGCTAACCGAGACCACCCTGCCGTAGGATGGACCCATTGGTTACATCCACCAAGCTTCCTTCGGGGGTTGTTTTAGTTATCTAATTATTTACCACATTATGTTTGACACATAAAAGCAACTTTCTTAATTAACCCGTTAATCACAAGTTCCTTTACGTAATTTAGGGCACTGACATAAAGACAAGATAAAAAAAGATCAAACACTTCTTTAACTTATCTTCAGATTAATGTTTGTCTCTTGCCCATATAGGAGAATTAAGTGTCCCTTTCTGCCTCTGCAGAAAAATCCTTCAGTCTCTCCGGCAATAAAAACCCGAAAGTTTATTCTACCAAGATTCCGCCTTGTAACTAGTATCAAGGTCTCAAGATCCCATCTCGAGTCATGTAGAACACTTGTGTAGGGTCCGGAGGCATTGGGATTTACGGCTAGATCCCCCACTAGCACCCAAGTGTCCTTCTACGCCAAGTAATTTCCACAGAGAGACCTCTCGTGGCGGGTTCGGTCCACATTCCTGGTGCGGATTCATAACCCCCTTGGTTAGGGTTTGGCAGTTCGCAGGGGGTAGCTAGCGCCATCCTTCCTTAATTATTCCTTTAGGAAATCAACCACAGTTGAAGCAACCAGCTTAATAACATTTACTAGGAAAAACATCCCTTTTGTTTCCATGGCAATCAGTCATCTCAGACCCGGCCATGCAATCATCAATTACAAATAACTTGGATTAGCATCCAAAACCACATTAAGAAATCACCTTGCTTATGATCCACCTTTCCTTAGTAAGATTCTCTCCTCTTACCAACACAACCAGTCGACATTCACTTGGAGTTACCCTTTTCAAACAACCAAGCATAACTTGGGTCAACAATCCATCTTTAACAAGATCAACCTTCGTTAAAACCATTTCAATAGTTCCAAGCAACATGCATAGCATAAACCAACTACCCTAAAGTTTGCTCTCCCCCTTGGGTTAGGGCTTCACAAGGCCGATTTAACAAATTCCTTCTAGATCCTTTAAATAATCTAAGTGGTCTTCCCCTTAATCTTGATTTGATTAAGGCTAACATTGTCCTATTGTTTCAAACATAGACAAGTTTGGTGGTTTGTACAACATTCCTATTAAGGTGAAGTTCCTTTCCTAAATACCCTCAACATTCTTCCTTAGGTCAATTGCAACCCGCAAGATCCGATACCTTAGGAATTGGGGTTTTCCCTAAGTTCGCCTTTACTTGTAAGGAACAAGAATCTACATAGTTGAATGCCAATTCAACTCGTGCTTTTCGAGTTATGGACTGGTGCTCCGCCCTTTCCAACGACCTTAGCATCGACTAGGTCTTCATAGGAATTTTTCCCTAGATAGTTTACCTATCTAACTCCTAAATGTTGTTGCGCATTGAGTCCACTAGGACATCCTTGCCCTAGTATGTAAGTCTCCCCTTCCTGGAAGAACAAGAGGATTTTTTCGTCCCAAGTTCTAATGCATTTAAACTATCTTTTCAAACTTATAATTTACCATAAATGCCGGGTCTTAGAAAAACCTGATTTTGATCGGCAGGAGTTGCGACATTAACATTTCCACTTGATTCAGTCGGCTTCTTTTCCCTTTTCGTAGCTCCCACTTTCGTACTTCGATGGCATCGAACGAGCTCTTGTCCTCCTTCCTCAAAGAGTGAACCTTGCAAGGAACTCCATAGCTTTGCTAGGAATTCGGTAGCCCTCAATTTGAAGGGAATAGTGGCAATGATCCGGCGTTTTAAGTGAGGGGGAAGGATGAGTAGGAACAAGGCTTAAGGAGGGGGGACCTTAGAAGGTTCTAGAACCTTCTATTTCTCTCTCATTCTCTCTCTTCTTCTCCTTCTTCTTCTCCTACTCTCTCCCACTTCTTCTCCTTCTTTCTCTCCCTTCCTCTTCTTCTCCTTCTTCTCCTTCTTCTCCTTCTCTCTCTCCCTCTTCTTCTTCTTCTTCTTCTTCTTCTCTATCTCCCTCTTCTTCTTCTCTCTCTTCTCTCTCTCCTTCCTTTCCTTATTTTCCTCTTCTTCTCCTTCCCTCTCTCTCTCTCTCCTTCTCTCCCTCTCCTCTTCCTCTTCTACTTCTTTTTCTCTTTCTCTCCTTCCCTTTCTTCTTCTTCTCCTTCTCTCTTCTCTCCTTCTACCTCTTCTTTTTCTTCTTCTACTTCTCTCTTCTCTCCTTCTACCTCTTCTACTTCTTCACTTCTTCTTCTTCTCTCCCTCTTCTTCTCTTCTTCTCCTTCTCTCTCTCTCTTCTTCCTCTTCTTCCCTTCTCTCTCCCTCTTCTTCTTTTTCTCTTCTTCCCTTTCTTCTTCCTCTCTATTCTCTCTCTCTCTCTCTCTCTCTCTCTCTCCACTCTGTTTGGGGGGGGGCATAGCTGTCGGCCAAATGAGGAGGGGGGGAGTTCATCAAACGGAAGCCTAGGGGGCTACTGCAGTCCGCAAGTGACGAAGCACGAGGGAGGGTGTCCCCCTTAGAGGAATCGAGATGTCCTTATCTCGACTGCGCTTAGGGTTCATTGATGACAAGTTATCATTGGGTTCTAGAACTTGTGGGTTAGGACCCATCACACTTCTACTGCGCAACTTTGATCATGTAGCACAACCCTTAGCTTAAGCAATTTTCGGCTCTGATACCAACTGTAATGTGCCCGCTCCTCAAATTGCGGGACACGTCTTAGCAGCCCATTAAGAGATCAATCTAGAAGACGTCGTTTGGCACTCCCAAGGAATGATATGAGGTTTACCAACTAGGGTCTCTTGAGTATGCCTCGCAATGGAAATTATCCGACCGTTCCCACTAGGATTGACCCGAAGTTCGGGTTCCTGGCTGTCTAGTCTTCCTAACAGCCTTCTAGCGTTGACAGCAGCTCCACTTTGCGTAGATAAAACTAGACCAAAGCAGACTCATACCGCACTTGGTTCAAAGAGAATGGGAAACGAGAGGGATGCATCACTGGACCTCTCTGCCCGTAGGGCATAGTCTCATTCTGGTCCCCTAAAACGGTATGAACCAAGGTTCTAACCAACATTGTCTAAGGTCATCGTTCGACTTTTCCTAATATTCCTCATTAACATTTCTTTTGAGGAAAGCTCTAGGCTAACCGAGACCACCCTGCCATAGGATGGACCCATTGGTCACATCCACTACACTTCCCTCGGGGGTTGTTTTAGTTATCTAATTACCTACCACATTATGTTTGACACATAAAAGCAGCTTTCTTAATTAACCCATTAATCACAGGTTCCTTTATGTAATTTAGGGCACTGACATGAAGACAAGATAAAACAAGAGCAAACACTTCCTTAACTTATCTTCAGATTAATGTTTATCTTCTGCCCATACAGAAGAATTAAGTGTCCCTTTCTGCCTCCGCAAAAAAATCCTTCAGTCTCTCGGCAATAAAAACCCGAAGGTTTATCCTACCAAGATTCTACCTTGTAACTAGTATCAAGGCCTTGAGATCCCATCTCGAGTCACGTAGAACACATTTGTGTAGGGTTCAGAGGCATTGGGATTTACGGCCAGAGCCCCCATTGGCACCCAAGTGTCCTCCTACACCAAGTAATTTCCATGGAGAGACCTCTTGCGGCAGGTTCAGTCCACATTCCTGGTGTGGATTCATAACCCCCTTGGTTAGGGTTTGGCGGTTCGCGGGGGCTAGCACCATCATTCCTTAATTATCCCTTTAGGAAATCAACCACAGCTGAAGCAACCAGCTTAATAACATTTACTAGGGAAAACATCCCTTTTGTTTCCATGGCAATTAGTCATCTCAGACCCGGGCATGCAATCATCAATCACAAACAACTTGGATTAGCATCCAGAACCACATCAAGCAATCACCTTGCTTATGATCCACCTATCCTTAGTAAGATTCTCTTCTCTTACCAACACAACCAGTCGACATTCACTTAGAGTTACCATTTTCAAACAACCAAGCATAACTTGGGTCAACAATCCATCTTTAACAAGATCAACCTTCGTTAAAACCATTTCAACAGTTCCAAGCAAAATGCATAGCATAAACCAACTACCCTAAAGTTTGCTCTCCCCCTTGGGTTAGGGCTTTGCAAGGTCGATTTAACAAATTCCTTCTAGATCCTTTAAATGATCTAAGTGGTCTTCCCCTTGATCTTGATCTGATCAAGGCTAACATTGTCCTATTGTTTCAAACATAGACAAGTTTGGTGGTTTGTACAACATTCCTGTTAAGGTGAAGTTCCTTTCCTGAATACCCTCAGCATTCTTCCTTAGGTCGATTGCAACCCGCAAGATCCAATACCTTAGGAATTGGGGTTTTCCCTAAGTTCGTCTTTGCTTGTAAGGAACAAGAATCTACATAGTTGAATGCCAATTCAACTCGTGCTTTTCAAGTTATGGACTGGTGCTCCGCCCTTTCCAACGACCTTAGCATCGACTAGGTCTTCATAGGAAATTTTCCCTTGATAGTTTACCTATCTAACTCCTAAATATTGTTGCACATTGAGTCCACTAGGACGTCCTTGCCCTAGTATGTAAGTCTCCTCTTCCTGGAAGAACAGGAGAATGTTTCTGTCCCAAGTTCTAATGCATTTAAACTATCTTTTCGAACTTATAATTTACCATGAATTTCGGGTCTTAGAAAAACCTGATTTTGATCTGCAGGAGTTGAGATATTAACAGTTCCGCTTGATTCGGTCGGCTTCTTTTCCCTTTTCTCAGCTCCCACTTTGGGGCAATTATTTGCTTGTGGATTCAAATAGGAAGAAAATAGAATGGCACTTCACAATAGATACTTTGACCATGATATACAAGCATGCACTCAAATATGAGTTAACCCTTTCTTTTGGAGGAAGAGTTTAAAGCGACACATGAAAAAATGAATGTATTTCACTTGGAAAAACCAAATAAGGACTTGATTCCTAAGTCTTTACAAATTGATAAATAAAGCATTCAAATATGGAGTCAGGAGTTATTGGTTTCAAATGAAAATCAAAAGGTATATTTTGCAAGCTATGTTCATTTTTGGACATCATATTATTTACATGAGAAAATTTCTATAATTCACTAGGTATATTTATTATTTTTCATTTTGTTATATATGAAGATGGGTTCATTGGTCATGCAATTGGCAAACAGAAGGGGGGTTCAGGAAAGGACTCTACCTTGGGCCATTTTATCAAAGACCTCACCTTTTTAAAGCTTGTTATTTTCCATCACAAGTTCTTAAGGGACAATGCAACATTTCCATTTTTTACATCGGTGACCCTATCAATATATTTTGGAGCATATCCTATTAGATGGAATGTAGATAAGATAATGTTTTTGGAGAACCAGGAATCGCTAGGAATTTTTGGTCAAGATCTTGGTTGCCACACATAACGTGGTAAATATGAATTAACATATGTATCATTTGGTTTGATGAGTAGGATCAAGGATTTGAATGTGCTTGAAAAATATAAAAAAGGGTGTTTATTTAGAACTAAATGAATTCCAAAAATTGATCCAACAATATTTAAAATAACTATAGTAATGATTACATATGATGAAGCTAGGACATCTTCAAAGAGGCCACAAGTAGAGGAGTGAGCTTTGAGCATTATATTACCACTTTAACAAGAAATAATATTTTTAAAAAAGAAATAAATTCTCTTATATAAAAGATCATTACAAAAATTAATAGGTGTTCCTTTGCGTCAAGATTTTATCAAAATTTAAGTATTTATTTCATTATGTATGGATAATGAGAAACTATTGTTTATGCATGTCTTGCCTTGTTTTTATCTAGTTTGTTGCCACATAGTATGTTTAAAATTCTCTCATGATTTTTTTATTCTTTGTCTCTCTAAATGTTGCATTGCAATTTTAGATGTTCTTAGTGTTTCTTTTCTATTAGCTCTATGGACAAGCTTTCTGTAGGTCCATTGGTGTAATTCTTTTAAACAGTTAGCCTTTTCTGCTGCTCCATTGCATCTTGTATATCTGAAGAGCTAGGATGAGCTTGATAATGGGTTTTGTCCACACCATGATTTGATCCCATTGATAAACAGCTATATTCCTTGGAAAACCAAGGGGCATGATTATATAAAATGTGCTATCAAAGAATAAGAAAGGATACTAGAATAATGCTATACTTTCATTTAAGTGATTGTACTTTATCAAACATTATGAAGATAATGTACCATGTAGTGGGAAGTGTATTGATCTGTCCAACACCAACCAATGAATTATTAAACTCATCCAATGCTATTTAAAAGGCTTGATAGTCATGTGAGCTCCATGTTTTCATGCCACAAAAGTTAAAGATTATATATAAAGACCTCCAAATATTCACCTTGCATGATCATGCTCCATCACTATCAACATGGTCCATAATTGCATTATGGATGTACTTCTATCTATTGAATTGAATTTTTTGAGTGAACTACATTATTTGATAAGGATAGACTTCTATCTATTGTGAACCTACTAAGGAAACAAGAGGTGGCACAATGATTGTGCCATAACCAAGGATGGACTATGTGGGTATAGTCCAACTATAGAATCATTGGTGTATCCTCATCTTGGTTACCTAACATGCCCACGAATTTTATCTTGCTAGATCACCAAGGCACATAGTGGATGGTAGCTCATGTAGAGTTCGATATCTCAATACTCCCTCTCCAACTCAACATGAGTTTGTGAACTCCAAGCATAAACTTGAAGCGTTGAAGCTTGATCTTTTGTGCTAACATAAGCCATGTCAATATCACTTGTCAAAACTTGCTCCCGAATAATGAAAATGTAGTGGACCTTTATGTGTTTGGCATGTGCATTTGGCATGTGCATGATACACTAGGTCCCTAGCCAACGGAATGCTACTAAGGTTATCACACTAGATGATAACCTTCTTATCTACATGCATTCCTAAATCACCAAGTAGCTTGCGTAACCAAGCTATCTCACATGCTGCAATTATAGCACCTATGTACTCTACCTCTATATACTTGTCGGGACCAAAAATGGACATGACACTGGCTCCAGCAGGCACTAGTCGGGCCTCTCTATACTCAAGAAACCACACCCCCTTGGCCTCACAACCAAGAGCATATAAGAGACACACTACCCTAACTACTATCGTGATTCTTGTGTTTGTTTTGAGTTGTAGTTCAACGACTAAGCCCCACACTCCTCAGAGGGAGTCTCTACACATAGATTGATATAAAATACATCGTAATCACAAACAAAAGGAGGCACCCCCTCGACTGAATGCCATGGCCCCACTGTAGCTCTCTTACACCTTAGAGATTAGCCCTAAGATGCATTGCTAACACAAATAATATAGGTGTAACAAGATCCACTTTTATTTAAAATGATCAAGGAGATAAAAATTCCTCACTTGTGACAATTTTCCAAAGAACCCCAATGCCTAGACCTACAGCTTAGGTGCCTCATAACTTAGTGTGGGTCATGTATATAAGAAACCAATTGCAATGTATCCAGGAGTTACTATATGCACAATGCAATTGTGGATCCAGACCTCGTGCTCAAGTATTTTATGATAACAAACCAGCAACATGAGGTGCAAGGACAATCCTTTGATGATTTCCAATCTACTTGTAATTGCGACGTTGCTAGAGACTAGCACCGAGTTTCCTTGTGCTACTAGTCTCTCTTAAATTTAAATGGTGATCAGCCTGTATGCTATGCATAATCAAATAAATTAGAATTTAAAACATTTTCAGTGACCACTCACTTTTACAACCCCTCTTTCCTCCTGCCGTTTAGGTTTTGCATTCATTGGATAGGTGTAGCGTTCATTTTTATGTAGTTTTTAATGAAAAAATCAATAGAAACAATACTCTAATATAGAAACAAGGTTGAATTGAGGCTTAAACCTCATGGTCCAGCCTTGTTATATGTTCATAGACATAAAGTATATTTTTTCTTAAAATTTTAGATGCAAAAATCTATTTTTCTCCCATTTTCCCTATTTTTTGTCATTTATTTATGCATAAAAATGTGGTATTTTTTGATTTATGTTTCTTGACTGATCATATCCATTGAAAAATGGTTTTTTTCAATTTTTTAATTCCATATGAACTTCATCTCCCAACCCAAAATGGAAGAAATCCTCATTTTCCCTCTTAAAAGATGTGTATGGATTTTAAATTAATTATTGCGACCATGTGTGACTATGGATTCTGCATTTAATTATGTGTAAGCCCTCAAACATACTTCAAACATGATTCATACAAAATTTCTTTCCATGCACACATCGTTTAAGTCATCAACCACCATAAAAAACAATAAAATTTTCTTTGTAAAAAATGAGCATACCGCCTATTTGTGTGTTGTGTGTTATTATAAATAGCTTCAGGGCAGCCAATGGACCCACCATCAATTCCCCAACAGTGCTGGACATAGACTCTTAGCATCATCTTGGCCTTACAATAATCCGATCCATGCCGGATAAGCATTCTTTATCCCATTTTCTTCTTGATTCTTTGCATGTGATCTGCCTCTTGGAGGAGAGAGAAAGACTCAGTTTGGATCTCTCTGATCAAGCAACCATTTCTGATGTTCATTGCTGATGTTTGCTCCATAAACTCTTTGCAGTAGCCCGACAATGGCATCTTCCCCCAGAACGATGTGAATGCCATATTGGGGAATATGGAAATTTCCCATAAGTTTGGGACACGTGGTCAAATCTTTGGATTTGCTATAACTTGAACATTATAACTCCAAATTGAGCGCTCTGTAGCTCAATAGATTCCATTTTTCAAGCGCTTTCCAATGATAGGTCAAATCATATGGTTTTTAGAAACTTATGGGCATGTTATCCGGGTGCCACCTTTTTAGTATTCAAAAAATAGAAGTTGGGAGATTTCCAAACTCATTAATATTGTGTTCGTGAAGGAGGGGGTGTTGATTTGTAGCCACTGTCGTTTGGAAAATGGCCCCCCCACTCCCACAAAATTTGGTTTTTAATAAGGGGCCGTTGGCCCCCCCCCCAAAAGCATGCCCAAACTTCCTAAAATTTAGCCAAAAGGAAAAGCATATTTGGTGTGCAAGCACCTACACTAAGTATATCTTTGATTGTTTGGAATGGATGTAAATGTAAAGATGTTTATACACTAATCCATGCTTGCAGAAGAAAACTTGCACCTCATACTTGGAAGCAAAGGAACTTTTCTAACAATACCCATAACAATCCTAGGTCCATCACATAGATGTATCATCCATACTGTTAGATGTATCATTATGGCCGCTAGTCTCATCTACTTGGGAATTGTCCACCTAGAATTCTTGGCCTTCCATCTAACCCATCAACCACACTTTTAGAGATTTTTGGTGTTCAAACCCATCTTACAATCCTCTTAATATTCTTGGACTACCTCAATTTGCCACATTGGTCTAACGATGCGGGCTTATTGCTATGACCAAATAGCCTCACACACTTATGACTTCCATCTAGCACAATTGAACTTTTGGCAATCTCGACCATTCGTCATCCAAATCTTGATTTGAAAAATCCTGCTTGACTGGCTCGACATCCCAAATGGTCAAGAAGCTATCTCTTCTCCATCTAGTGGTTGAAAAAAGTACTAAAAATCCACAATCACCACAATGACCAAAGTTTTGTATTTCCATCTTCCTTGGTCTTTAAAATTGTCGGATCTTCAGGTTTTCACTTCCATTAGCTTTAAATTCCCCTCTCAAATTTGCACTAATTTGCTTCTTTTCCACACTTCATCGGGCTTTAAAAACAAAATCCACAACCACTGCAATGGCGGCCAAGGTTTTGCATTTCCATCTTCCTTGGTCTTTAAAATTGTTGGATCTTCAGGTTTTGCTTTCATCGGCTTTAAATTCCCCTCTCAAATTTGCACTAATCCACTTCTTTTCAACACTTCACCGGGCTTTAAAAACTGCTCTCATTGGCGACCATGGGATAGGGCGACTCAGTCCGTCAAATCCTACAAACTGATCTGTACAAACAATAACCAAAGAGAGTATCAAGCTACCATAAGAAATATACTCAAAAAATCACAAGAACAGCTCTCACCTTACCCCCTGACAGAATCAAGGCACGAGAATCCATAAGGGATAGGCCCAGTATAAATTGATAGAAATCCAAAGCGAGTTGCTAACCAATTGCTCTAACATGGACTGGCTAAAAACCCTATCAAAGAGGTCATCCTAGTGGTGGTCTGAACTACCTACCTAACTTGGGACAACTAGACCAGGACCTCCTGCTCGGTGAGGACTCATATAGCTTGGTCATTATATTTTTCTTGTAGCACATGTTCTTCCAAGGTTTCCATACTCCGGCGTGTAAAAATGAGGGATTTGAGCATAGAGTGACCCAAGGAGAATAGGGCATGGCCTTAGGTCCTATCTTGGTACACCCAAGAACCTACCAAGTGCTCGCGAGGTGACACTTAATCCTTTTCTTTCACCCACTTTTATTTTTGATCCAATTTCCTTTCTCTTCTGTTGGCTAGTTGCTATCCCTAGGAAGACAAGGCATCAGCCCCGAGTCTCTGACTCATCCTAGGAACCTACCAGGCCTTTGCAAGGTGATAATCAACTAATTGTAGGAATTTTCTTCTTCTTTTTTAAAAAATTGAGGGGTTAGAACTCATTTTTACATACCTCCATAATTTTTATCTTTAGATAGATTTAGAACTTGCTCTTCTTTAATACTTTGGCCAGCTTCTCTAACTGCCCCACACTAGCAAGGACTCCTAGGACAACTACCTAGTAAGCAAGAATGATTGGGTCACAAGGACTACTCCCTATCATAGGTCTTTAAGGCTTGACAATGTCCTAACAAGAGGTAGACGACTACTCAAATCTCCCTCAGATATACCTAACAAAACCCTAGGACTTCATGCCTTGATTGCGGGTCCCCAACAAAGGAAAATAAAGTAACCCCCACATACACATATAACATTATCTTCTTAAGAAAAAAACTTGAAAAGGTGGTGACGATACCACCTGGAATGACCACAAGAAGCTCCTTTGTGGCAAACGCTCCCTCCAGGCACTTTGTCCAACCTATATGATGCAATCACTAAGATAGAAAAATATTAAATGTACATGCACCAAATAGACATATGGCCCTCTTGGGCTTATGAAATAAAACATTAGAACTATCATTCAACATATCATACTATTGAAACAATCCCTTGGTCCTAATGTTACTCAACTAAAGCCCAAAACCGACCAAAGATAAGGCCTCTTAGGCCCTACACTAAGTGCATCAGGTTATTAGCTAACCCCTTGCATAAATAGCAAGGGGTGTTTGACGAATATGAAGATACACAAGCCTATGCATCCATGACAGAGTAGGAAGGTGTTCACTTGCTACTTGACTCATATTCCAAACTAACCATCGGTGGAATGAAATATAATGTGTCAGCAAACAAGAAGACCCCATAGTAGTCCAGGGCTAATGTTAGGAGGCAATTGTAAGGGCTCCCCTAGACCACAATTGAAAAAGACATCTTTCATGAAAGCATAGTTAGCCAAGGAATCTTTAAAGCGATTCCATTGTCGAGGAACTAACTAACAAGTCACCGTTGTCGTGATGCTGCACGTCTACTATTGCGAACCTGAGGGCTGAGTTTTTTGCCAGGATTTTGATCTCATTAGTCAGTGTTATTAGGAAATTTCTTCCAATTGTGTGTGTCATTTTGTTTGCATTTTCAATAGTGCACGAACACATGTTGTTAGGCAGGGCCGATTCTTAATTGCAAACCATGGATCTCTTGGGAAAAGTGGAGTTGATGTTAAATGTAGATTGACAAAATGTGAGAAGAAGCTTATTGACTTTAAAGGAAAACTTTATGTGGCTTCATTGAGAACAGTGGAAAATTTGCCATTTCGAAGAGTGTGCAAATAAATAATAGCTGATACTACGTGTGGTGAGATGGCTATGTGTATCAACTTGTTGTAGGGCTAGGCTTCAGAATGGGCTCTATTGAGGCGGCATCATAGTGAAGATTACAAATATGTGGAGCTCATCTTGACATAGTTGCACGTATTACAGAGTTGATAGATCAAGAGAATGCCAAGATTGGTTGCCCTATTGACCTGGTTCTCAATAAGGTGTTAAGATGACAAGCTCAACACATGCGGACATTGATGATGGACCACCTGGTTAGATGGATCCACACTCTACACTTAGCACGTCGGTGGTCATTATGACTCTCACATGGCTACTGACTCATTACTTATTATATTCAGGTTGTTACACCTATTTACAGCTGGCATAGTTATAGCGCTAGTCGACTAGTGTAGTCGGTTATGCATTGTTTTACTTAGTAGGCCACTTTCCTTTATGTTGTATCTTATCTATACTCTATGTACATTGTAAAGTGTGTGAAAGAAGAAGAAAAAACCAGCAAGAAAACGTTTTGGCCTCCATCTCTCTTCTTGTCTCTTGAGTGAGCTTCTCCTTGTGCATTCTATGTGTGTTCTGCACAACATCTTGAGCAAGTCCCACCACCATGCGATTCTTGACATGGTATCAGAGCCGTGCCACTGAGAGAGGCTAATTTCAAAGGCTGAAGTGAAGGAGAAGAAGCAAGATTCGAGCAAGCAAGCCACGGGTAAGAAGCTCTCCCATCCTTCCACTCTCTCTCTTGGATAGTGCCTGTGGAGGCACCGAAAGCAGGGCAGAGCAAAAATCTCAAATTACAGTGAGATTTGGTGTAGTTATTTTGGGCATCTGAGGCCGTTTCAGGCCCCATTTTAGAGCCGTAAGATTGCGGATAACAGTTCGAGATATGCTGCAATTTCAGTTGTGTCTGCCGTATATAGGTGCACAGGTTAAAGATTTCAGATCTGTAAGTTCAAAGGTGTTTACCAGCGAATAAACACAAGGTTTATTTGTAAATTGGTCACCGCAGATTGCATGTATTGTTGAGCAGATAGTGAAAAAGGCTGTTTGGTATATTGCTGTACACTACAGGTCGAGGGTTGCAGAAGATTTGCTTGCTGTTTGGTATTAGTTTTTTGATAATGGCAGAGAACAATGGAAAGCCTATCATTGAGAAGCTCGACAAGAACAACTACTCGTCATGGAAGTTCCATGTTACGAACTTCCTTACTGGAAAAGGCCTCTATGAGTTTGTTTCAGGTGAAGAAAAGGAGCCGGAGGTGAGTGATCCTCCAACTGCAGAAGAGACAAAGGCATGAAAGGAATGGAATGCAAAAGACAAAAAGGTCATGTATTGGCTGTCTGCAGTAACTGATAATAATATGCTAGGACATATTAGAAATGCATAGAATTCATATGCAGCTTGGACCATACTTGAAAGTATGTTTTCCATAAATACAAAGGCACGAAAGATTCAACTCAAGCAAGAGTTGAATACATTGAAGAAAGGGAAGATACCTATCAATGAGTATGCATTGAAGGTAAGGAGCATTGCAGATGCCTTGGCAGCGATTGATGCAATGACCGATGATGATGATTTGGTGTCATCTACCTTGGGTGGACTTAACAATGAAAAGGCTTGGAAGTCTTTTGTAACTTCCGTATATGTCAGAAAGCCATTTCCAGATTTCGATGAGTTGGTCTCCCTTATGATCAGTAAAGAGATCAACATGTAGAGTGAGACATCTGAAAGAAGTGGTGAATAGATCCAAGCTTTCTACTCCAGTTTAGGAAGGGGACATGGCAGGTTCTCTTCAAGGGGCCATGGTACAAGACGTGGTAGTGACAACCAACAAAACAGATTGAATCATCAATTTGGCGATATGCAGGTTTCAGGAGGTCGTGGTAACTTTAGAGGCAGGGGGAGCTTTAGAGGAAGAGGTGGATGGAAGAACAGAGGTTCTAACAACTCTGGTATTGTGTGTCACTACTATGGAAAAATAGGTCATATTGCAGCCCAATGTTATGCTAAGAAAGATGATATTCGCAGTGGTAAGTTGTAGCAAGGAAACTATGCATTGTCTTCACGATGACAGAATGAAGACAAAAATGAACATCTATTTGTTATGCAGCATATGCTGAATACTGTTATAGGAAAGGGAACACATGATGATGTTTGGTATGTTGATTCAGGTGCATCCAATCATATGACCAGCCATGCAGAATGGTTTGGAGAGATGCAAGATTTTCAAAATGTAGGTTATGTGCAAACGGGTGATGATTCATGCCACCCAATTTCACACATTGGAAAAGTTTCCTTGTCCTTGCATGATGGTAAGACAAAGAGTCTTTTAGATGTATTACATGTGCCATCTATTACAAAGAACTTGGTTTTAGTCGGTCGGATGGTAGAGCAAGGGCTGCAAGTCAGATTTAATGCAAAGGGCTGCTTTGTAGAAGACTTCAATGACAAGTGCATGTTAGTTGCAAAGGGAAGTAGAGTTGGACGTATGTTTACTCTAGATGCTGGAATTCCTACTATGAATGCTGCTATGTATGCTAAAGGAAAAGGTGTTGTTGTAGATATTGAAATTTGGCACAAATGCATTGGACATGCAAATGTACAAAGGCTGAAATTATTGCAGTCCAAAGGGTTGGTTATAGGTTTGCCTACGTTTAGAGTTGCAGAACTTCATAAGGTATGCGAAGCATGTTAGTTTGGTAAGCAAACAAGACAACCCTTTTCACACATGACAGAGATGTAAATAGAAATATCCTTGATGTTGTGCATACAAATATTTGAGGGCCTACACAAAATGTATCTCTTGGAGGCAGTTCATACTTTGTCACATTCATTGATGATTGTTCTAGAAAGCTGTGGGTATATTTTATGAAGGAAAAGAGTGAAGCGTTTGAGCACTTTAGAACTTTCAAGGCTGCAGTTGAAAGAGAAACATGCTTGAAAGTAAAGTGCTTGAGGTCAGATGGAGGGGGAGAGTACCTCTCGAATGAGTTCAGTGATTTTTTGAGGTCTCATGGGATAAAGAGACAGTTCACATGCAGGTATACCCCATAGCAAAATGGTGTTGCAAAAAGAAAAAACAGGCATATTGCAGAAGTTGCACGGACATTAATGGCTGAAAAGAATATGCCCAAACATTTTTGGTTTGAGGCTGTCCATACTGCTGTCTACATTATAAATAGAACTCCCACAGCTGCAGTTCATGGGATGACTCCTAAAGAATTCTTTACTGGCAAGAAGCCTGATGTATCGCACTTGAAGGTATTTGGCTGTGTTGCATATGTTCATGTGCCAGATGAGCTACGGAAGAAGATTGATCCAAAGGCTAAAAAGTGTGTCTTTATTGGATACTCTTTAGAGCAGAAAGGGTATTGCTGTTATAACCCTGTCACATGTAAGTTCAGAGTGAGCAGGGATGTCATCTTTGATGAAATGAGCAGTCGGTATGCATCTAGTGGTGATGCGTTGGATGATGATGATGATCATGACACTCATGTGCAAGCTGAAAAGCAAGAATCACGGACTCTTAGTGGACCAGAGACATAATCTGGTAGTCCTTGGTCTGGGAGACTAAGGAGTAGCTCTACATCTTCAGGTGCATCTAGTAGCACTACAAGTAAAGAAAAAGGAAAGAATAAAGTGTCAGATGGCATTGATGCAGTTCTTGATGGAGACTCCAGTGGCTCAGAGAGCTTGGATGATGAGCTTAGTATTCCTTCTGTCAGGACGTCAGGTGTACAGAGAGCTCATAGTAATGTAAAGGCTCCACTGAGTGATCCGGTGGTACGCAGATCTAGCAAGGTCAAATACCCTGTTAAAAGATTTGGTTTTGAAGGTTATGTAGCTCACCATTATGCTTATATGGTGAAACTAGTTGAGGATGTTGAGCCCACTTGCTTTGAGGAGGCTGTTGGTCATGCTCATTGGGATGCAGCAATGGATGAGGAGATGGATGCATTAGAGGCCAATAAGACTTGGGATCTAGTATCATTGTCAAAGGACAAGAAAGCTATTGGATGTAAGTGGGTTTATAAGATTAAGCACAATAAAGATGGTTCTATTAGTAGGTACAAAGCTAGGCTGGTTGCAAAAGGCTATGCCCAGACATATGGCATAGATTATGATGAAACCTTCAGTCCAGTTGCTAGGATGGCAATTGTCAGATGTGTGATTGCTTTGGCAGCAGCCAAAGGTTGGAGGTTGCAGCAAATGGATATGAAGAATGCCTTCTTGCATGGTGATTTGTAAGAAGAAGTGTATATGGATTAGCTAGCAGGTTATGAAGATTTAGAAAAACCCACGTATATGTGCAGGTTGAAGAAGGTGCTCTATGGGCTCAAGCAAGTATGGTATGATAGCATGCAAACCACTTTCAGTCCCGTTGGAGCAGAATGTAAAGTTGAGTGCTGATGTTGGGGATGAGATAGAAGACCCTACTATATTCAGGAGGATAGTGGGGAGTTTGATCTACATGACCATTATAAGGCCAGACTTAAGCTATGCTGTTGATCTTGTGAGTCAGTTTATGCAAGTACCTAGAAAGCCACATTTGGATGCAGTCAGACGCATATTGAGATATGTGAAGTCCACATTACATTATGGACTTTTCTATGAGGCAGGTACAGATGTACAGGTGTTTAGATACATAGATGCAGATTAGGTTGGTAGTATGTTTGATAGAAGATCTACTAGCGGATACATGTTCTCTCTTGGTAGTGAAGTAGTTACTTGGAGCAGCAAAAAGCAACCTACAGTTGCTTTGTGGAGTACAGAGGCTGAGTATAGAGGTGCTGCTGTTGCAGCATGTGAGGTAGTATGGCTGCAAAAGTTATTGGCTGATTTAGATGTGCAGGTGGAAGGTCTAGTTGTCATTTATTGTGACAACATGAGCAGTATACAATTGGCTAGGAACCCTGTGTTCCATGCCAGGACAAAACATATTGAGGTACACTACCACTTTGTGAGAGAGAAGGTACTAGCAGGTGAGATTGACTTGGTGTATGTCAGCACACAGGATCAAATAGCTGACATCTTCACGAAGGCATTGGGTACAAAGAAGCTTCAAAAGTTTCGAAGCTTACTTGGAGTTGCAGAGATGCAGTTGATCTTGTGGGGGAGTGTTGAGATGACTAGCTCAACACATGGGGACATTGATGATGGACTGCCTGGTTAGATGGGTCCACACGTCTACACTTAGCACTCGGTGGTCATTATGACTCTCACATGGCCACTGATTCATTACTTATTATATTTAGGTTGTTACACCTATTTATAGCTGGCATAGTTATAGCTCTAGTCGACTAGTGTAGTCGGTTATGCATTGTTTTACTTAATAGGCCACTTTCCTTACTATTGTATCTTATCTATACTTTGTGTACATTGTAAAGTGTGTGAAAGAAGAAGAAAAAAACAGCAAGAAAACGTTTTGGCCTCCATCTCTCTTCTTGTCTCTTGAGCGAGCTTCTCCTTGTGCATTCTGTGTGTGTTTGGTGCAGCATCTTGAGCAAGCTCCCCCACCACACGATTCATGACATAAGGGAGCTGGATCTTGTCTTTTGATGAAACCTATGAGGCTTCAACAAATAGTCAGGGTAGCTTCTGCCTCAACTGACAATCCTTTCACCTTGAAGAGCCTAGACATCACACTGATGTGGTCCCTAACATCCGCCAAAACATCTCCTCTCTATAGTTCCAGATTATGTAAGTAAATTATGTTTCTAGTCAACATAATGGGAAACTAAGAAGTCTCACAGTGAATTCCACAACTGAGCAGCTTTGTGCCACAAGGATTGACCTCTCATTGTTGTTGAGCTCAATTGATTGAATTTCCTCGAGATAAAGGAGATGACCAAAATACATGACAATGGGACCCAACAAGGGATTGTCTATTTGCTTGCTACTCTGTAGATGGAAATGATAGCCAAGTTGCCATAATCAAGTCTTCTGGGAAGAAAATGACATAGTTTTTGGAAGACAAATCTCATGTGAAAGGTATACTGAATAGTATAGCCTTCATGCCGTGGTGGTAGTGACCATGTTGTCATTATGTGTTGGATGAGAAGGAAGATGGAAAATGGAAATGTAAATCTTTGCATAGGAATCAACATTCATTAGCTATGATGGGTATAGTTGGCCACTGCAGTTCAAGTAATCAGTGCTCTCTGTAGGTGCAGATAAGTGAGTGGTTGGTTTTGATACTTGAAGTCAAAGGCCTGAATACGTGCTTGAAAGACAAGCTATGGGTGTGTTGCCAAATCCAGCAGATTTCAACGTTTTCATGGTGCAAATAGCTTTGATTGTTTGACTACTGGGGCGCAACGTTCTGACTTCATGTCTTTGGTCGGACCCAAGATAGTAGTGAATCACAATAAGCCCTCATAAATCAAACCTGGTCCTCCGATGGTCACCTTATTGCCTCTGGTTCTAAATGTGCCATAACCAACAAGCGTATTTAGGGGGTGGCAAAAAGGGTGGTGAAAAAGCTTAATAATTAAACTTTTTACAAAGAAAAGAAACGACGTGGTAGCTTAGCATTATGCTTTCTTAAAGCATAAGATTCAAAAGCTAAACCTTAATGTTTTAAGCTAAAAGGCCTTAGGCTTTTTTGGATAAAGAAAAGCACAATATGAAGATGTAGGAGAGAAAAATATATCAGGTGACACTATGAGAGCCTTAGGGGGCCATCAAAATCAAGAGAGAGAGGCTAGAGGTGGAGCTTTGTATCCCTCACCCACTTCAAAGATCTTGGCATCAAATTCAAGAGAGAGGCTTGAGGTCAAACTTTGAGCTCCTTGCCTTCCTTGAAGATCTTTCCTTAAAACCTGAGCTCCACCTTCTTCTCTTCTCTCTATCAATCACTTTCGTGTTCATATGTATTTTGATCATATCATCTAAGAGTCTTTTGATCTTGTATCTTGTCTATCAAAGAATTTATTTTCTCATTCGTCTTGAACCTAAAATTCTTTTGGTTAATTATTTTACATTGAGTTCTCCCATTGCAAAGCGTCCCTGTCGTGGTGAGCGACTTTCACAAGCGCCATGTGCAAATTTCGTGTGACATCATCTCAAAGATATGCAACATATCGAAGGTTTCACAATGGTGCATCCGTAAGATGGGATCCTACACACTGTAGGTCCCATTTAGCTGATTGATTACTAATTGTGAGTCACCTATAACCAATAATCAGCGGATACCACCACAACGGGCTATATTCAACCCCATGATCAAGGCCTTGTATTTTGCCATATTATTAGTAAAATAGGGTCCTAAATAGACTCCCATCTTCATGACAACCCTATGTTGAGGATCTTTAATGATCACACCAACGCTCGCATGTTTAGCGGGCCCTCTAGAAGCTCCATCAAAGTACATAGTATAAACCCATGCTTCATTTTGATAGGCCACGCCATAATAATTAGTTGACTCGTACTTATGATAATCAAAATCAAGCCAAGAGAGAGGATGTATAATAGTCACAATCCCTCCTTGCTAAACTTAAGAGGAATGCTGGTCAGAATTCGTTGACAATGGTGGCAATAGACCTTAATTTCCCACATAAAGGATTCATCTTGCCACTCAGTAACATGATACCCTTTGCTCCACCAGATCACTCGACCTTGGTGGTAACGTTGCTCAAGGTAGGGATTCTCCAGATAGGGGATGATGTGTCCCATCTGCTTGTCTTGGTACCTACTGCACAATAAGGTTGAATCCTGAAGGACCTACACAGGCACCAAGCCCAAGGTCAACCCTTACACATAGTAAGGGTTAAGCTTATTAAAGTTAACTTTAGTCTTAAACTCTAACCCCTGCAAATATGCTATAAGGGCTGTATAGCCATTCTTTCCTAAACGTACAATCTTGTATGGTCCATCCCATTTGGGTTCTCATTTTTTTGGAAAGAGCTCCCGACGATCATCATAATACATCACTAACTGAACGTTCGCAAATTTGTACTTCTTAGCCCGAAGAACATGAAGGGCTTTCATTCTCCTCTTCCCTACTTCTTGATGTAATAAAGTCTACAATGAATCTCATCAAGATGTGCTAGAGAAGTATACTGTTCCTATAACACTTCTTCCTCTCCCCATGAATGATTGAGGGAAAAACACACAAGTGGGAGCTCTATTTCTAATAGCAAAACACACTCCTTCCCATACACTAGTTTGAATGATAGGGTGTAGCATGTGGCTCTCTTGAAGGTCATGCTGTAAGCCCACACTACCACATATAATTTCTCATCCCAATTGTGCTTGCTTTCTAATATGATATTCGATAGGATTCCTACTAATTGTTTATTCATACTCTCAACCTGACCATTCACTTGAGGATTATATGGGGTAGTCTTGTTGTGCTTAATCTTAAAAGCTTCAGTCTCAAGGCCACTATAACCTTATTCAAGAAGTGTGTTTCTCGATCAGACACAATCTCCTTTGGTGGACCAAAATGGCAAATGATTTTATCCATAATGAAATTGGCCATCTCCTTACATAGTTGATGAAGGGTATATTGGATCCACAAAATCAATACCCCATTTTTCAAAGGGTAACAAAGCACATTGGAAAATTGATGGCCACCAATATCCAGTACGAAGAGCTTTTTGGGCGATAAGCAGGCCAATAAAATGTCCCCCATATGTTGAATCATGGAAATCATCAAGGATAAATGGTACCTCATCGGGTACTACCCAATGTTACGCCTCACTTTCTGTCGCATAGGGCGGCTACCTTGCTTCAAAGGGATCTTATGAACTGTTGAGAGTGGAAAAAGACTCAATTTTTGACTGATTTTTGTTATTTTTGAGGTCTGAATGATTGATTTTTGGATGGATTTAGAGTGATGTATGGTTGTTAATGGAAGTGTTTTGGATGATATCGATTATGTTTTAGAATTTCATGATGATTTTTAGTAGAAATATGAAGCTCTATGATGTTCTGATAGGTTTTGTTGAGGTTTTGATTGGTTCTGAGACATTTTGTATAGCTTCTGTTTTGTTCAGATTTTCTTCTGTATGAAGCATGGATTGATGATTGATGAAGTTTGAAATATTTTGGAAGCTTATTGAATAGTTTTTGATAGTTTGGAATGGTTTTAGTATGAGTTATGAGGATTTTATATTCTTTGATGATATTATGTAACCCTCTGTAAACCTTCTGTAGAGCCTTTGTATCTATTTTATCTCTGCTCTGTTTTTGTTCTGTACTGTTCTTTAGATCTTCTATAAGTGTTCTGTAGAATGTATGTGTGACTTTGGGAAAGTCTTTTAACTTTTGGAAAGGATGAATCTAAGTTCAAAAGATCTAAAACAAATGGAAGAAGCAACTGCTAAAGACTGAAGAGAAGACTAAAGTAACAGTGACAGTAATGAGCTATGAAGAGACACTGTAGTGGCTCTGGTGCCTCTTCACATCAGACATACCTCTTGGGAGGTGTATCCACGACCTAAGAATAATTATTGAGAGTCATTATTAGAGTATTGTAGTGAGGAGATGATGTACGAGAGAGAGAGAGAGAGAGAGAGAGAGAGAGAGAGAGAGAGAGAGAGAGAGAGAGAGAGAGAGAGAGAGAGAGAGAATTCTATCAAAACAGTGTAAATGTATATGAGAGATTAAGAGAGAGAACTATGAAGACATTGAAGATGAATACTATGTGATTTATTTCCATTAAAAAATGGTGTATTATTTTGTATTCCTTGTTCTATTGAAGGATTTTATGAAGAAGTTGAAGATTATGGTTGATTCTATCAAATCCATGGGAGATATCTACTATGATGCTGCGTGAAGATTTGCTGTTTTCTTTGCTTCGGTCATCAAAAGAATGAAATAAAAGCTTGTTGATGTTACAAGATAGATTTTCTTGCAGTAGAATCCCCTTTTCCTTGGTGTCTCTCTTGCGATTCCATGTTCTTAGTGCGCAGCTGGGGAAAACTTGCCACCATCAACAAGTATCAGAAGAGGCTGAAAATGAAGGAAATGGCATTGCCAAGAAGAGGAGAATTCAATGGATGTTTGCAAAGTTTCTTCTTCCACTGAAGAGTTTGAGATTCTCATTATCAAAGCCACTTTCCACAAGAAGTTCATCCCACAATGGCGGAAACATATTACCATTATGATGCATGCTCTATGTGGTGGAATGTTTCCTCTTCCTGTTGAAGCAGCAAAAACTTGCATCTTGGTGGAAAATTGTTTGGGAACAAATTGAAGAGCAGAAGCAGAGAGAATGACTATCCATGGAAGATTTGGTATTCATTGAAAAGTTTCCAGACATCATCAAGTGGGAGATTGTGAAGAAGCTTCAGGAGTCGTGGTCTATGGAGGCTCACAAAAACAAGAAGAAAAGAGTTGGAATTTGTTCGTGGATGCTCAATAGCAAGATACGTGGGATGCTTGGTGCACTGACAATCTTCTGTTTGTCCAATTAGCAACCCATTGGAAGTTGGTAGACATAGTGTTTTTCACAACATACACTGTTGAAACCCTCAGAAGCTGGCATTATTATAATGGTACAACAATGATCCTAAGAAGAATGAGTTTTGATACTTTCAGAACAGAATATCTCCCCCTTTGTAGTGGTTTGAAAGTCGAATTCAGAGATGTTGAAAAGAAGGATAGAGGAGATGTTGGCCAGAGAATCCCCTAGAGACTGAAGCCCTCTCTGATACTATTCTATTGAGTACTGAACAACTAGTTGGAGCCAACCCCCTCATGAATGATGCAATCAAGAGGCAAGCATTAGAATGAGTCCAGAGATACATAAGAAGAGAGAAGGCAAAAATTAAGGCTGAGAACGAGCTCGTAGTAGAAGCCTCCTTTGACGCCCTAAAAGCACTCTTTACAGAAGTCCCCATGGCGACTCAAGGTCCCCTTCCTAGTCAGATTCATCCTGGAAATGTAGTCCCGTTGCCAATTTTTAAGGGAAAATATAATGAAGACCCTGATCTTCATGTATCAGAGTTTATGGTAGCATGTGTGGCTAACAATGCTAGAACCCCTGAGCATTGGTTAGTGATATTCCCCGCCACTTTCAAGGGTGCGGCATTTCAGTGTTATGAGAGATAAGTAGCACGAACTTTTGGCACATGGGATGACCTAAAGTTGGCCTTCCTCACTAAATTCAGGTGTGAAGGTTTTGAAAAGCAGATGGGAGAGGAGTTCATGAACCTAAGCCAGCCCTCTAGAGAAAGAATAGAAGCTTATGTCTCGTGAATGGAATCCATCCTGAAGAGATGGACTAACCATCATTTGGATGAAGGTATCCAGAAAGGAGTGTTTCTCAGAGGCCTATAACCAGAAGTTCGCAAGTTTGTGGAATTGAGAAGACCAGTCAATTTGCAAGCTGCAATGGAAGGTGCAAGATTGTATAATGAAGTTGAAGCAAGGCTGTCAATGACTCCAGGAAGAGGAGCCTTACCTCCTCCCATGCCAGGAATGGTATACCCACTCAATGTAGTTCCAGGGATAGTTCCCTATCCCTATCCCCAGATGCAAATAGTGTCGCAGTATAATGCACCTAATCCACTGTGGTCACCATAGACAACATTGCCTCAAATGATGGTTCAGCCACAACAATAGTGGCCTCAAACAGTTCCTCCAATGGCGACTCAACAACAGTGGAATCCTACCAACTCGAATCAGCAACCCCAAGTCTCAACAAGAGCTCAGAATCAGAATCAGAATAGAGGACCCTCTAGATCAACCCAACCAGTGTATGTAGTAGTTATAGAAGATTCACAAAACCCTATTACAAGTACTTCAGGAGGTGAAAATTTGAAGGAATACTTATCCAACTCAGTTGCAAGTATCAAGAAAGAGCTTATGGATGTGATTACAGAGCAACTAGAGACGCTGAAGGACTACTTATCCAACTCAGTTGCGGGAGCTGGGAGAGATGTGATGCGCTCTAATACATGGTGCGGAAGTTTTATCAAGCGGGACATTTAGCCACTGAATGTACCCGAAAACCAACCATTCCTGGAGCCTTCTGTTCCTACTATTTGTGGAAGAACCATACAGAGGATGTTTGCTCTCTGAAAGAGATGTATGAACAAAGACACAAATATGAAAATGCAAGATTCAACTTGTTAGAATCCAAAATGACAACACAGGATACTAGACCAAAGCCTAGGGAATTTGGTCCTAATTTCGATCCAAGGAGGTTTCCCTCTCAAAGTTATAGAGGCCGACAGTCGGCGGTGGTTAGAGATCAGAAGTGGAATGTTACAGATGTGGAGAAAAGGGTCATTTCTCCCCGAATTGTCCAAACCCTAGATGATCTGTGGATTACAAGTCCTTATGTAGCCGATGCAAAGGAGAAGGCCACACTGCTAAGGACTATCCAAGTCCAGACCCTATAAAGGCCAATGGCACTGATAGTCAACAGAAGGTACAAGGGCCTGCCTCCAATTTGCTAGAGTTGGAAGTTGCCACTGTCACGTGTGCCAAGAAGAAGGAAAAAATTGTTCACAATGAAGATAATTCCCATGCCAAAACTGTGAAGTTCAACCTACCAACAGAGGGACAGAGCCGTACAGGACAGAACAGTGCGGTACAGAGAGTATTGTAGTGCCATGGAGAGTCACAGAGACAGTCCTAGAAACAGGACCAGAGGTCCAAGAGATAGATGATGCAAAAGCACCTCCAGCAATAGAAGAAGTGCCGATGCTGCCATTACTAGAAGAAAAAGGAAAGATGAAAATGGGAGTAGCCCCATTCCCCAGCAGGCTGGAAAAGCCCGTGGATCCTATCAAAGATTATGACTTGGTAAAAGACTTAGACACTTTTAAACCTAACTTAACATTCTGGCAGTTGCTGATGCTGTCTCCCAGTTGCTGAAAGAAATTCAAAAGCATCTTGACAAGAAGACATGGACTAAGGATCGCTTCTTCAATAGCGACCAAGACCAATAAGGCCCCGAAGCCTGTACAGGAAGTAGATGTGGCTAACACTTTCCTAGATCCTGGAACCCCAAAGATTAGTGTATAGATTGAAGGATGCTTTATTTCAGATGTATTGATTGATGGAGGCTCATCAGTAAACATAATGACGTATGTGACAATGAATGACTTAGAGTTGCAAGGAATTCAACCTACACAATGGCTTATCAGATTGGCAGACCAAAGCAGAATTAAGCCGTTGGGCATCCTCCCATACGTAAAAACAACCCTTGTAAGAAGAGACTATTGGTTGACATATTTTTTGGTGAAACCAAATTCTTATGGGACCTCATACCCTCTGCTATTGGGAAGACCTTGGCTTTTTGAAGTGAGAGCCAAGATGGACTGGTTCAAAGGGACCTTGACCCCAGGCAGAGGACCCAACAAAGTGGTGTTGAAATTGTATGGATCGGAAAAAGACAATGGATCCACATCCATCGAAGTCATAATTGACTCCTCCAATGAAGTAACAGATGGTACATTAGGAGACGAAGAGGCTATTAAGCAGATCTTTCCCAAGAAAACAGAGGCACAGTCCCTAACAGTGGGCACTGTAAGTCAACTACCAAGGGAAGCAAAGTCCTTGTCCATGGGAGAATACCTCTTGCCTCAATTAGAATTGACTTTTGAAATCACATTTGATAGCGAGATAGAAGTATGGATGTATTGTTCTCCCTGTTACATGGCAGTAACAAAGACAGAGACAGAGATAGTCACAGAGACAGTAACAGAGACAAAGACAGAAGCAGAAGTAGACGAAGAGGCAAAAGATTTGTTCTTCTCCTACAGAGCCTCTACATAAGTAGAGATAGAGCCTCCAGAGGAAGAGGATGAAAATAATGAGGAAGAAAATGAAGTAGGTTATGAAAGTACAGATGAAAAATTTTCTCTGATAGCAGATGATCTTGTTGGTGTCCCTACAGAGACCTCAGAGGCCGAAGATCTTAGGATGTTGGATGGAATGACCATGGTTCCATTTGGATTGGCCAATGGACCACAAAGTATGCAGAATCTGTATAAGCAATGGATTAAAGACATAAAAATTAAGTTCACCAATGGCTCTTGTCACCCTGATTGTTCATTCTAGAGAAAAGATAATGATGATGCCCCCTGCCAACAAAATCCAGAGCTATTAAAGCCACGGATTCTAGAAGGTGTGTGCTATGTGACATTCCTGGACGCATCCTTTAAAGATGAATCCCTTAGTCCAAAAGAAATCACTACTCACACAAAAGCAAAAAAAGCTCTGATACCCTTCCAGCAACCTCAACAGACAAATGAGTCATCTGTTCAGAAGGAGGACACTGGTTCTAGTGGAACATCAGATGAGGACACTACTTCCTTGAACGAGTCAGATCTCTATCCAGAAGCAATCCATGGGACATTTATCCGCGAAGTGGAAGGTGAAAGACAAGTGACGTTCTTGGATACTGATGATACTGAACGTCACCTTAAAGTGGGTCTCAGTCTTCCAGAAAAACTAGCGGTCCTGCGAGATCTACTAAAGGAGAACTTAGATGTGTTTGCTTGGTCATATAAAGATCTAAAGGGGATTGATCCCACAGTATGACAACATCACATTGACCTAGAGGCTGATGCCAAACCTATAAGGCAAAGACAAAGATGTATGAATCCTAATTATTCTGATCTGGTGAAGGCTAAATTATTGAAACATCTTGAAGCTGAGTTCATTTATCTTGTGGCTAACAATGAATGGGTTTCGCCCATTGTGGTAGTACCCAAGAAGTTCGGGAAACTTCGAATATGTGTAGACTTTCGTAATCTTAATTCAAAGACGAAGAAGGATCATTTCCCTATCCCTTTTACAGACTAATTGTTGGACACAGAGGCAGGCCATGAGCTGTATTCACTCTTGGATGGATTTAATGGATATAACCAAGTCCAAATCGCAAAAGAGGACCAATCCAAAACAACCTTCACGATAGAATGGGGGACTTATGCCTATAGAGTGATGCCGTTTGGGCTCTGTAATGCGCATGTCACCTTCCAACGAGTAATGATGGTTGCTTTCCAGAATCATCTTCATGATTTCATTGAGGTGTATCTTGATGACTTTTGTGTCTATAGTTTGATCCGTGAGCATTGGGGACACCTAGAGCAATGTTTTGACAGATGCTGAGAGTATGGGATTTCTCTCAACCCTGACAAATCTGTCTTTGGCGTCTCATCAAGGGTTCTTTTGGGCCATATTGTCTTTGCACAAGGGATTGCAACAGACTCATCAAAGATTGAGAAGATTGACGCCTTGACAGCACCAACAAACCTCAAGCAATTGAGAGGATTTCTTGGCCATGTGGGCTACTACAAAAGATTTATTGCGCATTTTGCAACCAAGGTAGCCCCTCTGCACAAGCTCCTAAGGAAAGATGCGGATTTCCTTTGGACTGATGATTGTGAAGAAGCATTTAATATCCTAAAACAATGCCTTATCCAAGCACCTATCTTGTAGCCTCCTGATTGGATGAAGGAGTTCCATGTGCACACAGATGCATCAGTCGAAGGGCTAGGTGCTGTCCTATGTCAAAAGGGCCCCTCTAAATTAGCTCAACCAATTTATTATGGAAGCCGAAAGGTCGTTGATAGGGAACGGAACTATATAGTGATAGAGCTTGAGTGCTTGGCAATGGTGTTTGCACTGGAGAAGTTTCGACACTATTTATTGTCAATGCATTTCAAGTTCTATGTGGATCATGAAGCCTTGTCCTTCTTAATGAACAAAGTAGATGTTAAAGGATGATTGATGAGATGGTTGCTCCTATTTCAGGAGTTGGTTTTCAAAGTAATCATTAAGCCTAGCCGTTCCCATGTCCTAGCCGATCATCTATCACGGATCCCTCAAACTATAGAAGAGGAACATGATGATCCAGACCTTCATGACACTTCTTTGTTTCTAGTTGAAACAGTTACTCCCTGGTATGCAGACATAGCCAACCTCCTGGCAACTCAACAGTATCCTCCTGGCATCTCAAGCTGTGAAAAGAAGAAGCTTCTGTTAGAATCAACCCCCTATACCTTGCTAGGCGGTGCACTGTACAAGAGAGGCAAAGATGAAGTGCTGCGAAGATGTGTTGCAGGGGATGAAATCGACATAGTATTGAAAGCATGCCATGACGAACCATGTGTGGACACTTCGCACGAGAAGCGACAGCCAGGAAGGCTCTGTTAGCGGGCAGGATACTGGTGGCCTACCCTCCACAAGGATGCATATGACTACTGCAAGAGATGTGATGCTTGTCAGCGAATGGGGAAACCCACCAAAACAAGTGCCATGCCACTGCAACCCATTCTTCCCCTAAAACCGTTCGAGAAGTGGGGGATTGATTTTGTGGGTCCCATTGATCCACCCACCAAACGGAAGCAGAATAGATACATCTTAGTATGTACGGATTATGTCGCAAAGTGGTGTGAAGCTAAAGCCCTGAAGCAGGACGATGGTAACAGCGCAGCCCTATTCATGTATGAGAATATTATCACCCATTTTGGCAGTACCTCAAGCTGGTAAGTGACAGAGGTACTCATTTCCTTAACAAAATCATGGAGGAGTTTTTAGCTGTATAAGATCCGCCATCGCAAGTCCACTCCTTATTACCCCAGAGCCAATAGCCAAGTTGAAGTCACCAATCGCATCCTCTACTCGATCCTGACAAGAATGATTGCCGTACATCGTCGCAACTGGGAAGATCAACTTACAGAGGCCCTCTGGGCATACAAAACCTCCCATAAGGCAGCTACATGACAAACCCCTTTCTAGCTAGCGTATGGTACAGAAGCCGTTTTCCCTGTTGAACTAGAATTTCCCTCTTTGCGAGTGGCAGTTAAAGAATGCTTGGGAGATGATGAGTCACTGTAATGCCACCTCCTGCACTTGGAATGCTTGGATGAGATACGACGGATGGCCCTACAGTGTATGGAAACCACTCAAGCGCGACGCAATGCCTATCATGATAGTTTCATCAAGAACAAGGAGTTCCAAGAAGGTGATCTTATCCTAGCCTATGATTCGAGATTTGGCAAGTTTCCTGGCAAAACAACAATGATGGATGGGCCCGTACAAGGCACTTGATGTCAATCCTAATGGCTCTATTGAGGTGCAGACCGTTGATGCCTCTGATGATCCTTTCCTGATCAATGGCTATCGTCTGAAGAAGTACTTCCCTCCTTGGGGATCTTGACAATCACAGTTGACCTACCCTCTCCCTTTTGGGCATCGTACTATCCTTCTCTTCGTGCTTCTAATAGCCCTTATGATTCTCCTCATGAGGCGGTCTCGTGCTGCTGGCCCCTCTCACTGATACCTCTCAAACCGACCTTGTTCTCTTCTCATTTGATCCAACAATGGTGCAGAGGTTGGTCCTGACACATGGTTTTCTACCATTCTCTTTATTAACGAAAAAAAAGAAAAGAAAAAGAAAAAGAAAAAGAAAAAGAAACAAACAAAACTATTATGGGAGAAAATGAAGAAATTCCCTGTCATAACAGGCCTCGTTCCAAGAGAAGGTGGAAACACCCTTGGGCAGGAAGCTAACTATGGAAAAGGTGGTAACACCCCGCAGTTTAGGATAGCTGACTCACCAACAGTATCTTTTCAGCAAGTAATTTGAAGCCACCTCCCTTCGTGCGCTGTCTCTGCAATATCAATCCCTCTGTCCTTCTCAACCAACGATATTTCTTACAAATCATTGAAGTATCAGACTTATTGGCTACCTCCCTGGGTACGTCTCGTCTTCAAGATCCTGATGACAACCACAGCCGACATGATCTTCATCACCAACTCCTCGAGTGATGTGAGATTTCATCCTAACAGGATGGGGATGTGAGTATGGGCTGCCCTCTATATCTATCAATGGGTGAGACAGAGGGTGGGGTGAGTGACCAGTCTTTCCCTTCAAATCAAATGAGAGGTGAGATGTGTGAACAGAGTGTTGTACACATAGGTTGGACCTCTCAATTCACAACGCACAATTTGTTACTGTGCACTGCACCATGAGGCTCCCTGGCCTTCCTTTTTGCACTGTATGCCGGCACAAGGCGGGATGCACAGTTGGACCATCAAATGTGCACAAGGCATACAACTTTTGCACAAGTGACATTGAGGATTACATCAATGGGTTTCAGGAATGGGTAGTCCTCCTAGATCTTTCAACAGAGAGTGAGACAGAGGGTGGACTGAGTGTGACTGGTGTTTCTTCAATCAATTATCGAGAGGTGAGGATTGAGGGACGTTACAACCATTGGAGTTAGGTACGTTTTTGTTTTCCTATGCACCCACGGGATAGGTCTCTGCCATCAGCACAGGACACGTCACTCTATTCGGTACATTGCACTGCAAGGCTCCCTGGCCTTCCTGCTTGCACCTATGCTAGACGGGGTTGGACGCACTGATGCACCATCAATTGTGCACCTTGGCATACTCCCTCTGCACCATCCCCTTGCTGATTCCTAAACCGGGAGTGAGATTTGGGTTTCCATCAATATTACCTCGAGTGATGTTAGTAATGGGGCGAGTGATAGTTCTTTCATTCCATTTGAGTGATCATGAGCTGAGTACAATATCCCTCGTCATCGACGAATTTTCTATGCTTCCTTCAACCAGCTATCTCCCTGGGTGCTACCGCATAGTCCTTGCCACGAAGGACGTGTGCTGTGAAAACACCTTGGTACCTCCTGCAGCAGTCGACAATGATACAAGACGCAACCTCGATAATCGGCATTACTCCTCCGCAATATGGGCCAAGTTTTTCTAACCCTACACCTTCTTTTTCTTAGTGACAGTCATGTTTTAAGTATGGGGATGTTCGTGGTTGGTCTGATGTGTGGTCCTAGGTCCTTGATGTTTGGTTTACCCTTCATGTTAAGGTTTTAAGTGTGGGGACGCGTCCCTCTGCGTCTATGTTGCATACCCTCGTGCATATACCCTGTTCTGATCATGCATCTATGCCATGACTTCATTTTACCCTGATGGGGTCCCTTCCTCTACTCCTCCACTCTATTTCACCCTATCCCCAGAGCTGTTCCTTGACCGTTTGCCTTTATCCTTTGTTTTGTGATTGCTCCATGCAAACGCACCCTATGTTCACTAAGACTCACATTTAACCTTACAGACCTGTTTGTCCCTTTGAGCTATCCATTTTTCCTTTTTACCAACCCGTGTTCTGACAGACGGTTCCAAAGTTATTAATTTTTGAAGAAATTCTCATAAATTGGACGATTTTCCATGTAAACGCATCTTTATTGCTTCGGAACAGTGATTTGATGTGCCATCCTTGCCCTGCCCATTCCCCTTGACATTTTTTCTTTTTATTCCCTATCATTGCGATGCACGATTCATCCGTTATTAAATTTTGTGGGTTCTCGTGCTCTTTTCGTGCCTATTTTTCACATTTTTCCATGTGAACCTACCCTATTTTCATCGGAATTCTAGTTTAATTTGACAATCGTGTCCCACCAGCCATTCCCCCACTTTTTCCTTTTTCCTCCCCCTCTTCTGACTGCTAGATTTTTAGTTATTAAAATTTTTGAGAGTTTTCAGGTGTCTTTTTTGTGTTTTTTCCTGTGAACCCCTCCTAATTCCCCCCAAACTGAGTTTGATGCATCAGCCATGTGAATCCCTTTTCCTCGGACATTTTTCCTGTTTATCACACTTTGTTCCGGCAATTCGTTCCTCTCATATTAATTTTCGAATTCCTTTTCGGGTCCGTTTTTGGGGTTTTTCCCATGTGAACATGTCTTATCTCAATCGGAACTGCGTTTTGCCATGATAGGGTTGTTTGGTACGTTATTCTACACATTTTTCCTTCTTTTCGCACTTTGTTTCGACGTGCGGATTTTTCGATATTCATACATGTATGTGTTTTTGGGTTTGTTTCTTGTGTTTTTTCCATGTGAACACCCTAATTTTGCCTCGGACCCAGTGTCACATTTTTCTATCATCTTCTCCTTGTCTCTCGGCACATTTTTCCTTTTTACGATTTTTTGATCCAACGTGCGGTTTGGATTTTATTAAATTTTTTTCCTTTTTGTCGTGTGGCCGCGTCTCTCGTGTTGCGCGTGAACGCACATGTTTTTGGTTTTACATGCCTCAGGATGCCCCCGTGGCTTCTGTGACTCACGTGTCACTGTCCCTGCCTCGTCTGCTCCCGCTGCTGCAAAATTTTTTACTTCCGCCCTGCGCATGCGCGTGACACGGGGGTGCGCTCATTTTTAACAACCCTAATAAAATTTTTCAAAAAAAAGAAGAAAAACAACACACAACCAACAAAACTCAAAATTATGAAGAGAGAGAAAAAAACAAAATCCTAATAACCCAAAATAAATAATAATAATAAAAAAACCAAACAACACCAAAAACAAAAACAAAAGAACAAAAAAAAAAACACAAAAAAACAAAAAAAAGGCAAAAAGAAAAACAAACACCACAGAAAAAAACAAAAAAAATCCTAATCATTTAAAAAAAAGGAGAAAAACACACACAACAACTAAAAAAATGACCCAAAAAAAACAAAAAGAAAGAAAAAAAAACAAAAAGAAAGAAAGAAAGAAAAAAAAAACACGTACCTGCCTGTTCGTTCGCCGCGTGCCTCCTTCAACACGATTCTCTCCTTCTCTCACTTCTCCCCTGGTCGCCCTCCTCCACGATAGGCCCTCCTCCCCGGAGCCCTCCCTTCTAGCCCGCCGCCTCCCTCCTCTACAGCTCTCCTCCCCGAAGCCCTCCCTCCTAACCCGCCGGCTCCCTCTTAGCCTGCCGCCTCTCTCCTTTACGGCCCTCCTCCTCGGAGCCCTCCCTCCTAGCCGGCCGCCTCCCTCCTCTTTGGCCCTCCTTCCCCGAGCCCTCCCTCCTAGCCCGCCGCCTCCCTTCTCTATGGCCCTTCTCCACGAGCCCTCTTCCCTTCGGGCCCCCCCACCAGAATTGCCCCCCCACTAGATTTGGCCCTCCCACCAAATTTGATCCCCTCCCAACCCTAACCCACCCCCTAACCCCAGTTACCCCTACCCAAGCCCCCTTTCCCACCCCTACCCAATTATCCCCCTCATAGCCCCTTTCCCCACCACCCCCACCCGCAACACACACGCCGACCCCCAATTTCTAACGGGCAAAAACCACAATCTACAACCACCCCCTACCCGCAAGCCCCCTTGCTGCCAATGGTCTCGTGTGTGCATATGTTCGCGCGGGCCCCGCCGTGTGGTCCGTATATGAGCTGTTAGCGGGCGTTCATGCGCGAGGACGCACCTCTGACTTGTCTGTGTGGTGGTGTGTTGCAGTCAGCCGTTCACGGGTACCGACCTTTAATTTCAAAACCTAAAAACCCTAAATAAAATACATAAAAAACCAAAAAAATTATTAAAATTTATTTAAAATCCAAATAAATTATAGAAAAAATTTCTAAAAAATTTTCAACATTGCTAAAATCATTTGCACTATTTTATAAAGCGGAAATTCAAGAAAATAAATTGCAAAAATTCAAAACTTCAAAATTCTTTCAAAAATACATGCAAAATGAGCAAAATTCATTAAAAATGAGTAAAAATTCAAAAATACTTCCAAAAAAATTTCACAAACCCCCTTGCCCCTTTTGCCAATAATTTCTCAATCGAAAATACTTCCATAAATGGCCAAAGTATTATTTGAAGCCAAAACCCTAATTTTAATATCTCACCTCATGAAAATTCATTTTAAATTCCAAAAATAAGCTAAAAATTCATGGATAAATTCAAACACATTGTTGACACTTGTTGGATTGCTAAAATCCCACCATTACACTTCACAACATATTCATGTATCCTATATTCCGTTTTAAACTTTTAAAAAAAGAAGAAAAAAACACATAAAAGACAAAATCAAAACACATCTATATTATAATAAAAAAATTATAATAAAAATTTCACCCAAACACTAATCAACATTGCCTAAACCAAATGTGATCCTCCTGATATTGCTTTGATATTTATTTTGTTAAAAAAAAACACTAAGGTGCTTTATTTTTTCGAGTCAATGGTTTTTACTTTTTTGATTGGATTCCTTGCATTTGGGACTACTGAGTGTGCCTTCAGCCTTTTGCATATACACCCCTACCAGGTATCTATTTTTTGTGCTTTATTTATTTTGGTCATTCCTTAACAACATTTAATTGTTAAAATGAACTTTATTCACCCACTTTTCCACGCATGCTCGTGCTAAATACATATTTTTCTAATAGCTTAAAATCAACCCGCCGTTCACTTTATACACGTTGCGTGCGCTTCAGAGGCACTTTAATTTTTAAATAAAAACAAACCAGCCATAAGAAAAAAGCACACGCTGACAAAATAGCGCTCCATATCACCATTAATTTCTAATGAATGAATATGCATTTAGAGACCCCAGTCTGTTAAGAAGGAACCACCGTTTTCTTATTAAGGTTTACAACCTAATGAAATTTCAACCATTGTTAATAATTTATTAAAATGAACCCTTCATTAAAACCATTCCCCCTCATTGCACTTTTTCTCGTTTTTAATAAACATGCTTCTTGGGATGGGCACGTATAGTCCTTTAAATTGATATTGCTTATTATCAAAGTTTTGGTAATGTCCTGATTAGGTTTTTGAGGTATTATGGTTTACTTGTGTGATACGATTACAGGAGCGGTCTGTAGTTTTTTTCTTTTTTGCTTGATACGGGGTCTTGGGTGACTGCATATTGCATAGCATGAAGTTTTCGGTCACATATGTGTAGGGGTCATGCCGAATTTTTTCTAGGATATGGGTTGTTTGGGGTGGTCAATTGGTTAGTTATGTTTGTGTGTGTGCTTCTTTTGATCGATTTCTTTTTTATAGCTATTTTTTTGTTTTGTAGGCATTCTCTGTGATTGTCTGTGTTTGTGGTGTGTGTGTGTGTTTTCCATGTGAATGGCGCCTCACGCTTCTCCTCCTGTTCAGTATGTCCCATTGATCAGTAGGGATTATTCTTCCCTACTCAATTTTGAGCCTATAGCGAAAGCAGGCCTTGCAACTTTCGTGGTTGCTTCACTCCCATTGATTCCGAACGATCCAGCTCTGTGTGATGAGTTTCTTACATCATACAGTAAGAAATCAAGCTTGGTTCGTGGAACTTCCATGGTTTTGACACCTAGAGGGTTAGGAAAGACTTTGTCTCTTCCCTACAAAGGAGAACCCTTTGTTATAGCCAGACAATTATTCTCAAATGATGAGATTCTCAAGCTGTTACAGAATCAGAACAAAGAGGTTCTTGATGTCAAGAAAGTGATTAACACTTTAGGAGTGTCTTTCTCCATGATCACACTGATCCTCTTTGGAAGTTAGTCTGCCAATTTCTCCAAGACAAGTTTATGCCTACCAAAACACCATCTCACTATTTGTCCAAGGAGCTCTTCACAACTTCCAGGATGGTGTTAAAAGGGGTGGCCAAACTTCCAGGATGGTGTTAAAAGGGGTGGCCATTGATTGGAGTACTTACCTGCTTACAAAGATGGACCGACATTTTGTTAAAGTGACCAGAGGGAATGTTACAAATGTCACTTATGGTTCCTATTTATATGGTTTCTTGACATATTTAGGCCTTAAGAAGGGTGTGCTTCCCCCTCCTCCATCTGATCCAGTACCTCCCCCTCCACCTTCAGAGGATTCCAAACCTATTGACATAGAGGATCTTGATTCTCCTCCTCCATTGGTCATTCAGCGGAAGCACTTGAAGCGTGTAGCAGAAAAAACTCCCCCAGTCATTCCTTCAGTACCAGTTCCTTCTACCTCTAGAAGTGACCTTCCTGCCTACCTCATATGTAACAATTTATTTAGGGCACATCGAGAGGGTTCTTTGGAAATATCAGTTCCTTCACTGAATAGTTTAGTGTTAGGGGATGCTATTCCTTTCCTTTGTAATGACATCTAGAGTTCTATTGAACCCTCAGTGATAACTTGTGTTCAACAGTTATATGCTTCTTTTTATGACGAATTGATGCAATCCAAAGACCACTTGCATAAGGCAACCATAGAGTTAGCCTTTGCTAAAGACACTCTTGCCGATCTATTTAAGCAGATGGAGTAGCAAACACAACTGATTGAGACCCAGAGAGAAGAAATATCTTCTTTGAAGATTCAGTTAGTAGAAGCTCAGTCAGAGGTCACTAGAGTTTCGGAAGAGAAAGAGAAAATGTCCAGCATAAGTTATTGTGGGAAGCTCATGATTCCCCTTTCTCTGGACATCCTGGGTATGCCAAGACTCTCAATGCAGTTAGGAAGAGCTACTATTGGGAGAGGCTTAAAGGTGACGTTCTCAAATATGTCACTGTCTTGTCAACATATCAAAGCTGAACATGTCAAAATGCCAGGAAAGTTACAACCACTTGACATTCCCCAAATGAAATGGGAATTCATCAATAGGGACTTTGTTGTTGGCCTATCCCAAGTTCAGGGAGGATACAACTCCATCATGGTTGTGGTTGACATGCTTACTAAGGTTGCACACCTTATTCCAGTAAAGACAAACTATAAAGCCTCAAACATTGCAAGGTTGTTTATCAAGGAGATATTCAAGCTACATGGGCTACCCAGAAGAATCATTAGCGATCATGATTCTCTCTTCACATCACATTTTTGGAGATCTATCTTTGAAGCCATTGGAACTCAACTCTGTTTTAGCACAGCCTACCATCCCCAAACTGATGGCCAAACGGAGCGAGTCAATCAAGTTATTGAGAATATGCTAAGGGCACACTGCTGTCGTGAACAAAAAGGTGGATTCAATACTTACCTTTGGTAGAATTTGCCTACAATGCTTCTTACCAACAAAGCATTCAGATGATCCCTTTTCAAGCATTGTATGGTCATGACTGTCAAAGTCCCCTAAACTTCTCAGATCCAACCTTGAGGGTTGAAGCTTCAAGGCAAATATTGGAAGAGATGGATGACCAAGTAAAGTCAATAAGACAGGACATCCAAGCCGCCAAGGATAGACAGAAGGCATATGCGGATTTGAAGTGTCAAGATAGAATCTTCGAGGAAGGAGACATGGTCTTCATTCGCGTACGCCCAAAGAAGAGTTCTCTTTTCTTAGGAGATTGCAAAAAGCTAAGTCCAAGGTATTGTGGACCATACAAGATCCTTAAGTGCCTAGGACCTAATGCTTATAGATTTCATCTCCTTGAGAACCTAAAGGTTCATAATATATTCCATATCAGTCTATTGAAGAAGTATGTACCTAATCCTAACCATGTACTTGATGACCAACAAGTTGTAATGCCTAGTCAAGGAGTCCTTGAACTAAGGCTTGACATGATCTTAGATGTTAGGGAGAGACAATTGAGATCTAGAACCTTGAGAGAATGCCTCGTCCACCAGTGGAAAGATTATCCCGAGGAGGATGCCACTTGGATGGATGAAAGCACTCTCAACCATCAATATCCCCATTTTATCTCGAGATGAGGACATCTCAATTCCTCCAAGGGGGAGTGAATGTAATATTTCCATTGATAATATTTCTAACCCGTGTGATACTCATGCAAGGGAATTCCAGCATCAAAAAAATACTGACGGTATGATTTTTAAATTATACACAACGTGTCCTGATCTCCATTTGCATAGATGAGACAAAACAAAAAAAAAACCTGTTTAGTTACGTGGGAACTTCCTCTTGGTAGGAGGCTAAAAAGATAATATTGGAATTATGGTAAATTTTTCTTTTTTAATCCTTCTTTTCTCCCCAACCGATGGCTGTGCTGGAGGAGGGGGAGTAAGGCACGTGCACGTAAGCCTTGCTGGAGGTCATGGATGAGTGAAGGGCGGTTGATTCAGCACTGTGCTGGATGCCATGGGGGGAGGTAAATGCCATGCAAATGGCCGCGTGGGGGGAGGGAGGTTCTCCTCCCTTCACCCTATAAAAACCCCTGTGGGGGGGGGGGGGGGGGGGGTGAGTAAGGGGGAAGAGAGCCATAACACCGAGCCGCTGCCATAAAGAGTGGTGAAGGAGAGAGCCGTGCGCTAGGTCGTGATGTTGCCGTAGAGCTACGTCGTCTGCAGCCTGGGCCACCGCCAGATGTTGACACCATCAGCCGTCATCTGAGTCGTCTCCTTTTTCCTCCATGTGGGCCACAGTAGCTTCCCAGAAGCTTTTTGGAAAGCTTCTAAAGGCCTTTGGGAAGCCCCCTTCTTGTGGGCTTCCATAAGGCCCTTTCAAGTGGGTTTAATAACCTCACTCCATTCCCGTGGGATCCCATCCAAACCCTATAAAAGCTCATTAAGCCTTTTTTTTCCCCTTGGGTTCCCCACAAGCTCCCATTAGCCCGAGTTTCTAAACCCCTTCTCGTGGCCCTTCCCTATTGCCCTCTCAAGTGGGTTCTTATTACCCCGGGTTCTTTAAAATCCCCTTTTATTTGCCTTCCCAAAAGCGATCTTTTACACCCCTTTTCCCTTGGAGTTTAAGGCCTTTTTCTTCCCTTATATCCCCCGGAAATTAAACCCTTTCGGCCCTTGGTTTCCCGAAAAGACACCATAGCCGGGTTCTCTTTTCCCCTTCTTGTGGATCCACCTAGCTTTAAGGCCTTCTAAAGCTCGATTTTGAAAGACGGCGGAATCGATCAAGGAAGGCGAATTACAAAGGGAGTTTCGCGTGCGAAGGAGACGGCCAAAATCATAAATCTTCATCCAAGGCGAAAAGGCCGAATTCGCGATGGCTCCTAAGAAGGCACAAGGCGCAACCGTAGGAGGATCATCTCCTAACATCCATGTGGACATTTCATCGAATCCACAAGTCCAGGTTTTCTTCCTAAATTTTGATTTACGTCATAATATTAAAATTGTGCATGGATCATTTATGGAATTAGGATGCACTTTTTTGATTGAAATACCTTGGCTAAATTAAAGTAAATAACTTCGATCAAGGAATCGGTCATTTGTATTAAGCGAATGAAAAAGAAGAGCATAAGATCTCGAAGAGCATAAGATCTCTATGCATTCCTAGCAAGTGGTTTATATGCATTGCAAAGTAACAAACTTAGATTAACTAATGCCCATCTTTACAAGTCAAAATAATGATAGTACACTTCAATTATGCATGGAAAGAATAAATCGCATGTCGCATTATTAGGCATCTTTCCTTCGAAATGATTCATTAAAAGAAGGTTGCTAATCATCCGTAGGAATTTGCAAGGTGTGAAAATGGTTCTTAAGCTGCGTGAAGTAGATTAAACCCTAGTCAATTGGCTAAAATCTCAATCAACTATGTAAATAGTTACAAAAGGTTGTGTAATGCTCATTCAGCATACGAATATCTCATTTAGAAAAGAAGTTAGAAAAAGGTTGCATGGTTCACATAAAACCCTAACGCTTAGTAGCATGAATCTTGAAATGCATGTTCTAGAAGAATCAATAGAAGTTATGCCGTAACTTAGCATATGCTTTGATTTTAACCAGAAATGTAGGGTTTGTAAATCTACTCATACGTAGGCAATGAATCATGTAGTTACAAAAATGGTATCATAAATATCTTCAAGAATAGACAAGTAAATTGGTTTTAACCTAAACACCTAAACCGTGAGGGACTCGTTTAGGAATGGTTAAATCGATGCAACATATCCCAAGTGCTAACTAGGAATTAACACGTTGAGGATGTGGCCTAATCGCTCTTATTGCCAAAGCTGAATCTCTTATACACTAAAGACTTGCCCACATTCACGAAATGTAGGGACAATAGGACGTACTTGCGAGAGACGATCTAGGGTTTTTACCCTAAGGATTGCTTGCCAAAAGGATGAAACTCGATTTGAATTTGGAACCTTAGGACTAACAATGTCGGCCTAATGCAATCAGGAATAGATTGTTATGAAGACACCCTAACCCTATTTCCTATCTAATCATGATTCCGCGATTAGAAGACACCGTTCGATGGGTAAAATAGTTCCATGGTTTTTGATGCGACGCTTGTATAATAAGTTGCAGAGTCACATGATCTTGTGATTTGATCAGAAGGGAATGGCCAATTCCTCTGAATGAGATTGGCAGATTCTTGTGCAAGTTATCTTGTAAGAGGATGAGTAGTCATCCTGACATAGCACCTTTCTTGGGAAAAAGTGACCAAGATAAGGGAACTAGATAATTGCTTGGAAGCAAAAGACCAATTAGTAATTGGAATAACATAGTTACTGCTAATAGAACTTAAGGTATTGTTTAAGTTGGGTTAATAGGGTATGACCCTAACCCAAGGATATAAGGCTTAACAAACAAACCCTTGGGAATCTTGCCAAGTCGCAATTGATCCCGGATCGAGTGCTGGATGCATTCGGAAAGAAGGATTCACTCCTTAGCAGTTGGCCAAATAATGACTATTGGAAATGATTGTGCTTGTAACAGTTGTATAAAGCATTGTTTGCATTGTTTGCTCAAAGAATTAAAGGATGAAAAGATATCTAATGCTTCTTCAGGTTGAAGGCCTGAAGGGAGAGGCAGCTTCAGTTACCCTCGACTGCCTGCCTGACCCTAACCAAGGGGGTTGTTAACCACGCTAGGAAGGTGGACCGAACCCGTCGCGAGAGGTCTCTCCGTTGAGTGCTACTTGGAGCAGGAAGATGCGTGGGTGCCAGGGGGCTTTGGCTGTAAATCCCTCGCCTTTCGGGCCCTACACAAGAGACCAACGTGACTCGGGATTGGATCTCGAGGTCCGCATACTAGTCTACGAGCAGAATCTTGGATTAGTAATCCCTGTGGATTGCTGGATAGCCTTCGGGCGGCGGATTATGGATAAGCCTACGGGCTGGATTTTATAAATGCATTTCAAAGATAAATATGATAACTTGTTGAAAAGAAACTTGTTTGATATTGCTTTTCTATGTCAAGTGCTATGATTATGTGAAGGAACCGGTGCCTAACGGGCTAATTAAGGAAGCTGATTGATGCATGTCCAACTAAATGTGATAGGTAATTAGACAACTAAAACAACCTGAGGAAAGTGCGGAGGATGTGGCCATGGGTTCGTTCTACGGATGGGTGGTCCCAGTTGGTCGGGAACTTTTCTCAATCATGATGGACAGTAAGAAGATTGTTCAAAGGACACGAACAGAAAGGGCGTTGACCTAGAGTCTAAGTTATAGTAATCTTGGTTTACGTTGTTTTAGGGGAAGGGAATGGGACTATGCCTTATGGCAGAGAGGTCGAGCCTTGCATCCCTCTCGTTTCCCATTCTACTTGAACCAAGTGCGGTGTAAATCTGCTTCGGCCCTGGCATTTCTGCATAAAGTAGTTCGCTTGGGGTTCGATGCTAGTTGCCATTTAGGAAATGACCATTAGGGAAAAACCTTGATTCAAGTCGGTCCTAAGTGGGAACGGCCAGAATGCTTCCGCTACGTGGCAGATGCGGAAAGTCCTAGATCGCAAACCCCGTGACATTCCATGGAGTGCCAAGCGGAGCTTTCTAGACATCCTTTCCAATGGACTACTAAGACGTGTCCTAAAGATTACAGGCGGACACGTTACACTGTGGTTGGATCAAGGGATTTATCTACCACCACACTAACATCCTCTTCCCCTAGAAATTCAAAGTTTATCACATCATATGGAAAAGCCAATATTATAACCCCTATCCCAATACACATTATGTTGCCTTCTGTCCATAGCATCACTCTACCTTCTCTCCAACTTTCATGAATGCTAAGCACATCAATATCCTCAGAAGGTAGGACATGGTTTTATTCGTTATCATCTCCTTCTTCATGAATTGTTATTGAGTTTGAAACAACCATTACATCTTTCTTTTCCCATTTTGCAAAACCACCTACAGCTTCATGAACCTTCATTGCATCAATTGTTGGGAATGGCAAATATGCCGCTGCATTTTGACATTTATCAATAGCCACTGAAATATATCCATCTTGAAGTGCTTCTCCATAGCATGTCTCATTTGTATGTATTGCATGCATTCTCCCAAGTGCAACAATCTCATGATCAACTAGCAAATTCACAATTTCTCCAAAATAAAATTTGTTATTCATGATACCTGTACAAGTTAGAAAATGGAGATTTTATAATTTGTACATTGTCACCTCTTAGAAAGAAGAAAATAGTAATGAAATTGCTAAATACAATGAAGTATCAAATTCCATTGAAAAGAAAAAAACACTGAAACATTAGATAGAATGAGTCCAATATCCATAATACAAAGTATTAAAGAAAACATCTTATAGAAAGGGGATAAATTTGACCATATGGCCAAAAATAAACTTTCTCATGAACCATGTCCTAAACTAAAGAAGAAAATATTATTCTATTATTTTTAGTTGCTCTTGATTTTTCTTTATTTTATTAGCTACTCTTTGAGTAAGCAAAAACTTCATTGTGTGTGTACTCATTGAAAAAAAAATATAGTAGATGTTCAAAACTTGTACTATATCTATTCAACATGAGAACAATGATTAAAAATCTTTATAATGTATATAGAAAAAGATTTAGCCACCTAGTAAAAAATCTATTGTATGTATTCACGCCATAGCAAATAAAAAAATTCTTTGTGATCCCCATAGGAAAAGACATAGTCAAATGATTGAAACCTTTGTTGTGTGTATTTCACATGACAAAAATGATAAAAGTTCATTGTGATCTCCATAGAAAAATATTCAACCAGATGGTCAAAATATCAAGCAAAATACATATGACAAGGATAATAATTCATTGTGATCTTTATGGGAAAAGATTGAGCTAGATGGTCAAAACCTCTATTGCAAGTATTTTACACAAGGCCTAGGATTAAGATTGTTTGTGATGTTCACAATAAAAAATTTAACCATATGGTCAAAACATGTATTGTGTGTAATCTAGATGATAGCAAGTATAATAATTGTTTGTGATATCCATAGAACAAGATTTAGCCAAATGGTCAAAGCCTCTATTGTATGTCAACAAGGATAAACACTCTTTATGATCTCCATAAGAAAATATTTGATCAAATGATCAAAACCTTTATTTCATGTATTCCACATGACAACAAGGATAAATATATTTCATGAGAAACATTGACCTCGTACTTAAATGTTGAAACCACAAAGGACCTCCAAAGAATATGAGATTTCATTTCCTATGACAGGAAGCTATAAAGATTGAGGAAATTTCACCATCAAAATTAGAAGTTATTTGAGAAGGAAATATAATTTGTATCATGGTTAAATATTTACAAATCTTATAGTACCTACTTGTTCATAATAGTAAAATGTATCATGTTGCATTTTATTTTTAATTTATTCTATTTATATCTAAATTATATTATATTAATATATTGTACTATGTGCATATTATAAAATATAGTATCAAAATATTATATATATATATATATATATAAATTTAATTTTATTAGTAATTAATAAATGTAAGTAAAAAATATTAACTTATATTTTGTAAGATGATATATATTTAATGTGTAATATCATCGAGGATATTGAAGCCACCTTAGTGATAGTTCAAGAGTAGAATCTCTAGCAAGGTAGGATAGAGAGTGTGTAGGCAAAATCTCTAGTTGTGGAAATATGGGCACTATTCCAATGGTGGGTTCTTAGGGGGAGGAGGGTGTGGGGGGAAGGAGTGGGTCTAGGAGAAACACCCCAAGTGAGCGTTTGGGGGTAGCATTCTCCTTGGTGGAGGTTTGGGAGCAATGGCCCCAGTCGAGGTTTGGAGGTAGTGCCCTCAGTAGGGATTTGGGGGCAATGCTTCCAATGGGGGGTTTGGGAGGTAACACCCCTTGGTCTTTGGGGGAAACGCCCCCAATGGGGGATCCATGGGTAGCGCCCTTGTTGGGGGTTTGGGGGCAACGCCCCCAAGGGCAGGGTGTCCGGGGGCTGCCGGTAGACCTCAATGGGGTGACGATATGGCCGTTACGTGATTTTTGAAAAAATCGCAACTTGAAGTATTTAAAGAAATTAAAAAGTAGTTACAAAAATAAGATCTAAATCTACTCGTATTTCGTAACAAGTTGTGGTAATTCGAATAGCGTGATACATTAAATGATTCCTTTCACGAGGTTGATCTTTACAACTAATCATGATGTTTTTCAAAATAAGTTTCTCTTCCCCTCCCTCCCTCTTCCACACAACTATTTGACCTGAGTGTTTTCTTTGTTACATTTTTACAGTTAGATTTTGCATCCCTAATCCTCTACATTTTTATCTTTGCTCTCCTATCACCCCTCTCTTAACTACAAGTTTTACAGCCCTAATCTTTGACGGTTATGTCCCCCTGCTCTTCTCTGAGTACTCTCTACTGTTTCATTTTCTCAACTAAAACAGATTGTGCAATGCAAAATTTGGTTCGAATTTAGGTATTATGACCAAAACTACTTGCATCTTCAAATAAAAAATCTTACTCCAAGGGTTCAACAATTCTATAAGGGCAGTGAATGATCACCACTCCACTACTCTACTTCATGGGTGATTTTTGTTAGGTTGGCACAGATTGCTTACTTCTACTAACTACAATAGGTTTTAAATTCTTCCCTACTTCATTTCTGATTTTGAGTTAAACTACATTGATTTGGTGCTAGTGATTCTCCACTTCTTTTTAATCTCTACTAATGCATACTCTCTCTTGATCAATTCAATCTATACAATTACTACAAATCACATTACTACTCTTTTGTATGGTTAGTATAGAATAATATTAAGATCAAACATCACAAGCATTATCTAAATAAGAATAATGTATAAAAATTAAATGAAATCTTTATTTTTGTAGCAGTGATATTAGGCACTTACTCTTGAAAATTCAATGTCTTCTTTTTCTCGATTGCTTGATTGATCTCCTGGAGTGCTTGTCTTTTTTGATGCCCCACTACCTTGCAAATGATAGCTTCTTTGCTGTGAATATGAAAAACATGATTTTTTGCATTGTTAAAAATACTCTCTTTGTTGTGAATATGAAATATATGATTTGTGTAATGTTGAAAAAACTCTCTTGAATGTGAATAATATTAGAGCATTTTATCAAGTTCTTATGCATCCTATTATACTTTACTATATAGCACTTTCTATTATATTGTATTTTCATAGTAAAAGCATTTCCATAAGATTCTATCGTTACATTCTTTATGATTTTGCAATAAGCATATGGCCATACAATACTTACCAATACTCAATATGATTTTGCCATATGATGAGATTTGATCTTCTAACAACACATATCATGATCTTTCATCAATCTGTAGATTAGACCATATGGTAAAAAAAATTCTTACAATAAAAGATGTACCTTTGTTATTTTATTCAATACAATCTGAGATTTGGCCATGTGGTTAAATTTTTTCTTATAGTATAAGATGTAATTTATGTTATTTTTTCCAATATACTATGAGATTTGGCCATGCGGCCAAATCTTCTTCTTAAGCAAATTTTTGGCAAAAAAAAGGACTCTTGCAATATCACAATATCTTGCAACAAATCAACCACTTTGTTCATTTTACTACAAGAATCACATTATGCCATTTGGTCAAATGCTTTATTATATTATCAACCCTTACTTACTTTGAAAAGGAAAGACTAGTTTTTACTTAGAATTCCTTACTTTCTATAATTTGGCCATGTGGTCAAATCTTGCCTTTGCAACAAACAAACCACTTTTTTGGGAATTGATCCTAAAAAATAAGACATAATCTATGGTGGGTTCGATCACATAAATTTTGGGTATGCTAGATTTGGCTATATGGCAAAGTCGTATAAGACAAACATATTCTATATTATCTCCAAAAAGGAAGACCATGTTCTACTTGGAACTCTTTAATTACCTACTATATTTATAGGTAGTTTAGCCATGTGGTCAAAACTTGTTGTGCAACAAACGAACCACTTTGTTTTCATAAACTATTTCTTTCATTTCAATTTTTCATTACTTTCTATCTATATGGACATATATAAATATCATATTATTTTACCACAAATTAGCTACTTTGTCCATTCCACTACAAAATAAAAATTGGTCATATGGTCAAATTTTTCATTTTGTTATCAATGCTAGCATCCAAGAACGATATAAATCATCCATGAGATTTTCTACATAACCACAATGATTTTTCACTATATCTTATACCACACTAATAGTCAACATTTCATTATTGCTTGTCCATTTGGTTAAGCCCATGGCCAAGTCTCACTATTAATAGAATTTGATCTTCTCATGGAAATCCATGGAAAAGTTTTTCTGTATGATTCTCGCAAGAGAAACATGATTAATGGTAACTTGGGGCCAAAATAATCCATGAGATTTGATACATAAGCACATCTATTTATGGTTAGATCTCACACCACACTTAATCTCAAATTTCAATATTTCATTTTATGGAAGAGTCCCTTTAGAGTATATTAGTCTTATATTTTGTAAAATCTTGTGGTGTTGTTTTTTAAAATTTCAACCTAGAAAACTTATACATTTATTTAGTTTTTGTGAAATTTGACTATTTGTAGATCCACTTTTGTTTGACAACTTTTTCTCTTTGTAGAACTATTCAATGGCAAAGAAAGATATTACATAAAAAAAGGTGACCCAAATCATTGATGGAGTTAGTGGTGATTTTGTGTATCCATGGTATGTGGATGTATATGATAGTCAAGGAAAAAGGGCTGACAATGTTATCTTATTTACTTTAAAGAGTGATATTGCATTTTTTCAACAAGATGCTGTCATAGAGAAGATATTAGATAGATTTGCTGGGAAAGAGGGAATACTATGTAATCTTGTTAAGGTCAAGTGGAAAAATGTAGTATACAAGCTTGATCCTTTGTCATTTCACTTTGCACGTATTAAGAGGATGAAGAATACTCTTTGAAAAGGATGGCCTAGACCTTATTTGAGGAGGTAAAGAGCATAGAAGACATTATATCATCATTCAATCAAAGTTGTCCAAAATAGTGAGCTACTTTCCCTATCAAGAAAATGTGATTGCCCCAACAAAAGAATGAAGCTCCAAGATAAAAAAAAATAGACTTGATATCTTCACTTGCTCCTCAAGAAGAAAATAATTCATCAAATCCCACAAGCTCAAAGTCAAAATCACCTCAACAAAGTTTCTTGTCACAAGCTCTAGTTGTTAGTATGGCTGCTAACACTACTGAAAATGATGCCAGTTTATCTTCCATGCTGGAAGTTACATCTGCAAAGCCAATAATTTCTCTTGAGGTCAAGGGAGTAGAAAGAACATTCGATTTTCTTGAGATAGTTAAGAAGAAGGGAAAGAATGAAGAAACTTGATTTCACATGTTTGAAAAATTCTTTCCATTTGGTCCAACAATACAATTTCCTATTCTTGTTGATAGGTGCTATGAGGCACCTCCTTTGTATGCTTATAGGTCACTATGTTGGGATGATGTAGAGAAGCTAACCACGTCTTTCATAAAGAATCCCATGAATCCAGAAACAATAGCATATCTTATGCCTTTTTTACAAGACAACAATGAGAAGAGACCCATGCATCGTGATGAGGTGGATGATAGTAAGCTAGACACTTATAGTTATTGGATTATATTAGGACTTCACTCAATTCATGTAACAAAGATATATATTCAGAGTAATACTACACATTGTCTAACAATCAAGAATTTATACACCACGAGAAATGCTAGAATATTAGTTCATTGTCCTTCCAAAATGTGCATTGAGATTTCAAGAATGACAAATATGGAATCACATAATGTTATGAAGAATGCCCCTTATGTTGAGCAACTTCAATAGTTAAGAGATCAGTGGTGGCTAACATTTGGTTCTCCACCAAAACCCCAATAAGGGTTTTCTAAGACAAGCTCTCAAAGAGTACCATGGTAGAGGTAATCACATATAAGCTTACCTTCTCTTTTTGTGAAGATTAGTGTGATGCTCTTTATTTTGTTCTATGCTCACTATTTTGATATTTTTTTAATAGAGATTTGTGGCATACATTGGAGAAAATTATGCATCTAGAGATTGCCATATGATTGTTAGCTCCCAAGAAATATTTGATAGTTGGATCAAAATCATGAAGAGATAATCTAGAGGTGAGCTTATATCCTAGGAGGAGAATTCAAGAATGAAGGGAATGCAACCTTTTTCTGCTACATTTCGTTGCCTTATGGGTCTAAAGGATGGAGAAATCCTTACACTACAAGAGAAGATCAATGAAGGTCATATCCTTTTTCTTAGAGACAAATGGGATAAGGAAGATATGATTGACATGGAAACAAGGGCAAAGCAAATCAAGCAAGATAGGGTCCTAAATGAGGAATCGGTCACTCTTTTCAATGCCTCAATTCTAGAAAGTAGCACTATGATGAAGACTTGGGAAGATCTTGTTGATGACTATGATATTAATGATGAAGTCTACACAAAGGTTTTAGGCATTTGCAATGATTGGGTATCAAAGAACCTTACACGCGGAGTTGATGTAGGTTCCCTACCAAATGGAGCAAAAGATATTGTGAACTTCCTGATTGGAGAAAAGAAAAATCCTCTTCAATCCTCCACTAGTTTTCCTTGGTGTGTATATGTTGTTGGATGCAATCTAGAAACCTTTGATCTTATACATAATGTTTATAGAGATCCAATTACCATTGGGGTTGTTGTTCTAGATGCAACACATGGGGTTGAGGGAATGAAATGGGACTCTATAAACTTTGGAAAGGTTGTATCCACTCTACTACAAATGACATGTAAACCTAAACAATTCATGTTGTTATCATTTCTTGATCGATAGCAAGTGGAAGCTTTGAAAAATGCTCTTGAAAGCATTTCTTACAAGTATCACATGCTAGGTGGCAGTGTTGACTTCCTACCAATGGATAGAACATTTGCTTTTGGATATTTATATTCTTTTGTGGTTTTGCCATTATTAACCATGGAGAAAAGCTTCATCAATTTTGAGTGATATATAAACAATGTCAAAAAGCTTTCCATTTTGGACTTTGAAGGCTTGGACAAGGAGTGCAATGATGAAGACCTTGAAGAAGACGAGAGGATTGCAAACATTGTTTTGAGAAAGAAAATGAAACTTATGGAAACTATAATCAAAGCATTCAATGATGCTCATGAGGTTGTATTTGATGTATATGCAAGTGGACTTGCATCTAAGGTGGCATTGGTAAATCACATGAAGACTATTGCAGTGGTTTGTAACACTCAAGAGCAAAGAGAGGTTGAAGCACAATTGTGGAGGGTCCATGAGAGTGCCAAACAAAATTCAAATTCCCAAGAGGTTCCTCCTATTGAAGTTCAAGTTCTTGAAGTACCACCCGAGGGCATAGAAGAATCAAGCCAAGATATAGCAAGTCTAATTATAAAAGAGAAATTAAAGGTTACTTCAAATGTTTAAACTTTGTTCCTTCTCCTTTCATCAAGGAAGACACATTGATGTAATTTTGATTTTTTTCTTGAGAAATTACTTCCATTAGCATTTGCGACATTTTCTTTCTTTGGTGATATTACTTAAAGAAACTATGTCTTTAGTTTTTTAATTTTTTACAAAAGGTACCAAGCATGTTTGTTTTAAAAATCTATTTGAGTAAATCTTTTCCTAAAAGAGTATTAAAGAGCTCATTAAAATTTATCATCCTTTGTAAGGATAACTGTTTAAAGGAGATATTGTAATCTAGTGTGTAAGAATACTTGTCATAATGAAAAGTTTGAGCTAACAATGTAAAATTTATGAGAGCGGAGTTTTGAGCCCGGGATGTGCCTAAAATTTTCCAAAAATTTTGAAATTTAGGGAAGAAATATTTAACATAAAAGGCGGCGGCTGCAGCTAGGACGATTTTAAGCACCAAGTGAAAGACGCCTTTTAAAAGGTGCCCGAGCGACACTTGTGGAGTTTTGATAAATTTTTCGGCTGTCATGTGGGATGTCAGGAGTTTCCAGTCAATGCGGGATGTCAAGCCGGACGCCCAGGATTTTTCAGAGCTCAAATTGGATGCAGGACGGGGAAATGGCCACAAAAGGGTTAAGATGCGAAAAGGTGGACAAGTTTAAGGCCAAAATTGGGTGTGCCTTTTGGAGCCTTGGACCCCTCCCCTAATTTTTTTCATGCAAATCATGGAGAGAGAAGATGAAACATGGTGTGAAGAAGCGTGGCCTGTAGGCGCCAATTTTTGCGCTCCATCCATGGAGATGGAGATTCCTGGCTGTAAGCAACCTATAGATCTGACAACGGGGCTGAACTTCTTCCTCTTTGCTGGTCTTATCGCTGCCCTTCGCTCATGGAATGGCTGTGTGAATGAAGAGAACAAATTCTAGTCTTTCTCTCTCCTCCCTCTCTCTCTCTTCCCTATGGGCTGTTCATGTGTGCCATCTTGAAAGAGAAATCGGGGGTGGAAAATGAAGGAAGTGGTGATGAAGATGGATGGAGATGCTGAAGATTGAAGTATAGCATTGGATTGAGAGCAATGGAGGCTCCGTCTACTGGTTATGCATTCATTCAAGGCATCTCGAGTTACGTAAAAACATGGTATGACGATTTTTATGAAGGAAATGAAGGATTTTTGATAGTTTATGATGATAATTATGTTCTTATTGGATAAAAAATTGTTTGTGGGCTTTTTGCATTATGAGTAATTTCTATTTATCATAAAATTTTGGTTTTGCAATGATTTACATGCTTTATTTAATTCTCGTAGACCCGAAATGCGGTCTTTAAGTGGCAAAATGGTGTTTTTTCCGTTTCGGGTGGAAAAAAATGTGTTCCCACGGAGGGAATATGGAAGATAAATTGAACATTAGTATGCTGTAGTGATTGGAAAAAGAAAAATAAAAAAATAGTATATTTTATTGCTAAATAAATCAAAAAAATGGGAAAAATAAGGGAAAAAATAGAAATACGTCTTGGAAAAATAAGGAAAAATATGAGAATTGTTCATGAATGTGTGGTAGTGGTAAAGCATGAGGTTTGGCCTCAGTTTGCCCTATCTCTTTGTTAAAGTTTGTGATTTACTGCTTTCTTTACATCAAAACATGATAAAATGAACCTCTACACCTGTGCAACGAAAGCAATATCTAAACGTAGGGGGGTTGGGATGTTTGAATGGTGTGATTTGCGTGCTGATTGTTGTTGATTTTCTGATGCACATCATGTTATAGAGTTCATGTTATGTTAATTAAGAGGATAGTAGCACGAGTGTGATCTTAGTGCTATCCTTTCATCGTTGCAATGCGTTAGAGAATAAGCATTAAAAGCCTGTTTGTGCACAAGCACGTTGCTGATTTGAAAATGATGTTTGAGCACTTTAGAATCATTCACTTTGCATGTGCATGATCAATCATCGTATCTAAATAAGAAGACCTGGATGCACAGCACTTGTTTTCAATGACATTGACTACGTTGAGTGTGGAAAGGCATCCGAGGCTGTAGGATAGACGTTCGTTTCTTGGGGGACTATTTGGAAAGGAAACATGGTATATCTCTTGAAAATTTTTGAAATGAAGAGTGGAGTTTGTTCATCTGTTTTATATGTTGAGCAGCACATCAAGGGGCTAATCCCTGCAATGTAGGGGAGCTGCAGTGGGACCGCGGTGTTTCTACCGAGAGGTTGCCTCTATGTATGTGATTATCATGGTATTTATGGCCAATGAGTATGGGTTCTCCCTCTGTGGAGTTTATAGAAAGGGAAACATTGAACTACAAAATGAGAAAACTATAAATGCATGGATTAGGCTTTAGGGCAGTTTGTCCTTTAGCAGGAGATAGACGCTCCTGGTCTGCGAGGCCGTGAGGGTGCATTTGTCTGTCATGAGTATGAGGTCCGGCTAGTGCCATAGTTAGTGTCAGCCCATTTCAGGTCCCATCAGTGGTGCGTCTGCCAGGAGCTGCCTATAAGTGGCGGTTTTCAAATCTAGGGTTTCAAGGGACCCTAAATTATCCATAAAATGGGGTTTGTTCAAGGATGGAAAAACTTGGCTTTCCCCATACAAAACTTACTAATGGACTTAGTTAGTTATGTAGAGCATGAGTCCTCTGCAGAAGATAGTTTATGTGATGAAAAGAGTAGCCAATTAGTGGTTACCCCATCCTCTAATACGATGGCATGGGCCGAGGTTCGCCTTGGTGTGGTCTCTACCCAGGAGAAATCATGTTTAACCATCCATCAACCTAGAGGGCATGAAACAAGCATGTTGGAAACTATGGTAGTCATGGCATCAACAAGTTATCACGCTAAAGCCATAATGCCATGGGAAAGTGCTGATATACGTTGGAATATGCTTGTGGTTGAAACATCCCGTGTAATGGGCCACCATGACGACATAGTAGGCATCACAAGGATGTTAGAAGCCCTAGCTGTCAAGGGAAAACCGTTGCTTAAAAGGCACGGTTCCCAAGTTTTAAGAAGTGGTAATGATAAATCTGCTTTGGATAAGGACCAAAAGCTCTTATATAAACCCGTTATAGACTTTCCTTTTAAAGGGAAAGGTATGGAAGATCCTCTAAGAGGGGATCAAAATGACATGTTGAAACTTATAAGACTCCCTAGACCACTTAGTGAGTTAGCAGAAAGGGATCTCAATGAGGGTATTAACCTCCCTACACCAAAAAGGGTGGGGATGGAAGAGGTTAAAGATCCTAAGAGGCTAGACCCAGATCATGATGAATATGAAGATTTTAATGACCCGGTGTTGATTCCAAAGGGGAGGACTAAATGTCCTCCTCTTTATAGGGATCTCCTAGTGTTTTATGGATTGCCAAATGAGGATCCGATGATTCATTTAAGAGAATATGGCCTAACTTGCATTGCAAGTGGATTCAAAGATATACATCGGATGCTCATATTCCCAATTACCCTAAAGGGAGGGGCAAGGAAATGGTACTGGAGCCTCCCGAGAGGGTCGATAAAATCATTTGAGGAGTCTTGTGATAGATTTTTAGATGAGTATGAAAAGAAGCTCCCTATGATTCAGGTCTTAGGGCCGTTTATGCAGTTTAGACAAGAGTTTTATATTTCTGTTAAAGAATATGCTAGAGCCTTTGATAGTACTCTTAAGCTTTGGCCAAGAAGAGCTAGTGCATTACCGGATGATGTACTATGTGAGCTCTTTCTGAATGGTTTAGAGATTAATACGCAAATCCAAGTGGGACTGCGGAATCCTAAGTCGTTAAGGGAAGAAAAAATGCATGCCATTGATCATGAGGGTCATATTCAGAGATGTTGGGAAAACTTTTGGAGTTTTCCCCACTCAGTACAAGTGCATCCTAGCTTCCAACCATTTCTACAAGAAGACAGCTCACTTGTTGATGCCAAGGCAGCCTATGAGGGGAACCTTGGTGGCCAAAATCTCAAAGCAGAAAATGTCCATCCTATGAGTAGTAATGAGATGGCTTGCAACACTTCCACGAGAGGTAGTTGTGATGGCAACATGGATAGAACCAATGGGCCTATGAGTGTTGATAAGCATTCTGTGTGTGGTTCTAATTTTGTTGCTAGTAAGGCTCTTGAGAGACCTTTGGTGTCGGAATCATGCTTCCGGGTGGATGTTGTTCCCTTCAGTGAAAGCGTAGTTGTTATGGAAAAAAAATTGCAGTGTGGGCGTAAACAAATAAAGATATCTTTTGTAAAGAGGATGCAAAATGATAAAAATCCACCTGTGCTTCACAAAGGTCATAAGGATGTGAGGTCATTTGGCCATAGGGATAAGTTTTCATTGAGTTCGTTAGACCAGTGCAGCAAATTGAGGGAATGTAAGAATATTAAGGGAAATGTAAGATGGGTTTGGAGACCCAAAATCTCCAAAAGTATGGCAGGAGTGTCGGATGCAAGGCCAAGGATCCCACTTGGATATATTTTGTCAAACCCCCAAGAGGATAAGATTGGATATACATTTGACAATATACACTACCTTGGGATATACCCATGTGATGTGCCTAGGCTTGAAGCTCTACCTAGTTTGGGTCGCATCACTGATTTATGTGAAAACCCAAATAGGGGAGGTTCGAATGAGTACAAAGATATGATTATTTCTACCAAAGGAGCCACTCAGCTGCTTGAATGACTAGTTTATTCAGATGACAATAAATGTGGGACATGTGAGCCCACTGAGGCCGTTCATTCAGCTCATAGTGCCCAAGAAGGGATCGGCCTAATTGATGAGTTATTGGTGGAAAGGCTTGGACTTGTAGCTCTACAAAAAAAAAGCCTAAGATAAACAAATACAAGATCAAGCTTTTAGCTAACTTGCATGAGTAGCATGGGGCTAGTCGACCTATGATGTGCTATCCTTGGCACCCTGGGTAGCCTGATAGGGTGTAATGTATATGCCAAGGACATTAGTATTACGTGGACTACAATGACCTATCTAGTTTTAAGCTAGGAAGGCTAGCTGCTTTGGATATTATATCCAGATTTCGTTAGGCCAAGAGGGTCGATCCTTTTTTGTAGTGAATGTGTTATTTCGTTAGGCCAAGAGGGTCGATCCTTTTTTGTAGTGAATGTGTTATTTCGTTAGGCCAAGAGGGCCAGTTGTCTGTTTAGTATGGGTGCGGTTAATGGTTTCTTGTTTTAGTCCTGTGCTAGACAGGCTTAAAGAAGAGCTTGGAAGGAGCCTTTGTTGCACGAAAGCTTCTTGTGGCCCTATCCAGGTGATATCTCTCCTTTACGAGTAATGTGTTTTTATGTTATATGTGTCTGTGTACTTGTAGGGGATTTTTTTTTCTTATTGGGGACCGGAGTCCAAGGCATGAAGTCCCACATTTAGGTTAGGTATGTCTGAGGGAGGCCTGAGTAGTCATTGCCTCCTGTAAAGACATTGCCAGGCATCGAAAGACTTGTTTTAGAAGGCAGTTCTAGTGGCCCTGTTCTGCTAGCCTGCTAGGCAGCCGTTCTAGGAGTTCTTGTTAGTTGTGAGGCAGTTAGAGAAGCCTGCCAATGGAAAAGATGATGATAAGAAACCCTGAATATCTTAAAGAAAATAAATATATACTAAGGTGTGTAAAAAGGGGTTCTAACCCCCTATGAAAATAGAAAAGAAAAAAAGGAAGATTTATAAGCAGTTGATCATTGCCTTGCGAAGGCCTGGTAGGTTCCTAGGGACGAGTCAGACCTAGGGCCGATGCCTTGTCTTACTAGGGGTGGTGTCTTGCTGGAAAAGAAGAAAGTAAGGAAGGTTGGAGTGAAAATAAAAGTGAGCGTCAAAAAAGGATTAAGTGTTGCCTTGCAAGGGCTTGGTAGGTTCTTGGGTACCGAGACTAGACCTGAGGCCGATGCCCTGTTCTCCTTGGGTCACTATGTTTAGCTCTCTCCTTTTTACACGCCCAAGTATGGAAGAAATACAAACCTAAAGGCAAGAATGTGCTAAAAAGAAAATACTTCTTGATCAGGCTATAGGAGTCCTCACCTAGTAAGATCTCCTGGTTGTGTTGCCCTTAGTTAGGTAGGTAGTTCAGACCACCACTTAGGGCGACCTCTTTGATAGTTCTTTTTAGTTTGGCCGTGCTAGAGCAGTCGATTAGTGACTAGCTTTGGACTTCTATCAGATTATGCTAGGCCTACTCCTTGTGGATTTCATGCCTTGGTTTTGTCAGGGGGTAGGGTGAGCATTGTGCTGTGTTTTAGTATGTATCTATTTTGTATCAGCTTGATGCTTCCTTTGGTTGTTTTGTGGAGATTTGTTGTAGGATTCGACGGGTTGAGTCGACCTATCCCGTGGTTTCCAATGAGAGCAGAGTTTTGGACCCGGGATGTGCCTAAAATTTGCCAAAAAGTCCAGAATTTAGGGGAAAAATATTTAACATCCAAGGCGGTGGCTGTAGCTATGACGATTTTAAGCACCAAGTGAAAGATGACTTTTAAAAGGCACCCGAGCGACACTTGTGGATTTTTGATAATTTTTTCGACTACCGTGTGGGATGTCAGGAGTTTCCAATCAATGTGAGATGTCAAGCCGGACGCCCAGGATTTTTCAAAGCTCGAATTGGATGCAGGACGGGGAAATGGCCACAAAAGGATCAAGATGCGAAAAGATGGACAAGTTTAAGGCCAAAATTGGGTGTGCCTTTTGGAGCCTTGGACCCCTCCCCTAAATTTTTTCATGCAAATCGTGGAGAGAGAAGATGAAACATGGCGTGAAGAAGCGTGGCCTATAGATGCCGATTTTTGCGCTCCATCCATGGAGATGGAGATTCCTGGCTGCAAGCAACCTATAGATCTGACAATGGGGCTAAACTTCTCCCTCTTTGCTGGTCTTATCACCGCCCTTTGCTTGTGGAATGGCTATGTGAATGAAGAGAATAGATTCTAGTCTCTCTCTCTCCTCCCTCTCTCTCTTCCCTATGGGCTGTTCATGTGTGCCATCTTGAAAGAGGAATCGAGGGTGGAAAATGAAGGAAGTGGTGATGAAGATGGATGGAGATGCTGAAGATTGAAGTACAACATTGTATTGAGAGCAATGGAGGCTCCATCTGCTAGTTATGCATTCATTCAAGGGGTCTCGGGTTACGTAAAAACATGGTATGACCATTTTTATGAAGGAAATGAAGGATTTTTTATAGTTTATGATGATAATTATGTTCTTATTGGATAAAAATTTATTTGTGGGTTGTTTGCATTATGAAAAATTTCTATTTATCAAAAAATTTTGGTTTTTTAATGATTTACATGCTTTATTTAATTCTCGTAAACCCAAAATATGGTCTTTAAGTGGCAAAATGGTGTTTTTTCCATTTTGGGTGGGGAAAAATGTGTTCCCATGGGGGGAATATGGAAGATAAATTGGATGTTAGTATTCTGAAGTGATTGGAACAAGAAAAATCAGAAAATAGTATATTTTATTGCTAAATAAATCAAGAAAATGGAGAAAATAAGGAAAAAAATAGAAATACGTCTTGGAAAAATAAGGAAAAATATGAGAATTGTTCGTGAATGTGTGGTAGTGGCAAAGCATGAGGTTTTGCCTCAAATTTTCCTATTTCTTTGTTAAAGTTTGTGATTTACTGCTTTCTTTACATCAAAACATGATAAAATGAACCTCTACACCTGTGCAACGAAAGCAATATCTAAATGTATGGGGGTTGGGATGTTTGAATGGTGTGATTTGCATGCTGATTATTGCTGATTTTCTAATGCACATCATGTCATAGATTTCATGTTATGTTAATTAAGAGGATAGTAGCACGAGTGTGATCTCGGTGCTATCCTTTCATCGCTGCAATGCGTTAGAGAATAAGCATTAAAATCCTGTTTGTGCACAAGCACGTTATTGATTTGAAAATGATGTTTGAGCACTTTAGAATCATTCACTTTGCATATGCATGATCGATCATGGTATCAGAATAAGAAAACCTGGATGCATAGCACCTGTTTTCAATAACAATAACTACGTTGAGTGTGGAAAGGCATCCTAGGCTGTAGGATAGATGTTTGTTTCTTGGAGGACTATTTGGAAAGGAAACATGGTATATCTCCTGGAAACTTTCGAAATGAAGAGTGGAGTTTGTTCGTCTGTTTTTAATAACTGCGATGTAGGAGAGCTGCAGTGGGGCCGCGGTGTTTCTACCAAGAGATTGCCTCTATGTATGTGATTATCATGGTATTTATGGCCAATGAGTATGGGTTCTCCCTCTGTGGAGTTTATAGAAAGGGAAACGTTGAACTATAAAACGACAAAACTATAAACACATAGATTAGGCTTTAGGGCAGTTTGTCCTTTAGTAGCAGATATACGCTCCTGGTCCGCGAGGCCGTGAGGGTGTATTTGTCTGTCACATGAGTATGAGATCCGGCTAGTGCCATAGCAGGTGCCGGCCCATTTCAGGTCCCATCAATTTACTTAATTCTATTTAAGATCTTATTTCAATTATACTCTTATATGTGTTGTGTAATGATCTTGTCATGTTAGTTTTGGTTAGATTTGTCCACATGGTCAAATCTCATATCTCTTATAATCTCTTTTACTACATCACTAGTGTATATCTATGCATGTACCTTAGGATAAGAGAGCCAACAATATATTGCACACCCCCCCCAAAAAAGATTCATTGCACCTCCTAAAGGAGTTTTACCTCACTAGCAAATATTGCAACAAAGATTTCACCTCCAATGTATCTTTTTAGATGTGTATATGGAATATTAAGGTAAAATGCTTGTTATAACAATTCATGAGTTTAAATATCTATGGGATATAACTAGTTCAAAAATAGAATGGTCAGTCCTTAAGAAGAAACCATGAAAACTTATCAAAATAGAGTATAGCTTATCCCGATTAAATTATCATGTGTCACTTATATATGTGACACCGTTTTGGTCACATGGTCAAAAGTATCATGTTTAAATTTTCTTTTAATAATTAGGACTAATAAATACATTCTTTGTACATGCCAATTTGAAGGCCCTTTTAGAAACTAAGTATGTTTGATATTATCATGATAAGATAACTTTTGTAACTAATTACAATAATCCATTGTTAGTATCCCAAGTACACTTATAATTAGCGATAAAAAGTAGGTATGGAAAAATGACTTTATTAGAATAGATTTTACCTCAAAGGAATAATCATATAAATTTTCTTTACCTCATGATATTACTCTTGGTTAGATTTATCTACATGGTCAAATGTCTCTTTTCTTAAGATATCATTTATTAACTAGTATCTATGCATGTATTTGCCAATGTGAAATTAAATTGTTTTAGTGTTCTATGCCAGTTTATAGCTCAAACATTAAGTAGAATGATGAGGAAGTAAATGAATCTAATGTGCTTCTTTTTCTTCTTTGTAACTTTAACTAAGACATCTATGGTTGGATATCTAACAGATTCAAAAACAGTAGAGAATGATGATGTGATTGATCTGTCCTTGATAAAAAATGTAACACAATTATATGTAATACTTGATCTCAATGGTCTTCTTTTACAACAATGCTTTGCTAAGTCTAAAATGTTTCAAAGTTTTCAAATGGGAAAGTAATGGCTTGTTCTTCGACCAGGATGTATGGAGTTTCTTGAAGCTTTATTTGTAAGATGCCAAAGGGGAGTTTGGTCAACAACTTTAGATAAGAATGCCATGGCAGTTGTTAAGTGCTTGGAGATCCATTGAAAAATGAAGTATCATTTCTTCATGATTTGGGGCCAAGGAAAATGTCATAGACATCAACTCAAAATCATATATAGGCCAAATAAGATGGGAGTAGAAGCAATGTTCAAGCCTTTGAAGTATGTATGGGATCAATATGGAGATGTTTGTTAGCATACCAAGACTATTCTCATAGATGACAGTCCTTACAAAGGATGTCCAAATCCTATTGAGAACTGCATTTATCCAAAAACATTTGATATTGATTGTGGAGACTCCATTTTGCTCAAAGAACTTCTATCATACTTGACTTGCTTAAGAAAATACCATGATGCACGTGAAATCATCAAGTTTGATCGATATGGACATGAGCCAGTTCAATATGGACATGAATTGTATGCACAGTTCAAGGTTGTCATTGATGAATGGACTAGAGCAGAGAATGATGGTATTCCATCTTCATCATTAGCACTACATGAGACCACGATTGATAAAGATGGTACGTATGTTCAACCTTCAAACGTATGTTCAACCTTCAATTTACTTCTTGCTTCAAGAGACTATCTATTATACAAACATCCTAACAAATGCCTCACATCATCCATCTCTTACATTGAACATCTCACAATTATCAAAGTTGAAGCAGACTCCCTTAGTCTCTACTTTGAAAGATATGGAAGCAATGCAACTTGCTCATGAGTTAGGATATCACGAACATTTGATAAATGGTAGTGCAGCTAAATGTTTTATACAAAATCTACAAAAGTTGTATTTTCTCAATATACATGATGTAACAAGGCACTGACTCTATATGGACTAATTTTGACTTCCATAATAAATATATCCCTTACATTAAGGGCTTTTGCATGGCTATGAAATATATTCTTTTTAGAAATTTAAAGTGTTTTATGTAGTCACCTTGGTGTTTTTAAACACCACCAATACTAATGAGAGAATCTACTTAATGTTTTTTATTCTTTCAATAACATTAGTTAATTGTGTTGAAATTTCTTATAAAGTGGTTTAAGTCCAATTTTGTACTTTATGACAATCTATTATTCAAACATCCTCAACAAATGCCTCACATCATCCGTCTCTTACATTGAACAACTCACAATTATCCAAGTTGAAGCAAACTCCTTTAAATATACAAAAGTTGTATTTTCCCAATATACATGATCCATGTAAGAGAGGGGGATTTAATAATGGAAAAATACTTGCTACACTGGCTAGTATATAAGGTGTTAGGGACTTGATTTTTGGGGCATCAGATTATAATACAAGTCTCCTTTTATCTTCACCTCTCTCTTCAAGCTTTCATGGCTTCTTTCTCTCTCTCTCTCTCTATCTTTCTCTCTCCTTTTCTAGTCTTTCTCTCTCCTTGTCACTCTCTTTCTCTCTCTTCCTGCAATCTTTCTCTCTCTTCTACACACTCTCTCTCCTCTTCTTCTCTTTCTCCAGTCCTCTTCATGACAAGTGGTATCAGAGCCATAGGTTCTTGATCCAGTTAGCCAACATTCCCATTAAATTATCTTTTTTTTTTTGTCACACAGATTTAAGAGCCACAGGTACACAAGTACATACATGACATGGAGTAGCAATGCACTTATCAAGGAATTTTGGAACACAAGGACTGTAGGTCTGCATTAATGGAGTCTTGGATCAAGTTTGGTGGTAGGAAGGCTGAAGTTAGCAATTCATTGGTCATTTTACGCCATTTTATGAATGTATTTTTCTAAAAATAGTGGTAATAGGAGTAGAGGAGGGAGAAGTTACTGTTACTTTTTTAGGGAGAGTCTTTCTCTCTCTTTCTTTTCAAGCTCCTCTCAAGCTTCCATGGAGGAGATCAACCCATTACCTCCACTCTACTCCATGAATCCATCTGCTCTTCAAGAATAAATGGCATAGAGAGCCTCTAAGCATCAAGAGCTACTGGTTGTATACCATTTTAGTGGCAGTGGAGTTATCATCATCACCATCATCATGGTTCTTTTAGAGATCCTGTAAGGTCTTGCACAGGATCCATGCCTACTGCAACTTGCAGGGTCAAGCATTTTTTGTGTACTTGCACATATTTGTCCAGGGCTAAGCTGATGACATCCATCAAGGAGGGCCTGGTTGAACTCTGTGTGGTGTGAGATTTCTGGCACCTTTCCATTTTGTGGGAAGCTCATCCTCTTGCAGGATAGACCAGTCAAGAGGAAGATTTTGACTAAGCTTTCCCACCCAATGTATTTCTGCCTGTATTGGCTTGCCCAGTTGCTATACCATTCCCCGTATTGGCAACAGTTTGAGTCAGATTCTAAGGATTGGGAAGTGGCACTATATTTGGAACAATGGTTCCAGCTGCTATCGTCATGGTGTTAGCTTCAGTTTGAGGAGTTTGGGCTCGTACTATTCCAAGATCTTGTGGACCTCATAAAGCCACAAAAGGGTTTGATGCCAGGTCATTCCTACCATTAGCTCCCATTGCTGCTGCGTTGAGTAAAGGATCCTCCACTGTCTCATACATGCACCTTAGCATATTGAATCCTTCAGGTGTTGCTTCAATGTTGCTCATTGCACGATCTGTGTTTCTCATCATCTCACACATGAGCTCAGGGTTCTTAGATGCATCAAGTGTCTGGCGCAATGTACCTAGATCATTGAGGATGTGGGCCAAATCAGGATCCCTATCAATAATGTCCCTCATCTAAGGATTGCTCATGATAAAATTTCACATGAGCTCAGGGTTGTTGATTAGAAATTGAACAGGTTGCATGTTCATCATGTCCCACATCAGATTAGGATTCTGCATTAATTGTTGTTGTACCTGTCGAAACTCTGGAAAACCCATGCCAAAATTCCCTCCCTATGTGGTTGGCTCCTTTGATTCTCCATCTCATCCATTTCATACAATGGTCCAGGCTTTTGACCCTTCTAGCTGGAGTTCTCAGAATGGCCATCTTCTCCCACACTTTCTTCCATGCTAGTATCCCCTGACCCATGAATGCCCAAGGAGGAATGACTCATGAGCTGCAAGGGCCCAATATGTGAATTTTGAGAATGTGCCGGAACAGATTGCTGCTTGTAGTCTATAGACGAATGCACCATTGGACCAGACGTGCATATTTGAGGATGCAACTCCAGTGAAAGTGGTGTCTGGCAAGATTGAGGTTCCCTTGCAGAGCTATAGAGTGGGAGAACTTGCTAGGGTTGAGAATGTGGACTGTATGCAGCGGGTAGGCAAAAATGTGTAGCTTATGTTCTGGGAGAATGCCACCATGGGCTTCTTCCTCTTGCCCAAATCTGATCTATTTTATTCCTTTGAGGGGAGACTTTGTGAGTTCATAAGTCAATTATGATATGAATTTGGGCTTTTATTGGCATCAGGATTGCACCAAGCTCAAGTCGACAAAAGAATGCGATCAAGATAACCATTCATGCCCGAATGCTAGAAGCTGGCATTTCTGATTCAGCTTCCAGCTTCTCTGATTCAGCTTCCTTAGACAAATCAAAATCTACTAGGGTGCATTAGGCTTGTTCCAAGCTCAAGTTGGTAGAAGAATATGATCGAGATAACCATTTGTGCCTTGGATTCCAACAGTGAAATAGATGGACTTTTGTCTGAAGCACAGTGACACATGGCTACAAGTTCAAGTCTAGGATGCTGTATTGAATTGCAATTTTAGGTTTGCTACATGCAGTAGACGTTTCTGGTGGGTACTTCACTGATCCAATAGGAGGATAGCCATGAGCACTAGAAGCATAAGTGCTACTAGGGGCCTGAGGATAGCCAATGTTTCCAGTATAGTTATGCTAGTATGGAGTATGCATGTATGCATAACGAGGAAGGACAAACTGGTATCCAAATATGTTGGTGGGATATGGTGACATTGTGAGTCCTGTAGGTTGTGCATACACATAAGGTGGCTGTGCCATTGCTAATGACATTGTGTGTGTGACGATTGGAGTTTGTGACAACTCTTGAGATGAAGAAAGGGAATGCCCACTTATCAAGGTGGTATTATTACTACGGAACTTAGAAGTAAGGTTTGTAGGGAAAAACTAATAATAGGTATCTGTATCAGAACCTAGCAAAAAAAAAAAGGGCTAAAATAGCTTGTGCTTGGATCTGAAAAAGACATGAAGCTACTAGGCAATCGAGAAGCCTCTTGTGATTGGGTTTCTGTGGCTTCATAGGAGTATTGAGGTTGTGGCACTGGCCCAAACCCATGGTAACTAGGCAATGTAGGCAAAAATAATTGTCGGCTTGGTTATGCCACTAGCTCAGGTTTAGAGATCTCAGGCTTAGGCTCTGTCACACTGGAGACAATAGGTTGCTCAGGCACATTCTCCCCACTTGAGACTACCATTGCAACATCTTCACAGCTTGTAGCAGGCATTTGTTCCTTGATCACTATGGAAGAAACCTTTTGTAAAGAGCCAACAGTTTCATCTACTGATGCAATCTCATGAGATGCCTGACTCCCCACTACATGTGTTGAAGGCGATTCAATGCCTTTCAAACAACATGCTGCCAAATATTTTTGAGCTTGTCCTGCGATAATGGCTTAAGCAAGAATTCCACAGCCCCAAGAGAAATTGATTTCACCATCATGGGCATATTTTCTGTTGCTACTACAAGACACAAGACATTGAAGGCTCGATACAACCACGATTTGCAAGGAGGACAACCATGATTTCTTTGGAGTGGGCAGCCACTACCTCTTCCCCAAGCTTAAGCAATGTATGTCTCATGGGTCTTGGTCTCTCTTCTCCAACCACTTGCTGAGCCCAACCTCTTGCTTGGAGAGATTAAAGAATTACATGAAATCTTGTTTAGGCTAAAGCTATGAATCACCTATTGCTTGCCTTCTTCCATTATGCACTTCTTGAAATGCATGCATGACTGAGCACACTTCAAATTTCTTTCCTGTTGACTGAGAATTTAACTCCTAACCCATAATTGTTCTTGGTTTTGATTCTTGATCATTAAGCCAAAAATTGTAAGAAAGGGTAAGTGATGCAATCAGTGAGTCACTGATTTGTAGAGGTAACCCCTTTTCCCATCCCATTTTCCTTATTGATCATGCATATTATGAAAGGCCCAATCCTGAATTTGTAAATGCATATCATGCTCATTGCTTAATAATAAATGTCTGCCATGTATATTCTAGGTGAGGAAAAACCCGATGCTAGGTGAGGTAGCAATATAAAACAGGGGTGACCTCCCCTTGCCATCAAAGACCCTGAAGGGGTACACAACCCGGCCTGGGGGGAGCTTTGCCCACCTCTCAGTGATCCGGAGCTCGAAGTTCCTTGCAGGTGCAGGTACCCTCTTGGCACTGATGTAGATGTATTTTCTGATGTATGGATGTATTATTGGCTGCAAATGTATGGGAAAATACTACTAAGGATGTATTTGCAGACATGAGAATACATATGCAGTCAATGGTAGTGAATATGATGCTTGGAATGTATGGGAGATGCCTATGCATGGGGAATTGTGCTAAGAGATGCTTATGAAATGATCAGTTCTAGAATAAGGCTACAAACAGTGAATTTGGATGACTAGGCAATGTAATATGCCATGTAGGATGACCCTTTAGTTATGCATTGACAAGTTGATCCATTGCAACCCCTTTCTTGACCCCCGCAGGGTGCTATAAGCAATTTGCTTGCATTTACAGAAGTATACCTACTCCCAGGAACTGAGGTGCAGGTCTTCTAGAGTGCTCACAGGTCCTACTAAGGACTTTGATCAGTTTTGGAGTTCTATTTGGACTCTACAAGATACTTATAGGTCAAAACAGGCCTCCTACAGGTGTAGACAGGGTGCTTGGACTGCACAATACATCAGTATTGTTCCTATTACAGATTTTTTTGTATAAAATCTGGGAGTGCATGCTTATGCTCATTTTGAAGACGGTATCCTTGGCTCCAACTTGAACAAAAAATTAGGTCAATCGAAGCTTCCTAGCTCAAGTTGCGGGCAAAATAGTGACAGGTGGTCTAACAGGACTGCACCTAATCATGGCAGGTGGTGTAACGGGATTGCACCTAACCATGGTAGGGAATAAGGGAAAAACTAAGGCAAATGATGACCTCCAGCAACAAATAAGGGATGCACGTGCCCCGAGGGGTGAAACTAACCCTGAGGTAGAAGATGAAGGTTACTCTCATGATGTGGGGAGCCTCAGCGCACTCACTAACAAATAAGGGCTGCACGCGCCCCGAGGGGTGAAACTAACCCTGAGGTAGAAGATGAAGGTTACTCTCATGACGTGGGGAGCCTCAGTGCACTCACTAACACCCTCAGTTTTCATGAGACAAGGCATGCTAAGAGGCATAGAGAATTGATGGAAGGCATTGGTCAAATGAAGACCGCTATGGACATCCTTGCTACACAACTCACTAAGTGGATGGAATTCCAAATGAAAGGGAAGGATTATGAAGATAGGTCGGGTATGCATGCTGAATGAATGACTGGCTCATCAGTGAATGTAGCAAATATGAACTCCCAAGGTATTGTGGGGAGAGTGGAAATCCCTAATAGCACTTTTGAATAGGGAGAGCTTTCACATAGGCAAGAGGAGCCCATGAACAATGCAATGAGGGGTAATTTTCAGCCATCGCAAGGGCCCATGCCATCTATGCAAGTTTAGCCATCTTTTGGCAGAAATTACTCTAACAATGGATCATTTTTAGGTAGCCACATGGATCAGCCTCAGTTTAGATATATGGGACATCCACCTAATCATGAAAGAGAGCTGAGAGACAAGATTATTTTCTCAAAATTCAATGGTCAATCATCATCTCCAGTTGAACTCGAAGAGTTTCTTTCCAAGCTTGAGGATTATTTTGACATCTTGCCCTGTAGTGATGACCAAAAGATCCATTTTGCAACCATCCACTTGGAAGGATTTGCACATACATGGTGGAGGTACATTAAAAGAGAGAATCAGCAAGTAGACTTGTGGGAAGCATTTAAGGCACTCATGGTGCAAGTATTTGTCTCGTCGGTGGAAAAAGAAAGGCTTGCCCACCAATGGTATGGCCTTGAACAACATGGTCTTACTATTAGAGAATACACAAATCAATTTCTCAACCTTACCATGTATGTTGAGTTGATTAGCGATGATGACAAGTTACACAAGTATGTGTATGGGTTGGATCCCCAACTCTCAGTTAGCTCAAAATCCATCGGATCTTTTCAAGGCTATTGAATTGGCTGAAAGATACTCCCATAAGTATCGTAGGGATAATTCAATTCAGCCACAGTATGGACAACAAATAGGCTTATCTCAACTATCTTTTGGGTAGTCTAGAGGGCCTACAGAGTCCAATTTTGGACATCGACGAGTTACTGTAAAGCAGGGCCAGTTTGGGGCCAGTTATGGTGGTGCAAATATGCCATTTAGAACCCCTAGAGTTCCCACATACCCAATCTTCAATGCCTCAAGGCAAACCAATAATTTCAGGATAGCAAACAATGGCAAGGATGAGAATAAACAAGGGGACAACAAGAACAAGAATACCTCAGCCCGTGGAGGTCAATGATCCATTCCTATGGATTTGTACAATGAAAGGAAAGAAAAAGGAATTTGTTTCAAGTGTGGGAAAAAGTACACAGCTAAACATGCTTCCAAATGTGCTTATAGAAATGCAAAGGCAAGAGTCCAAAGTATGTTGGTCTTCCAAGACTCGGAGGATGACCATGAGGATGCAAGTGCCTTTGTAATCACTGTTGAAAATGATGAGACTAATGAAGAAATTGGGCAGGAAGAGTTCTTTGACCCTGCAGACACCTTTCCTTTTGACCCCGGTGATCATGTAGACCCTGTAGACACCTTTCCTTTTGACCCCGGTGGTTATGTAAGTGTAGATATGGGTGACAAGAATGACTCATATGCTGCTGCCACTATTTGTACTATCTCTTATGGATGAAGAGGGTATCATTGAATATGTTCTAGGGGTAGTCAAAGGTCAAAAGGAAAAGAAGCTGCGCTCAAGATCAATCATGGAATACTTGATCAAATGGCAAGGATTGCCCTTTGAAGAGGCTTCTTGGCAACCAGCTTCAATCAAGGAAGAGTTCTCTCATCTTATAGACACTAACTTGGCTGAAATGTAGTCAATAGGTAGCCAGTCATCCCAGTTTAGACAGCCTGTAGACAGCTCTCTATTTTCAACCAGATTTGAAATATGGACAGCATTTAATGCCATACATGGTTGAAAGTACTCGAAGTAAGATCCGTTTCTATGTGACAAACACCCCGATCGAAGTTACCTATCAAAAGTTATTGTAGATTTACTACAACAGGGTCATGTAGTAGATAGCATGATGTCCACAGTCTGCAGCTCACATTTTCTCAAGATATTTGGGTCAAATTTTATTTTTAATAATTTTTCAATAAATCCCATATATTGTACATACCCCAATGACCCATCATTCGCAATAATACCTCTTCATTCATTAGTATACCCTTGTAATAATGCAACAGAGTAGTACTCTACTATGCTCTTGTTGCCCAGTTGTCATAAGTGCCCAAATTGTTTTTGAGGGAAAAAACCTTTGAGTGGGGATAAATGTAAGAGAGGGGGATTTAATAATGGGAAAATACTAGTTACACTGGCTGGTATATAAGGTGTTATGGACTTGATTTTTGGGGCATCAGATTATAATACAAGTCTCCTTTCATCTTCATCTCTCTCTCCAAGCTTTCATGGCTTCTTTCTCTCTCTCTCTCTATCTTTCTCTCTCCTTTTCTAGTATTTCTCTCTCCTCCTCACTCTCTTTCTCTCTCTTCTTGCAGTCTTTCTCTCTCTTATGCATTCTCTCTCTCTCTCTCATCTTCTTCTCTTTCTCTAGTCCTCTTCATGACAATGCAATAAGGCAGTGACTCTATATGGACTAATTTTGACTTCCATAATAAATATATCCCTTACATTAAGGGCTTTTGCATGGCTATGAAATATATGCTTTTTGGAAATTTAAAGTGTTTTATGTAGTTACCTTGGTGTTTTTAAATACCACCAATATCAATGAGAGAATCTACTTAATGTTTTTTATTCTTTCAATAACATTATTTAATTGTGTCAAAATTTCTTATAAAGTGGTTTAAGTCCAATTTTGTACTTTATGTCTTAGTTAACAAATAAGTCTTAATTAATAATAAAATTTATTTATGTTTTTTTGGAAACACAAACCATTGGTCAAAGGTTAAATCTTTGGTCTTAAAAAAATCATAAACTTCTAGCTTGGTATATAAATCTTCATTTTATGATATGAAAGTTCATTTACCTATTCAAAGTATTAAGCTAGTTGATTTTGGCCAAAGCCAATATCCATCTTGTCCATATATTGTTAAGATAGATAGAACTTTTGAATAAAAGACATTTATATATCATGCACATACATACAAAAAATCCAAATGGGGTGAGCAATTCTCTAACATACTTGTGTCTATTGGTTTACACAAAAAAGGAACCATCACATCATAGGTTATCCAAACTTATTACTATATGGTATTAGATCAAGTTATTAAACCACACCTAGTTAGTGGTGAATTTTTTAAGGTCTTAGTTCATGAAACTTATACATGTCACTTTAAATGATGCTATATCTAAAAGAAGAAACTCATATTATAATATCTTCAAATCCATAACATTATAAATTTTGGCCATGATAACATATCTTCATATAGTGTTTAAGGCTCTTGTATTCTAAATTCTCTCTGCACTCCTTCAAACCTTTGTATTCTTACATTAAACTTGGAAATTTCCTAGGCATATCCTAGATAAGCCTCCTTGATGTTTCCACCACCATACAACATTACATTTTGTTAGTATGCTAGAAAAGATAGAGGTGAAATCCAGATCTCCTAATAGCCACAGAGCTTTCACTTCATCACTTAAGCTCTCAAGATGTGTGGTCTCATATTTGTAACATATAAAGTGCCTTTTAAAGACAAACATAAACATAGTGATTTCTTTCATTCACAAAAGTAAGACATTCATTAAAAGTGGGACTTGGAAAATTTCCAAAATCTCTAATATGGTGTTTCTTGCAACTCCCTCTTTAAGAAGGAATTTTTAATATCCATTTGATGCATGATCCAACTGTTTGATGCCACCACTTCTATGATAGCATTTATAGTGGCCATTTTAGCCATTGGAGCAAAAGTCTCCTCATTATATCAATACCATGAGTCTACGCATATCCTTTGGCAACCAATTATGCCTTATAACACTCAATAGATCCATCTTGACATTGTAAACCCATTTGCAACTAATAGCTCTCTTACCTTTAGGTAAATGTATCAACTCTCATGTGTCATTATCCTTAAAGTGCAACCATCTTTTCATCTATAGCATGATCCAATATTCATTACCCACTACATCCTCAAAATAAGTGGGTTCCATATCCTGCACAACCATAGCTATGTATGCATAGTGATGAGCTACATGGCTATCATATGTCAATTGCTACATAAGTTTTTTAATTCTACTTGACCTACATGGAACTGTATCACTACTAGGTGCTTTAGTATCGTCTTGTGCCTTCTGTATACCAATTGTTTTAATAGATGGAATCTCAAACTCCTCATCCAAGCTCTTGTTAGAGCCATCTGAATCAACATCAACATGAGAGAAACCTGATGATACATCTATAATAAGAGGCGAGTCTCCAACTTTCTCTTTATCTTTTCTTGATATATGTGATATACTTGGTGGATTGACTTGTGACCTCAATCTACCACTCCAAGGTTTACTAATAGAACCATGACTAGGAGACTATTGTGGTCCACTCAATGTTTATGAGTGTTGACCTGTTTTCAGCATAGCCACACTCTCATGCTCATCAATCCCAAGTGTATTCTACACATTACCATCTACTCATTTAATCAAAGACAACATCCTTGCTAACTCCGAGCTCACGTATAACAGGGTTATAATATCTATATCCCTTCTCCTCAAGAGAATATTCCACAAATACATATTTTTTTATCTTTGGGATCCAATTTATTGTGCAACTCATCAAGAATATATACATAAGAAATACAATCAAATATTTTTAGATGGGAAAAATTTGGATTTTTCACTTGTAAACTTCTTTTCGAGTATCATACCATGTACATTGGCAGTGGGTGTCTTGTTCATAATGTATTGAACAGTAACAACAACTTCAGCTCAATAGTAATGAGGCATGTTTCTTTTTGGCATCATTGCACAAGCCACCTTTGAAACTTTTTTTTTTCTCAACAATTCCATTTTGTTGTGGAGTATATCTATATGCATATTGCATATGTATACTTTTTTTGTAAAAAATTAGAAAAATAATTGGAGAGATATTCTCTCTCTCCATATGATCTTAGTCATTTAATATATAATACTTTCTCCTTTTCAACCAAAGTCTAAAGCTTTTAAAGTGAGTGAACGCCTCACTTTTCTCACATATAAAGTAAACCCATACTTTGTGAGTATGATTATCAATGAAGGAAGCATAATACTTGCAACCACTCAAAGTTAAAGTCTTTGTAGGACCCTACACATCAATGAAGGAAACATAATACTTGCAACCACTCAAAGTTATAGTCTTTGTAGGACCCCACATCAAAATGTATCAATTGAAGTAGCTTCTTGCATATATGCTTTTCATGTGGAAACACATGCCTTGCATACTTTCCAAATTGACATGCTTGATATACTTTATATATCCCATCAATCCTAAACTTGGACAAGCCATCCACAATCTGTTTTGACTGCATGTCTTGTAGCTACTTCACATTCACATGACCAATTCTCTTATGCTAAATTTTAATATCAGCATCTATTTCATGGAAACTTACATCACGAGTAAATAATGTACCGGCACATTTTCCTTTTGCAATCAAACTGTAATCATTTTTGAGATCTTCTACATAACAATCATAAGATGTGAACCAAACTTGCAATCCTTATTTTACCATCTAATCAATAGAAGTCAAGTTTTTTGTAATATTTAGTATATATAACACATCAACCAAGTACTTAATTTTACCATCCTCTATACTCAAAGGAACATTTCTAACATGGGTAATGGGATGAGCTATATCATTTCCTCTCTCCACATAGCTTAGAGATTCTTGACTGCGTATCTCTCTAAACCACTCTCCATGAGAAGTCATGTGGTTAGAGGCACCTAAGTCTACATACTATACATCATTCTTTGATGAATCATTCGCAGTCACAATCTTTAAAAGTGCAGCATAACAAATAAATGTTCACTTATGTCATCACTGTTCTTGCTACTAGATGTACAATTTCCTTGTTGTTTTTTTCCATTTCTAATTTTAGCCTTCTTTTTGAAGCAATTTTTAGAAATGTGGCCTTTTTTACCACAATGCCAACAATCCTTACTATCATCAAAATTCTATTTCCTATTAGAATTTTCAACTTGGCCTCTTTGACTCCCCTTTCCTCAAGACTATCCTCCTCTACTTTGTTGTGCACAATAGTGTTGACCATGACCACTACCTTGGCCTCTTCCATGATCTCTACCTCTACTAGTAGAATAAAATACTTGTTCAGTCTTGTTCTTACTTTGAGAAGGAGAGAATCCAAGCCAAAGGTTTTTTCTCAAGTAGTAGCATAGAAATGAAGTTTTTGAAATCAAGGATATCATCCCTCATGTTCATAGATGACCTAAATCTCTGGTATTCATCTCCAAGTCTATCTAAGCACACACACACACACACACACACACACAATATCATCAACATCAATAACTACACTGATAGATCCAAGAGCCTCCACAATACTCTTGATCTTCAATGCATAATCACTAATGTATAGGTTTTGTTAGGGCTCAGATTGCATCATCTATTTAGTATTTCTATACCTTAGTACTTATATGTGTGTATGCTAATAGGATTAGAATGTGTAAAGCGACTTTAGATGTCATATGACTTCACCTAAAGTGAAGGTGCCTATCCTGGGTATTAAGAGTTGTAACCTTTTAGATTTTTTATGATCATGAATGAGAAAAATCTTCATGACAACACTTGAATATGGTTTGCTGATACCTGGTTCTATCTATCTGTGTTGGTTTTCAAAAAACTAATGTTGTCTATTTCAAGTTATGTATTCAGGAATGGTCGTGATGACAATAAACTGTGTGATATTTTTCAGGATAATAGTTTTGTATTAATGAATATAATATGTATTTCATGTTTTCATATTGTTCTTGAGTATTAAATTCTTAAAATAGTAGTAAGTTGATTCAAGAAGTTATTTGTAGCAACATGGTAATTTTAGGCAGTTTGGTATTTTTTGTATTTTTGTTGTGGTCTTAAGAGGCCATAACACTTTGGTGATTCTGCTAGTTGCATGGGATAATTCTCATGAGTTAGGCATTAGGCATGGAATCGATTTTCACAAGATCCTACAGCTTGCAGGAGTGCATGATGCTAATGGTAGTAAAGATATGCAAGGTGCCTTTTCATGGGCAACATATATGTTAGAAAATTATTCATATTTGTCAAATCCTATTTTAACAAGGTGCAGATCTTGAGAATTAAGGGAATATTTAGCAAGAAAATAGCAATATGAAGAATTTTTGAATAATATAGGAAAAGTAGGAGGCTTGGGCAGACTGGGATGAATGACAAGTCACAAATGATGGTTAGGACTTCTAGGTTGCGGGTACCTCTATGGATTCCAAAATAGTATACCATTCCCTTACCAATTCCATAGAATCTCCTCCAACTCCTCCAAGCATACCAAGCCCCTCAGATGATGAGAAAACACTATTGTACCCAAAGGATCAAGATACTCCTCCCAGACAAGAACTTGCAAGATTGTAGCATTTAGTATTGGGAAGGACAATCTTGCTGCAGAATACGAGAGTTCTAGCAAAGAAATATTTAAAGTTTAACCCTTTACCACTCTTGAAGAAGCCCAAAAATAAACAAAATACAAAGAATCCAAAGTAGTTAGTCAACCTAAAGGTGAGAGCTTCTAAGTTTCCACATAAGAAGAAAAAAGACCGTGACTGCCATGTGGCTCAGTTTGAAGCAAGATGGATAGCAAGATGGATAGCAAGTGGATTTAATCAAATGTATGGAGATTAAGTCAAGAAGTAGTAGTTTACACCCGCCTCGCAAGGGAAAGCCATGAACTAATTTAGTAGTTATGGCATGGCATCATTTAGTACATATGATGAGTTAAGGATTGCACTTTTAGGAAGGTTCAAGAAGGATAAAACTCCTGGAGATATATTGAGGAAGATTAAGAAGATAAAGTAAAAGAACATGCTAGTTGAAGATTATGCCCAGAAGGTTAAGAACTTGCTTAATAGGTTGAATGTTGCTGATGCACCATCTGTGGAGATGGAAATCACTTATTTCATTAAGGGTTTGAGGGGTAAAATTAGGAATCCCATTGCTAATGTGGAGTTGGGGCATAATGGTACATTAGATACCATGATCATGGCTTCTATGAGGGTGAAAAGGAGGCTAGGTATCTCCCAATCAAAAACCCATAAGGATGATGATTCCTGGGATTTAGATTTTGATGTAGATTCATATTTAGGATTAGAAAGTGGCAGTAAGGATGAGGATAGTTAGTACAATTCAGAATGAGAGGATGATTTTAGTGACTCAGACGATGAGGAGTCTAGCAGGAAGAAACACATGAAGAAAAAGAAAAAATCACGTTCAGCCAAGATTAAGAAGAAGAAGGCAAAGGATAAAACCAAGAAAAGATAGAGGAGAGTAAAATCGATAAGAAGATTTAAAAAAAGCTAAAATATTTAGGTCTTTCTAACATCAAGAGGAAGGAAAAGTACAATGAAGTATGCTAAAGGAATGGCCATGAAACTAGGACTTGTGGTACAATCCTAATGTCAGGAAGGGATAGCAGATGCTAGTGATGTAGCCCGGGCCAAGACCTATGTAGCTAGCTATAGTAAATCATGTTATTACTGACATAATGCCTTAGAAACCCTTTAGGGGACCTAAAAAAATTCAGACAAGACAACCTTGGGGAAAATTTCAGGCATAGCAATAGACACCTCAAACGGGAGCATGCCACTATTGTGGAGATCAAGGAAACTTTGTTAGACCAAACTATGAACTTTGGGCAAGGCATAGACTGAGAGAGGAATGATAGTAGTAAGGACCCGCAATGATGGAAGACCTTCAGGAGCATATCATCCACAACATCCACCTGCCCCAATTGCAACAATCCTCATAGAGCTAACTGACCAAGATGAGCAAAGGCAACTTTCTGAAGGCACAAGTGCTATTGGTTATAGGAAAACTCACTAAGAGAAAGCTCAAGAAAGGGCGGCGGAGGTGTCAGGTATCTTGAATGCTATAAGTATGCATGTTGAATGTGATTTCTCTAATTGCATTAAAGTAGAGGATTGTCCTAATGAAGCTATGAAACTGGCTGTTTCTAGAAGCCAAGCAGGCTTGAAACTTGATTGGCAAGAACAACAGAAAGCCAGGAAAAAGGCAACAAAGCAAGTTAGAAAGTTGTAGGGAAAGCAATATTTGAGGAGTTTGATGATTAAGAGGGTCGAGGTGCCCTACATTCAGATCAGTAGGATCAATATCTTGAAGATAAGATATTAGGACAATTTTAGAAAGGAGGCTTAGAAGAGCTATTTCAGGCTTTAGCAAAGTGTTCCTTGTAGTAAACCTTGGAGAAAATCTTGGATTTAGCACCACGATTCAAGGAAAAGTTTCTCCTGAAGATTAGGAAAAAGCAACATGAAGTTCTTGAAGATAAAATAGTTCAGGATCAGGTAGTTCTTGAATGTCAAGCAATCATAGAAACCCAATAAGAGGTTGTGGATTATCATGTGTCCACTATTAAAGTTGAGTATGCAGGGAAGAAGCATGATGATGTCTTGTTGGATGGGGGATCAGGAGTCAATATACTTCCTAAACATGCATATTTGGCCACCAAGAATCAGGAACTCCTATCAGCCCCATTTCACGTTAGGATGGCAGACCAAAGGAGGTTTTACAGCCATTGGGTGTTCTTAAGGATCAACAAATCAAAGTGATTGGCCTAAAGTTCACATTAGGTTTTGTTATGCTAAGGATGCCAGAAATTGGGGATTCTTATGAAATTATTTTGGGAAAACCGTGGTTTAAATTGGCCAAATTGAAGGATTGGGGGAATGAATATGTATGTATGCTTAGAGGACTCAAGGAGATTAGACTATCAATAGTTAATAAGGTAATCTTAGACAATCAACCTTGTAGATGAAGTGGAAGGAGACGAGGAAGAATTATTATTGCAAGAAAATCCTTCTGTAGTTCCAATGTTTGAGATAGATATTGATAGTATTATCCATGAGTATCAAGATTCTCCCACAAGTGATGGAAATGCAATTTTAGAATAGCAAATTGTTCATTTTCTAGGCCGAAACAAGTTAGGACAGCATTTAGGTAGCCTTCCTAAAGAACAGAGCAACCTAACTTTTAGGAAATGATAGGGAATGAGGAGATTAAATTAATTCAAGACTCACGAATTGGTCACCCTGAGAATGGACTAAAAGGAAAATTTGAAAATTAGCAATCCAAGGATTCTAAGGGTATGGACAACCTTGATGGGTTAGAAGAGGAAGGATAGAAAGCCATTATTCAAGATGAGCAAAGGTATGAGCACACTATGAGAAGATATGCAAGAATAGTTGAAGATGAAGTTGAGGGGGTCAACTTGAATGGGCAAGGAGAGAGTAAACCCATCAAGATGAGCATCTACGTGGAGGAAGCTTTCAAGAAGGATCTTATCAAATTATGTTAGGAGTTTCAAGATATCTTTTCTTGGGATTATATAGATATGAAGGGGTTTGATCTAGCAGTGTGTTGGCATAGGATCAATTTGAAGAAGGATGCTAAGCCAATAATTCAAACGAGATATATGATGAATTAAAATTATATCAAGAGGTAAAGGAGGGAATTGACAAGTTGCTGAGGGTTTGGTTTACCAAGTCAGTAAGCGAGGTGACACGGTTATCTCCTATTGTGATAGTACCTTAGAAAAATGGAAAGATCAGAGTATATGTAGATTATAGGAAATTAAATGTAGCTATAATCTTAGATCCTTTTCCAATAATGTTTGTTGATTCCTTGTTGGATAATGTAGCAGGACATGAGATGTATAGTCTTCTAGATAGTTTTTTAGGATACAATCAGATTAGGATGCATCCGAATGATATGGATAAGACTACTTTTATCACAGAATGGGGAGCCTTTGTTAGTACTGTAATGAATTTTGGCCTCAAGAATGGATCCCCAAAATTTCAGGGAGCTATATATAAGACATTTGATCCATACTTGACATCTTTTATGCAAGTCTTCATTGATGATTTTTGTGTCTTTGGCAAGAGGCAAGAACACTTGAAGCATCTTAGGCTAAGCAATGTAGGGAGTTTGGTATGTCATTAAATCCTTTCAAGTCAGTATTTGCAACAAAAAGGGGAGTACTGCTGGGCCATATACTGTCTAACTCCATCTAATGTGCAAGAGATTATGAGATTTTTGGGATAGATGAAGTGGCACAGTAGATATTTGAGGTATTTACCTCATATTTATTCACTGCTTACCATGTTAGCCAAAAGGGGCATGTAGTTTTTCTAGAGGGAAGCTTAGGAAATGGCTTTCAACATTCTTAAGAAGATGCTAATGGTGGCTCCAATCTTATAGTCCCCTACATGGACCTACCCTTCCACGTATTTGTGGATGCTTTTGATCTAGTTGTGGGAGCTGTAATTATGCAGGATAAGGTATTTGGTTGGTATAGACTGATCTATTATGCAAGTAGGAGGTTAAATGGTACTGAAAGGAATTATTCAATTATAGAGAGAGAAGCACTTGGCATGGTTTATTTTGTGCAAAAATTTTGGCATTATTTGCTAGGTAATCAAGTGGTTTTCCATGACAACCATCAAGCCTTGTTATTCTTGATCAATAGGTCTCAGTGGACAACAAGTAGATTTGCTAGATGGATGTTGTTGCTACAAGAGTTTAAATTCAAGGTTATTCATACTCCAGGGAAAGAGCATGCTGTGGTTGATTATCTATCTTAGCAGATTGGAGAATGATAATGTAGAAGAAGGAGTTCCTGACGAACTTCCTGATGGTGAACTCTTTGAAGTTCAAGTTGTAGACCTTGATTCATATTACGGCCAATTGTTACATTTCCTAGAGAAAGGGGTTATATTGGTACTGTACCTTATAGCTAACCGAAGAAGAAAGTTGGTATTGAAGAGTAGATCCTTTCAGGTTGTTATGAATACTTTGTACAAGAGAGGAGTTGATAATGTATTAAGAAGGTGTGTGCCTAAGTATGAACAACCAACAGTCCATGAAAACCATTCCTGACTGTCAGGAGGTCATTTTTCTAGGGAGATTACAAGCAGGTTAATTTTGCAAGCATGAATATGGTGGCCTACTATTTTGAGGGATGCTCATTAGTATGCTAAAGAGTGCTTACAATATTTGAAGGAGGTCAGCCTCTTGACATGGATAGGATTCATAAACATCTTGTATTACCACTTGAACCATTCCAAAAATGGGGGATAGATTTTGTTGGACCCATCAAGTTGATTGCTAAGAAGATGGGTAACCAATATATTTTGATTTGCATTGACTACTATAGGATGTAGGTAGAAGCTTATGTTTTAAAAGATAACAAGGTAGCCAGTGTAGGCAAGTTGTTATATTTTCCCTATAGATTTGGTCAGTGATAGGGGTAAGCACTCCTTGAATCAGGTTATTCAGAAGTTGAGAGCTATACACATGATTCTGCATAAGAAGTCTACACCTTATCATCCCCAAGATAATGGATAGGTAGAGAGTTCCAACAAGATTTTTCTCTGTATTCTAAAAAAAAAAGGTGAGGATAATAGAAAAGATTGGGATGCAAAGCTGGATTTTGTATTGTGGGCTTTTAGGATTGTGTATAAGGTTACAATTGGACTTACACCTTTCAGGCTAGTATATGGATTAGGGGTTATGGTGCCTATGGAGTTTGTGCTCCTCCTGAGTCTCAGGATTATTGTAGAACATAAGTTGGATCCTAAAAAATCAATGCAGCATAGGATGGAATAGCTTCTGAAGTTAGAGAAAGACAGGGTATTAGCTGCCTATTGTCAGGAGTTGCACAACAATGGAGACAAGCCTGGGTGAACATGCATATAAAAAATAAACATTTTGAAGAAGGGGATTGGGTTGTGTTTACGATTCCCAACTTGGAAAATTTCTTGGCAAGTTGAAGCTTCGGTAATATGCAAGGCTATCTAGAAGGACCTTGGACCATTATGGGAGTTTTGAGGTCTTGAAAATGCCTTGTAAGCGATGCTAAAGAGAGAAAACATTTTAGAAAATAAAATCATGTTTATATTTTTAAATTGTTTATATTTTTGTAAGTGAATATATAAAAAATTATTAATAAGTCATTGTCGCGATATTCTCGTGGTCACATCAAACCTAGAAATCTAGGCCACCATAAAGGTCACAAAGATTGTCATAATGAAGATCTTACTCATCCTCATTAAAGTGAAAACTAATATTCAATTTGAATTTTGTTTGACATTTGATTACTTCCCTCCATTCTCACTCTCTTCTTTCTTTCCCATCCTTACTAGTTTCTTCTTCATTTTCCTTCTTGTTTCTAATTTGCATAGTTTTTCAATCCAATCTTCTAATCACATCCTTAGCTATGGATCAGTCATCTAATGATCTCTATAGCTCTAGTAAAAGACCTCTCTATCATCTTCATATTGAGTTGGATAGTGAGTATGAACCAATAAGAAAGAGAACAAAACCCATTACTATTACAGAGTCTACAAAACATACACTCAGGTTTGAAGAAAAGAACAATCTTGATCTTTGGTTTGATGGTAGGCTATCCCAAAGATCCTAGCAAAAATAGTGCTCCACCTTTCTATAATAGCTCTTCATTGTTGAGGTTCACTAGTGATGCTTATAATGGGATTCTAGGTTATACACTTAACTTGGTTGCAGAAAAGGATGTCCTCAAATTGGAGAACCATCTTTTATCAAAACATAACAACAAGTTACTGCCACAAGCTAGAGGGCTATCAACAGAGGATTCATTAGTTGGAGAAACACATCAAATCTTATCAATGAAAGAAAACTATTTTAGGGCTTTGAAATTGACAAAAGGCTCTTAGAAATATTGAGAGTATCATATAAGGAGAAGTTGGTTATAGTAAAAGAATCCAAGCAGCAAGATACATTTTTTTTCACTTTAAAAATATTAAATATAGCTTTGTTTATAATTAATTGTATTGATTTTTAATGTTGATTTTATTTAGATCTCTTCTTTAATCGAATGCAAGTGAAAGAGATTCTTTGAAAGCATCTCAGTTTTATTATCATCTTCGTCCTTCAGTAGTTTCAAAAGATATTTTGGAGAAGAAGAAATTTAAAAATGCAAAGAAATAATGCTTGGAGTCACCTATAAAGGATCATTCTTTGGATACTGAGTTAGTGTAGAAGACACTAGATACTATTGGTATCAATCGAGATGCTTATATACAACTTTTTCAAAATTTACAGTCAAATATGAAGCAAAGACAAGTATGTAATTGCATACTTCCAAGGCCATCTATGGTTAGAACTATTAGACAAAGAGTGAATAACAAAGTGATGGAGATTCTGGGTGAGCCTTTCCATATCAAGGCTACCTTCAAGGGCAAGAAAAAGGAAGTTGTATTCAATGAACTTAACTATATTTTCCTTGACTTGCCCACCCTACAATGTTTAATGATTAGATTCTATGACTTGATGAAAGTGAGATTCTAAAATGTACAAAACTAGAGAGGGTCTCTATTACCTTAATGAATAGAGCACTTTCATTAGATCATTGCAATCACTCAATGTCATTTAGTGTTCAATCAAAACACAACATCTAGTGGCCAGGAGCATTCAAAGTAGATACAGAGGATTTTGATATATTATATTGGGTTTTTCATCAAACACCAACACTTGGTGTTATTAAGAGACAACAAGCAGGAGAAGAGCTATTTGTTGAAAGATTTGGGAATTATAAGATTGAGTGGAACATAGCTGGTGAATCACAAACATTTAAATATATGTGTAATGTATCAAAGGGAACCAACTCTAGATCTCCTTGCATATATTGCATGTCCCTAGCCATAGAGTTGAACTCAAGAAATTAGAATAGAGCTCCCTCTAGTAGGCACAAAAAGCATCCACAGTTCAAGCCAATCCTAGATATTCCTTTAGTGAATGCATGTATTTATACACTTCACGTGCTTTGTAGGATAATTGAAAAGCTTGTTCATCTTTATATAGGATTCGTATGGAAGCTGAAGCCATTAATATCAGCTAGAACTCTAGGAATGGTGGCTCAATTATTAGATACAATTAGTGGAAGTGCCTATATAATGCAGTTAAGGATCATGCTGATAATGGACAAGTAGAAAAACCAATGTTTGCGAAATACTACACAAAATATTCTTTTATTGTGATAAAACTAAGTGGAATGATGATGATCTCAAAGACTTCAAAAACCAATTGAACCTTTTTAAAAAGGCAATGACAGAAGCTTGGGGGAATCAACACCACTCACTATATGGTAAGAAGTTTGCATATGTATGTCTCTTTATTGTATGATTCATATACGGCTAACTATGCAACATATTTTATATAACCATGCTCCATAATTTATCAAGAAATATGGATCTTTGTTGGTATGGAAAAATCACATTATCAAGCAAGAACAAAATACTTTAGACACATAAGACATGGAGGTGGAAGATACAAATAAAACAATTTATTAGAGGTCTTTCAATGGTTCTACACACTAATTTGGCACAAATTCAAGCTCTAAGACACAACTGCATCATGTAATACATCATTTTTGGCAAGGACTATATCCACTGTTACCCAAAGAAGAAAATAGGGATATTTAGACACTTGTGCGAAGCAAAGATATTCAAAATTGTTACAAAGTAGACAAAGAGATGGGTTTCAAGAAACCCTTAACATCTTTTAGTCTAACTCTTACACAAGAGTCTTTAGTTCCTCTAAAGGAATCTTTTGTTTCATCCCACTCTATGTGAGACCTCTACATTTTAGGAACTCTTGTTTCCTATAGCCTAGAAGGAGCTTCAAAATCTTAGCATCTCCTACATGGGAGAGAAAATAAGAGCCAAGAACTCCAAAGTATCCTCCCCTAGATCCACTATATCCAATCATGAAGACAAAAAATCTTACAGTTTCTTCCTTCTCCACCAAAATTATCTTGTTTGAACCTCTATTGAAAGCTTGGGATCCAATCACCTTGGAGATAGCTTTCAAAGCCATTATTGGTAACCTTGGAGAGCTTGACAACCTGCTATGATAAGTTGCAACAGTTTGATTATTTAAGCTTCCAATATAATGACCAAGGCCTTGACTTTTGCCAAGCTTCATTGGCCTTGATCCCTTGGCTCTTCCAAGAAAGTTGTATGTATCTTTAATTTCTATATGCACAATAAACCACAATAGTATAAGATGTCAGTAGATAAATATCCAATAATATTTCTCTATAATGCATAACATACTCTAATATAAATCACAATGGATATCTCAGAATTATCTTTCATACCTTAGGGTTTTCATCTTCTTCAAGAAGACTATCATCATAAAGATTTATTGAACTTTTTGGTTTCTCCTCTAATGGAGACTTCAGTTTCTCTTCATAGCCCATGTTATCAATACTAAGTCTCTTTGTTGAATTTGTAAGAACTCTTTCTTTGTAGTAGATATCCCCCCCTTTTCATATTCCACGATCTGATTAATACATGAATGCAAGGCTATAGAGCTCTCTTGAAAATTCTCTCCCTCAACATCAAGAGTTGCTAGCAATTCTTCTTCATAGTCTATACAATTCTTATCATTTTGACCCCATGTTGCAAGGATTGCCAAGCAGTAATCTTCTCTAAGATCAAAAAGGTGTTGAATATCATTTAGCAATACATATCTCTTTTTGTTGATGAGATAACTGGGAAATGTTGGGAAACATTCAAGAGAACCTGTTTCAATATTTGTACTCAATTCTATCTCCTTTTCTTTCACTTTTGTAATGTTCTCACTTTTAAACAAAGCAACATCAAATCCTTTCCCTAACTGGTTATCAATATCCTCCTCCCGAAACATTTCCCCCTTCTCTTCAACTTCTTTATCATTGCTTGCAATATCCTCTATCTTCTTCTCTTGTATTGTATCTAAAGAATAACTATCCATATATTGAAGATACACAAGAAATCCAACATTCTTTTGTACAACAAGACTTTGATGCTGATTCTGATGAAAAGGGAAATCTGCTTTCCACTTCTTGAATTTCTCATCAATAAGGCTAAACCTAATTTGAAAAGTTGTTCTAACAGCATTGCTAGATTCCATTGCATCACTATAATGGACAAATCCCTCAATCTCTAGGCCTTCCACATGTCTATCATAAAACTCCGTAGAATCCTTCAATTTATCTTCAAGATCCTTTAAGAGCTCTTGCAAATCAAAGGGAACATTAAGCATATCTCTAATGTAAACAAATCTAGATGAATTTCTAGTTGCATGAAGAAAATCAAAGAGCTTTTCACCACAGCTATCCTCTAGATCCTCTTTCTCCATTCCCTCTAAAGAAAAATTCATTTTACTCATCCTGATTACACACAATAACAAATCCAAAAAATGACAAAGTAAATTTAAGGGTATAGTATACCAATCCACATTTGCTCATATCTAGAAAACTAAAGAAAGATTGCTAGAAAAATTTAGTTAAACCCTTTATAGAATTTATGACTACTTGATATTTAGTCAAGAACTCACTCTTGGCTCCAAAGTTTAGACTTATATATGACATGCTCACTAAACAATTTCTGAGAAAAGTGTATTTTCTTCCTCCTCTTAGATCAACAAACACAGAACAATGTTATCTTCCTCTAAAACAAACAGAGAAAAATGTATAACAATGATAATTCACTTTGTTCATCTTGCATGTCCAAATCTCTAACATAACACACATGTTAAATTTGTCAAAATACAATACTAGTGCCTTGTAAAAAGCGATTTCATCGTTTATGCAACAGAGAAAGCATGAAATTTTGCATCTCATTGATCAAATTTTGTTTTACATTCACGACTCATGAAACACGATAACAATGATCCAAACCACTCCACAGTTCATAAAATCACGTTTCACAAGTCACTAAATCCTAAAAACTTGACAAAAGTGCATTTTATACATCCAAAATTTTTATTTAAAATAATGCATCTAGAACATAAAAACCCCATCGTTTAAGATATGCACAAGATTAAACCAATATTGATAGAAAAACCAAGTAAAAACCTTTATAGAATTTCTAAGTTCCTGATGTATCTTTCTCCTCTTAAACCAACAAACACAAATCAATGTTCAATAATGCCACCTTATTTCATTCATCTTGCATGTCGAAATCCCTAAGATATCACACATGGTAAATTGATCAAAATACAATGTCTTATAAAAAGCGAGTTGACTACTTGATTGCAGAGAAGGCATACAATTTCATGTTTCATCAATCAGTTTTTATTTGACATTAAGGACTCATGAAACACAACAACAAACTCTCAAAACCCTTTGCAAATGGTAAAATCAGGTTTTATACGTCAGTGAATAGTTTCACAAAAAAGGTTACAAATTTGATCATCTTCAATGCCTCGAAATTTAGGATTGCAGAGAAAAAACGACAAGAAAAAGTTGATACATGAGATTTGTAGTCCTTGCTTTGCTGAGAATAAATGGTTTTTTGTTAGAATATGTCTGATTTAGCTTGTGATGCTTACAAGATAAATAGCTCATGGAAGACAAAATCAAATGCATGGAAGAAATATTAACATAAAACCGACCCTGAGTTATGATATATATATGCCAACGGTCACCGCATGTTTATTAGTGTTTGTTCGAGAAGTACTATGCATTGATTTGGAGGAGTTGGGCTAAAAATAAATAAGAAAATGCTAAGAATGATCTTTTACCTTTAAAAATTGGAGCCATAAAAGCGCTATCATGCCAAAAATGTAAGTGACATGTGGCACAAGTTTTGAGGTAAAAATGGTCTATCCGTCGCACATGTGAAATTAACTACGCATTACAGCAACCACACGTGTAAATAAACATCCTTTTAAACCCAATTTTTGAACCGCAAAAGAAATTTTTTCGAAGACAAAGCTCTTTCTATGCTCGATAACACCAACACAATGCTAACTTGGTCATAGTGCAAAATTATTTTGCACAGCACAAGGCGATTAAAGAAGAAACATGGTATCCTTTTCCAAACATTGCAGGAATAGACACGATAACCTTTCCATCGCATATTTGCTCTCCCCCTTGGAATCGGGAGTGGTTCCATGTAAAATTTACTTAACACACCCTTCTTTCGGCTAAGGCATATGTTAAGGTTTCAAACATTGTTCAAGGCATAAGTTCTATTAATTGCTTACATTGATTGATAACCCAACCTTTTTTCCAAAAAGTACAAAAGCATTGGTCTTTACTTTGACTCGGGTCTTCTCAATCCCTTGAGCTCTCTACTTGCCTTTAGGGGTCAGATTTGTGTTCGTATCTAGCCCAATCTCCGAATTTGGATTGATAAATGTAGTGGTTATCGGACGGATCCCACGGCATCTTAGACTTTGATCCTTATGATCATTTTTTGTACTAGCTAAGCACAACATCAAGATTCCCAATCTAACAAACATGAGCTATTAACGAGAGCTTGGGCAAGGGTCTAGAACTTTGAAATGATTTTCTTCTAGACTAATTTGCTTGCCATGCAATCCTTCAGGCATGCAAGTTGCAACATACACCTTCGAAGTGATGAAAATGCACCTACTATTGCGAGGATGAGAAGTTGATAATGCTCGAAGCCTTATATGTTGTTTATGAATTCATCGCATAGCATCTAAATACAATTCACTTCTCTTGACACACGCATTTGGGGAATTCAATCCTTCGAACACTTGCAATGGAGTTTATCCTTTTTAATGTCCTATTCTCATATGGCATAACATGGGTCTAATGCATGTCATGCGGGAATCAAAATAAGCATTTATCAATTTGGAAATACGTTACTTACGACTGGTACCATTGTTGGATGGGCAGTGATGTCCTCGCTTGATGCCTTTGTTGCGGGATATTCGCGTGTGATATTTTCCACTTGGGGGCCATTCCCGATCTTTGTCTTCCCTGGACGTGAATTGCACAAGCCTTTTGCACCTTTTTCTTGATTAATGAGCCCAATTTGGGAGGAGAAATAAAGTGCAGTGGGGGATAATTTTGTGGAAAAGGGTATAGTTATTTGTGGGTAAGGGAAAATGGTACGTGTGGCCACCCTCTTAAGAGGGGAAAGGGAGGAGACCCTTCTAGGGGGGGTCTCTCTCTCTCTCTCTCTCTCTCTCTCTCTCTCTCTCTCTCTCTCTCTCTCTCTCTCTCTCTCTCTCTCTCTCTCTCTCTCTCTTCTCACCTCTCCCTTCCTTTCCTCTCTCTTCCTCTCTCTCTCTCTCAATGGCAAAGGGGGGGGGGGGGGGGGGGGGGAAGAAGTGGTATTGCCCCTTTGCTTTAGGAGGGGGGGTTATAATGGTGAAGGAGGTTTATTATTGGGGGGGATTGTGGAGTCGTGGTGGTTACCACCACCACCTATTGCCATTTGCATGGCAACAGGGATCCTCAGGCCCTCCAGGTGGCTATGGAACGAGTAGATGTGGCCTCGCTCCTCACCTACATTGTCATCCTCATCCTCATGATTTGCACCATCATCATCCATGCCGTCTTCGACTTCCTCCTCTTCATTGTTTTTCCCAACCACCACATGTCGGCAACAGCAGGGGGGATTTTTTAAAAAAAATGGATTTCTTTTCATTAAAATAGGGAGGGGATTCTACGCAGCATGGTAGGGAATATTACATCCTCTCCCCTGTAGACAACTCAAGATGTCCTTATCTCGAAAGAACTGGGGAAGACAAGCATTCATGGGGCTTTAAGGCCTGTGGGTTAGGACTCACCATGCATTCGCTGCACTACTCCAATCACTCATGAGCATGTAGTCTTTTGAAACAATATCTTATTGTATTAGATCTATCTGAGTGTGGATTACAAGAGAAGAGTTTGTTGTAGTTACATCTCATGGGTATCTTCTAGTTTTTTCCTAAGTATTTGGTATATTCTGGATCACTGGAGCTTGTACAATTTCATTCATTGTAAGTTCAAGTTCTCTTTGAGTCCTGTTGGGACAATTGATGTGGTTATGTCCAATGTTGTGGCGCTCGGAGCGTGGGTGTTTAGGGTGCTTTGGACATTCCCGTCTGAACTGGCCTAACTTCATGCAATAGAAACATTGTGAAGCTTTATCACTTGGAGTCACAAGATTTCTGGTCGTCCTTGGTAGGATTTTCTTCATTAGATCAAATTTCCTTAGGACCCTTTTAGTGGATCGAAGTGGTCCTTTATCTCAGAAACTCTGTTCCTAGATTGTCCTTTCCTTAGTTTGGGACTGAGCTCCATGGACAATCGACTTTGCTTGTAATATTAAAGAATACTCCCAAGCCTCAATATTTTGGTAAGACCCAATCTATAATAGTCGAGAAAAAAACAACTTTAGAGAAATTCATCGCAAGTTATAACTATCATTCCTTGCTAAAGTATCCCTAATCATTTTTAAGTTCTAGGCTCAAAATTGATGCAACTTATATTACTCAAGCTAACTGTAGTTACAAGAGTAAATTTTATCCTAATACAAGTTGTGTTACATGTCGATAGAACTTCTAGGATATCTAATCATATTGAAGAGGTGTAGTAGGTCTAGGTCTTCATCTTCATCAAATTCCTCTATATATCCATAGACTGCACTTTTTTAGCTTTGTTTCCTTGGAGGCTCAATGTCTCTAGACTTAAGTTGGACAGTCAACTCGGATGTGTCCTAGTTCATTGCAGTGGAAGCATTGATAGTAGGGACATCTCCTACGGATGTGCCCTATCTCTCCACATGCATGGTATCTCTTACCCTGATCTTGGGAATCCTCTTTGTCACCATTACTCAAATTAAGTTCTTGGATGATTGGCTTTGCTCGAAGTAATGCATCTTGCAAGTCTATTGGACACATTGCTTCAAGATGGTGGTTCATAGGAGTGTTCAAACAGTGACAAAACTTGGATACTTGCTGCGCAATATCCATACGTGGTGCGTATTTTAGTAGGGTTACAAACTTTGAATAGTAGGCTTCCAAGGTTAATTCAAGGTGCTTGAGCTTGAAGAATTCATTCATCCTTAATGTCTGGTAGGTTGGTAGAAGGTATTGTCTACGTACAACATCTTTCAACTGAACTGAAGTGACAGCGGCTTCAAAAATACCTTGATCTTTGCACCATTGCTTCCACCATATCCGAGCCTGCCCAACTAACTTAAGATTTCCTATCATTGCCTGATTGGAGAAAGCGGCTCCTGAAGTAGAAAAATAATTGTCCATTGACTCAATCCATATCTTTGCCTCTACTACAACATCTATCCCTTCTCCACCAAACTCGGGTGCCTTAATTTACTTGAGAAGGAATCTCCTCTCTTGCATGTTAGCATTCGTGGGTGTAGTAGGTGCTTGACAATCAAGCCATACCTTTTAGGTTATTTTGTTGTTTAAGATATGTCTATGAACCATACATCAATCAATCATGTATGATTACGAAGTTTTGCTTTGATACGAACTGTAACATGCTCGCTTATTAGCTGCCCAAGCATGTTTTACTGGTCCATTGAGAAACAAATCTAAGCATCGCCGCTCGCCACTCCCATGGAATGTTTTGGGGTTTGTCGCACCTAGGGTTTTTTGAGTCCGCCTTGCAAAGGAATGTTCCTGGCCAAACCCACTAGGATCGCCTAATCTGGGTTCCTTGTGGTCAAGGTCTCTTAATATCATTCTAGCGTCGGATCCTCGGCATCCTACTTTACATAGAGATACCCAAGCTCAAGTAGACCCATTCTGCACTTGGTTCAAGGAGATCAGGAAACGAGCGGAATGCATTGCTCAACCTCTTTGCCCATAGGGAATAGTCCCATTCAAGTCCCCTAAAATGGCATGAATCAGGTTCTAACCTAACAATACCTAAAGGTCAAATGATGGTAAAATCTTGTGAGAAGCCTCCCAGTTCTCTGGGACCACCCTTCTAGGACAGAGCCATTGGGGGTTCTGCCAACCTGCTTCCCTTGATAGCTTTAGTTTTTTAATTAGGTCCTACCACAATTATGTGTGACATTTAAAATAAGCTTCATTAATTAAGTCTTTTAGGGAACACGGTTCCTTTGCATAATTTATAGCACAAATGCAAATACACATCAAAAAATCCTTTGACAACAAGTTCAAACAAATTCCTTAATTTATCTTCATGTTAATCTTTGTCTCTTGCCCATACAGGAGAAATTATGTATCCCTTCTGTCCAATAGAAGTATCCGATCCAAATCACATCACACCATAAATTCCATCCATTATCTAGAATAGGATCTTCCAACACCTCAGACGTTGGGCTCACGACAGTCTTCAACTCCGTTTTGGACTAGGCAAGGGGTGTCCAGAGCTTCATGGACCCTAGGCGACCTAGGAGTGAGACACAACTTCCATGGTTGGTCTTTTTACCACTCGTCCTTCGGCTCGTGAATCGAGTAGTACCCTCTCAGGTTGAGGTATAGTGCGACCTGGAGAGGATCCACCCACACAAATATCCTTCCTTAATTAATCCAATTAAGAGTCAAGCAACTCAAGGAAGTCATCCTAATATCATCTTCCAAGAAAATATTCCTTTATTCTCCATGTCAACTTGTCATCACTGACCCCTACCATGCATTTACCATCAAATACAAGCACTTGGAATAATCATCCAAATCACATCCTAACAATCAGTTAATGAAAAAAGCATTTAAGGTGATGTTAGACCAATCAACAAAAACAGTGGTATCCTTTTCCAAACATTGCAGGAATAGAGACGATAACCTTTCCTCGCATATTTGCTCTCCCCCTTGGAATCAGGAGCGGTTCCATGTAAAATTTACTTGACACACCCTTCTTTTAGCTAAGGTATATGTTAAGGTTTCAAACATTGTTCAAGGCATAAGTTCTATTAATCACTTACTTTGATTGATAACCCAACCTTCTTTCCAAAAAGTATAAAAGCATCGGTCTTTACTTTGACTCGAGTATTCTCAATCCCTTGACCTCTCTACTTGCCTTTGGGGCTAGAGTTGTGTTCGTATCTAGCCCAATCTCCGAATTTGGATTGATAAATGTAGAGGTTATTGGATGGATCCCACGGCATCTTAGACTTTGATCCTTATGATCATTGTTTGTACTAGCTAAGCACAACATCAAGATTCCCAATCTATCAAACATGAGCTATTAACGAGAGCTTGGGCAAGGGTCTAGAACTTTGAAATGATTTTTTTCTAGACTAAGTTTCTTGCCATACAATCCTTCAGGTATGCAAGTTGCAACGTACACCTTCAAAGTGATGAAAATGCACCTACTATTGCGAGGACGAGAAGTTGACAATGCTCGAAGCCTTATATGTTGTTTATGAATTCATCACATAGCATCTAAATACAATTGACTTCTCTTGACACACACATTTGGGGAATTCAATTCTTCAAACACTTGCGATGGAGTTTATCCTTTTTAATGTCCTATTCTCGTATGGCATAATATGGGTCTAATTCATCTCATGCGGGAATCAAAGTAAGCATTTATCAATTTGGAAATACATTACTTACGACCGGTACCACTGTTGGATGGGCAGTGAATCCTTGCTCGATGCCTTCATTGTGGGATTGCCATTCATGTGTGAAATTTTCTGCTTGAGGGCCATTCCCGATATTCATCTTCCCTGGATGTGAATTGCACAAGCCTTCCGCGCCTTTTTCTTGATTAGCAAGCAGAATTTGGGAAGAGAAATAAACTATAGTGGGGGTAATTTCACGGAAAAGGGTATAGTTATTCATGGGAAAGGGAAAAATGTGTGTGTGGCCACCCTCTTAGGATAGGAAAGGTCTCTCTGTCTGTCTGTCTATCTCTCTCTCTCTCTCTCTCCTCACCTCTCCCTTTCTTTCCCTCTCTCTCTCTCTCTCTCTCTCTCTCTTCCTCTCTCTCTCTCTCTCTCAACAACAGGGGGGGGGGGGGGTCATGGAGCTGGGGTGGTGGTAGCCACCACCTATCACCATCTGCATAGCGATGGGGCTTCTCAGGCCTTGCAGGTGGCTATGGAATGGATAGATGTGGCCTCCCTCCTCACCTACATCATCATCCTCATCCTCATGATTTGCGCCATTATCATCCCCTCCATATTTGACTTCCTCCTCTTCATCATTGTTCCCACCCGCCACTTGTTGGTGACGATAGGGGGGATTAAAAAAATTTGACTTCTTTTCATTAAAATAGGAGGGGGTCTACGTAGCATGGTGGCGAATATTACAACTATGATCAACCCTGCCAACTATGAATCCCAAACTCTGTAAAAGTAATTATTGATCCTTGCATGATAGGCTCTAGGAGCCTACTTCAGCCCATACAATGCTTTTTTCAGCTTGCATACATAGTGTTGAAATTTAGGGTGTGCATATCCTTTGGACTAATCCATATAAACATTCTCTTCCAAGTCACCATTGAGGAAAGCATTCTTGACATCCATCTACTGCAATTTCTTGCCTTTAGTAGTAGAGCCAATGCAATCACCATTCGTATGGTTGACATCTTGGCAATAGGGCTGAAAGTTTCTTCGTAGTCTAGTCCATACGGCTGAGCATAACCCTTAGCGACCAGCCTAGCTTTGTACCTCTATACACTACCATCCGACTTGCATTTAATCTTATAGACCCATTTGCAACCAATGGTCTTTTTTCCATCTAGTAGTGGAACAAGATCCCAGGTACTATTTTCAACTAAGGCATTTATTTCCTTATCCATAGTTGTGCACCAATTCTTATCCATCACTGCTTCAACATAAGTGGCAGGTTCCTTAACTTTCATAACCTTTGTCATATCAGCATAATGCTTCATAGAGTAACCATTGTAAGTCAATCTATCCACATGATAGCTAACCCTTTGCGAGCGTCTGAGTTGTGGTGCACAACTTGATTCCCCTCTTTGATGAGGCGGAATGTACCTACTTTTCTTGGTACCAGGTGTATACACAGTCGGAATACCAAGTTCACTGTCTAGACTGCCAGCTGAGTCATAGCCTAAAGTTGTCATGCCACGTGTCACCATACTAGATGCATCCTCAAAGACTTTTTCTTTCCCTTTGCTATCCATCACATCATATCTCCCCCTCACTGACATAGTGGTGTCAGTGGACGGTGAGCTAGAACTATGCAATCTCCTTGTCCATGTAGATATAGAGGAAGATACATCCGTCACACTAGGACCTATCAATGCAGTACTCTACTACAAATCAACTGTAGAAGCATGTGCAGAAGGCATATCGATGGTACTACTGTAGGTGATGCATACCAAGTTGCCATCTCATCAAATATGACATCCCTCCTCACAAGTGTCTCCCTTGTAGAAGGATCATAACATTTATATGCCTTCTTTTCCTACACATAACCAATAAATACACACTTATTTGCTTTTGGATCTAGCTTCTTTCTCTTCTCATTAGGAATATGCACATAAGAAATACACCCAAATACTTTCATGTGACTGAAATCATGTTTGTAACCATACAACCTTTGAAAGGTTGCCACATCATGAATGCCTCTGTAATGGGAGTTCTATTCAAGATATACATGGTTGTCATATAATAGCCTTAGCCCAATAATAGAGCGGTATATTCTTCTCATTCATCATTATACGAGTAGCTTCCATCAATACCATGTTCTTTTGTTCAGCTACTCCATTTTGTTGTGGAGTGTAGTTGCATGTAACCTGCCTGCGTATGCCATTTTCAGCTAAAAAATTATCAAACTCATGTGATACATACTCTCCATCGCTGTCCAATCTCAAACAAGAGATGTAGCAATCAAATTCTTTCTCAAACTGCTTCTTAAATTGCTTAAAAATAGCCAGCACTTCATCTTTTGTTTTCAATATGTACACCCAAGTATAGTGGCTAAATTTATTAATGAATGTCACGTAGTATTTGGAACCTCCCATAGATGCATTATGGGCTGGCCCCCACACATTAGAGTGAATCAACTGCAATGGTCACGTACTATTCCGTACATGCTTGACAAAAGGAAACCTTGACTGTTTACTAAATTGACAAGCATTACAAACATGACCAATATCAATGTATGTAAACTTGTGGGTAGACTTGTCACAAGTTGTTTCTTCTGTATCATTTGCAACTGCTGAAGATTAACATGCCCCACTCTCTTATGCTATATTTCTAAGTCTCTAACTGTGCTTGAGCCATGAGCAAACATGACTGATTTCAACTGTGGTAAAGTGGCATCAAAAGTGAACATCCTGCCTTGTCCATGACCACGAGCAAACAATTTGTAGCCATTACCAAACTCTTCAATGAAGCATCCATGCTTATTAAACCAAACCTGCAGATTTTGCTCAATCATCTAATCCACAAACAACAAATTTTTAGTAATAGATGGGACATGCAATACACCATGTAGATTCTTCTTTCTGCCATCATGAATCACTAAAGGTACTCTACATTTATGCTCAATGCTATGCTGTGTGTCATCTCCTATGCATACATTGCCATTCCTGTCAAGCACCATGTAAGTAAACCAATCACCATGAGGCGTAATATGATTTGATGCTCCTGAATCAATATACCATCCTTAGTAGACTTCTTAGCAGCCCTGTCTTTCACCTATGTCATGGCAAAAAGTCTATCCCCAGATGCATCTTCTATCTAATTGACGATGCAGAATGTCCATGCTGCTTGCCCTGATTCTTCTAGCAGTCCATGGCAATGTGACCGTACTTACCACATTAGTGACAATCCTTATCCTTGTTAGGATTGTCAGAGGTCCTCTGTGGTTGCCCATGAGCCTCAGCCTCTAGGACTAGATCTCCCCCTACCTCTGAAATTTCCACCTCCTCTTGCATTTGAACCCTGTTGGTTATTATTACCATAAAACACATTCTATTGAGATTCTTTGCCAGAGCCATAACCTCTACCACAGCTGCTATGGCTGCATTGATTTGAATATAAAGCAACATCCTTGCTCTTATAGCTATTAGAACCTATAGCCAATCCCAGTTTTAAACTTCCTCATGAATGAGCAATGCAAAAAGCTCATTAAAATACGACATTTCAGCCCGCAAAGACATGGAAGTATCAAATGATTTATATTTAGGCCCCAAGACATTTAATGCTACTGCAACCATGTTTGCATTCTCCACTTGTGTGCTAGTGGATGCTAATAGGTCTGAAATGGTCTTGATTTTAGTGACATAGTCTTGAATAGTAGACCTACCCTTTTTGTCCATATTATTAAATTTCTACTTCAACTATATCTTTGTGGCACTTGTGGTTGTGCCATAATACCTAATCAAAATGTTCCATGCATCTGTTGGTGACTTGCAGTTCATTATCTGCATCACCATAGCATCCGAGATACATACTGACAACCAATGTAAAACCTTGTGTACTCTTTCCATCCAAGCTCGGTGTGCCTGTCTCTAATCAACTGTAGGATTCCTCTCTGGGAGCTCGGGTTTAGCTTCAACACCCATTACCAAATCCCAATATCCTTTTCCTTTCAGGAAATTCTCCATGCGGAACTTCCATATGACATAGTTATTGTTGTCAAGCTTTTTCCCCACTATCTAGGTTATGTTGTCGGTTTTGTTGCATTTGCCATATTGCAAACATTGCGTGACTACTTGAAACTGATTACCTGCAAACCAAAGCTTCTTAACTGATTTGATTCATCCTTCCAATGTAATGACACTTTTTAGCATCAACCTCTGCTTAGATCAGTGACATTTTAGTCCAAAATACCTATCATATATATCCCTGTCAAACCACCTAGGTATTACAACCCGTTTACTTGAACTGCATTCACTACATATTTAGCATGCATTCAAGCTCACTGAGAGTAAACATACAAGTAGTCTATGAGTAGAAATTTTTAGTGACCAAAAACCCTTTTCTAGCCAAAAACCAAGTATATATGCCTCAAAACACCCCTACAATACTTTAGACAGTTATCTCTGCATATGGGAGTCCATACATGCCAATCTGGGCACAAAGTAATTCATGTACATCAAGTACAAGAGTCAAACAACCTTTTTGTAGCTTGAAACTAGCTCAAACACAATCAAAACAAGCTGTATCTTAGCTTAAAAACACCTCAAAGTATCATATACATATGCCATCACAACTGGAAATCAATACATGATCACTTCATCATCGAAAGAGGTCCTGTCTTCAAGAGCTAGTGCCATACAATGCATTTACTATTCATAAACAGCCAAAGCCATGTCAATACATTTTTTTCAGCTCCAAACATTAGCATTCAATCCCCTTCTCAGTACACAAGATATTTACCAAACATATGCCAAGTCATACATCTCACAGGAGCCAATCAAAGTCATGGAGTGCTTCAACATAAACCAATGCTTGCTGCTAATAGTTTATGAAATTTTTTTAGCGTATCATGGACTCTAAGATCTATGTATTTTCCTCAAGAAATCGCAACTCAAAGGCATGAAAAATAATGCATATGTCTTCCAGGATGTATGTATGTTTTAATAAGGTCTATACGGCATGTCAGATAGCTCCAGTTTCCATCCAAGATCAAGTGTATGCTTCCTATTCACTATTTATAACATGCATGCACTTAATTTCAGATCTATACCTCTATCTCATAGTCCATAGCTGAGCTCCCAGGCAAGCATTAGATCTCCAGTGTCTCCAACAACCTTCCAAGGTATGTTTGCAAGCATTTGATAGCTCTCAACCAATGCTTGTTACCTTGATTTGCAGCCAAGGGAATCTCCTGCATCAGTCAGGCTCAATCACAATGGCAGCCTAGATTGTGTTTCGGTAGATCTCCATCACAATGATGATCAATTCTCTCTCTAATGTGGTCAATGAAGCCTCCAAATGATCCAAACAGGACCCAAACACACTCCAATAACAAAGAGAAACACAAATGGCCTAACACTTATCATGAACAATGGCAGCCTGCTCCTCTTCACAGAGATCATGTCTCTTCAATCTTTAGGTCTTCTTGACTTTGTTAAACTACGAAGAGCCCATCCAAGATGGCTCTGATACCATGTTGAAAGTCAGAGGCAACATAGAGTAGCAGTGTGCTATCTCCTCTCAATTTTCATCATTCCATAATCACACATAATTGAAGTGAATACAACACTTAGGTCTAAGTGACCATCTGCACTCACTCTTGGGTAAGCATGAATATATGTGTGCATCACGTGAATTCAAAAAAATATATTTTTAAAATACCATTTTTATACATTTTTACATACAAAAGGGTGTAAATATAAATATGTTATTTATAGATTGAATAGAAAAGGGTTATGCTTTATTTAGGAAACATTTACAAATAAGGATATTTATAAATAGGCCTTGAACGCACGTGATGTAGAGAATATACATATAGTAACTTCCCCGAGCACTAATTGTGATTAAACCTAGAGTCACCAACTTATTCAATGTTTGCATATGGAGATAGCTGGACAACAACTAAGTGTCGGGTACACACTAACCAAAGGTGAAAGAACTTGAAGTCTTGACAAACCACACTATTAGCATAAGTAAAATTTCAATATAAATGTATTGTTCACCTCAAAGGACCTTAGAGAGAATATATTGTTTTCAAATTGGAAATCAAACCATTCTACATTTTGCTTTGAAATTGTTGGATCAAGTGTCCTATTCATTAGGGTGATGATGACCATTCTAGCTTTGTATCCTTCATAATCTAACACCCATTAAGCTTCAGTACAAATTTTAGGATACCATCAAATTCATCTAGAGTCACATGACTATAAGGCCTTCAAGCTACAAAATATATTACTATATTTGTTATAAACCATTGCCTCTCTTAGTGCTCCATAGTACACATCTTCGATTTGAAATGGAGCTCCTAGGACCTATAGAACTTGATCATTCAAATTTTTTTTCATTCCTTTGAGTCATTTTGGGTTCGCGTCAATATTAATCCATACAACCTAGATTGCTTTATCCTTGATTAAAGAGATTTTTAAATAGCTATGTATCACCTACTAGATATATCTACCTCATCCAAGGAGTTATACATATCACTTAGTTAAGTTGATTCCCTTTCAAGAAGGCCTCAATCTCCTATTTTGTAAGATTTTGATACTTTGCATCCTTTAGGATCACTTTAATAACTTTCTTATGGAGAAGCATTTTAATGTATGCATTTGATGCCACCATGCTTGAATTCTTAATTGGATTATAGGATATCTCTGTATTCAAAATCCAAATATTCAATTATCATGAGATACTTTAAAAAAACTTTATGAGATGGAGAAAGAAGTAACAAAGAGCTTATGCACTTCATTGCATGTATGTTTTCTTAATATTGCCACTTTGTAAGCTCATATATGAAATATACTGAAGTTTCCAACACCATTTTGGAACCCTCAATAGTATTTAAGACTCAATTGATCTCTATGTTTCTCCAGCTCTAAAACAGTCTCCTTATTCTTTAGTAGTTTGTGCTTATATTGCTCAAATGTTAGCTTCAAAGAGGCATTATCCTTCTCTAACAAATCTCTTTCTAAATTATGTACATTGCTAATGGCATCCAAATGTTGTGTATATCCTAAGAAGCCATTATAACCATCTTCAACAAAGCTTGCTAAGGACGTAATATCCTTGAGCAGAGACATGGAATTATATAAAGGATCTTTTGGATGTAGTTTCCCATTAGTTTGTAGATCTATATTCTTCTTTCCTTGTGACGTACATAGTTCTTTACATGTAGAAGACATGAGACATGGTTTCTTTTCTTACATAATGACTTATACTCATGAGAATCAAGTTGTAATGTTCCTCCTCTATGTGAACTTGTGCATGGAGGGGGGAGTCTTAAGGGTAAATAACAATTTAGCAAATTTTTAGAAAGGAAATTTGAAAAGGCTCATATTGTAAAGACCCTATCTAGTCACTCAAGACTAATAACCGCACTATTGAAGCTCGACAAAGTTGAGAGCCTTGCATGTGAGAAGTTCTTCATTTACAATGGTCATGAAGAAGCAAAGCTATGGAGAGCAGGGAACACTAAAGCTGCAAATAGAGCCACAAGCAACTACAATACACCATTGCTTGTAAATCAATCCCAAGTTTTTTCCTTGTAGAATTCCAATTCAAATCAAGAAAAATATAACATTGTTTCTTTAAATTATAACACAAGTTCCATAAATGAGGGAATAAACTTTACATGAAGGAATATGATAAGAATTATTGATATTAGAAAATTATTATTGAACGAGAAAAATGTGGAAACCTTTAAATACTAAAGTTTCTTTCTAGATAATAAGAGAAAATGGGATAGTAGAAAATAAAGAGAAATTAAGAAAATTAAAAGGTATTTTAAAGTTAAGCCAATTGCATCAAGAAGTAGATTAAAACATAGCATTGGGAGAAAAATCAACTAGAAAATTTACATAAAATCTCATCTCAGCAAAGAAATGCATCAAATATTTAGAGCATCTTAGATCATTTATTGATAGAAAAGGTAAAGTTAAATTCAATTAAGAGTTAATTTGTTATTTTAAGTTTAGTACATAGAAAATTAAATTTTCATTTGATGAGACAAATTATATATGTTGTTGAGGAAAAATTAAACAAGTTATATTCTTCATGAAAATTTTGATATTGTTGCTTTAATCCATTAGAAGACCTTAAAGATAATTAGGATAAACCTACCTAGGTTATGCATGTATGTTTCTTATCCAATTCTAAGGGGATAAATACAACGGTCCATTGATAATTCCTTAAAATTATAGATAATTAAAACAAGATGCATCTTTAACGACTTAGCGATGATATCTAAGTTAGTTCGTGCTTAAAGAGATTCCAAAGTCTTGATTTAGCTTTGCTAAACTAACCTAAGACTTAGCCCCATTACATCAACACATACAAAAATACATATTAATCAATGTATTAATCAAAGTTCACAATAGATTGATTAAGGGACTTAAACCAAAAGAGGTTGCCAATGAAAGACCCTAAACAAATTAGGTAAGCCAATTATAGCCAAGGAAAAATTCGATAGGAGAATTAGCTTAGAGCTTCAAAATCCTAAAAACTTCAAAGGGGAAGAGAACAAAACTAGAATATTAAAAAGATTGCCTACTAAGTTAATTCTTGCTTGTGATTGCCATCCTATTTTGTTCTTTTGATAGTGTATACAAAATATTGCTTGATGTACTTGAAAAGATATGTCTCTATTGTAGAATTGTAAGATCCTGAGTCTAAATTACAATAGGATTTAAAAAAAAGTCACACTAGACCTCTCCCAAGGCTAACTACGGAGCCCTACACCAAGGGTATTGGTCTTTTTACCACTTTAGAGAGCTCGGATTAGCCCCAATGGCGAGAGGTTGCTTCATAGAGAAATGGTTGGGTAGGAGAAGGTGAGGGTGCTAGGGGGGCTTTGCCTAGTAAATCCCTTAGGTTCTCCTAGGAACCACCCAACTTGTGCGTGACTCAAGATGGACGTCTTGAGAGCCTTATTAATAGTTAAGGGAGAAAATATTGGTGGGAATAAAACCTTCGAGTTGTTTTTCCATATGGGAGGAAGGTGGAATTATATAAGACTCTTGAAGATAAATAAAAGCTACCTTTCAAAGGACTATTTTCTCTTGTTTGTGTGTATCATGACCTTAAATTATGTGAATGAATCTTATATCCTAAAAGGTTAATTAAAGAAGCTAGCTTTATATGTTCAAACATAAGCATGATAGGTAATTAGTTAACTAAACTTAATTAATTGAGAAAAGTGGAAGAGGAAGATCCCCAATATATTCATCCTAAGGTAGAGTGGTCTCAGTGAGTTGAGAACTTATCCAAAATTAAACACATTGATTATAAGTAAACATTAACCAAGTAGAGATTAGCTAGAACCCTAACTTTGTGTTGTTTTAGGGGACTGGAGTGAGATATACTCTATAAGCACAGAGGTTGACATGCCTATTCTCCGCCTTGTTTGGAACTCTCTTTGGAGCCAAGTGCAACATGGGGTCAACTTTGATTCAAGTGATCTAGCACAAGTAGATGCTTGAAGATTGAACTAATAAGTGACCTTAGTTTTACTTTAGGAACCCAGATCTAGGTTAATCCTTATGGGTTACAACTAGAACTTTCCATTGTGAAGTGAACTTGAGAGATCCTAAGTAATAAAACCCATGTTATTTGAAAACACAATATTAGTGAGTTTGGGAATCTCCCAATTTTCATTTTTTGAATACTAAAAAGGTGGCACCCGGATAACATGCCCATAAGTTTCTCAAAACCATATAATGTGACCTATCATTGGAAAGCACTTGAAAAATGGAATCTATTGAGCTATAGAGCGCTTGAATTAGAGTTATAGTGTTCAAGTTATGACAAATCCAAAGATTTGACCACATGTCCCAAACTTATGGGAAATTTCCATATTTCCCAATATGGTGTTTTGAAGGAATAGCAAGCAGTATTGCTTAGGAAAAGTTTCTCAATGGACCACTATATTATGCTACTAATGACTCCTCAATTAGGCATAATACATGTGGTATCCAAGTAGAATCAAATTAATGTATATGAATATTTGTTTCCAATCTTGTTTAAAGAAAAAGTTGGAGCTATATATAGCTCACCCTATCTAGACTACATCTCACCTATATATGTAGATTGTGATCAATATAAAGTAGTGTTTGGGAGTGTATATGATGTGTCTCTTCTCTCCCTCTCGCATCTCTACATCTCAACATGGTATTAGAGCTATCATGATCGACTACAACCAATTCCTTGAAGAAGACAATCATGAAGTATATCTATGTAGTAGCTCTTTAATTCTTGATTCATGTTATTTTCATGCTTAAATTTGATGTATTGTGTATGTTATAAGCATCTTATGTTATGAATTTTGAGCATAGAAGAAGTTCACTCGATCATCATCGATCATCGTTTAGATTGCACATATGTTGAATTGTAGATATGCCTTGCTTGGACACCCTAAAAGTTTCTATTTGGGAAACTCTTAAGGAAACACCTTTCTCAAGAAAACCAATTTTGTGATGTCCTAGGACTCATAAGCTTTCTTCCTAGCAAATCCATGCTCAATTTGGAGTTATGTGTCAAAATTTATGTCTGTTCAGGTAAACTGAACTTGAAAAAGGAAAACAATAGGACCAACTCTTTGTGTAGACTTTTTACAACATAGGTTGTCATGATTACTCAGCATTTCTGCCAATGCTCTTGCATTTTTGCCAAAATTAGCAAGATCATCATCTATTCTTCACCAGAAAGTAAAGTAATAACATTTTGATCATTGTTCATATTTCTTGTCTATGTTTGGCTGATTTATTCTTGCACATGTTTTTTCTATTTTGGGTCACTTTATTCTTACCCACGTTTCATCTATATTGGGCCTATTTCTTTTGGAGTATGTTCTTTGAACTAAATGTCTTTCTTTATAGCATAGCTTCTATGTACGACTTGTTGTGCTATACTTTTGTAGTCATTTCATATATCGTGTGCAGATTCTATGATCTCATATTGTACATATTCTCTCAGCCATATATATCAAATTCTATAATCGTCAATGTATTTCCTTTTGGACAACGTTATGTCCCTCACTTTCAAGGAGAAGGAATCCTTGGATGGAAAGTAAAGATGTTGCTAATCCTTGAAGGTAATGACTTGCATAATATTGTTCTTCGTAATTACGAATGTCTGCCTCAACCAATTGATTAGGTTCATGATAATACCATTGTAACTGAAGGACCTATCTTTGAAGAATGGCAAACTATTTATAATGAGTGGGTCAAAATGCGACAAAGTACCTTGTTAGTATATTTTTTCTGCTCTTCAAAAATCTCTTATGCTTGATGTATGTAATCATTTAACCTCACAAGCTATATGGGAGTATTTGATAGCAAATTTTGGGAAGAAATCTATTACAAAAATACTTTATCTTCGTAGTCAGCTCACTTAGTTATAATACAATATCAAAACTTCTATGACAACACATATCAAATAATTCAAGAACATTATCAATCAGCTTGCTCTACTGGTGATGCCATTCCATGAAAGAAATAGGTAACATAGCTTCTTGACATAGCGTCCCAGGTCCCCTCTATAAATTCCTATCATGTGTGCTCAGTTGACACACTTTTGGGGTTCCACTTCTGGTGCCTCTTCTTCTCTCCTCTCTTCCTTTCGTCTCTTGTCTTCCTCACAGTTTCCGACATAGTATTAGAGTGCACAAATACGCCCGAGCTGGAGGAGAAGGAATCAGGTGACAGAGCGCTACAATGCTATCGCTCCTAAGGAGATGGGGAAGCACAAGATCATGGCGTGCGCCTTTGTCGCCAAGTCACTCCCCTCAGACGGACGACAAGCTCGCCTACATGACTACCTGCTACCATTTTACTGTGAGGAAGCATCGATAGGGCTAGTCTGCAGCGTGCTGATGGTAGCGGCCACGGACGAGACTAAGAAAAGTCTGGAACTTCTGAGCGAGAAGATTCATAATCTTCCCACAAAGATGGACAGGGAGGATTCTAGGCATGCACAAAAGAGGCAGTCGCACAGGATTTGGCTATGGCCGCACAGGTAGACAATTTTGAACCTCCTTGGAATCCTTAAAGGAGGCTAAAGTCTCGAACTTGAGCACCGCCATGGTTAGTGCTAAGAGGAGAGACAATCAACGCAAAATCGCCTTGCGAAATAAAAGGAACAAGCTCAAAAATCATGATTCATCAGTGCAGGACAGTAATTCGGACGAAGCCAGAGATTGAACAGCGCCATGGTTAGGGCTAAGGAGAGAGACATTCAACGCAAGATCACCTTGCAAAGCAGGAGGAAGCTCAAAAATCGTGATTCGTAGGTGCGGGATAGTAATTTGGATGAAGCCAGAGACATGCTGCGTACATTTCTATTCCATGTGAGTAAAGACACAACGTTGTTCTCGTCCTTGGGCCTCAGCAGTGATGGGTTCTCATTAGCCGATGCCACATGGACCCTTTCTTGCTAGATGATATCATTACAATACTCCTTGAGGTTAGGTTTACCAGGCCTGAAAAACAGGTTCAGCTTTCTGAGAGAGAGATTAAGCAGCTTTGCCAGTATTCCAGAGACATCTTTCTCCAGCAGCCCAATCTATTGGAACTTGAAGCACCCATCAAGATTTGTGAGATCAATCTATCCAGAATGTGCTGCAATTTGCTTGGCTTTCGTTTGCTCAAAATATTGGGATCTCAGCTATAAAGTGGCTATAATCCCCTCAATGGAGTTGCTAGAAGTCAATGTATCCAGAACACGAACAAGTGAGAGGGATCCAGCAGGATTGAACACCTCAGTTGGAGGAAAGTAATCCTTCAAGATGTTTGTGGTGTTCACAGTGGCTGTAAGCATACTGCATTGATGGGACATAGCAAAGTTGAGAAAGAAGGCTTTGATGCTTATCCTGATTGTTCAGGATGAAGATGACAAAGTTAATCTTAAAAAAAAAAGACTAAGTTGTTGAGTCCTGTGATACAAGAAGTTTCTTTTGGAGCTGCTTTTGTAGAGCTCTTGGAAGTCTTCAAATGAACAGTCAGATCTGTTTTTCGGGAAAGTAGATATTACATATCCAATTCGTGGAGTCCTATATTAATAATGCAATACAGTTCTGTTTGTTGGTCATGGATGGTGATGCACAATCAGATCATTATTAGGAGTCCTCTGAAAAATTCTTCAGCTAGCTGCTGTTTAGAATCACTTCCAGAGTGGGCTTTCTTGCTTCTTGGAGTTTCATCCAAGTAGAATAAGCATGACAAAGGAGAACAATGCACAGGACTCAAGTGCAGAAGCACTCAAAGTATTGGGAAAACTGGTCACCAAAAGTAGCTTGTGAGGTTCTTCCATTTTATTTCAGCTTTGAGGAAAGCTTCCACGTTGCAGTCAACAACATACACAGTCGGAAGCACTTGCTGGATTGCCTGTATGGCATTGCCACTCAAGGCTCCCAAACTCAAAAGCTTGTGGAGAAGCCAATCCACTTCCCATCTGCAGTTGATCTTCACAATTGTGGTATCAAATTCCAACTTGTAGCACCAGGTTACATGAACTCAGTCAGTTTCGATGCTAAGAAGGCCATTCTGTATTTTCCCAAAATAAGAGTGGGAGATGATACAGAGAGGTTGTTTAGAAACCTGGTAGCTTACGAGAGCCACTTAGCAGATAAGCTTTCTCTCTCTCTCTCTCTCTCTCTCTACATGTCAACATCAACATTACTTTTGGATGTTGATATTGCCATGCTTCATGATGATCGTCCTAGTTCGTTATTCCATTGATGAGTGTCTATATTCTAGCTGATGATACATTGTTTTGTTTATATTCTTTCCAGCTGATGAGGGTCTATATTCTAGTTGATGACACATTATTTTGTTTATATTCTTTCCAGCCGATGAGCATCTATATTCTAGCTGATGACAAACTGTTTTATTTATATTCTGTTCATGGGGCTCCACATGTGTTATGTTGTCTATAGAGCGGCGTCGTGAACCATCTCTATAGACCTTGTGTTGTTCTAATGTCACTGTAACGTTTTTCTTTAAGTTTTGGTGTGACAGATATACTGCTTACATCCCAAGTTCAGGTGAAGAAATTTCTTGGAGATTTTATCTTTTGCAGTGATGTCGCTTATCCTTAGTTCTTGGAGATTTTATCTTTTGCAGTGATGTCGCTTATTCTTATCTTACATGTTGTATATTTAGGAGTGATAAAGCTCTTTTGATGCCTCTGAATAGGCTGTTGTAATTCAAGAGTGATGTAGCTCCTTTGGTGTCTATGAATAGGCTCTTCTAAGTTCAACTTTATAATTATATATTTTGAATATTAATATAACGGTAGGCCTATATAGAGCTGTGGGTTTTTCCCTTGAGCCCCCAAGGGTTTTTTCATCCATAGTAAGGGACCTTTATTTGAGCGGGGGTGTTAGCTATATATAGTCTATCTATATATAGCGTCCCATCTGTTAGCTATATATAGTCTGTCTATATATAGCATCCCAGGTCCCCTCTATATATTCCTATAATGTGTGCTCAGTTGATACACTTTTGGGGTTCCACTTTCGGTGTCTCTTCTTCTCTCCTCTCTTCCTTTCATCTCTCGTCTTCCTCACAGTTTCCAATAGACACATAGTTGGAAAAAATTGAATTTACTTGCTCAAAGGTATTCCTTTCCATGCTTTACACGTAGGAGTTGTGGTGGTGGTAACTTCTCTTGTCTCAAGTTTTCTAATGGACATTGTTCTTATTGCAATATAAATGGTCACACTATAGATTATTGCTGGGCAAAACAATATGATGATGAACATTGTATTACAAATAAACAACCGAGTTTATCCAGAGATTATTCTCCTCATGACTACTACAAAAAGAGTCATCATCCAATCCATTTATGTTTCAAGAGGCATTTTGATTCAGATTATAATAGAGTATATGCTGCTACGCATGACAACACTACTAAAGAAGAAAATTGTGCGAGTTATTCTATGTCTCCGAAAAGGATACTTCATGTTCGTGATGGATCTCTTTTTATTATTGATTTTGGTGCTACGGGAAACATGACATACCAGTTCCAATGGTTACATAATTATCATTCTATTCCTGTCAACAAAATTGGTTTATCTTGTTGATGGAACAACCTATCAAGTCAAAGGTATAGGTGATTTATATCTTGGCAATCTTTCTTCAACAAGAATTCTACATGCCATTGAAGTTTTACATGTCCTAGATCTACAAAGGAATCTTCTTTTAGTTACAAGACTTGTGGATCTTGGTCTCTTTGTCGGTTTTGACCATACCAAGTGCTGCATTGAGAAAGATGGCCTATCCATAGCTATCACTCGTCGAAATGGTAATCTTTTTGAGTTATCTTTAAATGAAGATATTGCAAATATTGTTATAGCTCCTGACAATCTTAACAGCAAAATATGACATCATCACTTTGTTCACTCTGAGTTTTCTAAGCTTGTTGATCTTTATCAGTGTGACCTTGTTCAAGATATGGAGTTCAAGGCTCGCCCTCACATGGGTAATATCCCTGCAGTGTTTCATAAAGACCTCCCCTTTTTATAATTAAATGATTTTTTAAAAAATTCCCCCTTGTTGGTGCTGCCAGCTAGCGGAGGGAGGGGGAGCTGCAATAGCTATCGACACTAGGAGAGGAAGAGTCGATGTGGTGGCAGCAAAGCTGCAGAGGAAGGCAATGACTATCCCTTCTCTCCCCCTCCACCATATCCTGCATGGTGGATGTCCACCTAGTCGCTTGATGGAGATAAGGGGGGGGCTCCATGCCATGCCATCTGCCCCCCCCCCCCCCCCCCCCCCCCAATACTACTATAAAATCCCCCCTTAGGCGAGAGAAGAAGGACATTATTATTACCCCATGCTGTCACACCGAAAGAGAGAGAGGGAGAGAGAGAGAGAGAGGAAGAAGGAGAGAAAGAGAGAGGGAGAGAGAGAGAGAGGGCACTAAGGGATAGGGAAAGAAAGAGAGGGAGAGAGAGAAGGGGAAATCTTCTTAGAAGCCTCCAAGATTCCTTCCCCTCTTTGAGAAGGCTCCCATGGTTGTTTCTTCCCACAAGGAGTCAACTCCTTAGTAGCTCATGTGTGTATCCATGAAGGAAAAGCCAAACTCTACGATGCCTCCCAAGCGAAGTAACGTCCAATCAAGCGTGAATCCCGCTTCAATTGATGGAGCTACGGGTCAAGGAACCACGACACTTGGTAACCAGGTGCATTCCATAAATCTTACTTTGGTAGGAAAATTTTGAAAACATAGATCGATTGCATTAGGTAGGGAGAAGTATTCATGCAAAAATCTACGATAGAACCACCAACTAGGTTGTATTATAAAATCATGTTGGGAATTGTGTTTTATTGCACTATGGCATGTTATAGAACAAACAATTTGCATAGAGATTACGCATTGGTGCACATTGAAATCAAGGAATTTATTGATTTTGTTTGTAGAGCATTAGATTTATGGACTAGAATTGGCATGCTTGAGAGGTATAAGAAACTGAGACATGGGTTATCGGGTATAAACGCTAATTCGACACTCTAGAACCAGGTACCATTATGATGTCAAGCCCTATGAATGGGATGATAAAGCATAGTCATCATTAGAAAGAAATCATACTTTTGCATCGCGTAATTTGCATAAGTAGAAAGGTAGGTGTAAAGGCTTGAATCAAGTCCATGATGGTCATGACTTGCCACGAATCGATTGAGTATCTATTGGTTGTTGCAACACCAAGCAGAGTATTAGGCTCAATTTTTTTGCAAATGCATCTTAGGTTAGTAATATATAAGTATGCAAGACCATACAAGACGATGGAATCCTATAAACCTTTAAAGAGAAGTAGCTCACGTTTGCGTTAGGCATGATAGTTTCCTCTTCCTCGCACAAGGAAAAATACAAGTCACAATTTATGATTTGCATAAGTGCATTGAAATGAGTAGAAGATCCGCATCGCATCATCAACTCCAGAAAGACTTGCATCTAGATTTGTGTGGCATCGTGGATAGCTTTGGTTGCACTACTTGATAGGGATTGATCTTAAAAGATAGATTTAAGACACGCATGTGAATTGCTAAACTTAATTTCTGAGGTAGTTTGATAAATGAAACCCTATATGATAAGTAAGGCTAGGGTTTAATTTGACTTATTTAGGGGTTTAATTGCATCTAAGTCAAGTTATTGTTACAATCATAGGTTGACCTAGAGTCAAGTGAACCACTCATTGGTCTCTATCCTATAACTGACCGGGATAAATCCAAAACACCCTTGGAGATATCATCTTTAACCATGATAAAAATTGATGTCAATACAAGAAAACTCGAGTGTTGTATCCCTAAGACAAGAACCCTAGACCAAAGGCTAGAAAATTAGGGCAACTACCATCCGATGACTAATCCAATAGTGTAAGTGCTCTCTCCTATCACATAGAAATGAGGTCGAAAAAAGGGTATTCTCTATCCCTTGGAGGATCATGGAAACTGTCATCGCTAAGGCAAGAAAGACCCAAGAAGGGTGAATGCTAAGCACTAAAAGATGGAAACTCCACCTTAGCACATGTCCCATGCAGTCGTCTTCACTATTTTTTGTGCTTGTAAATTTAGGAACACTGTCTATGAAAGGATTTCATGACCCTAAACTCACAAAAGAAACTGAAAATAATGAATCAGGTTGAATCCAAGGGGGTTCTAAATAATCGTGATGAGAACGTGGACCAATCCCACCACAAGAGGTCTCTCCATGGGTTATTTTGAATGTAGGAGGACGCTTGGATGCTAGGGGGGCTTTGGCTATAAATTCCATGCCTCCGGGTTCTACTCAAATGATTACATGACTTGATATGGTTTCTCGAGGCCCTGTTACTAGTGCAAGGGCAAAAACTTGGAGGAAATAAGATGCATCCTCACGTATTGCGGGAATCGTGCTTCTTGGACAAGACTTGTATCTCAATTAAGATGCTAATATAAATTTTACTTCAAAGGAACCTATTTGAACTATTTCCATGTCACTGCCATAAGTTACGCAAACAAACCTTGATTCCTAAAAGATATATAAATGTGATAGGACCTAATTAGAGAACTAAAGAACGCCTGTTGAGGGAAGTGGGTGGGTGGAACCCCCGACAAGGCCATCCCATGGAAGGGGGGTCCTAGAGAACTGGGAGGATTCTCACAAGGTTCTACAGTTGTAAGATCTTTAGGTATTGTTAGGTTAGAATCCGATTCATGCTATTTTAGGGGACTAGAATGGAACTATACCCTATGGTAGAGAGGTTGAGCGGTGCATCCCTCTCATTCCCCATTCTCTTTGAACCAAATGTAAAAAGGGTCTACTTTGGCTTGGGTATCTCTGCGTAATTAGGATGTCCAGGACCCGATGCTAGAATGATGTGAGGAGATCTTGACCACTAGGAACCCAGATTTCACGTCGATCCTAGTGGGTTCACAAGCGCGAAGGTTCCATTGCGAGGCAGACTTGGAAAACCCTAGGTGACAAACCCCATAACATTCCATGGCAGTGTTGGGCAGCGTCGCTTAGATTTTTCTCTTGATGGATTGCTAAAAATGTGCTTTGACAGGGCATGTTATAGTTGATATCAGAGCAAACCGACTTATAACATAATCAGGGTAGGAATAAATCGGAAAGAGTAAAGTGACGTGTTGAAGATATTTTTTTTCACTCACTTATGGATTATTGCTACTTCCAAATCTACGAGGCATGGAGCAGGTTCCTCGTATTTCATATCATGTTCAAGATGACTATGAACTCTTCAAGTTATTGCACATCATCCAACATGATGGGGATCTTAGATTGAATCTACAAACCCTCACCGCTGTATGTGGAAAGGCGCTGGACTTGGAGCGCCGATTATTGCTACATAGATGCCAACCGACTTGCCTATCTTCAAAATAATCTGAAGAGTATAAAATGGTTGGAAGTCTTGAAGATCATCAAGTTATTCATCTTCCATGAGGCACGTGTGAACTCAATCCTGCACATCAAACGCCGGCAAGTAGAACAAAATTGCTATATCTATGACGAGGTGGTCAAAGTCTTGCTAGTAGACAGAATTAAAGTAATGGGAAAAAACAAACGTCATGGCTAAATCCAATAGGTAATTATTAACCTGGCGTTGATGTATCTCTTGAAAAGAAAATTGTCTCAGCCAATCTCTATCTATTCCCGAATAATTGTACTTAAGGCTTACGCTTCTTTATGGTTATACAAGAATTCTATGATTATTCAATTTGTTCCACAGTAGTGATGGAGAATAATGTGCACATTGATTTAAGTTGTGTAGAGATGTGTAAATGGAATCCTAACACAGAAAGTTTAAATTGGTAACTAGATACAACCCTAAACGCAGAACCAGAACCCTACTTCTGCACTAAGCCCGACGGAGGCACAAGAGAAGAAGTTTCTTTTCAAACAAAGTAACCCACCGGAATTTGATGAAAAAGGGAAGACTGTTGAAGCCGATAATGAAATATGGATTGAATCCATGGACGATTATTTCAGTGCAGTAGGAATGGTACTTGTGAACTAGGCCATGATTGCCAAGCTCAAGATCAAGCTCATCGACGAAGCTAGGCTGTGTTGGAAGCAATGGTGTAAAGAACAAGCAATCACAAAAAGCACAATAACTTGGGATAAGCTAAAGGAAGTAGTGCAGGGAAGGTATATGCCACTTGCATACAGAACTGAGAAGATGAATAGTTCTTCAAGTTGAAACAATTGGGCCTGTCTCTCGAGGCGTACTACTCGAAATTTGTCTCCTTGCTAAAATACTCCCCGACAATGAGTATCCCCCAACAAGTCTTGAAGTTTTGTACTGATGGGCTTAACCCACCAATGAACACTTGGTTGGAATCAATGCGTCCTTTGAATTTGCAAGATGCATTGATAAGAGCGGGACCTATTGCCCAAGAAGTCAGTCCAGACCTTGGTCTCACAAATACCAAAATTCACGGATGTTGAAAGCTCAAATTAAAAGGGCACAAGGACAGAGTCAAGGCCAACAGAAGACGTCGAGAGCAAAAGCAATCAACGACACTGTCCACACTCAAAGAAGTGATCAAAGCCTGTGATGTCTCCACTGCAATGAACGTGGGCAGTTCAAAAGGGAATGTCCCAAACTTGGTGGAGATTGCCATCAAGGAAAATTCAATGGCCAAGCCAGAGCTACTCGTGGTCACGGTTGTGCAGCATTGGGAAGGGCAAAAACTTCCAATATCACCACTAAGGGAATCAATAAAGAAGAAGACCCGTCCATGGAAACTGAGATTGAGAGGGCATCCATTCATGCCGCTCTCCATAAAAAGAGGCCGAACCGCTAATTTTCAGTGATCCAAACACCATCGAATTACCAAAGTAAGAAATTCAAAACCCTGATTGACTGTGGCAACACTCATTCTTTCATTTCACTAGCTTATGCAAGAAGGTTAGGGATGACCACTGTAGCTGCACCTACTTTGCTTGTCGAACTAGCGAATGGGTGAGAAATCACTTGCATTAGTCAAACTGCTAAGGTAAAATTCCTACTAAAAAATGAGCCCACATCTGTTAAGTTCAGGGTAATGAATTTAGGAGTCCATGAGTGCCTACTCAGGATGGATTGGCTAATCCCCAATGATTCTCACATCCATTGTGGAAATGGTCAAGTCTCCTTTCGGAATCCTAAATGTGAGCTAGCTACAACACAAGGAAGAAGCACGTAAACCAAAGATCTAGCTAGGTAAGGTAACATGAATAGTTCAAGGAATAAGGAAAGGGTTACCCGTCTATGTGATCAAGCTAAACAAGTTAGAGCAGGCAGAGGACTCCGGTGAAGAACCATCATGGTTAAAAGAGTATGTGGATGTGTTTTTGGAAGAATTGACAGAATTACCACTACCTAGGGTAATTGACCATGAGATTAAGCCAATACCAAGTGCTGCATTGGCTGCAAAAGGCCCTACAAGATGTCTATTCTTAAATCTATTGAGTTAAAAGAACAACTCAAATAGCTATTGGAACAAGGGTACATATGCCCTAGCAATTCTCTTTGGGGGGCTCTAGTCTTGTTCCAAATGAAGAAGGATGGTACACTTTGCCTTTGCATCGACTATAGAGGGCTGAACCAAGTAACTATAAAAAATAAATATCCTATTCCAAAGATAGATGAGTTAATCGATCGATTGTAGGGAGCAAAAATATTCTCCAATACTGATATGAGGTCAAGGTACTACTAGATCCACATCAAGGATGAGGATATTCCGAAGATGGCATTCAATACTAGATATGGTCATTTTGAATTCATAGTAATGTCTTTTGGATTGACTAATGCCTCTGCCACCTTTAACAAGCTAATGTAGGACATTTTTAGACTGTATCTTGATGATTTTGTGCTTGTCTTCTTTGATGATACCTTGGTTTATTCCAAGGAAGAGGAGGATCATGAATCCCAAGTTTGCATTGTCCTTGAAACCATGAGGACTCATAAGCTCTATGCTAAGAAGAAAAAGTGTACCTTCCTCAAGAGGCAGATCGAATATCTTGGATTTATTGTGTCAAATGAAGGAATCTTTGTAGACCCTACAAAGGTTAAGGATGTCCAAGAGTGGTCTCCGCCAACTACTATTAAAGAAGTGTATAGCTTCCTTGGATTAAAAGGTTGGTACATGATCTTCATTAAGGACTATGCCTTAATCGTAGCACCCCTCACAAATTTGTTGAAAAAGAAGGTTTCCATAGTGTGGACGCCCACAAAACAATCAAGTTTTGATCAACTCAAGCGTAGCTTGGTGACAACACCAATTCTGAAACTCCCTGACTTGAGCAAAGAATTTGAAGTTATTATGGATATTAGCTCACTTACACTAGGCTATGTACTAATGCAAGAAGGTCATCCTATAGCCTATTCCTCGAGGAAGCTAAAAACCCATGAAAGGAATTATGCCACCCATGACCTAGAGTTGCTAGCAATTATTCATGCTCTCAAAATTTGGCGACATTACTTGCTTGGTAACAAGTTCTCTTTGGTCATGGACCATAAGAGCCTCAAATGGATCTTCACACAAATTGACCTCAATATGAGACAACGCCGTTGGATTGAGGTTCTACAAGATTATGACTTTGAGATCAGTTACTAACCCGATGTGGTCGTTGACGCCTTAAGTCGCAAGGCAGTCCTCAGCTCTCTTATCATGGAGGAACCCTCAATGGCGGAATCATTGGCAACTATGGTGTCAATGCCTAGTAACCCTATCCTTGAATTAGCTAAGGAGAAAGCTAGCCATGACCCAAAATATCTAAAGATAAAGGAGATTTGGAAAGGGACCAAAACCCCAGACTTAAGGTCAACAAAGCATTCAAATGCCACCTTTTCAAGCATTGTATGGGCATGATTGTCGTACTCCATTGAATTTTTTAGATCCTACCTTAAGGGTAGAAGCTTCCAAGAAAATGCTTGAGGAAATGGATGAGCAAATCAAGGCCATTAGACAAGACATTAGAGCAGCCAAGGATAGGCAGAAAGCCTATGAAGTTCTAAATAGACAAGAGCGACTCTTCAAAGAGGAAGATATGGTTTTCATTTGTGTACGACCCAACAAGAGTTCCTTATCATTGGGAGGATTTTAAAAATTGAGTCCAAGGTATTGCAGGCCCTACAGGATCCTCAAGTGCCTAGGGCCCAGTGCCTACAAACTCCAATTCCTTGAGAACGTAAAAGTTCACCATGTATTTCATGTTAGCCTACTAAAGAAATATGTATCCAATCCTAGCCATGTAGTTAATGATCAACAAGTTGTAATGCCAAGCCAAGGAGTCCTTGAGCTCTGGCTAGAGCTCTCGCTAGATAGAATCTTAAACATTCGGGAAAAGAAATGAGGAATAGAACCCTAAAGAGTACCTAATCCAGTTGAAGACTATCTAAAGCTCTCGCTAGCTAGAATCTTAAACATTCGGGAAAAGAAATTGAGGAATAGAACCCTTAGAGAGTACCTCATCCAGTGGAAGGACTATCTAGAGAATATGCCACATGGATTGATGAAAGTAATCTCAGCCAACAATACCCCCAATTCCTTTCGAGATGAGGACATCTCAATTCCTTAGGGGGGGAAGTGCAACATTTCTGCCGTATGATCTCCCCCAAATTAAATGAATTTTTTTAATTGAAAAAAAGGGAATAAATCCCCCTACTCACGTCGCCACAACTGGCGGTGTACAACGGGGGGCTATCGTGTATCAACGGGGGAGGGGGGTGCCGTGTGCCATTGGTGGAGGCAAGGGGGCTATCGGGTGCTATTGGAGGATGTAGGGGGCTGCCCTGTGCTGTTGGAGGAGGTAGGGGGCCTGCCACGTGCCATTGGAGGAGGGGGAGGGCCTCCATACCTTACCCAAGCTCCCCCCCTTTATAAAAGGGCCATGGGCATTGAAGAGTAGAAGCGGAGGATCATTGCTGCCCAACTAGTGAGTGGAGAGAGAGTGAGGGAGAGAGTAAGAGTAAGAGTAAGAGTAAGAGAGAGAGAGAGAGAGAGAGAGAGAGAGAGAGAGAGAGAGAGAGAGAGAGAGAGAGAGAGAGAGAGAGAGAGAGAGAGAGAGAGAGAGAGAGAGAGAGAGAGAGAGAGTGAGTGTGTGTGTGTGTGAGGGAAAGAGAAAGAGAAGAGAGAGAGAGAGAGAGAGAGAGAGAGAGAGAGAGAGGAAAAGGGAGAGTAAGAGAAAAGAGGGAAAGTAAGAGAGAAGAGAGAAAGAGAGAGAGAGAGAGAGGGAAAGGGAGAGTAAGAGAAAAGAAAAGGAGAGAGAGAGAAATTTCTCTCTCTTTGAAGACTTTCGAGCTTGCTGTCTTTCTTTTCCCCCCTCTTCGGGAGGGTTCTCATGGACAATTTCTCACAACAAATTCCCTCCACAAGGAGTCATCTCTCTCGTAACTTGGGTGTGTAGCCACGAAGGAAAAACAACAAGTATACGATGTCTCCCAAGCAAAGTAAAGTCCAATCGAACGTGAATCCCGCTTCAACTGATGGAGCGTCTACGTCACTTGATAATCAGCTCCGTTCCATAAATCCTACCCTGATGGGAGGCCTTAAGAACATAGGCTGACTTCATTGGGAAGGGGGAAGTATTTGGCAAAAGTCTATGATAACTAATCACCATTTAGGTTGCATCATTCTATCATGTTGGAAATTGTGTTTATTTGCACTTTGGCATGTTTTGAACGAATAAATTACATGAAAGATTTTGCATTCATGCACGAAAAAAATATTGATTGTGCTCGTAATGCTTTAGATTATGTACTAACATTGGCATGCTTGAAGGTACTGAAAAATGGGTTGATAGGACACTTGTGCATATTCGTCATTAAGTGGAAATCATACTTTTTTTGCGTAAAAAAATTGGTTAAACTGAAAAGGTAGGGGTAAAATCTTGAATCAACTCTATGAGAATTGTGAGTGCTACAATAATGGGTTAAGTATGTTCAGATCATTATTACAATAAGCCAGGTTTTGGGCTCCTATAAACCTTTAGAGAGATGTAGCTTGCACATGCATTAGGCATAATGACTTCGTGTTCCTCATATAAAAGACAAACCTTTATTTATAATTTGCATAACTGCATTGAAAAGAAATTCCCAAGAGTAGAAATCCACATTGCATCATCGTCCTAGGAAAGACTTGCAGGTGTCATGGACAGTTTCAACAGCACTGCTACTAGCGATTCATCTTAAAGATAGTTATAATACACGCATATGAAGCATTAACCTTATTTTCTCAGGTAGTTCAATGATATAAATCCTATATGGAGATTAACTTGACTTATTTAGGATTAAAGGTAATTGAGCTAATCTATTATTACTACATGAGTGGACCATGAGACAAGTAAAACACTCACTGGCCTCTATTCCAAATCTAGCCTCGATAAAGCCAAAATAACCTTGAAGATATAACCTTTAACCATGATGCAATATGTCATTAATACAAGAGGTTCGAGTGTCATTTCTTCCAATGACAAGAACCCTAGATTAAAGACTAGCAAGCTAGGATAGCTTCCATCCGAGAACTATCAGATATAGATTCGGACCAATTGCATAATTGCTCGCTCCTATCACACAGGAGCTGGGTCAGAAAGAAGGTATTCCATAACCCTTGGAGGATATTGGAAATTTTCACCAAGGCAAGAAGGTCAAATGCTAAGCATCAAGATAGGATCCCCCACCTTAGTAGATGTCTTAAGCACTCACATGCACCTTTGTTTGTGCTTGTAAATTTAGGAACACCGGATTCTAAAAAAAGATTGTGTAATCCCAAACTCATAAATGAGAATAATGAATCAAGTTTAACTTTTGGAGGGCGTGCCAAACCACCCCCAACTGGCCACCAACCCTAGCTAAGGGGGTTCTAAATAGCCGTGACGGGAACATGGACCAAACCCGCCACGAAAGGTCTCTTCGTGGATTGGTTTGAACGTAGGAGGATGCTTGGATGCTAGGGGGGCTCTGGCTATAAATTTCCTACCTCCGGATCCTACTAAAATGATCAGCGTGACTCAGGATAGATTCTCGAGGGGCCCTAGTTACTAGTGCAAGGCGAAAACTTGGTGGAAATAAAGTGCATTCTTACGGATTGCGGATATTGTCCCTTTTGAACAAGATTTGTATCTCTGAGAAATTGCTAATATTAAGTTTACTTCCAAGGAACCTATTTGAATTTGTTTTCACGTCAATGTCATAAGATTACGTGAACGAACCTTGTCCTTTAAAGAGGCTAATTAAAGAAGATGTTTTTACATGTCACACCTAAAAGTGATAGGGATAATTAGATAACTAAAGTATGTCGAATGAGGGAAGTGGGAGGGTGGAACCCCCGACGAGTCTGTCCTACAGCAGTGTGGTCCTAAAGAATTGGGAGGCTTCTCACAAGATTTTACGTCGTTAGACCTTTGAGGTAGCATGGGTTAATTTCTAAATTCATACCGTTTTTGGGGAAAGGAAGGGGATTATTTCCTACGGATAGAGAGGTGGAGCAACGCATCCCTCTCGTTCCTACTTCTCCTTGGACCCAAAGGGGTATGGACCTGATTCGGATTGGGTAACTCCACATATAGTAGAGTGACTGGGAAACCTTGACTAGCAGGGATTCAAGATTCAGGTCGTACCCGCGAACATGCCATTGCGAGGCGGACTTGGGCAAACCTAGGCAACAAACCCCATGACATTCTGTGGGAGTGTTGGGTGGCAACACTTCGATTCATTTCTCGATGGATAGCCAAAAACGTGCTTAGATAGCCAATAGTAGGGCACGTTACATGAAGGATGTAATATCCCTGCTGTGTTTCGTAAAAACCCCCTTTTTATAATTAAATGATTTTTTCAGTGCTGCTAGTTCTGGCAGAGGGAGGGGGAGCTACGGTAGCTGTTGACACCAGGAGAGGACAAGTTGATGTGGTGGCAGTGAAGGTGTGGAGGAAGGCAATGACTATCCCTTCTCTCCCCCTCCACCATATCCTGCATGGTGGCAGTCCACCTGGTCCCCTTGATGGAGATAAGGGGGGCTCCATGCCATGCCATCCCCCCCTCCCCGAATACTACTATAAAATCCCCCCTTAGGCAAGAGAAGAAGGACATTATTATCCCCTACTGTCAGACTGAAAGAGAGAGAGGGAGAGAGAGAAGGGGGAATCTTCTTAGAAGCCTCCAAGATTCCTTCCCCCTCTTTGAGAAGGTTCCCATGGCCGTTTCCCCCCGCCGCAAGGAGTCAACTCCTTAGTAGCCCGTGTGTGAATCCATGAAGGAAAGGCCAAACTATATGATGCCTCCCAAGCAAAGTTGGGTCCAATCGAGCATGAATCTTGCTTCAACTAATGGAGCTACGGGTCAAGGAACTGGAACACTTGGTAACTAGGTGTGTTCCATAAATCTTACTCTAGTAGGAAACTTCTAAAAACATAGATTGACTGCATTAGGAAGGGAGAAGTATTCATGCAAAAATCTATGATAGCTAACCACCAACTAGGTTATATCATAAAATCATGTTGGGAATTGTATTTTATTGCACTATGGCATGTTATAGAATGAACAATTTGCACAGAGATTATGCATTGGTGTACACTGTAATCAAGGAATTTATTAATTTTGTTTGTAGAGCATTAGATTTATGCACTGGCATTGGCATGCTTGAGTGGTATAAGAAACTGAAAAATGGGTTATTGGGTATAAACACTAATTTGACACTCTAGAACTAGGTACCATTACAATGTCAAGCCCTATGAACGGGACGGTAAAGCATAGTCATCATTAGAAAGAAATCATACTTTTGCATCATGTAATTTGCATAATTGGAAAGGTAGGTGTAAAGGCTTGAATAAATTCCATGATGATCATGAGTTTTCATGAATTGGTTGAGTATCTATGTGTTGTTGCAACATGAAGCCGAGTATTAGGCTCGATTTTTTTTGCAAATGCAACTTAGGTTACTAATATATAAGTATGCAAGATCGTGTAAGATGATGGCATCTTGTAAACCTTTAAAGAGAAGTGGCTCGCATTTGCGCTAGGCATGATGATTTTGTGTTCCTCGAACAATGAAAAATACAAGTCACAATTTATGATTTGCATAAATGCATTGAAATGAGTAGAAGCTCCGCATTGCATCATCAACTTAGGAAAGACTCGCATCGAGATTTGCGTCTCATCATGGATAGTTTCGGTTGCATTACTTGGTAGGGATTCATCTTAAAAGATAGATTTAAGATGTGCATGTGAATTGCTAAACTTAACTGCTTGAGGAAGTTTGATAAATGAAACCCTATATGATATGTAAGGCTAGGGCTTAATTTGACTTATTTAGGGGTTTAATTGCAAATAAGCCAAGTTATTGTTACAATCATAGGTTGACCTAGAGTCAAGTAAACCACTCATTGGTTTCTATCCTACAATTGGCCGTGATAAATCCAAAACACCCTTGGAGATATCATCTTTAACCATAATATAACTCAATGTCAATACAAGAAAACTTAAGTGTCATATCCCTAAGACAAGAACCCCGGACTAAAGGTTAGCAAAGTAGGCCAGCTACCATCCAATGACTAACGGATAGCATAATTACTTGCTCCTATCATATAGAAATGAGGTTAGAACAAGTGTATTGTAATATTTCTGCCTCGAAATATTGAAGACTCGTAATCCGTGCAAAAAGAAAATTAACATAATATCCCGCATCGGTAAATGAGGTGGTTAAAGTGCTTACCCCGCGCGTGCGATAATAAACCCCAACCACGTTGTGGAAATAAGGCCGAGGTTAAAACCCGCAAGGCCGCACGAGAACACCCTTTAAGGGAAAGGAAAAAGGATAATGTTTAAAATTCTACAAATTTTTTTATTATAAACCTCTCCCCCTTAGCCGATGCATGACAGGGGAGAGGAGTGTGAGAGGGAGTGTGAGAACTCCTTGTGAGGTGGAGAGCATGGGGGAGAGAGAAGGCATGCAAAGCATGCCATAGGGGTGGCTATCTCCCCCCCCCACCCTTAGCCTATATAAACTCCCCCTTGGACTTGGGGGGAGGAGAGGGAGGGCCATGCTAACAGAGGAGCACTGCCGTGTCGTACTGCCGCCACGATCTGCCGCCATCACTTGCTGTGCCACGCCGTGCTGCTGCCCGCCTCGTCACCATCGCCCTCACAGTCGTCATCCTCTCCCTTCTCCCAATCAATGGTCCTTTTTGTCTCCACGACCTTATTTGGGAAATAGAAGCATAGAAGCATTTTTTTTTTTGGAAGCTTCTAAAGTAAAGCCTCCATAGCCCCTTTTCACCCGTGCCTCCCCCGGAATTGAAAGGCTAAGTCTCCAAGGCCTTGATCCTACGTGGGGGAGGGAGATAACAGACAGACATCGATTCAATTCGCGGAGTGATTCAGAGGAGAGTTGCTGGGACAGAATAATTGCACCTAATGGCCCCCAAACAAAAGACGCGAGAGGCGCACATGTGGGAGCTGCTACTCTGAGTTCGCATGTGGACAACACTTCGAACCCCAATGTTCAAGTTCTTAGAAGTTTAATCCCGCATAAAAGGAATGCATTGGGTACGTTTAAATTTCATGGGGAAGTTATGAATGCAATTATCCATTCGTCTTACGAGTTTTAGTTGCATGTTGCACTTTGCTTGCATTCCCAAAGTGACAATCCTAAACGCATATTGCATAGGTTAAAAAGGATGAAAATTTGTTTAAATGCATCCTTGTCTTCCTCACAAGAAAGAACAAGCGCATAATGCATTTAGGCAATGATTTCTTAGATGTGATTCGTAGGAAATAATCGTTGACATCCATAGAAATGTTGTCCAAGAATTGCATGGCCTGAAAAAGGAAACCATGAACTTGCCTGTTGCATGCGAGGATGCGTGCATTTTAAGTCGGATTAATTGCCGTAGGACGGATTAAGTCAACAATAGTCTTATGACATTCGCCATGCATGAACTTCTTTTATTGAAGTTGTTTTAGAAAAAGATGCATTCCATGTTAAAGCCTGAATTCAATTGCATTAAATGAAAGGTTTAGAGGCATAGTTCTTAATGTAAATCTATGTAGGTTTTATGTGAGTTATCCCCCAAATTGTCAATCATCATGATTTTAGCAAGGAAAAGAAATGGTCATTGCAAACCTTATAGTTACATAGAAGTAAAAGTCTATGATTCACATACTTGCATGGAATGTTATATCTTGAATTTATTTATTTGCATCTCTTCTAAGCAAAGTTTACTCTTGTCGCAAGACAATTAGATCATTTTAGGTAAATCGCTTGTATTGGCATAACCCTCAAGGGATTCGTAAAAGCATAACTAGTTGGTACGACGAACACTTCAAAGTGCTAGGTAGGGTTTAGTATGTTAAAAATTCTACTTAGTATCTCACTTGGGATGCCAAGTCAAAACTTCTAATCTCAAAGGTCCTACCCACATTCATGGAATTTTTGGGTTAATTGGACACTCATGCAATAAGGATCTAGGATTTGTACCCTAAATATCAATTAGCCAAAGACTAGACCTCCATATGGATTTAGAAACCTTAGGGCCAAACGTTGTCGGCCTAGTAAGGTTAAGGTTTGGTTGGGTCAAGAGGACTCTCAAAGCCTACATCTTGACCAAATGTATTTATTGACCAAGGAACATCGTTTGATGGGAGAGATGATCCCACAAGTTAGATGCGACACTTGTCTCATGCAACAAGTTGCAACGTCGCATGGCTTTGTGCTTAAATCACAAGATAGATTTGCCACTCCTTGGAACAAGGTTGGCAGGTTTTAGTGCAAATCTAATTTGCAAGAGGATGAGTAGACATCCTACTACATCACCTTTCCATGGGCTGATTTGCCAAGTTAGGGAAGATATGTATTGCTTAGCAAGAAATTGACCAATCAAGTTGGGGCGACGAGGTTGCCCAAGATTTACTGTCTTAATTTGAGGAACCTAAGATGTTGGTTAAATTGGGTTAATAGGGTATAAACCCTGACCCAAGGATAAAAGGGTAAAAGAAGTAACAAAACCCTGGAGGGATCTTGCCAAGTGGCAATTGATCCCGGATCGAATTTTGAATGCATTCAGAGAGATGGATTCATGCCTTAGTAGTTGGCCAAATAAACGACCACTGGATTGATTGTGTTTGTACAATTAGGAGCACTATTTGTACTCTTTGCTCAAGGAACTAAAGATGGAAAATTAATTAATGCTTCAGGTTGAAGGCTTGGAGGGAGAGGCAGCATCAGTTACCCCCAACTGTCTGCCTGACCCTAACCAACGGGGTTGTTAGCCGCACCAGGTACGTGGACCGAACCCTCCGCGAGAGGTCTCTCTGTGGGTGCTACTTAGAGCAGGAGGACGCTTGGGTGCCAGGGGGACTCTTGCCGTAAATCCCTTGCCTCTAGGGGACGCTTGGGTGCCAGGGGGGCTCTGGCTGTAAATCCCTTGTCTCCGAGTCCTGCACGAGAGGTCGATGTGACTCAAGATTGGATCTTGAGGCTTGCATACTAGTCTACGGGCAGAAACTTAGATTAGTAATCACTGAGGATTGCTAGATTGCCTTCGAGAAGATTATGGATTGCCTTTGGGCGGATTATGGATTAGCCTACGGGTTGGATTATATGATGTATTCCAAAGCCTGATCAATAAGATCAATTGTTGAAAAGGAACTTGTTTGACATTGCTTTTCTATGTCAGTGTTTAAGTTACGTAAAGGAACCAATGATTAAAAGGCTAATTAAGGAAGCTGGTTTTTGCATGTCAAACTAAATGTGATAGGTAATTAGATAACTAAAGCAACCTCAAGGAAAGTGCGGTGGATGTGGCCATGGGTCCGTCCTACGGATGGGTGGTCCCGGTTGGCCGAGAACTTTTCTCGAAGGAAATTGACAGCAAGGAATGATGACTTTGAATCTAGGATATTAGAGTCCTAATTTATGCTATTTTAGGGGAATGGAATGAGACTATGCCTTACAGGCAAAGAAGTCGAGCCTTGCATCCCTCTCATTTCCCATTCTCCTTGAACCAAGTGCAGCATGAATCCGCTTCGACCCTAACGTTTCTGCGTAAAGTAGTTTGCCTGGGGTTCGACGCTAGCTACCGTTCTAAGAATTTGACCACTAGGAAAACCCTGATTCAGGTTGGTCCTAGTAGGAACAGCCAAAATGCTTCCGCTTCGTGGCTAACTTGGGAAGACCTAGATTGCAAATCCTGTGACATTCCATGGGAGTGTCGGGCGGCGCATTTTGGACTCTCTTCCCAATGGGATGCTAAGACGTGTCCTACAAATGAACAGGTGGACACGTTACAGGTATTCTCTATCCCTCAGAGGGTCATGGCAACTGTCACCAAAGTAAGAAAGACCCAAGAAGGGTGAACGCTAAGCACTCAAAGGGGGAACTCCACCTTAGTAGATGTCATGAGCATTCGTCTTTACTATTGTTTGTGCTTGTAAATTTAGAAACACCGTCTGTGAATGGATTGCATGACCTTAAACTCACAAAAGAAATTGGAATAATGAATCAGGTTGAATTCATGGAGGGCACACCAAACCACCCTGAGCTGGTCGCCAACCCTATCCAATGGGATTCTAAATAATGGTGATGGGAACATGGATTGAACCCACAACGAGATGTCTCTCCATGGGCTAGTTTGAACGTAGGAGGATGCTTGGATGCCAAGGGGCTTTGGCTATAAATTCCGTGCCTTCACGTTTTACTCAAATGATGTACGTGACTCGAGATGGTTTCTGGAGGCCTTGTTACTAGTGCAAGGGTAGAAACTTGGAGGAAATAAGGCGCATCCTCACGGATTGTAGGAATCATCCTTCTTGGACAAGACTTGTATATCAATTAAGATGCTAATATAAAGTTTACTTCTAAGGAACTTGTCTCAACTATTTCCATGTCAGTGCCACAGGTTACGCAAACGAACCTTGTTCCATAAAAGGATTAATTAAGGAAGCTATTTTTAAATGTCACAGATAAATGTGATAGGACCTAATTAGAGAACCAAAGAATGCCTATTGAGGGAAGCAGGTGGACAGAACCCTCGATGGGGCCGTCCTACGGAAGGGTGGTCCCAAAGAACTGGGAGGCTTCTCACAAGGTTCTACAATTGTACGACCTTTAGGTATTGTTAGGTTAGAACCCAATTCATGACATTTTAGGGGACCAAAATGGGACTATGCCTTACGGGTAGAGAGGTTGAGCAGCACATCCCTCTCATTTCCCATTCCATTTCAACCAAATGTAGCAAGGGTCTGGTTTGGCTTGGGTGTCTCTGTGTAAAGTAGGATGTCCAGGACGCGACGCTGGAATGCTATCAGGAGATCTTGACCACTAGGAACTTAGATTTTAGGTCAATCCTAGTGGGTTTAACCACGAACATTCCATTGCAAGGCAGACTCGGAAAACCCTAGATGACAATCCTTGTAACATTCCATGGGAGTGTCGGGTGGCGTCGCTTAGATTTGTCTCTTGATGGACTGCTAAAAACGTGCTTGGATAGCCAATGGTGTAATATATCAAATGCTGAAAATTCATAAACATCCTATTAAGGTTAATGGGAAATTTTTTTGTCTTCTTCTCCCATCGGCGAAGATGGTCGTGCTGGAGAAGGAGAGGGATATGGAAGGGCCAGCAAGCTCCTCATTGGAGCTTGCTTAGCCTCAATGCCATGCATGCTGACACGAGGGAGAGGGAGGATCCCTCTCCTCCCCCCTATTTAACCAGAAGGGGGGCTGCTGCTGTGGGAAAAAGGGAGGAGGTTGAGCGACGTCGTGTTGCTTAAGGGAGGGGGTTTCCATCACGACTGTGAGGTCAATACCATAGAAGCTACCGAGATGCTTGAAGGAGGTGAAAGGGAGCACGCTGCCGCTGAGTCTGCTCAACGCCGTTGCCGCCCTGTGCGAGTGAAAGAGGGAGGGCCACCTCGTCACCACTTTGCCGAACGAGGCTGTCAACACGCCGCCAGTCACCGTTAAGATTCCCCCTCCCACGTGGAAGCTTTAGAAGCTTCTTGGGGGGGAAGCTTCTAAAGGGCCTCCTTAGCCCCCCTTCTTGTGCCTCATAAAATCCCCCCCCCCCCCCGGATTTTAAAATCCTCCTAAGCCCCTACCCCTTTCCCCTCCCAAAAGAATTAAGGCCTTAAAAGGTCTTATTACCCCTCCCTCAGGATTTTAAAGTTTACTTAGGCTCCCTTTCCTTGGGCTCCCCTCTATGTTTTTATAAACCCTTAAGCCCCTTTTTCGTGGATATTGGAATCCCCCCCCCCCCCCCCCCCCCCCAAGTTTAAACCTTAAGCCCCTTTCACCCCTCGTGCTTTAACCACCTATAAGCCCTTTTTCTTGGGCTTTATAAGTCCCTTTTCCCCCCAAAAGTACTAACGCCTTAAAAGGTCTTATTACCCCCCTCCTCGTGGTTAAACCAAATACCCTTGGGACTTTGGTTTTTTCCGCCACTCGAAAAAGAGAAGAAGAGTGTTGAAGTGCAAGGGAGCGACGGTGGAATTCCAAAAAGGAGTGTAAAGCTGCTTCCACGTCCGAAAAACTACAATTGCGATGCCTCCTAAGAAAGTCCAGGGCGCAACCGTGGGAGGGTCATCTCCTGGTATCCATGTGGATATCTCACCCCAAACCCAGGTTTTCCTTCCTAATTTTTATTTGATATTGTTGTAATTCAAACATGCAAGGTTAATTATTAGAAATAGGATATATTTTCGTCCTAGTTATTCACGACGAACGAACTTAGTCATCAATACTTTTAAATGAAACATGCAAATTAAGAAAGCATAAACGCATTTCTAGCAAATAGCTTATGCATTGAAATGAATTATAAGACTAGATTATTATCCATTAAAATAGTATACTTCGGTTAAGCCTATAAGTATAAACTGCATCTCGCACTATTAACCCATATCGCAATGAATCATCATGGAAAGTGCAAAGCATGAAAGGATTCTTACGATGCATAAACTCTATGAAATTATCATTGTCAACTGCATAAATTAGCAAGAAAAAGGTTGCTTATTTAGCATGAATTTTGTTTGCAAAGAAAAGGGAAGATTAGTTGAAATTAACCTAACCTATGCCTGGACCTCAAACCGATAAGTTAGGGTTGAAAAATCAATTTATGCATAGTCAAAGAATCATGTGGAAGTAATTTTGAAATTATCTTTTAGAGTTAACCAAATTGGCATAAAACTAAAACACCTAAGCCACGGAGTACTCGTTCAGAATAAGTTAAATTCCAAGAAACGCGTATACCTTAAATACTTGCCCACATTCACTGAATGTAGGGACATCGTAATGTAATCGTAAAGTGAGCTAGGGTTTGTCCCTAAGAATCTTACAAGATGAAACTTGGAAACCCTAAGTCTAATGACGTCAGCCTAGTAACTTGAAACAGATCGTTTTGTGACTCCATAGACTCATAGTTCGATGCAGCACTTGCGTAACAAGTGCGGAGTCATATGATCTTGTGATTGGACCACAAGGGGATGGCCAAGTTCTCGCAATGAAGTTGGCATGTTATTACACAAGTTATCTTGCAAGAGGATGAATAATCATCCTAATTTAATGTTCTTACACAAGTTTGATTGATTCGAAAGGAAGGATTCATTCCTTAGTAGTTTGCCAACAAAAACGATCAATGGAAATGTTTATGCTTGCTACAGATTCTAGAGCATTATTTTACTTTGTTTGATCAATGAATTAAAAGATAAATGGATATCGATACTTCAGGTTGAAGGCTTGAAGGGAGAGGCAGCTTCAGTTACCCCCGACTGCCTGCTTAACCCTAACCAAGGGGGTTGTTGACCGCATCGGGAATGTGGACCAAACTCGCCGCGAGAGGTCTCTTCATTGAGCGCTACTTGAAGTAGGATGATGCTTGGGTGCCAGGGGGGATCTGGCTGTAAATCCCTCGCCTTTTAGGTCCTGTACAAGAGGCTAACGCGACTCGGGATTGGATCTCGAGGCCCTCATACTAGTCTACAAGCGGAAACTTGGATTAGTGATCCCTGTGGATTGCTGGATAGCCTTCGAGTGGATTGTGGATAAGCCTACAGGCTGGACTCTTTGTATTTCAAAGATAAATATGATAACCTGTTAATAAGGAAATTGTCTAATATTATTTTTCTATGTCAAGTGATAAGATTACGTGAAAGAACCAGTGCCTAACGGGTTAATGAAAGAAGCTCGTTGTTACATGTCCAACTAATGTGTTAGGTAATTAAAATAACTAAAATAACCTAAGGAAAGTGCGGAGGATGGGCCATAGGTCTGTCCTATGGATGGGTGGTCCCGATTGGCCGGGAGCTTTTCTCAAATCACGATGGACAGCAGGAAGATCGTCAAAGAACACGAGCAACAAGAGCGTTGACCTAGAGTTATGATTAAACCCGATTTACGTTGTTTTAAGGGAAGGGAATGGGACTATGCCTTATGGTAGAGAGGTTGAGCTTTGCATCCCTCTCGTTTTCCATTCTCCTTGAACCAAGTGCAGCGTGAATCCGCTTCGGACCTGGCGTTTCAGCCTAAAGTAGTTCGCTTGGGTCCAACGCTAGTCGCTGTTAGGAAATGACCAATCAGGAAAACCCTAATTTAGGTCGATCCTAAGTGGAAACAGTCGGAATACTTCCGCTACGTGGCAGACGAGGAAAGCCGTAGATCACAAACCCCATAACATTCCATGGGAGTGCTAGGGGAGCTTTCTAGACATCCTTTCTGATGGACTGCTAAGACTTGTCCTGGATGATACTAGTGGACACGTTAGAGTTGGTATCCGACCAACAATGGCATTGTTTTTATAAAATCTTAATAAGTTGAAGTAAAGCAAAGCTGTCCAAACATTTCCTTACCTTCAATATTGTCTTGCAGAATTACGAAGCATGGAACAAGTTCTTAGTATTTTGAGTCATGTTTATGACTGCAATGCATTCTCCGCATTATCGACAAAGGGTTGGAATGATGAACATCCTGGAGCAAATCTATAATCCATCACCCTTGTACATGGAACGAAGATGGACGGGTGCCTCAGGAATCTACTATATAGCCGCCCACCGGTTTGCTTATCTACAAACCAACCTAAAGAGGATCAAGTGGTTGGAAGACCTGAAAGTCGTGAAGCTGTTCATTTTTGTGGAAGCTCATGTAAACTCAACTTTACATATTCGAGGTCGGAGGGTTGAAAATGAACTCATATGTATATGAGGAAGTAACACGTGTAATCCCCGCCGACAGGATTAAAGTGTTGGGCCGCCATGAGAAGAATGGATTCCAATGAAAAGGATATCCTGAACTTCCAATGATTTACCAATTCCTGAAGATCCATGATCTGAAACCATACTACTATATAGTTCCTGTAGATAAATGTAATACAACGTTGTTCTCCCCAAACTAAATGTAACAGTTGGCTTATCATCGCAAGAAATGTTGTATTTCAAAAGGACTATGCCCATATAAATACAAATAATACTTCTTTCTATCAATGTGTGATTGTGCAAGTAGCTACATTGCTTACGTAATAGCAAAATTGAAGATGTAATGTAAATCAATAACGATTATCGTATAATAATGTTAAGAAACCTTTATTCCGGCACAATCCCAGGTACAGGTTCCTAGTTCACCTCCTACATCAAGTACTGCTGTAATCCAGGAGAAGAAGTTTCTTCTCAAGCAAATCAAGCCGCTCGAGTTTGACGGGAGAGGCAGGTCCGTCCAAGCAGATGCTAAAATTTGGATTGAATCCATGGAGGATTACTTCGAAGCAGCCGGTACTGCACCCGCCAATCAGGCTATGCTCACTAAGCTAAAGCTCACCATCGAAGCCAGGCTTTGGTGGAAGCAATGGTGCAGGGATCAAGGGATCGCAGAGGGATCCGTTACCTAGGAGAAGATGAAGAAAGCCGTGCAATGAAGATATTTACCACCTGCTTATTGCACACAGAAAATGAATGAGTTCTATGCGCTAAAACAGCTAGGGCTCACGCTTGATGCATACTATTCTAAATTTGTCTCACTTCTTGAGTATGCACCGCAGATGGACATGACACAGCAGGTGTCCAAATTTTATGCGGGTTTAAATCCACTAGTCAATACCCGTCTCAAATCCATGCGTCCATCAAATCTTCAGGACACACTCATTCGAGCGGCACCTATAATTTAGGAGGTGCAGTCTAGACCAAGGGGTAACAAAGCTTGGTTTTATAATGACCTGAACAGAGGAGCATTCAGACCTCAGATAAAGAGAGTTCAAGGTTATAATTAGGGACAAAGAAAGAAAGCAAGGACAAACAACGCCAACAACTTTGTTCCTACTCAAAGTAATGGCCGAAACCTCCATTGTTTCCATTGCAATGAGCCCAGTCACTTCAAGAGGCAATGTCCTAAGCTTGGTGGAGGACATCGCCAAGTACCTTTCCAAGGAACGGGTCGTGGTCAAGGAGCCACTACTCGAGGCAGAGGAAGAACCACCTGCATTGCCAATAGGCAAATGTGCGAAGAAGAAGAATAAGAAGATCCGACCATGGAAGCTGAATTTGAAAGGGCAACAGTCCATGCCGCTCTACACAAGAAAGGGCCAAATCACCAATTCTCGGTGATTCAGACACCGTCGGGCTATCAAGGTAAAAGTTTCAAGACCTTGATTGATTGTGGCAGTATACATTCCTTTATTTCACCAGCATGTGCAAAAAGATTAGGAATAGCCACAGTAGAAGCACCAACCCTGCTTGTGGAATTGGCAAATGGTCATGAGGTTACTTGTACCAAGCAAACTGCTAAGGTGGAATTCTTTCTGGGAGGAAAGAAGACTTCGGTCAAATTTAGAGTCATGAATTTAGGTATCCATGAGATTCTACTCGGAATGGATTGGCTTAAGCCTAATGACGCCCATATTCATTGTGGAAAGGGTCAAGTTTCCTTTCGAAACTCTGAAAGGGAATTAGTCACAACCCAAGGTAAGGCTGGAGTGCCAAGAATCAAATTGGCCAAAGTATCTCAGATCGTAAAAGGAGTCAGAAAAGGATTATATGTCTACTTGATCAAAGTCAACAAGTTAGATCAAAAGCAAGAGACTAATGAAGGACCTTCTTGGCTAAAGGAATACGTGGACGTATTCCCTGAAGAGTTGATAGAACTCCCGCCTCAAAGAGAAGTGGATCATGAGATTAGGTTAGTACCAGGAGCTACACCAATTGCAAAGAGACCTTATAGAATGTCCATACCAGAAGCAATTGAGCTGAAGGAACAACTCAAGCAACTACTAGATCAGGGCTACATCTAGCCTAGCAATTCACCATGGGGAGCTCCAGTACTATTCTAGAAAAAGAAAGATGGGACACTTCGATTATGTATTGATTACAGAGGATTGAATCAAGCAATGGTCAAGAATAAGGACCCTATTCCTAGAATAGATAAGCTTCTTGATCGTCTTCAGGGTGCAAAGATCTTCTCTAAGATTGATCTCAGGTCAGGTTACTATCAAATAAGGATCAAGGAAGAAGATATCTCAAAGACTACCTTCCATACAAGATATGGGCACTTTGAGTTCCTAGTTATGTCATTCGGGCTTTCGACGACACTTTAGTCTATTCCAAACATGAAGAAGATCATGAACCCCAACTTTGGATTGTCCTTGAGACAATGAGGTCACATAAGCTGTATGCTAAGATGAAGAAGTGTGCATTCTTCGAATGTCAGATTGAATATCTGGGATTCATAGTATCAGCAGAAGGAATCTCAATGGACCCAGCCAAGGTCAGAGATGTGCTTGAATGGCCAATACCAACATCCGTCAAAGAGATACGCAGCTTTCTAGGATTGACAGGATAGTATAGGGTCTTCATTAAAAACTATGCTTTGATTGCAGCACCCTGATGGACTTACTGAAGAAGTAAACTTCCATTGTATGGTCAACTCCCGAACAAAATAGCTTCGACTGATTAAAGCAAAGTTTGGTATCAACACCTATTCTAAAACTTCCAGACCTCAATAAAGAGTTCGAGGTAGTAACTAATGCTAGCATACTTGCCTTGGGGTGTGTACTCATGCAGGAAGGCCATCTAGTAGTATACTCTTCACGGAAATTGAAGAGTCATGAAAAGAATTATGCTATGCATGATCTGGAATTGCTAGCTGTCATCCATGCTCTAAAGCTTTGGAGACACTACCTATTAGGTAACAAGTTTACTCTAGTAACTGACCATAAGAGTCTGAAATGGATCTTTACCCAGAACGAGCTCAACATGAGGCAACGTCGGTGGATTGAAGTGTTGGAGGAGTATGACTTTGAAATCAAGTACCGACTAGGGGAAGAGAATGTAGTTGCCAATGCACTTAGTCGCAAGGCATTCCTTAATTCCCGAATCTTGCAGAATCCATCAACAACTAGATCTCTAGCTACAAAAGTATCTATGCCAAACAACCCGATACTTGAGTTAGCTAGAGAGGATGCATGCCATGATTCGGCCTACCAAACAATGCTAAGGGAGATTTCTATCAAGGGTCAGAATAAGAAGCTACAGGCTAAGTATCATGAATTTTCTATCAATAGTGGACTTGTCTACTATAGAACAAGGCTGTGTATACCAGCAAGCTAGTCACTTAAGTAGAAGATATTGTGGGAAGCTCATGATTCCCCTTTTACAGGACATCCTGGCTATGCCAAGACTCTCAATGCAGTTAGGAAGAGCTACCATTGGGAGAGGCTTAAAGGTGACATTCTCAAATATGTCACCGAGTGTTTGTCTTGTCAACGTATCAAAGCCCAACATGTCATGATGCCAGGGAAACTGCAACCGCTTGACATTCCCCAAATGAAATGGGAATTCATCAGTATGGATTTTGTTGTAGGCCTACCCCAAGTCCAGGGAGGATACAACTCTATCATGGTTGTGGTTGACATGCTTACTAAGGTTGCACACCTTATTCCAGTAAAGACAAACTATAAAGCCTCAAACATTGCAAGATTATTTATCAAGAGATATTCAAGATACATGGGTTATCCAGAAGAATCATTAGTGATTGTGATTCTCTCTTCACATCATACTTTTGAAGAGCTATCTTTGAAGCTATTGGGACTCAACTCTGTTTTAGCACCGCCTACCATCCCCAAACAGATGGCCAAACAGAGCGAGTAAATCAAGTCATCGAGGATATGCTTAGGGCATACTGCGGTCATGAGCCGAAGAGGTGGATTCAATATTTGCCTTTGGTTGAATTTGCCTACAATGCTTCTTACCAACAAAGCATTCAGATGACCCCTTTCCAAGCATTGTATGGTCATGACTGTCGAAGTCCCCTAAACTTTTCAGATCCAACCTTAAGGGTTGAAGCTTCAAGGCAGATATTGGAAGAAATGGATGACCAAATAAAGTCAATAAGACAAGACATCCAAGCTGCCAAGGATAGACAGAACGCATACGCAGATTTGAAGCGTCAAGCTAGAATCTTCGAAGAAGGAGACATGGTCTTCATGCGCGTACGCCCTAAAAAGAGTTCCCTATCCTTAGGAGATTGCAAGAAGCTAATTCCAAGGTATTGTGGACCGTACAAGATCCTCAAGTGCCTAGGACCTAATGCTTATAAACTACAACTCTCGGATAACCTAAAGGTGTTGAGATATCGAGCTCCACTCGTGATATGCCAGGGTGACCGTTGTGCATTTATGTCACCGACGTGTCAGTTGTGCAGATGCGGTTGGTACACCGCTCATGAATAATAGCTAGATGACAGCTATCCTTATTTACTCTAGTTCGTGGCTCAGTTAGTATGCCACCTTAGTTAGTTGAGTTTGGTTTGAGACCCATATATAGGGTTGTTCTATTTCCTTGTACTAGACTTTTTTTTTGGCTTACACAACTAAGAAGAGGAAAATTGTTTTCAGCCTCCACCTTTGTGTGTATTCCCCCATTGTGCAAGCAAGAAAGCTACAAGTGAGACTCCTTCCTTCTCTCCGACAATCTTGACATGGTATTAGAGCCTTGTTCGTGGTAAGGAGCTCAAGAAAGTAAACCAAGTTCATGGTGTTCTGGTTAGCCCTCGGTGACCCTGTTTTTTTTATTTGAGGCCATTTCAAGGCCTGTTTTGGAGGCGGAAGTTTTTTGCACGCACTCATGAAAAGACCCTATTTTATGCTGTGCGACCACTGTTCTACAGGTCGGTGAAAAGTTATTGTAGAAATTGCATCGTATGCTTGTGCGCAGAGACATTGGAAGTTTCAGAATCATCCTTGGTTCCTGTTTATGCAAAATCGTCACTAGGAAGTGACTGTGTGGTCAAATACCACTTTCGCTAGTTTTGCAGATTTGCCCTTGTGAGGGTGAAGCTGTGTTTTTTGCAGTGACAGAATTTTTTGAAGTGTTCTGTAATGGCATCTGATTCTCTTTCACAGATTGTAACTGAAAAGATTGACAAGAACAACTTCCAGGCATGGAAGTTTAGAATGACGAATTTCCTTATGGGAAAAGGATATCGGAAATTTGTTGCAAGAAATGAAGAAGAACCAGCTCTTCCTGATGTTCCCAATCAACAGCAAATGCACGCATTTAAAGCATGGCATGAGAGAGCCAGGAAAGTTATGTATTAGCTGTCTATCAGTATTTTAGACTCTATGATTGTGCATATTCAGGATGCAAGTATGCCAAAGGAGGCATGGGATACTTTGTCAAAAATGTATAGCACAAATACGCAAGCCATGAAAATGCAGCTCAAGCAAGAGTTGCATAATGTGCAAAGAGAAAGTATGAGCATCAATGACTACCACATGAAAGTGAAGAAGATTGCAGATGCACTTGCTTCCATTGGGTCGCCAGTGGAAGATGATGATTTAGTTTCTATGACCTTAAATGGTCTAGGAAAGGATTATGCACAATTTCGGACATCCATTTCAGTTCGTGAAAGATTTCCTGATTTTGAGGAGTTAATTGCTCTTCTAATTTCTGAGGAGCAGAGAAATGGTGGTGCATCTTCTTCAGGAGGAACTTCAAAAGAAGCTGTCTTCTACTCAAATGTTGGAAGAGGTAGAGGCAGCGGTAGAGGAGGCCGATCTGGAGGCCGTGGTAGAAATTAGAATATGTAGTAAACTCAAGAAAACCAATCCTATGGAGGAGGACACGGTAACTCTAGAGGCAGGGGGAGCCAAAGAGGTCGTGGTGGATGGCAAAGAGGCCAAAATGCAAACAGTAATGTTGAATGCTACTACTGTGGTAAAATGGGTCATATGGCTAAAGACTGCTATAAAAAGCAGAATGACATCATGAATGGAAAATTACAACAAGGGAATTATGCATCTTCTAGTAGACAGGGCGATGACAGAAATGAGCATTTGTTCATGGTGCAGCACATGAACAATTCTGTGACAAGTGCAGAAGAAAGCAACGATGTGTGGTATGTTGACTCAGGTGCATCAAACCACATGACAGGTCATGCAGAATGGATGGAGGATGCAAGAAAAATGGAAAAACTAGGATTTGTGGATATTGGTGATGATATTGCACATCCTATTGTGCAGATTGGAAAAATTCCTTTGTCTATGCAGGATGGGAAAAAGAAATACCTGTCCGATGTATTTCATGTCTCGAATATCACCAAGAATCTGGTTTCTGTTGGTCAAATGGTTGAGTAGGGCTTGTAGGTTAGATTTAATCCTCATGGATGCTTTGTTGAGGATATGAAAAATAAAGGTCGCTTGATAGCAAAAGGAAAGAAGAAGGGCAGAATGTTTACGTTGGATGCAGACATGCTTGAATTGAGTGCAGCAATGTTTGCACATGGGACCAGTGTAGCTGCAGATATTGATATCTGGCATAAATGCATTGGTCATGTTAATGTACAGCGACTTAAATCAATGCAGGCCCAAAATATTGTTGCAGGATTGCCTAAATTCAAGGTTGCAGAAATGCATAAGGTATGTGAAGCCTATCAATTTGGAAAATAGGCAAGGAAACCATTTCCTAGACATGTTCAAGAGAGTGAGAAGCCATTGGAATTAATCCACTCTGATGTGTGGACTACTAAAGCTACATCTCTTGGAGGCTGTCATTGTTTTGTCACTTTTATTGATGACTATAGCAGAAAAGTTTGGGTGTATTTTATGAAAAAGAAAAGTGAAGTTTTTGGGTATTTCAAAACTCTTAAAGCTATGGTTGAAAAAGAAACAGGCCTGCAAATAAAATGCCTAAGGTCAGAAGGAGGGGGAGAGTACCTCTCAAATGAGTTTTCAAGGTTCCTGTAGGAGCATGGCATAAAGCAGCAATATTCATGCAGTCATACCCCACAACAAAATGGAATTTCAGAAAGGAGAAACATGCATATTGAAGAGGTATCTCGTGCCTTGCTCAACGAAAAAGACTTGCCAGATTTTTACTGGGCTGAAGCAGTTGCTACAACAGTCTATATAATGAGCAGGACTCCCACTGTAGCAATACATGGGATGACTCCAAAGGAGAGGTATACTAGTAGGAAACCACATATTTCTCATTTGAAAATTTTTGGTTGCATTGCCTATGTACATGTGCCAGATGAGTTGAGATCCAAGTTGGATCCAAAAGCTGAGAAGTGCATCTTTATTGGTTACTCTCTACAGCAAAAAGGGTATAGATGCTATAACCCTTCTACTCGTAAGTTTACAGTAAGTAGAGATGTTGTTTTTGATGAGATGAGTAGTTGGTATAAACCAATAAATGTGATTGATGATGTAGATGCACAAAATGGTAATGCTGCACAGAATTCACAGCAACAGTCACAAAATATTAGTAGACCTGGAGCGTCCTCTAGCAGTGGTTCACATTCTTCGCCATGGACAGGCAGATTGAGATCAGGAGAATCTTCTCAAAGCAATGCAGATAGTGGTATGCAGGTATCACGAAAATGAAAAGAGAAGGTTGATCAGTCCATGTTTGATGTGAATGCAGGTCACTCTTATGTGGATGGTGAATCCAGTGGCTCAGAACAGAGCATTGATGATGAGTTGGGTATTCCTTCTATTGTTACACCTGGAGTAAGGAAGACCAGGGATGTTTTGAGAGCACCTGGGAGTGAACCTACTTTGCGTAGGTCTACAAGAGCTAGGTATCCTGTGGATAGGCTGAAATATAATGGATTTACAGCCATTCACTATGCATATATGGTCAAAGTGATACAGGAACCAGAACCCACTTCTTTTGAGCAAGCCATGGGAAAAGAAAAATGGGAGAAAACCATGGACGAAGAAATGGATGCCTTGGAAGCAAATGCTACATGGGAATTGATACCTTTGCCTAAAGGTAAGAATGCAATTGGCTATAAGTGGGTTTATAAGGTGAAGCACAATGTAGATGGTTTTGTGAATAGATACAAGGCAAGATTAGTAGTCAAGGGGTATGCACAAACATATGGCATTGACTATGAAGAAACATTCAGTCCGGTTGCAAGGATGGAAACTGTAAGAGCAGTCATTGCTATGGCTGCATCAAAGGGATGGTCTTTACATCAGATGGATGTAAAGAATGCCTTCTTGCATGGTGATTTGCAAGAAGAGGTCTATATGGAGCAGCCACCAGGTTATATGCATGCTGTTCATCCTGAGTTTGTTTGTAGGTTGAAGAAAGCCTTGTATGGCCTGAAGCAGGCACCTAGAGCATGGTCTGACAAGATAGGACAATATCTTGTCACTATTGGCTTTCAGATTTCCAAGGCAGATTTCTCACTTTATGTGAGAAAAACAGAGAAATATATTATGCTACTTGTCATTTATGTTGATGATTTGATTATGACAGGTGACAATGATGAAGATATCCTTCATGTGAAAATGCTATTGAAGCAGAAGTTTGAGATGAAGGATTTGGGAGAGCTACGTTATTTCTTGGGCATTGAGGTGATTAGATCACCAAGTGGGATACAGCTCTTGCAGAGGCAGTATGGATTGGACATGCTGTCCAAATATCGGATGATAAGCTGTAAGCCTATTTCAGTTCCTTTGGAGCAGAATGTGAAGTTGAGCATAGATGCAGGTGAGCTTCTGGAAGACCCTACTATGTACATACGCATAGTAGGAAGCTTGATTTATATGACTATTACCAGGCCAGATTTGAGCTATGCTGTTGGATTGGTAAGTCAGTTTATGCAGGCTCCAAGGAAACCGCATTTGGATGCGGCTAGATGCATACTCAGGTATGTGAAGTCCACATTGCAGTATGGACTATTTTATGAGACTGGGGTTCAAATACAGTTGCATGGATACACTGATGCTGATTGGGCTGGTAGCATTTCTGATAGACGATCTACCAGTGGATATGTGTTCTCTTTTGGGAGTGCTGCAGTCACTTGGAGCAGCAAGAAACAGCCTATAGTTGCCTTATCCAGCACAAAGGCTGAGTACAGGGACGCAACAATGGCTGTATGTGAGGTAGCTTGGTTGCATAAGCTACTTTATGATATGCATCAGCCTACAGATGGGCCAGTTGTCATTTATTGTGACAACATGAGTAGTATACACTTGGCAAATAACCCAGTCTATCATGCTAGAACAAAGCACATTGAGGTGCATTATCACTATGTGCGAGAGAGGGTTTTACTAGGTCTTATTGATCTAGTTTATGTCAGCACAGAGGATCAGGTAGTTGACATATTCACGAAGGCATTGGGCGTAGAGAAGCTGCGCAAGTTCAGAGACCTGCTTGGTGTGCAAGAATTGGGATTGAGCTTGAGGGGGAGTGTTGAGATATCGAGCTCCACTCGTGATATGCCAGGGTGACCGTTGTGCATTTATGTCACCGACGTGTCAGTTGTGTAGATGTGGTTGGTATACGGCTCATGAATAATAGCTAGATGACAGTTATCCTTATCTACTCTAGTTCGTGGCTCAGTTAGTATGCCACCTTAGTTAGTTGAGTTTGGTTTGAGACCCATATATAGGGTTGTTCTATTTCCTTGTACTAGACTTTTTTTTTGGCTTACACAACTAAGAAGAGGAAAACTGTTTTCAGCCTCCACCTTTGTGTGTATTCCCCCATTGTGCAAGCAAGAAAGCTACAAGTGAGACTCCTTCCTTCTCTCCCACAATCTTGACAAAAGGTTCATAATGTATTCCATATCAGGTTATTGAAAAAGTATGTACCTAATCCTAACCATGTACTCGATGACCAACAAGCTGTAATGCCCAGTCAAGGAGTCCTTGAACTAAGACCTGACAGGATCTTAGACATTAGGGAGAGACAATTAAGATCCAAAACCTTGAGAGAGTGCCTCGTCTAGTGGAAAGATTATTCCGAAGAGGATGCCACTTGGATAGATGAAGGCACACTCAACCATCAATATCCCCAGTTTATCTCGAGATGAGGACATCTCGATTCCTTTAAGGGGGAGAGAATGTAATATATCAAATGTTGAAAATTCATAAACCTCCTATTAAGGTTAATGGGAAATTTTTTTGTCTTATTCTCCCGTCGGCGACGGTCGTGCTGGAGGGGGAGAGGGATATGGAAGGGCCAGCAAGCTCCTCACTGGAGCTTGCTTAGCCTCAATGCCGTGCATGCTGACACGAGGGAGAGGGAGGATCCCTCCCCTCCCCCCTATTTAACTAGAAGGGGGGCTGCTGCCGTGGGAAAAAGGGAGGAGGTTGAGTGTCGTTGTGTTGCTTAAGGGAGGGAGTTGCCATCATGACTGTGAGGTCAATACCATAGAAGCTGTCGAGACACTTGGAGGAGGTGAAAGGGAGCACGCTGCCACCGAGTCTGCTCAACGCCGCTGCCGCCCTGCGCTAGTGAAGGAGGGAGGGTTGCCTCGTAACCATTTTGCCGGACGAGGCTATCAACATGCCGCCAGTCGCCGCTTAAGATTCCCCCTCCCACGTGGAAGCTTTAGAAGCTTCTTGGGGGGGGGAGCTTCTAAAGGGCCTCCATTGCCCCCCTTCTTGTGCCTCATCAAATCCCCCCCCCCGCCCCCGGTTTGAAAATCCTCCTTAGCCCCTTTCTTATGGACCTTGGAACCCTTTCCTTCCCCTCCTGTGTTTAAAACCATCACAAGCCCCTTAGCCCTTTACCATGAATGTTGAAACGCCCCTTTCCCCTCCCAAAAGAATTAAGGTCTTAAAAGGTCTTATTACCCCTCCCTCGGGATTTTAAAGTTCACTTAGGCTCCCTTTTCTTGGGCTCCCCTCCATGTTTTTATAAATCCTTAAGCCCCTTTTTCGTGGATATTGGAATCCCCCCCCCCCCCCCCCCCCCCCCCCCCTTCGTGCTTTAACCACCTATAAGTCATTTTTCTTGGGCTTTATAAGTCCCTTTTCCCCCCAAAAGTACTAAGGCCTTAAAAGGTCTTATTACCCCCCTCCTCATGGTTAAACCCATTAGCTGTTCCTTGCCCTTTTCAAAATACCCTTGGGACTTTGGTTTTTTCCCCCCACTCGAAAAAGAGAAGAAGAGTGTTGAAGTGCAAGGGAGCGACGGTGGAATTCCAAAAAGGAGTGTAAAGCTGCTTCCACGTCCGAAAAACTACAATTGCGATGCCTCCTAAGAAAGTCCAAGGCGCAACCGTGGGAGGGTCATCTCCCGGTATTCATGTGGATATCTCACCCCAAACCTAGGTTTTCCTTCTTAATTCTTATTTGATATTGTTGTAATTCAAATATGCAAGGTTAATTATTAGAAATAGGATATATTTTCGTCCTAGTTGTTCATGACGAAGGAACTTAGTCATCAATACTTTTAAATGAAACATGCAAATTAAGAAAGCATAAACGCATTTCTAGCAAATAGCTTATGCATTGAAATGAATTATAAGACTAGATTATTATCCATTAAAATAGTATACTTCGGTTAAGCCTATAAGTATAAACTGCATCTCGCACTATTAACCCATATCGCAATGAATCATCATGGAAAATGCAAAGCATGAAATGATTCTTATGATGCATAAACTCTATGAAATTATCATTGTCAACTGCACAAATTAGCAAGAAAAAGGTTGCTTATTTAGCATGAATTTTGTTTGCAAAGAAAAGGGAAGATTAGTTGAAATTAACCTAACCTATGCTTGGACCTCAAACCGATAAGTTAGGGTTGAAAAATCAATTTACGCATAGTCAACGAATCATGTGGAAGTAATCTCGAAATTATCTTCTAGAGTTAACCAAATTGGCATAAAACTAAAACACCTAAGCCGCGGAGTACTCGTTCGGAATAAGTTAAATTCCAAGAAATACCTATACCTTAAATACTTGCCCACATTCACTGAATGTAGGGACAACGTAATGTAATCGTAAAGTGAGCTAGGGTTTGTCCCTAAGAATCTTACAAGATGAAACTTGGAAACCATAGGTCTAATGACGTCAGCTTAGTAACCTGAAAGAGATCGTTTTGTGACTCCATAGACTCATAATTCGATGCAGCACTTGTGCAACAAGTGTGGAGTCATATGATCTTGTGATTGGACCACAAGGGGATGGCCAAGTTCTCGCAATGAAGTTGGCATGTCCTTATGCAAGTTATCTTGCAAGAGGATGAATAATCATCCTAATTTAGTGGTCTTTCTTGAGTAAAGAAGATTGATTGGAAACTAAAGACCAGCCGATAAACTGAAGTAACCAATGAATGTAAGGTTTGACCAAGTTGGGTTAAGAGGGTACGCCCTAACCTAGGATATAGGGGATCTTGCCAAGTTGCAAGTCATCCTGGATCGAGTTCTGGTTGCATTCGAAAGGAAGGATTCATTCCTTAGTAGTTTGCCAACAAAAACAATCAATGGAAATGTTTGTGCTTGCGACAGATTCTAGAGCACTGTTTGACTTTGTTTGATCAATGAATTAAAAGATAAATGGATATTTATACTTCAGGTTGAAGGCCTGAAGGAAGAGGCAGCTTCAATTACCCCCGACTGCCTGCTTGACCCTAACCAAGGGGGTTGTTGACCGTGCCAGGAATGTGGACCGAACCCGCTGCGAGAGGTCTCTCCGTTGAGCGCTACTTGGCGCAGGTGGACGCTTGGGTGCCAGGGGGGCTTTGGCCGTAAATCCCTTGCCTTTCGAGTCGTGCACAAGAGGCTAACGTGACTCAGGATTGGATCTCGAGGCCCGCATACTAGTCTACGGGCGAAAACTTGGATTAGTGATCCCTGTGGATTGCTGGATAGCCTTTGTGCGGATTGTGGATAAGCCTACGGCTGGACTCTTTGTATTTCAAAGATAAATATGATAACCAGTTAATAATGAACTTGTCTGATATTGTTTTTCTATGTCAAGTGATAAGATTACGTGAAAGAACCAGTGCCTAATAGGTTAATTAAAGAAGCTGGTTGTTACAAGTTCAACTAATGTGTTTAGTAATCAAATAACTAAAACAACCCCAGGAAAGTGCGGAGGATGGGCCATAGGTCCTTCCTACAGATGGGTGGTCCCGGTTGGCCGGGAACTTTTCTCAAATCATGATGGACAGCAGGAAGATTGTCAAAGAACAAAGCAACAAAATCGTTGACCTAGAGTTATGATTAAACCCGATTTACGCTGTTTTAGGGAAACGGAATGGGACTATGCCTTATGGCAGAGAGGTTGAGCTTTGCATCCCTCTCGTTTCCCATTCTCCTTGAACCAAGTGCAGCGTGAATCCGCTTTGGACATGGCGTTTTAGCGTAAAGTAGTTCACTTGGGTTTGATGCTAGTTCGTTGTTAGGAAATGACCAATCAAGAAAACCCTAATTCAGGTCGATCCTAAGTGGGAACGGCCGGAATACTTCCGCTACATGGCAGACGCGGAAAGCCCTAGATCACAAACCCCGTAACATTCCATGGGAGTGCCGGGTGGAGCTTTCTAGACATCCTTTCCGATGGACTGCTAAGACGTATCCTGGATGATACTAGTGGACACGTTACAGATGGGCGAGCACGTTAGATCTTTGAATCAGGATTCACAATTTGCACCTATTATTATTGATGAAAAACCTTGGCATTGATCTTTATGTTGATCTTCCAATTGATAGTGAGAATGGTACTTGTTTATGATGCTAATATTTTTGAGAATGGCCTCAATCTTTGTGAAGACCTTGTCTCTTATAGTGATGCCATGTCATCTCCACAAAAGGAACAATGGCAAGAGGCTATGGAAAGTGAGTATGAGTCTCTTCCCTCTAAAGGTATATGGGTTCTAACTGAGTTATCACCTAGACATACTACTATTAAATGCAAGTGGGTTGATAATCAAGAAACTTTCTTACCTGCTATTTGTATTACCAATATTTGGGCCTTGTTAGTTTTTGTTGTTGAGTTTGATTTGAAAGTTCACCAAATGGATGTGAGAACTACTTTTCTTAATGGTGATTTAAAGGAAGAGATATACATGGAGCAACCAGAGGGATTTGTAGTCAAACATAGTGAAAATCTTACTTGGAGACTTTATCGTGCACTCTATGGTCTCAAACAATCTTCAAGAGCTTAGTATCCAAAGATTGATCTTTTCCTAATTAAACAAGGCTTTATCTCTTGTTCTTCAGATCCTAACTTATATATGTCAAGCACTTTAATGATAGTTTTGTTATTCTTGCTCTATATGTGGATGATACCATACTTGTTTCTAACAATCTCAACTTCCTTCAACAAGTAAAGAGGATTTTATCTTTTGCATTTAACATGGTGGATCTTGGAGACATACACTCATATCATAGTATTCAAATTCAATGCTATCGAGAAAAGGGCATTTTATTACTACGTCAAACAAAGTTCATTGAACATATTATTCAAAAGTTTGTTTTGGGTTCTGCAATTCTGTTAGTACTCCTTGTCTTATGAGCTCTAGCAAAAACTCTCACTTTCTACAGAATGATGGACAATTAGTATTTCATCAACCTTATGCTAATCTTATTGGATGTCTTTAATTTGTTGACTTAAATTCTCACCCTAACATTCTTTTTGCTTTAAATTTTCTTGGATAACATTTTATTTCTCCATGCCTTAAAGACTGGAATTTGCATCTAAATGAGTTTCGAAGTATTTGAAAGGCACTAAAAATTTTAGGTTAGTTTATCGATGCCAACACAACTGTAATTCTCTACATTCACTTCAGCTTTTGGGTTATATAGATGGAGATTGGGCAAGCTCTCACTTATCTATGCATTCTATAAGTGGAAATTGTTTCTTTATCAATAGTTATCTTGTTTCTTAGACTAGCAAGAAACAACATTGTGTTGCTGTTTCCACTATAGAGGTTGAATATGTAGCTGCATCTTTAAAGGCTCAAGAGTTATATGGCTTCGACAAGTTCTATCAGATATTGGCCATCCTCCTCTCTCCAACACACCACTTTGATATGATAGCCAAAGTGCTATTATTCTTGCTAAAGACTATGCTCAATATTGTAACAAGTCTAAACATATTGTAGTGCATTATCATTATGTTCAATATGAAGTAAAGAAAGGCACGATCATGATTAAACATTATCCAAGTGATCATATGACTGCATATATATTCACCAAAGGACTCAATGAAGCACGCTTCAATATGATGTGCTGCTTGGAACTTGGAGTTTTCTCAAATTCAATCTTTGGGAATTAATCTACTATGACATTGTAGTGTCATTGTACATACTCCTTGTAGGCACCATACTCTTCACACATGCACATACACCTTAGACCTCTTGGTCATCTTTATACATACATATTTAGTTTCACTTCACATTCACACATTCACTTTACATGCACACAATAATCCTTTCTTGATCGTGTTTGTACATTTTTCTATAGGAGCTCAGGTTTTTCCCTTGTGCTCCCCAAGGGTTTTTTCATCCATAGCCTATAGACTTTTGTTTGAGTGGGGGTGTTGGAGCTATATATAGCTCACCCTATCTAGACTAGGTCTCACCTGTATATATGTAGATTATGATCAATATGAAACAGTCTTTGGGAGTGTACATGGTGTATCTCTTCTCTCCCTCTTGCGCCTCTACATATCTTCTCTCTCTACATCTCAACAAAAGTGAATTAAAAAGTGACTCATCATCTAATGAATGATGGGACCTCTTTTTAGAATGATGAAGATTGGCAAAAGTTCTTGGTATTCCAAGTAATGTTTATCTCTGTGATGGATTCTCTTGATTTTGATTGGGAAGATTGCTCCATGAGAACCTTGGAGAAAATGTATAGTCTCTTCCCACTATATCAAGAGTGGCAATGGATGTGAAGAAGTGTCTACTATTTCATAAATCTGATGGACTTATTTACAAACCCATCTCAAAAGGATTAATTGGATAAAAGACCCTAAAATAGTCAAGCTATTCATCTTTGAAGAATCACGTCTAAATCCTATTCTCAATATAGGTAGAGAGCAAATTCATGAAAGCCACTATCTCCATGATGAAATGCTCCATATTCTCCCACTTGAGTGTGTTGCCAATAATTATTGTAAAGATAGCTTTCTAGATCTTTTCCCTAAAATACAAAATCTTAAATATATTTTTTGAGCCTCCAAACTACAAAATTGTTGATGTATGAGAATTTTACAATTAGAAATGTTATAATCAAAATTCCTAGTTTGATCAAAATAATCTCTACCTAATGTAATAAAAGATCGACTAGCATTATTGCAATTGTAAATAGTGAAAAATGTCTCAATTTCTTATCAAGTTTGTGTACTTTTCATACTAGACTCATGCTCTGAAACTCAAAAGTATGAAATTGAGTATTGAAAACCGTGAGAGAGAGATGAAAGTGGTGGCATATAGAATGTATGTCTAATCTTGTAAGTGTTATTAATCCTAGCCTAACATGCCTTCTATGACTGTACTTAGCCTAGCCAAAATGTAAGACAAAAATTCATTCTAAAGAAAATCATGCCTCTTGATTTTGATGCCAAAGGAAAGGATGTTGAACCTGAAGCATAAATTTGGATTGAGTCCATGGAGGATTATTTTGTAGTTGTGAGAACTACTCCTAATTAGCCTATGGTAGCCAAGTTAAAGCTGATAGGTGAAGCTAATCGACTTTAGTGGAAACAATGGTGTATAGACCAATGGTTTTTCGAATTAGAAACTGTCACCTAGGAGAAGCTGAAGGGGCTGTGCATAGGCGATACCTCCCACTAGTGTACCATGTATTAAAGATGAATGAATTCTTTAACTTGAAATAGTTAGGAATAAGCTTAGAAGCCTACTATTCTAGATTTGGATCTCTTTTTAAATATGCTCCACCCATGGATATCTCCCAACAAAAGTCGAAGTTCTACCATGGATTGAACCCTTCATTTTGGATACTTACCTTGAAGTAATGTGCATATGTAATTTGCAAGACACATTAATTCAAGCTAAGCTAATTATCCAGGAACTTCAAACAAAACCCAAGAGTGGCAAATTTTAGGGATAGAATTCTCCATACAAAGGGTCATGTGGTTATGCCAAAAGGATCTAGGGACAACATGAAGCTGGTCAAAGGCAGAAGGCCAAAATAAATGCAATTGGAAACTTTGTGCCTAAAGATGACAACAATGAAGTACCAAGACGTTTCCATTATAATGAGCTAGGTCACATCAAGAGACAGTGTCCAAAATCAAACCAAACAATTCACAAGGAAATAATGCATGAAAGGATTAGATGTATTATCTTTTAAAAATTGTTGTTTCACAAATATAGTATAAAAATACAATGATCATTGGATTAGGTGCAAAGCCAAGGGCTTTATGTATGCTTAAGTTACTTATTTAATTCCTCATTAAAGTTAGCATGCATTAGTTTCAATGAATGATGTCTAGATAGATATAAATTCTTACTTTTTGTGAATTCATAAATACACATGTTAAATTACATGTGGGTTACAAATTAAAGAAAGGTCACCCATAAGGCTTGCATCAATGAATCTATTTTATTAAATAGATGCTATATTTTGTCTTACTCGTACTCCTGTTCGAAGGCTCGTACAAATGTAAGACCATATGATTTATTCATGCTATTGTCACAACCTTATGAATGCCATAGTTTTACATTACGCATGAATGTCCATGTCAAATGGAACCTAGAAGTACAAATAGAGATCCACCCAAATTTCATAATTAGAATCATGCTAGATAAAGTGGAAGAATGGTTTCAACCATTTGTTGGTTAAATCAAATGAGTCCTAAGCCTAAACATTTATAATTACTATCAAACTCTTACAATAGGGATAATTAACAAAAAGTCAAAGTTATTTACACATAACAATGTACATACGATAGTGAAGACACATAAATCTAGCTAATAGAGGCATACAATGATTTTATTTAAGAAATTGAGTAGTGGAATTTCTATTGGTTGATTGTGACCATTTAAAGAAAATGGTATAATATCATTTTAGTAGTAGATAAATAAAAATACTTTTATTTATGTCTAGATAACAAGAAGGATTGAGCAGTTTACACTTCCCCAAGGGCTACTACTATTGAGGCTCAATTTGAGATGGTCTTGTTCTGCCTATGAGTGATTGACCAATATCTAGGGAAGAAGGCACCATATATGGCAACACATAACTAGGGAAGATCTGATAAAAAAAGGGTAAATTGCAATGGAGAATAAATCTCTATGTGTATGATGGACTGAGCATCAAAGCCCATAAAGTATGGGCAAGAAAGGAAAAGAGAGAGAGAGAGAGAGAGAGAGAGAGAGAGAGAGAGAGAGAGAGAGAGAGAGGGAAGGAGAGAGGAGAATGAGTGAGAAAACATAAGGGGGTGGAGAGAAACAAAGAGAGGGGCAACAAAGAAAGCGAGAGAGAAAGAAAGATAGGAAATGAGAGAGGAAGAAGAAGAAAGGAAAAGGAAGAGAGAACAAGATAGAGAGAATAAACATCAAAGATAACAAAGAAATGGGGAAAGAGGGAGAGAGAGGGAGGGAGGGAGAGAGTAGAATGAGTGAGAAAACATAAGGGGGTGGAGAGAAACAAAGAGAGGGGCAACAAAGAGAGAGAGAGAGAGAGAGAGAGAGAGAGAGAGAGAGAGGGAGGGAGGGAGGGAGGGAGGGAGGGAGGGAGGGAGGGAGGAGAATGAGTGAGAAAATGTAAGGGGGAGGAGAGAAACAAAGAGAGGGGCAACAAAGAAAGAGAGAGAGAGACAGAAAGATAGGAAATGAGAGAGCGAGAAGAAGAAAGGAAAAGGAAAAGAGAACAAGAGACAGACAATAAACATGAAAGACAACAAATAAATGGGGAGAGAGAGAGAGAGAGAGAGAGAGAGAGAGAGAGAGAGAGAGAGAGAGAGAGAGAGAGAGAGAGGGAGGGAGAGAGGAGAATGAGTGAGAAAACATAAGGGGGTGGAGAGAAACAAAAAGAGGGGCAACAAAGAAAGACAGAGAGAAGGAGGGAGAGAGGAGAATGAGTGAGAAAACATAAGGGGGTGGAGAGATACAAAGAGAGGGGCAACAAAGAAAGAGAGAGAGAAAGAAATATAGATAGGAAATGAGAGAGAGAGAATAAGAAAGGAAAAGAAAGAGAGAACGAGAGAGAGAGAGAGAGAGAGAGAGAGAGAGAGAGAGAGAGAGAGAGAGAGAGAGAGAGAGAGAGAGAGAGAGAGAGAGAATAAACATGAAAGATGTAACGTGTCCCCTAGTATCATCCAGGACACGTCTTAGCAGTCCATTGGAAAGGATGTCTAGAAAGCTCCGCCCAGCACTCCCATGGAATGTTACGGGTTTTGTGATCTAGTTCTTCCCGCGTCTGCCACGTAGCGGAAGCATCTTGGCCGTTCCCACTTAGGATCGACCGGAATTAGGGTTTTCCTAATGGGTCATTAGCTAATAGCAACTAGCGTTAGACCCGAGCGAACTACTTTACGTAGAAACGCCAGGTTCGAAGCAGATTCACGTTGCACTTGGTTCAAGGAGAGTGGAAAACGAGAGGGATGCAAAGCTCAACCTCTCTGCCATAAGGCATAGTCCCATTCCGTTCCCCTAAAACAGCGTAAATCAGGTAAGTCGTAACTCTAAGTCATCGTTCTCGTTATTCTTTTTGATGATGATGATCATTCCGTTGCTCTTCGAGATTTTTGAGAAAAGTTCCCGGCTAACTAGCACCACCCAACTGTAGGACGGACCCATGGCCCATCCTCCGCACTTTCCTCGGTTTGTTTTAGTTATGTAATTATCTAACACATTAATTTGACATATAACAATCAGCTTCTTGAATTAACCTTGTTAAGCACTGGTTCCTTCACGTGATCTTATCACGTGACATAGAAAAACAACATCAAGCAAGTTCTTTTAACATTTCATCATTTTATCTTTGAAATACAAGGAGTTCCGCCCGTAGGCTTGTCCATAATTTGCCCGAAGGCTAACCAGTAATCTCTAGGGATTACTATTCCAAGCTTCCGCCCGTCAACTAGTATGCGGGCCTCGAGATCCAATCTCGAGTCACGTTAGCCTCTTGTGCAGGACCCGGAAGGCGAGGGATTTACGGCCAGAGCCCCCCCTGGCACCCAAGCGTCCTCCTGCTCCAAGTAGAACTCAATGGAGACACCTCTCGCGGCAGGTTCGGTCCACTTCCCGGCGCGGTCAACAACCCCCTTGGTTAGGGTCACGCAGGCAGTCGGGGGTAACTGAAGCTGCCTCTCCCTTCAGGCCTTTAACCTGAAGTATAGGTTGTAATTCATAATTCAAACAAAGTCCTAAAATCTCTAGCAAGCACAAACATTTCCATTAATCAACCCAGTTGTATGGCAAACTGCTAAGGAAGGGTTCTTTCTTTTTTTTTAGTGTATCAGCACTCGTCCCGAAGGTGTCTTGTAACTTGGCAAGATCTCTTACATTCCGGTGTAGGGCATACCCAACTTGGTTAACCCTAAGGTACCTTAGATATGCTAGTTTCTGGTTTACAACTTTCCTTATTTAGAAGGATATCCAAAAATACGTCTTTTTGCAAGATAACTTGCGTAAGGATCTGCCGTCCTTAGTGAGGGTTTTTCCCTTTTCTCCTTGTGAATCAATCACAAAATGGTTTCATATATGTTGCGCAAGTCCTGCGATGGAATAATCTGTTTAGATTCTTTAAGCTGACATATGTCAAGCCTAGGGTTTCTTCATTTAAGAACCTTAGGGACAAACCCTAGTTTCTTATCTTTATGAATTTATTGTCCCTAGAGTAAGGAAAGTAGTCAAGTGTTTAGGGTATGAATGTTTCTATGTTTAGATTGGTTTAGTTAGCTTTGAAAGGTAATATTAATCGTCTTGTCACGGTTTTACTATCCTTGTGACAATTTACTTTCCCAATCAATACAGTTTGATTTGGCATATAGCATAATGCCAAGGTGATACAAAGAGCGACAATACTCCTTAGGACAAAAAGGCCTAGCTGTGAAATTGGTGTATACACACTTTATTAGTCCCAAGTCCGCAAATAGTAAGGGAAAAGTGTTAATAGAGTGTCATCCAGCAGTCCCTTTTACATTTTCTTTCCAAATGAATTCGTATATCTAATTTTTATACTTGTTAATTCCTAATATTTAACTTCTGACTCCTTTAAAGTGAACTCATGCCAAATAACAACAATTTCCTTGCTAAGATGTGCAACTAGCAAAGATAACTCCCTAGTAATTTGAGCATTGAAGAAACCTTTCTTGAATTTAGCTATTTACCATGAATCGTTGCGAAAGGGAATAATACTAATGGTGCAAGATATAATTTCTACATTTTAGGAATATATTACTATAGTAAATGGTTAATCTTGCTTGTAATTTTATAATGCTTGATGCAATTTGAAGAAAGCTAAGTTGTATACATTGTCATTCATAAGCTAACTCCTTCGTTTAAAAATAACTCGAACAAATATATCCTATCCTTAACAATTTTTCTTTGCATGATCGACTTAAAACCAAATTAACACCAATAAGAAAAAAACCTGGCTTTGAGGTGAGATATCCACATGGATACCGGGAGATGACCCTCCCGCACCTACACCATGGACTTTCTTCGGCGGCATCATAGTTCGAATGTGAGATAGCCTTTTCCGTTTTCTTCTTGGAATTCCACCGTCTTCTCCTTCCTTTTCTTGATTCCCACTCTTCCTCCTTCACTCCCTCTTTTCACTCCCTCTACTTCCCTTCCTATCTTTTATCTCACGGCTATTTCTCCCTTACGGAATACCATGCGAGGCCATGATGACGAATTGGATTTTTAGGACATGGGAGTGTGTGGACACCGGCTTGTTTGATAAAACTAAGAACACAAAGCTCAACTAAGAGAGCACTTGCACAAAAAGATCTAAAAAGTGAGTGAAGGAATTAATGCAAGAGAATGGAAGTTCGCAAGGTAGCCTAAGGACAAAGTAGGCATATGGGTGTGACTTGAATAGTCTAAAGAGCTAAAAGGGGGGGAAAAAGAACAAGAGCTTAGGGGGGAATTAAAACCCGGGAGGGGGGGGAAAACAAGGTGTGAAAAGGGGGCTTAGGAAGCCCCCTTGGAAGCTTCAAAGCCTTCTGGAAGCCTCACAAAGGCACATGGGAGTTGGAGCTTGGTTTGTGGAAATGGGCTCCTACAAAAGCTCTTGGGAATGGGGGCTTTTACGAATGGAGTTTCGGAAATTGAGGCCTTACGAGGTGCTTTGCGGAAAGGGATCTTACAAATGGAGCTTGCGAGAATGGAGGCTTTATGAGCTTCTTTTAAAACCTCGAGGTGGCCACAAGGAAACAGGGCTTAAGGAAGATGGGAGTTTTCCCTCCCCCATGCGTAGGAAATCTTCCACCAAAATGGGTTCCCTTAACAACTTGGGGTGGCTAGTGGGAAAGGACTTATAGATGGTTTGTGTGAATGGGGCTTATAGAAGCCCCCTTAGAAGCTTCTTAAAAGAAGATTCTAAGAAGCTTCGTAAGGTAAATGATTGGGGAGGAGCTTAATGGGATGGTTGATGACATGGCAGGGAGAAATGGCCATGGTGCAGGTGCATCGGCAAGCTGGCGGAGAATTTGGCACCCTCCTCGACAGGTGGCGGCCCTTCACGCAGCACGGCTGCAGTTACTCGCTGGGAGGCAGCCTCTTAGATCCTTCTACTCCCACACAGCCTCTTCATCCTCAGCTTTTTCTTCCCTCTCACACAGCCTTTCCTCTCCCCTCGCTCAGCAACGTCGCCCCCCCTTCACGGCAGCTGGTCCTCCTTCAAGCTCTCACGGCAGCGTTTGTATCTTCCTCTTGTTCTATGGCGGCCTCTCTCTTACGCAGCAACAACAGACCGTCCTCCTTTCAGCCTACGCCCCCCTCGATTAAATAATGGAGGGGAGGGGGATCTTCCCTCCTTGCATGTAGACACGCATGTCCTCCCTCCCTCCAAAGGCTCCACCAAGGAGCTTAGTAGCTCCTTCTATTCCCCTCCCCCTCCAGCTCGTGAGTCGGCTGGAGGGATAAGGGGGGAATAAAAAAATTTCCATTAACTAATTCATTTTTATTAATGTGGGATATTACATTCTCTCCCCCTTGGAGGAATCGAGATGTTCTCATCTCCAGATAAACTGGGGATATTGATGGTTGAGAGAGCTTTCATCTATCCAAGTGGCATCCTCTTCGGGATAATCTTTCCACTGGACAAGGCATTCTTTCAAGGTTCTAGATCTTAACTGTCTTTCCCTAACATCTAAGATCCTTTCTAGCCTTAGTTCAAGGACTCCTTGACTAGGTATTACAATTTGTTGGTCATCAAGTACATGATTAGGATTGGGTACATATTTTTACAATAGGCTGATATGAAATACATTGTGAACCTTTAGGTTCTCAAGGAGTTGCAATCTATAAGCATTGGGTCCTAGGCATTTGAGGATTTTATACGGTCCACAATACCTTGGACTTAGCTTCTTGCATTCTCCTAGGGATAGAGAACTCTTTTTAGGGCGTACCCAAATGAAGACCATGTCTCCTTCTTTGAAGACTCTTTCTTGACGTTTCAAATCTGCATATGCTTTTTGTCTATCCTTGGCCGCTTGTATGCCTTGTCTTATTGACCTTATTTGATCATCCATGTCCTCCAACATTTGTCTTGAAGCTTTTACTCTTAGGGTTGGATCAGAAAAATTTAGGGGACTTCGACAATCATGACCATACAATGCCTGGAAAGGGGTCATTTGAATGCTCTGCTGGTAAGAAGCATTGTAGGCAAATTCAACTAATGGCAAGTATTGAATCCACCTCTTCGGCTCTTAACAGCAGTATGCCCTAAGCATATCCTCAATGATTTGATTTACTCGCTCTGTTTGGCCATCTGTTTGGGGATGGTAGGCGGTTCTAAAATAGAGTTGAGTCCCAATAGCTTCAAAGATAGCTCTCCAAAAGTGTGATGTGAAGAGAGAATCTCGATCACTAATGATTCTTTTAGGTAACCCATGTAGCTTGAATATCTCCTTGATAAACAATCTTGCAATGTCGGAGGCTTTATAGTTTGTCTTTACTGGAATCAGGTGTGCAACCTTGGTAAGCATGTCAACCACAACCATAATGGAATTGTATCCTCCTTGGACTTGGGGTAAGCCCACAACAAAATCCATATTGATGAATTTCCATTTCATTTGGGGAATGTCAAAGCGGTTGCAGTTTCCCTCGCATCATGACATGTTCGGCCTTGATACGTTGGCAAGACAAACATTCAGTGACATACTTGAGAACGTCACCTTTAAGCCTCTCCCAATGGTAGCTCTTCCTAACTGCATTAAGAGTTTTTGCATAGCCAGGATGTCCTGCGAAAGGAGAATCATGAGCTTCCCATAATATCTTCTGCTTAAGTGACTGGCTTGTTGGTATACACAGCCTTGTTCTATAGTAGACAAGTCCATTATCAATGGAAAATTCTTGATACTTAGCTTGCAACTTCTGATTCTGCTCCTTGGTAGATATTTCCTTTATCATTTTTTGGTAGGTCAAATCATGGCATGCTTCCTCTCTAGCTAGTTCAAGTATAGGGTTGTTTGGCATAGACACCTTTGTAGCCAGAGATCTGGATGTTGATGGATTCTGCAAGATTAGGGAATTTAGGAATGCCTTGCGAACGACTGAGTGCGTCGGCAACTACATTCTCCTTCCCTGGTCGGTACTTGATTTCAAAATCATATTCCTCCAATACTTCAATCCACCCACGTTGCCTCATGTTGAGTTCGTTCTGGGTAAAAATCCATTTGAGACTCTTATGATCGGTTACTAGAGTAAACTTGTTACCCAACAGGTAGTGTCTCCAAAGCTTTAGAGCATGGATGACAGCTAGTAATTCCAGATCATGCGTGGCATAATTCTTTTCATGACTCTTCAATTTCCTTGAAGAGTATGCTACTGGATGACCTTCCTGCATAAGTACACATCCCAAGGCAAGAATGCTAGCATCAGTTACTACCTCGAACTCCATATTGAGGTCAGGAAGTTTTAGAATAGGTGCTGATACCAAACTTTGCTTCAGTTTGTCGAAGCTATTTTTTTCGAAAGTTGACCATGTAATGGAAGTCTGCTTCTTTAGTAGATCAGTAAGGGGTGCTGCAATCAAAGCATAGTTTTTGATAAAGACCCTATACCATCCTGTCAATCCAAGAAAGCTACGTATTTCTTTGACGGATACTGGTATTGGCCATTCAAGCACATCTCTGACTTTGGCTGGGTCTACTGATATTCCCTCTCATGATACTATGAATCCCAGATATTCAATCTGATGCTTGAAGAATGCACACTTCTTCATTTTTGCATACAGCTTATGGGACCTCATTGTCTCAAGGATAATCCGAAGTTGAGGTTCATGATCTTCTTCCTGTTTAGAATAGACTAAAGTTTCATCGAAGAAGACAAGCACGAAATCATCAAGATATGGTCTAAAAATATCATGCATTAATCTATTGAAGGTGGCAGGTGCATTTGTAAGCCCGAATGACATAACCAAGAACTCAAAGTGCCCATATCTTGTATTGAAGGCCGTTTTTGGAATATCTTCTTCCTTGATCCTTATCTGATAGTAACCTGACCTGAGATCAATCTTGGAGAAGATCTTTGCACCTTGAAGACGATCAAGAAGCTCATCTATTCTAGGAATAGGATACTTGTTCTTGACTGTTGATTGATTCAACCCTCGGTAATTAATACATAGTCGAAGTGTCCCATCTTTCTTTTTCTGGAATAGTACTGGAGCTCCCCACGGTGAGTTGCTAGGTCGGATGTAACCGTAATCTAACAGTTGCTTGAGTTGTTCCTTCAACTCAATTGCTTCTGGTATGGACATTCTATAAGGTCTCTTTGCAATTGGTGCAGCTTTAGGCACTAGCCTAATCTCATGATCTACTTCTCTTGGAGGTAGAAGTTCAATCAATTCCTCAGGGAATACGTCACCGTATTCCTTTAGCCAAGAAGGTCCTTCATGAGACTCTTGCTTTTGATCTAACTTGTTGAGTTTGATTAGGTAAACGGGTAATCCTTTTCTGACTCCTTTTATGATCCGAGATACTTTGGCTAATTGGATTCTTGGCACTCCTGCCTCACCTTGAGTTGTGACAAACTCCCTTTCAGAGTTTTGAAAGGAAACTTGACCCTTTCCACAGTGGATGTGGGCATCATTAGGCTTAAGCCAATCCATCCCGAGTAGACACTCATGGATACCTAAATTCATAACTCTGAATTTGACTCAGGTTTTCTTTCCTCCCAGAAAGAATTTCACCTTAGCAGTTTGCCTGGTATAAGTTACCTCACGACCGTTTGCCAATTCCACAAGCAGGGTAGGTGCTTCTACTGTGGCTATTCCTAATCTTTTTGCACATGCTGGTGAGATAAAGGAATGTGTACTGCCACAATCAATCAAGGTTTTGAAACCTTTACCTTGATAGTCTGGCGGTGTCTGAATCGCCGAGAACTGGCGATTCGGCCCTTTCTTGTGTAGAGCGGCATGGACTGTCACTCTTTCGAATTCTGCTTCCATAGTCGGATCTTCCTCATCTTCTTCTTCGCATCTTTGCCTATTGGTAATGCAGGCAATTCTTCCTCTTCCATGGGTGGCGGCTCCTTGACCGCGGCCTGCACCTTGGAAAGGCGTTTGACGATGTCCCCCGCTGAGCTTGGGACATTGCCTCTTGAAGTGACCGGGTTCGTTGCAGTGGAAACATTGGATGTTTCGGCCATTACTTTGAGTAGGAACAAAGTTGTTGACGTTATTTGTCCTTGCTTTCTTCCTTTGTCCCAGATTGTGACCTTGAACTCTCTTCATTTGAGGTCTGAATGCTCCTTTGTTCGGGTCACTATAGGACCAAGTTTTGTTACCCCTTGGTCTAGCTTGCACCTCCTGAATTATAGGTGCCGCTCGAATGAGTGCATCCTGAAGATCTGATGGACGCATAGATTCGAGACGGGTATTTATGGGTGGATTTAAGCCCGCACAAAATTTGGACACCTGCTGCATCATGTCCATCTGTGGGGCATACTTTAAAAGTGAGACGAATTTAGAGTAGTATGCATCAAGAGTGAGTCCTAGCTGTTTTAGCTTGTAGAACTCATTCATTTTCTGTGTACGATACGCAGGTGGCAAATATCTCCCCTGCACGGCTTTCTTTAATTTCTCCCAAGGTAACGGACCCTTCTGAAGTTCCTTGATCCTTGCACCATTGTTTCCACCAAAGTCCGGCTTCGCCGATGAGTTTTAACTTGGCGAGCATGGCCTGATTGGTAGGTGCAGTACCCATTGCTTCAAAGTAATCCTCCATAGATTCAATCCAAATTTCAGCATCAGATTGGACAAATCTGCCTCTCCCGTCAAACTCGGGTGGCTTTATCTGCTTGAGGAGGAACTTCTTCTCCTGGGTCACAGCAGTACTTGATGTAGGGGGCGAATTTGGAACCTGTACCTGGGGTTGTGCCTGGATAAAAGTTTTCTTAACGTTATTATATGATAATTGACGTTAGCTTATCTTAGTTTAGCTATCTCGTAAATAATGAAGCTACTTAACTTTTTAACAACTCTGATGCACAGCCAGATATTGATAAAAGAGTTCTTTATTTATATTTACATGGGCGTAGCCTTATACAACGTCTCCTGTGATGATAATCCAATCATTACATTTAGTTTGGGGAGAACAACATTGTATTGCATTTGTCTACAGGAACTGTGTAATAGTAGGGTTTTGGGTCATGGATTTTTAGGAATCGATAATTCATTGGAAGTTCAGGATACCCTTTCTGTTGGAATCCATACTTCTCATGGCGGCCCAACACTTTAATCCTGTCGGCTGGGATTACACGGGTTACTTCCTCATATACATATGAGTTCATTTCAACCCTCCGACCTTGAATATGTAAAGTTGAATTTACGTGAGCTTCCACAAAAATGAACAGCTTCACGACTTTCAAGTCTTCCAACCACTTGATCCTCTTTAGGTTGGTCTGTAGATAAGCAAACCGGTGGGCAACTATGTAGTAGATTCCTGAAGACCCCGTCCATCTTCATTCTATGTATAAAGGTGATGGATTATAGATTTGCTCCAGGATGTTCATCATCCCAATTCTTTGTTTATAAAGGGGAGAATGCATTGCAGTCATAAACATGACCCGAAACACCAAAAACTTGTTCCACGCTTCATAGTTCTGCAAGACAGCATTGAAGATGAGGAAATGTTTGGATAGCAACAATTTCTTTACTTCATTTTTTTTAAAGATCTCATAAAAACAATTCCGTTGTTGGTCGGCTCTGATACCAACTTGTAACGTGTCCCCTAGTATCATCCAGGACACGTCTTAGCAGTCCATCGGAAAGGATGTCTAGAAAGCTCCGCCCAGCACTCCCATGGAATGTTACGGGTTTTGTGATCTAGTTCTTCCCGCGTTTGCCACGTAGCGGAAGCATCCTGACCGTTCCCACTTAGGATCGACCGGAATTAGGGTTTTCCTAATGGGTCATTAGCTAACAGCAACTAGCGTCAGACCCGAGCGAACTACTTTACGCAGAAACGCCAGGTCCGAAGCAGATTCACGTTGCACTTGGTTCAAGGAGAGTGGGAAAAGAGAGGGATGCAAAGCTCAACCTCTCTGCCATAAGGCATAGTCCCATTCTATTTTCCTAAAACAGCGTAAATCGGGTAAGAAATAACTCTAAGTCATCGTTCTCGTTATTCTTTTTGATGATGATGATCATTCCGTTGCTCTTCGAGATTTTTGAGAAAAGTTCCCGGCTAACCAGGACCACCCAACCGTAGGACGGACCCATGGCCCATCCTCCGCACTTTCCTCGGTTTGTTTTAGTTATGTAATTATCTAACACATTAATTTGACATATAACAATCAGCTTCTTTAATTAACCTTGTTAAGCACTCGTTCCTTCACGTAATCTTATCACGTGACATAGAAAAATAACATCAAGCAAGTTCTTTTAACATTTCATCATTTTATCTTTGAAATACAAGGAGTTCCGCTCGTAGGCTTGTCCATAATCTGCCCGAAGGCTAACCGGTAATCTCTAGGGATCACTATTCCAAGCTTCTGCCCGTCAACTAGTATGCAGGCCTCGAGATTCAATCTCGAGTCACGTTAGCCTCTTGTGCAGGACCTGGAAGGCGAGGGATTTACAGCCAGAGCCCCCCCTGGCACCCAAGCGTCCTCCTGCTCCAAGTAGAACTCAACGGAGAGACCTCTCGCGGCGGGTTCGGTCCACGTTCCCGGCGCGGTCAACAACCCCCTTGGTTAGGGTCAGGCAGGCAGTCGGGGGTAACTGAAGCTGCCTCTCCCTTCAGGCCTTTAACTTGAAGTATAGATTGTAATTCATAATTCAAACAGAGTCCTAAAATCTCTAGCAAGCACAAACATTTCCATTAATCAACCTAGTTGTATGGCAAACTGCTAAGGAAGGGTTTTTTCTTTTTTTTGAGTGTATCAGCACTCGTCCCGAAGGTGTCTTGTAACTTGGCAAGATCTCTTACATTCCGGTGTAGGGCATACCCAACTTGGTTAACCCTAAGGTACCTTAGATATGCTAGTTTCTGGTTTACAACTTTCCTTATTTAGAAGGATATCCAAAAATAAGTCTTTTTGCAAGATAACTTGCGTAAGGATCTGCCGTTCTTAGTGAGGGTTTTCCCCTTTTCTCCTTGTGAATCAATCACAAAATGGTTTCATACATGTTGCGCAAGTCCTGCGATGGAATAATCTGTTTAGATTCTTTAAGCTGACATATGTCAAGCCTAGGGTTTCTTCATTTAAGAACCTTAGGGACAAACCCTAGTTTCTTATCTTTATGAATTTATTGTCCCTAGAGTAAGGAAAGTAGTCAAGTGTTTAGGGTATGAATGTTTCTATGTTTAGATTGGTTTAGTTAGCTTTGAAAGGTAATATTAATCGTCTTGTCACGGTTTTACTATCCTTGTGACAATTTACTTTCCCAATCAATACATTTTGATTTGGCATATAGCATAATGCCAAGGTGATACAAAGAGCGACAATACTCCTTAGGACAAAAAGGCCTAGCTGTGAAATTGGTGTATACACACTTTATTAGTCCCAAGTCCTCAAATAGGAGGGGAAAAGTGTTAATAGAGTGTCATCCAACAGTCCCCTTTTACATTTTCTTTCCAAATGAATTCGTATATCTAATTTTTATACTTGTTAATTCCTAATATTTAACTTCCGCCTCCTTTAAAGTGAACTCATGCCAAATAACAACAATTTCCTTGCTAAGATGTGCAACTAGCAAAGATAACTCCCTAGTAATTTGAGCATTGAAGAAACCTTTCTTGAATTTAGCTATTTACCATGAATCGTTGCGAAAGGGAATAAGACTAATGGTGCAAGATATAATTTCTACATTTTAGGAATATATTACTATAGTAAATGGTTAATCTTGCTTGTAATTTTATAATTCTTGATGCAATTTGAAGAAAGCTAAGTTGTATACATTGTCATTCATAAGCTAACCCCTTCGTTTAAAAATAACTCGAACAAATATATCCTATCCTTAACAATTTTTCTTTGCATGATCGACTTAAAACCGAATTAACACCAAGAAGAAAAAAACCTGGCTTTGAGGTGAGATATCCACATGGATACCGGGAGATGACCCTCCCGCACCTACACCATGGACTTTCTTCGGCGGCATCATAGTTCGAATGTGAGATAGCCTTTTCCTTTTTCTTCTTGGAATTCCACCATCTTCTCCTTCCTTTTCTTTTACCTTTTTCCCACTCTTCCTCCTTCACTCCCTCTTTTCACTCCCTCTACTTCCCTCCCTATCTTTTATCTCACGGCTATTTCTCCCTTACGGAATACCATATGAGGCCATGATGATGAATTGGATTTTTAGGACATGGGAGTGTGTGGACACCGGCTTGTTTGATAAAACTAAGAACACAAAGCTCAACTAAGAGAGCACTTGCACAAAAAGATCTAAAAAGTGAGTGAAGGAATTAATGCAAGAGAATGGAAGTCCGCAAGGTAGCCTAAGGACAAAGTAGGCCTATGGGTGTGACTTGAATAGTCTAAAGAGCTAAGAGGGGGGGAAAAAGAACAAGGGCTTAGGGGGGAATTAAAACCCGGGAGGGGGGGAAAACAAGGTGTGAAAAGGGAGCTTAGGAAGCCCCCTTGGAAGCTTCCAAGCCTTCTGGAAGCCTCACAAAGGCACGTGGGAGTTGGAGCTTGGTTTGTGGAAATGGGCTCCTACAAAAGCTCTTGGGAATGGGGGCTTTTACGAATGAAGTTTCGGAAATTGAGGCCTTACGAGGTGTTTTGCGGAAGGGGATCTTACAAATGGAGCTTGCGAGAATGGAGGCTTTATGAGCTTCTTTTAAAACCTCGGGGTGGTCACAAGGAAACAGGGCTTAAGGAAGATGGGAGTTTTCCCTCCCCCATGCGCAGGAAATCTTCCACCAAAATGGGTTCCCTTAACAACTTGGGGTGGCTAGTGGGAAAGGACTTATAGATGGTTTGTGTGAATGGGGCTTATAGAAGCCCCCTTAGAAGCTTCTTAAAAGAAGATTCTAAGAAGCTTCATAAGGTAAATGATTGGGGAGGAGCTTAAAGGGATGGCTGATGACATGGCAGGGAGAAATGGCCATGGTGCAGGTGCATCGGTAAGCTTCCGGAGAATTTGGCACCCTCCTCGACAGGCGGCGGCCCTTCACGCAGCGTGGCTGCAGTTACTCGCTGGGAGGCAGCCTCTTAGATCCTTCTACTCCCACACAGCCTCTTCGTCCTCAGCTTTTTCTTCCCTCTCACACAGCCTTTCCTCTCCCCTCGCTCAGCGACGTCGCCCCCCCTTCACGGCAGCTGGTCCTCCTTCAAGCTCTCACAGCAGTGTTTGTATCTTCCTCTCGTTCTATGGCAGCCTCTCTCCTACATAGCAACAACAAACTGTCCTTCTTTCAGCCTATGCCCCCCTCGATTAAATAATGGAGGGGAGGGGGATCTTCCCTCCTTGCGTGTAGACACGCATTTCCTCCCTCCCTCCAAAGGCTCCACCAAGGAGCTTAGTAGCTCCTTCTATTCCCCTCCCCCTCCAGCTCGTCAGTCGGCTGGAGGGATAAGGGGGGAATAAAAAAAATTCCATTAACTAATTCATTTTTATTAACGTGGGATATTACAAAAGACAACAAAGAAATAGGGAAAGAGAGAGAGAGAGGGAGGGAGAGAGGAGAATGAGTGAGAAAACATAAGGGGGTGGAGAGAAACAAAGAGAGGGGCAACAAAGAAAGAGAGAGAGATAAAGAAATAGAAAGGGGAGAGAACAAAAAAAAATTAAGAGAAGAAATCCCTTCTCAAAAAAATTAAGAAAGAAAAAGAGAATGAGAACAAAAACAAATTGTTTGTTGTAATGTAGATAAAATGGAAAATGATGAAGGTCATGATGTTCAAGATCGCGAGGCGTATCTTAAACAGTGTGTCCCATGTTCTTGCTCTCAATGCAAGCTAGCAATTAGATGAAAGCATCGCTTGTCTATAGAACACGTACAACACTTCATCGAAGATCATTGATCAGGTGATCTCACACTTTGAGCAAATGGTAAGAAAAGTGTATATCAATCATGCATTCTATTCACAAACTAATTGAATATCATATACAAAAACATTGGATGTGGCCATAAAATTTATACAGGGAGGTGATGCCTTATCCCAAGGAGGAGTACACCTATTGCAGCCACGTAGAAGAGTTTGTGGGCATATGATGGATGAAGTGCCAGAGCCAATCCACCACTTGGAAGGTACTACCTAGTCTATGCCATCAATACTAGAGGACACAGGTAGCCTTTCAGACTTTCCTACAATCTTGGAGTCTGAGATGGAGGCAATGATCGATGCATTAATGCCCATGGATGCCGAGACATATGATCTTCTTAGAGAGGAAGCATCCCTACCATTATATGATGGGTGTCGAGTATCTCGCCTAAAGACGTTGCTTGCACTCTTAAGTGTGCAAGCAAAATATAGGTGAAGCGATGCAAATGTGACCGAGTTGTTTAGGTATCTTCTATGTATGCTTCGTTTATTTATTTTCAGCACCATTATAAAAAACAATTGTGCTTCTTCAAGGTGTTTTATGATTTTTTAAAAGGTTGCTAAAGTATCATATATTACTCCTTGAAAATACCATTCCTAAGTCTTGTGATGATGCATGACATGTTTTACGAAAGCTTGGCATGGACTACAACAACATCCATGCATGTGTCAACAATTTCATGTTGTTTCAAGGAGAGTACAAGACTATGGAGACATGTCCAAAGTGTGGTGCTCACAGGTATTGACAATTATTACAAGGGCAAACCATCCCTCAGAAAGTTGTTAGACACTTTTCACTTATCCCCCCTATATGTCACATGTTTTGTACGTTGGGCTTGGCGAGCTTGACAACATGGCATGCACAAAGTAGATCCATAGATGGAGTCCAAAAAATATTAGCCGATTCATACCCATGGAGCCACATTGACTCTACCTTTCTAGACTTTGCATGAGAGCCAAGGAATCTTCGGCTCAGTCTTGCTATGGATGGCGTGAACCCATTCGGTCTCCTCTCAACTTCTTACAGTTTTGTGGCTTGTAGTCCTTGTTAACTACAACATACTACCATGGCTTTCTACAAAGAAAGGTCACATGATCCTTAGCTTGCTCATTCCTGGCTACTACAAAGTCAAGAATATGGACATCTATCTCCGTCCATTATTCGATGAGCTTAAGATTTTGTGAGAGGAGGGGGTTGCCGTGGAAGATATGAGCAAGTGTGATGGTCAACAGTCCACCAATATACGTGCCATTCTCATGTGGATGATGCATGACTTTTCGGGATTTGGGGAGTGCTTAGGTAAGTAGGCTCCCATTCTCATTGGTCATATCTATCATAGCTCCTTCAAGTTTGTATTCACATGATAGAGGTGTTGGGACAGGTCTGGTTACCTCAAGTTATCATGCATGTCCATTGTGTGGACATACATGATAACCAAAGGTCACAAACCAAAGGCCACAATTAGACTCCCAAAGGTCACGAACCATGAAGAAGATGGTATATTAAGGACACACCGCTTTCTTGCCGGAGGGTCATGAATTGAGAGAAGGTTTTTCTTGGGATGACAATGCCCAATGCTAGTATGAGTTAAAAATGGTCCACACGGAGTCACATCCAAATGGAATGTGACGGCTCTCAGTTTTCTATGAGTTTCTATATTGGACCCACTTACTGATCAACCACTTGTTAGATCCCATGCATTTTTCAAGAATGTGGGTAGCTTACTATGGGACCACATTACAAGAAAGAGAGACATTGGAGGGGCACGAATGGATTTGAAGGAGGTAGGCAAGATGGAGGCGCTTTGGCCACACAGTCGAGCAAGTAATGATGATCGCTTGTAACTACCTCGCACTCCTTGGGTTTTTTCCACTAAAGAAGAGTGCATTGTGAATCAAATTATCAGGTCTATCTGTACTTCAATGAGTATGATGCATTCTCTTAGATCCACTTTTTCTAAAGACGACCAACTATCAGGGCTAAAATCCCATGATTGGCATAAGATATGTCAGGTTTGTACTACAAATGGATTGTAAGTGGCTAGTGTATTTTGCTATTTTGAGTGTAGTCATTATTCATAATGCTTTTTCATTTGTGGCAGTTTGTACTACCAATCGCGATCGTAAGATGCCTTACTCTAGAAATATGTGAGGTGATTTACAAGTATCAAATTAAGTGCAATGGATCTCACAGAAGGAGATCAAGACATCCTCTATTGAATCTACAAGGCGGGGAGTAGTGGATATGGTCTGTCTCTTTGAGAAGTATCTATCCATCAACATGCTTATGATACAAACCCACCTCTTGGTGGGTTTGTATTTGTCCACCAACATGCTTACGATACAAACCCACCTCTTGGTGCATCTTGAAGATGAAGTGGAGATTGTTGGACCTATCTATATGCAATGCATGTTCTTCTTGGAGCACTTTATCAAAACTTGGAAAGGCTTTGAGCGACAATGAGCTCAGCCAAAAGGTAGCATGGCTGAAGGTTGGTTGGTGTCTGAGGTGTTAGTGCATATTTCACAGTGGCTATTAATGGTGGATTCAGACAACAGTATGCTATGGTTGCTTAAGGATGATGATAGACTAATTGGAGATGTGGTGGTTGGAAATGGAATAGAAAAAAGGATGGATCTGCAATAGAGGAGAAAGTGAATCATTTTTGTATGTTGCACCATGCCTCCATAGAGACGTGGCTCGCTAGGTATGAGCAAGCCAGGAAATATCAAGAAGAAACACAATTTGAATTTCGACGTGGTACGTGCCATTGACCGATTTGATATCTTGAGGACATGGAGGAGATGCTGTGATTTATGTCTATGCAATGGTTACATGGAGCTTTGATTCGCAGCCTCTTGTGAAGGAGTGGAGGTCTCTACTGAGGAGTAGGAATTCTTGAGAGGATGTAGTCCAAAGGTGACCACATATTTTATAAGCTGTCATATCTAGATTTTATATGTGACAACTAATTAACCGTTTCAATGTACAATACAAAATATACAATGTGGCATGGTTGTGTGGACAACATTTTCGTGTGGAGCGTATCGACAAAATGCACTCTGCAACGGATTGTGGTGTCATGGAAAAGTTTGAGCAAGAGAGCTAACGGCGAACCACGGATCCAAACACCGTTCTAGATGAGATGGAGTATTTTGGGAACTTGCAAAGTATTATCATAGTGGATTACTGTAGCTTCTCCATGATCCTATTCGATGTGCAGTGGTTCAAGTGGTACTGGAAGGAGCCGAGGCAACTATTCGAAGAGGTCACACTAAATTTCTCAAAATAGATTCTGAAAAAAGATACACCAATTTGTGCGCAATACATTTGTCTTGCTGGCCCATTGTGAACAGGTGCATGAACTCATGTTTTTTTAAATTTTATTATGACATGGTATATGTCACAAATGTTAAATATCTCTTGTATGTGATTTTGAAAATGTAATTTTCTATCCAAACCCCCAATAACCTTGATGGTGGTATGTTGTGCCTTCAGCTCCCCGAAGTGCGAGAGTATATGATGAAAGCAATGTTCCCAGTGTAGATGAGGATAATATGCAGATAGAGGGTCGATATTGCAAGGGGTTGAGGTCGCCCAATGCTTGGAGCATGTAGAGAAGGCAGAATTGGGTAACGATGATGGAAAGATAGGAGGCCAAAAATTCTTTGAGAACAAGGTGGACTCATCCTTTTGTGGTGACCTTTCTATTGACATTCCAGTGTATGCGAAGTGTCGTCAAGAGATTGACATGGAACCATAGACTACGTCATACTTGTAGCATCCACCTACTCAATTCCTTGATGAATTGCTTATAAGGGTACTCTAGAATATGCATTTTAAATAATACCATTTTTTAAGCGATTTATATTACCGTGATTTTCTTGAATATTTATATTGATTATGCTAACATCAATTTTTGCTATGTAGGTGACGTTTGTGGATATTTGGACAACACCATGAGTTGAGGGATGAGCAACAAGGAGTTGCAGGAGATCTTCACACGTATGTCTCTAGATCAGATGGATTGATTTAGAGATATGGTGGGAGTTGTCTTGGACACCATCAAGTCATTGCATTACATCTACTTCGGCACACTCTCTTACTTCGGTTTCCACTAGACGAGGTCATTGCTCCACAATTGGGCCGGATGGAGGGAGTGGTTTTGGGGGATGCTGCAGAGATGTGGATCCAGTGAGCCTGCGATCGGCTTGAGGTACAGGTGCTACTCCTTGCTCTCGTGCAGGTTCAAGAGAGGGTGGCTCAGGTGGTTGTTGTGGAGGTACTGATGCAGTGTCTCCATCTTGTTGTTTTGCTAGAGTTGCAACACCTGTAGGATTTGTCACACTTGTGGAGACATCTACTCTAGTCACTCAAGATTTTGCTCAGTCATCCATAGGTGGCACCCCTATGGGTTCTACTCTGATAGATATCACCCCCGTGAATACACAGGATATCATCCATAGGATACCTTGTAGGTGGGAGAGGACACATCTTAGACATATCCCAGAGGGGTATGGATACCTTGTAGATGATAGGACAGGAGCCGTCATCATGAATGATGAGGGGAGGAGGGTGATGGCTCATATGAGAGAGTTGTGCCAATAGTTTTTTTGGCAAAAATGTCTTGGATCATTGGAAGAATACACAGAAGGGAGCAAGGATTACATATTAGCATCCTTGCATGAGGATTTTTCGGTACGCACCATGGTAGATAGATTTTCCGCTGGGCTGGATGATGGAGTGCATGCGTGCATACATGTCACACAAACGATCAAACGCATGCGAGGCAATTAAGAGCGGGGCCTCAAAGCCCTTGTGGCTAGACCCAGATGATTGGTGCTAACTCAAGGAGGAGGCTACACATTCTCCAGGATGTTGGAGAAAGCAGCATGAGGTAGCGAGGGCACGATTGGAGGCAAGAGTGGTCCATCATCTTGGGAGTGGTAGCCACATGACTTATTTGGAGGACTTTATAAGTTTTTCTTTTGTTCTTCTCGCTTATTTTTTTGCAATATTGCTTGTACTGACAATCGTGTTTCTAACAATTGTATTTTGTTTTCTTTGCAGCACTCCATTACAAACCATGATCTCACCGGCCTAGAGACTCGATATGCAGAGAGACATAGTCTCACAGCATTGATCAATAGATTGTATGTATTGTATGCATGTGGTGGCCCAGTAAGTCACTTATCTCTCTTATCTGTAGTTACTATTTTTAATTAAAATGCATTAATGTATAGTGGACTAATGTGTACTTGTTTCTTTTTTTGCAGAGTCCATTTGATACTCCTTTGCATCAGGATGAGCTTTCCGATGGTGAGGATCTATAGCTCGCACTTGGATTTGTGGAGCACACATCCTCTTCTTTTTTGGTCGTGTGATTTATGTAGGCATTTTCTATGCACTATGTTATTATCATCCTTTGTATCTTGCCATGATTCCATGAGCGCTTTCATTAAGCGATCTTGTATTTTTCTAATGTATCAGTCTTGTGGATTTATATACACTTTGCCTTCATTTTGATGACCGTTGTACACTTTACATTTTATCCATTTGTAGAATGTAAATACAACACAGTGCTACACAATTTTTCTTTCTCTATAACCATCGCTATTAGCGGACTCACAAATTTACTGCACATGTTGCTATTAGTGTTGCAATTTGTGTCACAAACCATCGCTATTGGCATCGCTATCTGCATTGTTATTGGTGTCACATTTGCGATGCTAATAACGACACAGATAGTGACGTTTATAGTGACACCAATAATGATGGTTCTATGGAGACACTAATATCAATGTGTTAACCGACGACGGGGGAAATTTTTTTGGTGAACATTTTCGTCCCTTTAAACATTGATATGAGGCTTGTATCTTGTAGTGTTTAGGAGAATGATTATGTATGTATGCCTAGAGGACTCAAGGAGATCATATTATCAATAGTTAATCAGGTAATCTTGAAGAGTTCTTCTAGACATGTGTTAGCTTAGACTATCAACCTTGTAGATGAAGTGGAAGATAATGGGAAAGAACTATTCTTGCAAGAAAATCCTTTTGTAGTTTGAGATAGATGTTGATAGTATTATCTAGGAGTATCAGGATTCTCCCACAGGTGATGGAGATGCAATTCTAGAACATCAAACTATTCATTATGTAGGCTGAAACTAGTTGGGACAACATTCAAGTAGCCTTCCTAAAGATGAGGAGCAACCTAACTTTTAGGAAATAACAAGGAATGAGGAGATTAAATTAATTCAAGACTCACAAAGAGGTCATCCTCAAAATGAACTAAAATGGCAATCCTAAAATCAGCAATCTAAGGATTCTAAGGGTATGGATAGCCTTGATGGGTTAGAAGAGGAAGAACAAAAAGCCATTATTCAAGTTGAGTAGAGGTATAAGCACATTATGAGAAGATTTGCAAGAGTAGCTAAAGATGAAGTTCAAGAGATCAACCTGAATGAGCAAGGAGAGGGTAAACCCATCAAAATGAGCATCTTTATGGAGGAAGCTTTCAAGAAGAATCTTATCAATTTAATTAAGTAAGTTACTCATGAACATATGTATGCATCATGTGGGTTCAATATAATGTATTCTTAAAATACCATTTTTATACTTTTTTACATATAGAAGGGTGTAATAGAAAGGGGTTACTTACAGGTTGAATAGAAAAGGGTTATGTTTTATTCAGAAAAAATTCATAGATAAAGATATTTATAAATAGACCTTGACCGCATGTGATGTAGAGGATATATATATATATATATATAGTAACTTTCCTGAGTCAATTTATGTCAAGAGTTTTAGGATGTCTTTGCTTGGGATTATACAAATATTAAGGGGTTTGATCCAGTAGAGTGTTACCATATGATCAATTTGAAGAAGGATACCAAGCCAATAATTCAAAAGAGATATAGGATGAATCCAAATTATGCCAAGTGGGCAAAGGAGGAAATTGACAAGTTGTTGAGGGTTGGGTTCATCAAGCTGGTATATGAGGTGACATGGTTATCTCCTATTGTGATAGTACCTAAGAAAAATGGGAAGATCAAAGTATGTGTGGATTATAGGAAATTAAATGCAACTACAATCCTAGATCCTTTTTCAATAACATTTATTGATTCCTTGTTGGATGATGTAGTAGGACATGAGATGTATAGTTTTCTGGATAGTTTTTCAAGATATAATCAGATTAGAATGTGTTTAGATGACATGGATAAGACTGCTTTTATTATAGAATGGGGAGCCTTTGTTAGTACCATAATGAATTTTGGCCTCAAGAATGGACCCCTAGAATTTCAAGCAGCTATGATTTTTGTGTCTTTGGCAAGAGGCAAGAGCAGTTGAAGCATCTTAGGCTTTGCTTTGAGTAGCTCAGGGAGTTTGGTATGTCATTAAATCCTTTCAAGTCAGTATTTATAGCAAAAAGGGGAGCACTTCTATTGTCTAGGAAGGTATGGTAATACATCCTAGGAAGAGAGCAGTAGTCTAGAAGGCTAAAGCTCCATATAATGTGTAGAAGATGATGAGATTTGTAGGATAGGTGAAGTGGCATGGTAGATATTTGAGGTATTAATCTCATATGTGCTCACCTCTTACCATGTTAACCAGAAAGGGCATGTCGTTGGTCTAGAGGGAAGTTCAGGAAAAGGCTTTCAATATTCTTAAGAAGATGCTAGTGGAGGCTCCAATCTTGTAGCCCCTTGCATGGGACCTACCCTTCCATGTATTTGTGGATGCTTTTGATCTCACAAAGAGAGAAGAACTTGGCATGGTTTATTATGTGCACAAATTTCAACATTATTTGCTGGGTGATCAAGTGGTTTTACATGTTGATCACATCTAGATTGGCCAGATGGATGTTGTTGTTACAAGAGTTTGACTTCAAGGTTATTCATACTCCAAGGAAAGAGCATGTTGTGGCTGATTATCTTATCAGATTGGAGAATGATGATGTAGAAGCAGGAGTTCCTGATCACCTTCCTAATGCTAGACTCTTTGAAGTTCAGGTTGTAGACCTATTATATGTCCTACAGGAAGGGCCGGTACACCTTACAACTAACTAAAGAAGGAAGTTGGCATTGGAGAGTAGATCCTTTTAGGTTATTATGAATACTTTGTATAGGAGAGGATTTGATAACGTATTTTTCTCCTCTTTCCACATCTGAAATGCCTCCTCTATCTGTCTTCTTTCTTATTTGCCTTCCCACCTCCTTTGTTATTTCTCTTCCTATTTTGCACATTTTTTATACTTATATGTTGCAATGAGCCTCCTATATACATCCCCAAGTTTCTTCCCGAATGTGTAATCTACATACCTAAGCTCAATCATCTGTATACTAGAATCCACCACTTGCTATATATTTTGCACACAAAGTATATTTTCATCCATAGAACCCTCATGTGCCACCACATACTTAGACGTTGCAACAAGATTTTGAGACACATCCACAAGTTGCTTCCTAGTTGCATCATCTATATACCTAAGGTTAAGAAGCTATATCATGTAATCTAGGACCTATTGTATATCTTGCCAAGAAAGCATATTTGCATTTGCATCCATACCTACATCCATACCTAACTCCACTGCGACTACATCCACACACCATACAATTTCTAACAATGAGAGTTTTTTCATATACACAAACACTAAAGCTTACATTCTAGACACCCCCTCTTAAGTGAGGTATTCCATTTACCTTTTCACCCATCCAATGTAGCATAGCACAACCACAATATCTACCTCGTAACACTCCCCCTTGTCAATGCTATATTGGAGTGTTAACACACGAGTAGATACATATATTCCACCATATGCATGTTATATGTGTATGTACAATGTTTTCTTGAGCACCATTTGCTTAGAAAAATCCACTCTATCCTTTTTGAACAACCAAAAATATTCAAGAAAGGCATGAAAATCGAATCATACATCTAAAATCTAAATGCTCTCATGCATCACAAGCTCAAAAAATCTTTTTAAGATCCCAATATTGGGTAGAGAACTCCACACAATTCACATTCTTATGAAACCTCATGTGAAACACACTTTTTCGAGACACACACATACATATAAACTATCACTTTTGGGCTCTATACACCTTGGGTATAGGAGCCTCATGCAATGGATGAATAGGAATTCTTGTTTTAAGCACATGTGATAGGGTATGATTATGAATACATAAAAAAGTGAATATCTATTGAAATCTTGATTTTGGTGAGAATACCACATGCATGAACATGGTCTAACATAAGATCTATAATGTATAGATTCACTTTTGGTGTATGAACGAGCTTTATGAAAGGGCCAAAATTAAAGTAGATATTTTGTTTCTTCTCTGTAAGTGATGTGGAGTATCCTTGATCTCCTTATCTCCACCTTCTTATTTTCTTCCTCCTTCTCCACCTTCTATTGACAATGTTGTCTATCTCCCACATTTTATTTGTGTTATATGTTTAGAAATTTGGGTACTCTACTTCCTTGATTATACCACCAATGAGAGCAAGCCTTGAAGTATTGGCTCCATAGTTGGTCTAGTAAGAAGTTCATGTGACTTCCTTTCTATTCTGCATATTTAGATCTACCACTACTCTGTATCCATTGGTCGATACATGTTGATGTTGCTCAATAGATAATCAAATAAGCTTTCTCCTCCTACAACTCATGGCTATAGTTGAATCCTTTAGAGCATTAACACATGCTTGATACTCACCCTGAGAAGTTGTAATAACCACAACCTTCTCATCTCCTTTGCATTATCTCCTAGCCCTAGCTTTGTTGCCAATGTGTGAGCTAGTTGCACTAGCCAACTTAGCCTATTGCTAGTGCCCAATCTACCACCCATTAGCTAGCTTATCACCTCTTGGCCAACAAAAAATGCAATGTCATTTTGTAGTATGAACAACACTATAACTACAAATCTTTTTTAGACTCAAGTTGCTCCTCAAGTTGCTCTTCACATATTTGAAGGCCAACTAAAATTCTACACACACACACATCACACATGAGGCTCCCACCTCTCTATTGTCAAGTAATAATGCTATTCTCATTCATAATCATGCTACTAGTGTACCAATTGGGAACTTGTCCTCATTGGTCTTGCCTTCTTATTTACATCACTTTGCTATTCATGAATCCAATTCCTTCCTTTGTTGATCCTCTAGAGAAAGAGGAATATCTTTTGGTGATCCTCCAATTATGGCATATTTGTTGTCCTCAAGCTATCCCACTATTTCCCTATAGACCTTACGGCACCAAATGTAATGATTTTTAAAAGAAACCTCCCTTAAAACATAGATCAATATTTAGTGACAAGGTCCTAAACTTGACAGATACCTTATCACACACTAGTATATACTTTTGCAGTGATATCTATGGATATCCATACTTTTCCTCTACAAAAATAGGCATTTCAGGAAATCAAAATTCAAATTTTATGCAAATTTATCAATTTTAGGCAATCATTATGATTTTAGGGACTCAACAGTGGCTTCACTTTTTGCCTAATTTTTTCGAGGACCCATATATTTAGCCTAAAAAGTGAAAATTTTCCTAAAAGAAAAATGTTGACCAAATGTACTTGTGGTGCCTTTCAAGCTTTTCTACTTGAGCTTTGAAAATTGTATGCTCTTTCAGCATGCAAGGGTGCTTTTCATATGGCTCTCTCGTTGAGAAGCCTCCAAGGTATTAACTATGTAAAAGCCTTCATTGCTTCCACTTCACATGCTCATCCTTAAGCAAGCACATGAGTCATGCCTAAGTTGACATGCTTCAACTTGGACTATAACTAGTCCATCATTACTTCATTCCGATGACAACAATCATATGCTCCTTCACATGCACTTACTTAATAGCAAGAGACAAGCATATGCTAGCAAGAGACAATCAATGACCAATGCCCACAAATGGCAACCCTTCTCTTATTCAAGTATTCTTTCATGCTCAAAAACAACAAACAAAGAGGAAAATTGACCAAATACCTTCGACTTCTATCACAACAACTTCTTTAGTGGCAATGTTGGCACTCATTTGATGAAAAAACAACCTCTATTTCAAAATTTCACTTCTTCAATATCATGAACTATCAATAGATCCTTAAGCGTGAAAGGTTTAAAAAATAAATAAAAATAGGGATGGTTAAAATATACTAAGCCTGAACTAAATAAGAGAATATACAATGATGTTTACATACATAAATACATCGTGATTAAGATCCCTAACCATGGCGAGTATTTTTTTTTTGGGTGAAATTTGGTAAGTTTGTCTATAAAAGATGTCTAAAATATAAAATTGCTATGATTCATGAAAAAATCACCCCTTATCACCAAATATGGCTATAAGTTTTTTTAAAAGTTTTTTCATGTCCAAAAGTCCATTTTTAAAATATCTCACAATGGAAAAACGATCTCTAAAAATAGGCCGTGAGGGTTATTGGAAACTAATGAGATCTACAACTTTCGTGTTAGACATTTTTTCATCCAAACAACGCACAAAGAGATATCTCGAAACTAGTGATGCAGAGTGGAACAACCACATCTTGCATGAAGATCAACTCAACTCTCTCTCCAAGAAGAGAAGCTCTTGAAAGCCTATAAAAGAGGAGGCTCTCCTTGGGTGTAAGGGTGAAGGAAGCATCACTTTGCATGTATCCAAGAGGAGAAGAGAAGGTGCAAGTGCTATGGAAGCCCTGCTGAAATCAAGTGATGTGGAAGCTCTACTGAAATGAAGTTCCAAGAGGAGAAGAGAAGGTGCAAGTGCTGTGAAAGCTCTACTGAAATCAAGTTCTAGGAGAAGAAGAGAAGGTGCAAGTGTTGTAGAAGCTGTGCTGAAATCAAGCGCCAAGAGGAGAGCCCTACACATATTGTGTAGGAGAGAAGGAGACTCAAGAAGGATCAAAAGGTGCCAACTTCCAAGTTGTGCAAGTGTTAGCCAGTTGTATACCATGCAAGGAACCGTGATCTTGTTTCCAAGATCTACAAGTAAGAATTAGCTTATTCGTGATAGAGGAGCTTGCTCCTTGTCAATAATATAACTCCACAAGGGGGGGGGGACTGGCTCATCTTCAGTCCCTAGTGTGTTGCCAATTTCTCTACCTCTCTCTCTACATCTTTCTTTTCTCTCATCTATTCTCCCTTTGTGCCAACATAATATTTGCCATATATATTTTAAGTATATAAGAAAGTCGAGTGTGTATCTCGGATTCTATAACACAAACCCTATCAAGCCATACTTTTCTAACATGTCCAAATCATATTATCTTTGTAAGGTCAAAATTCCATGAGGTGTGTCATCAACCTCAATGCCCAAAAAGTATCTTAGTTTCCCCAAATCCATTATATCAAATTCCTTATGTAGTCCATTCTTTACACTTGTAATCTCCTTGTCAATGCTTCTTGTTATGATGAGGTCATCAATATATATGATTACCATGACTATACCACCATCTAAATTTTTCACATATAATGAGTAATTAGTCATTCTTTACTTAAGCCCCATATTGACCAAGAACTTACTTATCCTATTGTACCAAGTTCTATCTTGTGCCTATTTCAATCCATAAATTGCTTTCTTCAATCTACACACACACAATGAGAAAATTTAGGGTGCACATATAATTGCCATTACTCCATATATATCTACTCTTCCAAATTCCCATTCAAGAAAGAATTGATAACATTCATCTATGCTTTAATTTCCAATCATCTATCTATGTAATGTTTTGTGTATCTTTGACCTTTTGGAATAATCATTCTTGTCATCTCCATTTTGGGAGATTTGAGATTTTCATCCTCCTACCATGGCATGAGGCATAGTTCACGCTCCACCCCATAGCATGTGGTGAGTTACATGCTACTCCACCATTGCAAGAGTAATGTTTCTTGATATTTCATCATGTCCACCTTTGTATCTCTTGGTTATGGATTCATTGAGTCATATGCATAATGTAGCTCTGCTATGGCTATTTCATTTTCTTAATTTCTTGTAAATATTAGATGTATTTTCTTGTTAGAGATTAGCTTTATTATAGTGTTATAAGAGCCTATCTTCAATCAAGATGTCATTTTCAAGCTTTTTTTTTGTTCCAAGCATGGAAGATTGGTTGCAACAATTAAAAATCCCCTCATTCTCTAGTTTTTTCCATAACCACCATGACTAAACAAGTTCTACTATAGCAAACCATGGCTATTTTGAAGGATTTGGCCAAGATATGGAGAAAAGTGGTAGTGATCTTGCCAACTTGGTAGTTTATCATCAAAGTTTGAATCATTTTAAAGGAGAAGCCTATAAGAGATAGAGACCACTAGAATCACTTCTACTTTTTGGAGCAAAGTTTGTTCTTTCCCTTTTGAAGCTTTCTACAAGCTTCTATGGCATGAATGCTTTCCCTATTTTGGTTACTGTTGCAAAATGAATATTACCTATAACCTTTTTTATGGAGAGAAAAATGTGGAGTATCAGTTGAATATTCAATGCAAATTGTGTTGTTTATGGGCCTAGTGTGGAAGTAAACAATTTGTAGATTGGCTATGATTTGTTGATTCTATGAGTACTTATGCTTCCTACTAGACAAATCATCATACCTTATGAATATTAAAGGCTTTATTCCATCCTTTTGGCCATTTGATCACTTCTTCATAACCCTAACTATGTCTTCAGTCATTTATACAAATATTGGTTCTATCTCAACTCTAGCACACTCAACACAAGCTATTATGCAAGGATTAAGTATCTTTCCTTTTACTTGAAGCCACATTCTTCTTCAATGATCAATGGAAAGCATGAGCTTTCAAGAATATTCATAAATCTTGAATATTATTAAATAAAAAATTCCAATCTTCATCAAAGGAGTCTACTATAGTAGTCCTATTCAAGCGTTAAGCAAGGATTCAAGCTTGGAATCATCCTTGGAGGCTTAAGGCTTTAATGGTACCCTAATTTGGGGATTTTATGTCTAGAAGCTTTGGGGATCTTATATCTCAAGTGTTGAGGCATCTTGAAGACCATTGGAGAAGGGATCTACATCTAGTTTTGGACCACCACCCATTTTATGACATTTAGTTGGAATTGATGCATCAACTCACTGACAAGCCTATGAAGAGGTAATTACCTTATTCTTGATATCTCTATCATATCCCCTTTCTTAGCATTGTTTCATTTGTTTATGGGGGCTCAATAATTCAATCTTTCAATTTATTAGAGCCATTATCTTTGTTATAATGTCTGCTTCACTCAAATCAATAGCTAAATTGCCACATCGAAGGTAACTCTTTTGAGCACAATCTACTTTGAAATTTCTCTATTACTAAGCCATTCATTCTTACCTTTAATCTTAATTGTGCTTAAAACCATTATAAAAGAGTAAGTGGAAAATTAGTAAGTCATTGATTACCCATGGTAATCCCTCTTATCACATCCATTTGATCTCTTCATCTTATCCCTATTACATCTCATGAAAGGATGAAATACTATTTCTAGTCAATGTATCTCATCAATGTTTGATTAGCCTAGCATTGATGTACCAAGTTCAATCCTTAACGAGGAAAAAGTCAGATGCCAAATGAGATAGTAGGACAATTATAAGGTGACTCTCCCCTTCTACTGAAGGCTACAAAGGGTTGCACAACCACTCCCAAGGTGGAACTTTGCATACCCTCAATAGGTCCTAAGCCCATTTAGGAGGGGTTGACTACCATTATATTCCTTACCATAGATACTCATGGATATTGAAAACATTTTGCAGATTTACAAAAGTTGCACTTTTTAGTGATCATAGATTTTCTACAGGGTTCTAAACAGGGAATTGTAGACATATAGGTGTTTATAGGTGCCACAAGAATTATTGCAGGGTATTTTCAATAGTCATTTGATACCCATAAGTTCCTAATGGTTCAAGAAGGTGTCCCTATAGTCTCTACATGTGCCTACACTATTATTGAAGTGTTTGCGAGTATTAAACATGGGTTATAGGTTATCATAGGTATCAATAGGGGTTACACGTTATTACATGTATCAAATAGGGTCAAAATAGGGTATATCCTACTCTAGACAATTTTAGAAAAGTGGCTATAGAAATTTATAGAGTGATTCTAATGTAAAACCAACTTATAGGGGACATTGTACCCTCCATTTCCAATAAAAAATATTGTCATTTGGACACCCACATCAAAAAATTCTAATGAAACACTACAATGGGTCAAGTAGATAGCACTCTAATACCTATGGCAAAGAAAAAGAGAAAAAATCAAATGATAAATGCTATCAATGGATATGTATGTAAATTTTATCAATGAATATGTATGGGCCTATCAAAATAAGAAAAATACTTTCAATTTTGTGTAATATTTCCATGCAATAAAAGTTATTTGGTTAGTTTGAAAGTTAGTTAGTCAATTAATAAGTTAGTAAGATTAATAACTAAAGAGTAACTAAGGTAAAAACTGACTAGCATTAATAGCTAATAATTTTCATTCAATTAAAAATATATTAAAAAATGGAGAGTCATAAATCTGACATTTTTCTTGGATTGATAAGGACCGTAGCCACCCTTCACAAAAAGTACAATGTGAACGGGACTTATGAGCCATATTAATCACTAGTATTAATGTGTATAGTTTGAATGGTAAAAAAATATTAGATTCTTGGGGAAAAAAACTATTATATTTTAGATATTATCCTAAAAAGATAGAACTAAAAGTCATTTAAAAGAAAAAACAATTGATGTTTTAGTTAGTTTTGGAGATTTTATAAAAAGAGAAATAAAGAAAAGTGACTGGCAAAATCGCATGCGCCACGATAATAGTCTACAAGTAGTAGACAACACTTCGAACAGAGAAAAGAAGGAGTGAACTGAGAGCTTTCTAAGCAAGTGTCTTGGAGTTTTACCCCCCTTTTGGAGCCAATGCAACCATCAGATTTATGATCTGAGCATCAGATCACTGAGTCTTCTAAGAGCCCCTCCACTCTTGTTCTCAGACGTATCCCCTCCTCTCTAGTTCATTCATAAATATGAGGCATGGGGAGGCATAAGGGAGCATAAGGAGACCCTGAAAGGCTGAAAGAGAGAGGGAGAGAGAGAGTATACCCCTACAAGAGATTGTGAGATAGAGCTTGAGAGAGAGAGAGAGAGAAGAGTTACCCCAAGAGGCTACACAATTTCCCTCTATTTCGATCCTCAATTCAACCATCTTCTCTTACGCTCTCCCATCTGGAATCTATTCCACCTCTTAATCTCTTGAGTCTACTTGCAGACGATGGCCTCCAAGCGAAGAAAGTTACGTGCATATGACAATCCTACAACCAGCACAACAGAGCTTCGGGCGAAGGCATCACTGTCAATCCAATTGCGGTGTCAGTCGTAAGTAATGTATTTTCAAATTGATAGATGCTTGTTTAAATTCTCACAAGAGATACATTAGGCTCTGTACCTTGTGGTGCTAGAATAGGTAATTGAAAAGGATAAATCGCATCTCAAATATTCAAAGATGAAGTTTGTGAAGTGCTTGTATCAAAGGGAGTGAAATTGCACCTAGTTGCTATGTGATGAATCCATGCATAGCATAAGCAATATATGGGACACTAAAGTATTGAGCATCGATGAGTCTTTGATTAATCTTTACCGAGGATAATATTGTTTAAAGTTTGCAAATGCATATACACGGTACATACATGGGAGAGATTATGTAAACTTTACATCGATGACATGCGACTCCTTGCCTTAGGAGAAAGGAAGATTGCATAGTAGGGAAATGCTAAAAGATAATTGTCACTTAGAGAAGATGCATAAATGCTCTTGCTAGATTGATTTATTTTCATTGGAATGATAGGACTTACGTCATGTATAGTATTGGAACCTTTAGCATATGCCTTAGGCTAAAGGAGGGAATATTAAGTAAATTCTACTCTTTGGCCCCAAGGGGGAGAGCGAATATGTGACGGAATTATTGTCGCGTCTATTATTGTATTGTTTGGGAGAAATACAATGAGTTTTGTTGGTTGATTGAACAACACCCTAAATGTTTTTCTTTCAATCAAGGGATTGTTGCATTGTGATTTGGATAAATATTCCAAGGCTTGTGTTGATGGAAAATGCATGGCAAGAGTCTGTAATGACAAGTTGCCATGGGAATAAATGAATGTTTTTCATGATATTAGGGGTGATTGCTTTGATTGTACTTGAATTTTAATTGGATTAATTAAGAAATGATATTTTTCATGCGCGTGGATCATCTTCAAGATCACATCGCGAATTATCTCAAGAGGGCACTACTCGATTTATAGGCCGATGGTCGAGTGGTGAAAAGGCCAACCACAGAAATGACATCTCACTCCTAGACCGCTTGTGGGTCAAGTGGAGCTCTGGACACCCCTTGCCTATCTAGAATGGAGTTGGAGATCCCCGTGAGCCCAATGTCTGGGACATTGGAAGATCTTATTCTAGATAAAGGATGTAAATTTTGGTGCCATGTGATTTGGACCGGGTACTTCTGTTGGATAGAAGGGATACATAATTCTCCTATATGGGCAAGAGACAAAGATTAACTTATAGATAAGCTAAGGAACTTGTTTGATAAAAGGACTGCTTGTTTTGTTTTTGTGCATGTGTTGTAAATTACGTGAACGAACTCTGTGACCTAAAAGGCTTAATTAATGAAGCTGATTTTAAATGTCACACATAAATGTGGTAGGACCTAATTAGACAACTAAAGCTATCGAGAAAAGTGCGGTGGATGTGACTTGGGTCCCCGTCCTATGGAAGGGTGGTCCCGATTAGTTGGGAACTTTTCTCAAAAGATGTAATAACGAAACTGTGAAGACCTAGAGTCAGTAGAGTTGCTATTTTAGGGGAGCGGAATGGGACTATACCTTATGGGCAAAGAGGTTAAGCTTTGCATCCCTCTCGTTTCCCATTCTCCATGAACCAAGGGCAGTATAAATCCGCTTCGACTCTGTTGTTCCTACACAAAGTGGTTCATCTGGAGCTTGACTCTAGCTACTTCCTAGAGACTTGGCTAATAGGAAATAAACCCTGACTTTAGGTCGGTCCTAAGTGGGAATGGCCAGATACTTCCACTTTGGGGCAGACTCGGGAAGACCTAGATCGCAAATTGTGTGACATTCCTTGTGAGTGCCATGTGGCGCTTTCTAGACTCCCATCCCGATGGGCTGCTAAGACGTGTCCTACAGGTGGACAAGCGGACACGTTACATTTTGCTACTAAAAATGAGCAAGAAGGCATAAGAGTCAATATGTCTAATGCATCATTCAGATGAGGTAAAAAATGTATTTCATGAATCCAATGATTAATCAATAGATGTCTAATGAAATAAAGCACATGAGTGAGGGGATTCAATAACTCCCTACGAGTATAGACACGAAGCTTGACAAGTTAATAGCTATGTTCACTATAGTTAATGAAAATTTTACTCCTAGAACAACACCCACCATTTCAAAAAACTCAATTTCAATCAAGCCTACCTTGTCAAGACAACTAAATCAGCATCATGGACTAAATTTTGAAATCCAACTAATTATTTAAGGCCTCATTCATGCTTATTCATATGATCATGATTATCATTCACATGAGTCTTCTTCTTTTGGACAACAACATGTATACATATATTAATAGTAAGACACAAATGATCATGTATTACTTTTGGCCAACAAAAGGATAATTGTTACTCTTTTGGAATGTATGCTTATCATCACTATTCTCTAGGGAATCATTCGAATTGTCTAAGATCTTATGGTGGATTCTTTGTCTTCTCTTCATGACGGCTCCTCTTTGCCCTTCATGCACTTCCTCCTCTTCTTCATGAACGGTAGCGGCGATAGTGAGAAGCTCTCCTTCTCTCTCTTTCTCTCTTTCTCTCCCTCTCCCTCCCAAACGCAAGATCTATTTCACTCTCTCTTTTGCTCTTTGTGGAAAAATGCCGCACTTGGGCTTCTGCCACTTTTTTTTAAAAGTACCCTCACTATTTGCGTTGCAATGCCGCTAATATGTGTTGTAATTTCCCATTGCTATTTCCCTATATCCTTGTAGTGAGACTTGCTTCAATTTGGCCAATTTAAACCACACTCTACCCAAAAGCATTTTATAAGAATCTCCAATTTTTGATATCCTGAGAGGTGGATTTTGCCCGAGAAACATGCTTAAAAATAGCCCACAAATTTGAATTTCAAGGGAAAAATAGACTTTGTTGAAGGCAGCAGTCGCACTCAGTACGATTTTAAGCGGAAAGTCAGAGATGGGTACCAAAAATGCTTTAAAGACCCATCGAGGGACGGTTGCGAATTTTTCATAATTTCTCAAGATGACGGATTGGATCCCAAGAAGTGTCAAGCAGTGTGGAACCTTGAGATGGAAGCCCAAAATGTTTCAAAAGCTTATTCGGAGGACGAGAGACATGAGTGCTCAGAGGCCAAGGCCCAGATAGAACTCTAGTGTAAAAGGACTTGTGGCTTAGGGAGTGTGACCCTTGGGGTCTCCACCCCCAAAATTTGATGACTTTGGGGGGGGGGGGGGGTGGGGGAAAAACTATTTTTTTTCATGAGGAAGGAAAAAAAATGGCGACATCTCTATAGGTGCCAATTTTTTATGGAGAGGGAGGCTATATAGGTACAATAAAACCCACCCCACTGATTACATCCCTAATCTACATTCTTCTGATGCTCTCCATCACTATTCTCTGCCCTTCCAATGGTTACCTAGATGAAGAGATCTTGTTCTAGTATTTCTCTCTCCTCCCTCTCTCTCCCCTCTATGGGTTGTTCATGCGCATTATCTTGAAGGAGGAATCGGGAAGGAGATTGAAGCAAATGATGATGGAGATTAATGGAGATGCTAAAGATTGATGTGCAGCATGGAATTGAGAGAAATAGAGGCTTTGTTTGCTGGTCACGCAGTCATTTAATGCATCTTGGGTTTTGTAGAAACATGGTATGACTATTTTTTATGAAGTAAATGAAGTTTTTTTGATATTTTATTATGAAAATGATGTTCTTATGTGATGAATTTTTTTTTTAGTGCTAGTTGTATAATGTCAAATTGCTGTCTATCAGAAAATTTTGATGTCATAATGATTGACATGAGATTTTAAAATCCCACAAAGTCTGAAATGCGGTTTTTAAGGGTAAAATGATGGTTTTGTCGTTTCAGGTGGGTGAAATGTGTTCTTATGAAAAAACATGGAAATTAAAATTGATATTTGGTATGTTGAAATGGTTGGCATGAAAAAATCATAAAATGATAGTGATTATTGTCAAATAAATACTAAAAAATAAGGAAAATTAGAAATACGCTTCATAAAAATAAGAAAAAATGTAATGAGTGTTTGTGAATGTATGGTAGTGGCAGAGCATGGGGTTTAGCCTCAGTTTTCCCTATCTCTTTGTCAAATTTTGTGATTTATCACTTTTCATACATTAAAACATGACAAAATGAACCCCTACACCTATGCAATGGAAGCATTACCTAAAAGTGGGGGGTGGGGTGTTTAAATCATGCGATTTGGAGCTATTTACTGTTGATTATTATTGATATTGCTGATGCATAGCATGATATAGGGTTCATTGTATTTTAATTAAGAGGATGGTAGCATGAGTGTTGTCTCGATGCTATCCCTAGATCGCCGCAACGAGTTAGTAATGAGCATTGGAAAGCTTGGTTTTGTATGACACATTTTTGATTGAAATTTATGTTTGAGCACATTAGGATCATCCACTTTTACATGTGCATATCAACCATGGTATCGGAATATGAAGAACTCGATGCATAGCACTTGTTTTCCATTATGATGACCTAAGCTTGAGTGTGTGAGACAACCTAATATGTAGACTAGTTGATCATTTTCTTGGGGAATTATTAGGTAAGGACACATGGTATCTCCTAGAATACGTTCAAAATGAAAGAGTGAAACTTGTATCGTGTGTACTTTATGTTGGAGCAACGCATATTGGGGCTAATCCCCAAGGTGTAGGAGAGTCGCAGTGGAGGTGTGGCAATCAACCAAGAGGTGATTCCCTATGTTTGTGCTATGAGGCACTATACCTATGTATTATGGAGTCTCCCTTTGAGGACAAGGGATGGTAAACATTGGACTATAAATTAATATAAACACAAAATCGACATTAGCATTTAATGTGGAGTGAATCTTAGACGCTCCTAGCCCGCGAGGCTGTGTGGTGGGGTTGTCTACTATGTACATGAGGTACATAGGTCCGACTAGTGCCATAGCTAGTTCCGGCCCATTTTAGGTTGCATTAGTGGTGCGTTTTCTAGGAGTCACCAAGAAGTGGTGGTTCTAAATCAAGGGTTTTTACGGACCAAATAGTTGGTTTATGTCCTCTAACAAGAATCATCAAGCCGAATACAAAAAGAGAAACGTGCTAAGAGGACTAGACGGCGGTTGGAGATTTTAAGGCGCTGTTCTCCTCAAAGGAGCAGCCCGCTTTGCATAATTGGTAATGGTTCTAATAACCTAAGTATTACAAGAAACCCTTTGAGTGCAAATGGAAGTCTTAGTACTTCCCTTCTTCCACTCAATCATCCCACTTCAAGTGGGGGTGTTATTTCACCTACACAAACTCTTGTTGTCAATCTAGTTGTAGCCATGGCACAACCTATCGCAATTCCAACAGGGACATCGGATTTACCGACATTAGAAGCACCTTTGCCCATCTTCCATGGGTTAGCAAAAGAAGATGGAGAACTCCATATTAAGGAGTTTCAAACACTCATTATCAACCATCAAATGCAAGATGAAGGACACCTAATGATGCTCTTCAATATGACATTAAAAGGAAGGAAAATAGTATGGTATCACGGTCTAGAAGCTGGAACCATAACTAGCATTGACCAATTCTTCACGACCTTCTGTAGAGAGTTTGCTCCTGAGAGAGGTGGACAGTATTGGTTGCATGTCTTGAATGTAACACGCCAAGAGCCAAATGAGAATGTCCAGGCCTATGCCAAGAAACTAAAGCAAGTTCTTTGCAAAATTAATACTTATATCCCCATCCCACTGGCTGCACAGTTGCAATATTTCCTACATGGATTAGATTTCAATATCTAGGTGCAGCTTAGTAGTGATGCTTTGGCCGACATTGACACTACTATTACCCAAGCAGAAGGAGTAGAGTCACGCTTGCAAGCAGCTTACACAGCAATGATAAATTGAAATGGCAATAATTTGGCACTGACCAACGAGAGTCTAGGGGACCCCATGTCAAATGAGAATGGAAGAGGGAGTATCATGCCAAATTTTCCTATGTTACCAACTCTTCCCAGTATGACTATGCCTATGGCTAGTCAGACGGCCCCACTAAGTAGTGGAGGCCAAAAAACAAACCCGAATGTTGTCCGTCGAGTAGGTCAACGACCAATTCCCAATCAAGTGGTTAGGCCAATGGGACGAGAGACAGACGATCGCGGCTATGAGTCGAGTGCCTCTAATGTCCTTGGTGAAGTTAAGGACATGATGAAACACTACATTGATATGATTTTTGAGCAATATAGACAAATAGCTATGGACATCAATTTCCTTAAGAAGCCCTAAAGAGGGTTCCCCTTGAAGATTTATTTGTAACTGGTATGGTGGCCAATATTTCCCTAGGAATTGTACGAATGTCAAATGTGATATTTGTAGAAAGTCTGGCCATTTAGCTACTACCTGTTGGAGTAAGATCAGTTCTCTCCAACAAGGGAGTAAACTGCCAAGTCCAGTTAATCATCGCACACAAGGGAATAATCTTCAGCAAGATGAGGGACCAAGACAAATACTACAATGAGGAAAGTCTATTGTAGAGGAGTTGCCTCATGGCAGTGGAGTCAATATTATTGAGGCTGTACCTTTCAATGACGCTGAAACTTCTAATCTACGAGCCGTAACAAGAGGTCAAAAGACTAGAGAGGGTGAAGAAGGGACTATAAAACCTGTCCAAGGAAACCCTAAGCAAGATGCTAGGGGAAAGCAAGTTCTGAATCCTGATGTGGAAGGTGGACCTCTAAGACCTGTTGATAGTAAAGTTGATCCCGAAAAGGATAAAGGATTTCCAAGAAAGAAAGAAAAAGTTAAAAAAGAGGCACCAAAGGCGGTCCAAAGACCAACTGAGAGAATGGTTTGGCGAGAGAAGAGAACTTTGGCTAACTACCACAACTTTGATCTAGCAAGTTCTCTTTGCGAAGTTAAACCAAACATGAATCTCTTGTAATTGATTAAATTGTCTTGAGGAGTACGCAAGGAATTCAAGAAAATCTTGCGTATTGGGTATATCATAGAACCTTTGGGCATAGAGCGAGTGGGAGAATATTGGTTTGATCAGGCTGAAAAGCATTGTCCTAGGGTTCCAACATATGCGGATGGAATATTAGTGGAGCACACTATCGTGGATACTCAATCATCCTCCATCAATATCATGAGTTAAAACTTGATGAAGAGGCTAGGTCTAGAAATCCAAAAAGACAGCTCCACACTTCTTAGAATGCCTGATGATAGTCTAAGGCAACTAAAAGGTTGCTGCATCACTAAAGTCCACGTTACTATTACAAGCGTGGAAGCCTACCTTGACTTTAGGGTGATAAGGTTTGCAAGACATCCTAGCTATCAAGTTTTGCTAAGCAGGCCATGGATTTTACGAATAGACTATCAAGTCCATATACCCATTGGTCGAGTGATTCTAGGTAGAGGTGCCAATCGTGTGATAGTGGATACTTACCTTGAGTCTCCTCAGAGTGAGAGAGCTCTTTTATCCTCTATTGAATTAGAAACAGTAGATGATCCATTTGGTAGTGAGACATTATCGAGCGATGGATCTAAAGAAGGGTCCACTATAGAGGACATTTATCAGATAACATTGAATGAGACAATAGAGCCTCAAGATTGAATAAGAGATGCAGATGTTATTGAGTTGGACCTTGGTACGCCTAATGATTCGTGGCCAATCAAATTAGGTTCTATGCTCAGTTTGGAAGAGAGAGAGGACTATGTGTCCTTAATTCAAGATTTTCGTGACATCTTTGCTTGGATTTATGTCGAACTTAGAGGCATTCCCCCTAGTCTGGCTATGCATACTATTCCTGTAAAGAAAGGTATCCATTCTGTACATTAGAAAGTACGATGCATGCCTTTTGAACTAAGGGACAACGGATTGTTTGAGGAGCTATAGAAGTTGCGGAAAGTGGGTTTGATCTTCCTTGTTAAGCATACTGAATGGTGTTCACTAGTTGTGATAAGAAAGAAGAAGAAGAATCAAATCCAGTGTTGTGTAGACTTTAGAGAGCTGAATAAGCAGACTGTTAAAGACTACTACCAGTTGCCTTTTATTGAACAAATTTTGGATCAACTAGTGGGTAGTGAAATATATTCGTTCATGGATTGCTTTGCGAGGTATAACCAAATGGCGATTGCCAAGTCAGACAAGCTAAAAATGACATTTATTACTGTCTTTGGAGGTGCTCTTGGTTCGTGGCAAAGAATAACTGACAAGACCTTTGGTGACATCTCCCCAGAGGAGTTGAAAGTATTCATTGATGACTTTGGGGCAGCCATCACAAGAGAAAGGGAGTTGATTATTTTGTAGAAGTGTTTTGAGCGTTGCAGACAATTTTGCATAGCTCTTAACCCAAGGAAGTGCATCTTTGGAGTGCCTTATGGGCTATTGTTAGGTCATGTGGTTAGTTCAGTAGGGATCGTGATGACTGACCCTAAAAAGATCAAGGTCATAGTTGCCATGAGTCCGTTAACTTACTCCAAAGGAGATGCATAGCTTTCTGTAGGGTATTATTAGAGGTTTATCAATGCCTTGGCAGAAAGAACATTGCCACGATTAACCTATTATCCTTTAATTGTCAGTTTGCATGGAGTGATGCTTGCAAAGTATCTTTTGCTGATGTGAAGTAGGAGTTTGCCAAAGCACCTATCTTAAAAGCACCTAAAAGGGGTGAAATGTTCTACATATTTTCAACAGCCACCATGTATAGTATCAATTGCTACTCATCCCAAATTTGGGAGGAAAAGTGGTACCATCCAATAGATTTTGCTAGTCAAAAGTTGGGCATATCAGAAATTAACTACACCTGTATGGAGAAGTTGTTCCTTGCGATGGTATTTGCGACTAAAAAGTTCAAGCATTACATCCTTTATGAGAATGTGGTTTTTTATAAGAAGGTAGAAAGACTTTGATTGTTGCTGAACAAGTTACAGCCACTTGATTGGTTAGCAAAGTGGTTAATCACTTTGTAGGAGTTTGATTACAAGATTAAGAGCAAGCCACCGAAGCTACAGGGCATTGTCAAATGTCTTGTGGATTTCGAAGAGCCAAAAGAGGTATTGGCTGAAGGAAGTGACATGGAAACATTGTTTAAGATTGACATGGTATCTATTCCCTCCTGGTATGCTACTATAACACACTATCTATCTACATGAGAGAATGGAGCTACTATATCAAAATCTGAGAAGAGGAAAATTAAATAGCAAGCATTGAAATTTTCCTTGATCGCAGGAATACTATACTGGCAGGGTGTTGATTATATCTATTGCCGATATGTGATACCTGATAAGGTTCCATTTATTTTGGAAGAGTGCCATGACTCCGCTTGTGAGGGGCACTTTGCTGGGCGGTTGACAGCACAAAAGGATTTAAGAGCTTGATATTGGTGACCATCCATCTTTCATGATTCATTTGAGTATATTAAGAGATGTGATACATGTCAAAGACATGATAGTAGAGAGAATAGGGAGCACCCACTTACTCTGATTATGGCTACCCTTCCATTTGAGAAGTGGGGCATCGACTTTGTAGGTCCTATTACCCTGTCGTCTACTACTCCGAAGAGATACATTATAGTAGCCATTGATTACTTCACAAAGTGGTCAAAAGCACGGGAGATAAGGCAAAACAAGTGGCAAAGGAGACTGCCAGTTTCCTACTTGAGCAGATCATCTACCATTTTTGGTCCGCCAAAGGAAATAGTATCGGACCGTGGAACTCACTTCCTAAACAAGGTGATTAAAAGTCTGACTAAAGCATGGAAAATTAAGCATACAAGATGACTCCCAATAATCCGCAAGCAAATGGACAAGTTGAAAGTACTAATAAGTAGCTTGTGGGTATCTTGTCCAATATAGTCTCCGAAAAGAAATGGGACTGGGATACCAAATTGTATGCGGCGGTGTGGGCATATAACACAATGTTTAAACAAGCCACTAGTAACATCCCATTCAAATTCATTTATGGGGAGGAGTGTGACTTGCCCTTAGAAATTGAGTTGCCAACCATTAGATTTTCAATCAATCATTCTTTGGGTGACAAGGATGCCCTATTCGAGTGTTTTACGACCATAGCCCACTTGGATGAGCTCAAATTGCAGAGTTTGTTGCACCAAGAAGTAGCTAAGCATCAGATGAAGGAGCTGCATGATCTAAAAGTGAAGAAATATACATTTAAGAAAGATTAAATCTTATTATATTTTGAAGTATGCTAACGCGCTAAATGCATTGCAAGTCCATGTTGGGGCTAATTTGAGACTTGCAATAGAGCTTACATTGATTGATGGGGTGGTTAATCCCTTAATTTGAGCACCCATATCTAGAGTAAAGATATCATCTGAGGAAGATTATCTGGTGGAGCAAAGGATACAAAGTGATTGAGCAAGAATACGGTACCTTTGCGTGGGAGATCAAGGTTTTCTGCCATCATTGCTTACAAATTCTAACCAGCATTCCTGTTGAGTTTAATGAAGAAGGAGGGATGGAGCTGTTAGTTCATCCTCTAAATATGTTGAAATCTGATTATCATAATTACATATAGGGGAGTTCTTAATGACTGGCTGTGTAAACCCATTGTGGACTTATACATTATACTTTGATGGAGTATCTAGGGGCCCTATAAAAAAGGGAGTGTTGGTTGGAGTCGTTATTCGAGATCCCCCACCTAGAGTTATAGTGAAATTAGCTATTTATCTCGGGGTAGGATTCACTAACAACATGGCGGAGTATAAAGCCTTGATTATAGGACTGAATATTACCAAGAAAGGTGGTATTCGGCGGTTATTATAAAAGGGGATTCCCAACTGATCTTAATTCAACTAAATGAGAGATACAAAGTCTGAAATCCTATCCTTCGCATGTATCATCGAACTACTAAAACCCTACTTGATGAATTTGAGAGCATCTCTCTTTAGTTGATTCCACGATCCTAGAATTAGTTTGTAGATTCCCTAGAAAATTTTGCTTATGAAGAGGACCTCTTCTTCAACTGTGGTCCTAGTTCGGATCTTGTTATTGATAATGAGATAGGACCTGGTCATTTGTGGGGAATTTTATCAGACCACGCGTTATATAGCAGGCGATGGTTGGTATGGGTAATGCAAAGAGTACCGAGACCCATCTACCACTACTATATTTGACCCATAGGTTGATTAGACAACATGTTATGCGTACCCCTCTTGCTATATATGTAGGAGGATGGGTCACAACTTAATGCATTTATTTTAGGACTGAGAGCCCTATTTTTTCCCTTGGACTGGTGCGTATTTTTGTATATCTATCTTATTCCAAGGAGGGATGCGTAGATGCTATTCTGTTTGATTTTATTAGGCCAAGAGGGCCAGTTGCTTTAAGGTTTTATTGTTTGATTTCATTAGGCAAAGAGGGCCGGTTTGTTTGTAGTAAAATGTGATATTTCTTTAGGCCAAGAGGGCCCTATGTCTGTTTGGTGCAGGTACATTTCATGGTTTTTTGTTTTAGTGATTGCATCATATAGGTTGACGAAGTCCCTGGAGGGAGCCTTTGCTGTGGAGCTTCTTTTGGCCATTCCATGTGGTTTCATCCCCCTTTCCGATTCTTTTCCCTTTTCCCTTAAGCAATTAATGATACATGTGTATGTAAGGGTACTTTCTTTCTGTTTGTTAGGGACTGGCACTCAATGCATGAAGTCCCAAGTTTAGGTTCTATACGTCTAGGGGAGGTCTAAGTAGTCATTGCCTCTTGTCAAAGGCATTGTCAGGCACTAAAAGACCTATTTTAGAAGGGAGTTTTAGTGACCCTATTTTGCTGATTTGCTAGGCGGCCATCCTAGGAGTTTCTATTAGTTGTGAGATAGTTAGAGAAGCCTGCTAAAAATAACCAAAAGAAGAAAAACTTTGAATATCTGAAAGAAAGAAAAAATATAGAGAGGTTTGTAAAAATGGATTCTAACCCCTCTAAAAATAGAAAATGAAAGAAAGAAAAATCCTTGAGCTGTTGTTTATCGCCCTGTAAAGGGGCTTGGTAGGTTCCTGGGGACGAGTCAGACCCTGGGGCTGATGCCTTGTCTTCCTAGGGGTGGCATCTAGCTGAAAAAATAAGAATAAGAGAATGTTGGAGCAAAAATAAAAGTGAGCATTAGAAAAGGATTAAGTGTCACCTTGCGAGGACTTGGTAGGTTCTTGGGTACCAAGACAGGACCTGAGGCCGATGCCCTATTCTCCTTGGGTCACTATGCTTAGCTCCCTCCTTTTTACATGCCCGAGTATGGAAAATAAATGCCTAAAAGGGAAAGTGTGCTACAAGATAATATTTCTTGATCAAGCTATAGGATTCCTTGCGTAGGAGGAGCTCCTGGTTGAGTTGTCTTGAGTTAGGTAGGTAGTTCAGACCACCACTTGGGATGACCTCTTTGATAGTTCTTTTTAGCTTGGCTGTGTTGGAGCAGTCGGTTAGTGACTAGCTTTAGACTCTATGTCCGAATCTTCTTGGCCTACTCCTCATGGATTTTCTGCCTTGGTTTTGACAAGGGATAGGGTGAGAGCTGTGATGTGTTTTGTTGTGTATCTTTTTTGTATTAGCTTGATGCTCTTGGTGGTTGTGTTTGTGTGCAAATTTGTTTGTGGGATTCGACGGGCTGAGTCACCCTATCCCATGGTCACCAATGAGTGGTGGATTTTTCCCAGGAAACATGCTTAAAAATAGCAAAAAAATCCAAATTTCAAGATAAAAATATACTTCGTTGAAGGCAACAACCGCAATTAGTACGGTTTTAAGCGGCAAGTTAGAGACGGGTGCCAAAAGTGCTATAAAGACCCATCGAGAAATGGTTGGGAAATTTTCATAATTTCTTAGGATGATGGATTGGATCTCAAGAAGTGCCAGGTAGTGGGGAACCTCGAGACGAACGCCCAAAATTTTCAAAAGCCGATTTGGAGGCCAGACAGGAGTGCCTGGAGGCCAAGGCCCAAAAAGAACTCAAGTGTAAAAGGACTTTGCCTTAGGGGTGTGACCTTTGGGGTCTCCACCCCCAAAATTTGACAAATTGGGGGGGGGGGGACGTTTTTTTTAACGAGGAAGGAAAAAAAAATGCAACGTCTCTGTAGCCACCGATTTTTTAGGGAGAGGGGGGTTATGGAGGTACAATACAACCCACCCCACCGATTACATCTTTGATCTACATTCTTCCTATGCTCTCCATAGCTATTCTCCACCCGTCCAATGGCTACCCAGATGAAGAGATTTTGTTCTAGTATTTCTCTCTCCCCCCTTTCTCTCCCCTCTATGGGCTTTTCATGCGCATTATCTTGAAGGAGGAATCATGAAGGAGATTGAAGCAAATGATGATGGAGATTAATGGAGATACTGAAGATTGATATGCATCATGGAATTGAGAGCAATGGAGGCTTCGTCCGCTGGTCATGTAGTCATTTAATGCGTCTCGGGTTTTGTAGAAACACTGTATGACTATTTTTTATGAAGGAAATGAAGTTTTTTTGATATTTTATGGTGGAAATGATGTTCTTATGTGATGAAAAATTGTTTGAGTTTTGGTTGCATCATGTTTAATTGCTGTCTATTAGAAAATCCTGATTTCAGAATGATTTACATGCAATATTTAAATCCCGTAAAGCCCCAAATGCGCTTTTTAAGGGTAAAATGATGGTTTTGTCGTTTCAAATAGGTGAAATGTGTTATTATGGGAAAAAATGGAAAATAAAATTAAATTTTTGTATGTTAGAATGGTTGTCATGAAAAAATAAAAAATAGTGATTATTGTCAAATAAATACTTAAAAATAAGGAAAAATAGAAATAAAAATAAAAATACGCTTCATAAAAAGAAGGAAAATATAATGAGTGTTCGTGAATGTATGCTAGTGGTAGAGCATGAGGTTTCGCCTCATTTTTTCCAATCTCTTTGTCAAAGTTTGTGATTTATCACTTTTCATACATTAAAGCGTGACAAAATGAACCCTTACACCTATGCAATGGAAGCACTACCTAAAATTAGGGGGTGGGGTGTTTGAATGATGCAATTTGGGGCTATTTATTGCTCATTATTGTTGATATTGCTTATGCATAGCATGATATAGGGTTCATTGTATTTTAATTAAGAGGATAGTAACATGAGCTATCTCGGTGCTATCCTTACTTCATTGCAAGGAGTTAGTAAATGAGCATTGGAAAGCTTGGTTGTGCACAACAGATTTCTGATTGAAAATTATATTTGAGGACATTAGGATCATCCACGTTTACATGTGCATATCAACCATGGTATTGGAATATGAAGAATTGGATGCATAACATCTATTTTCCGTTATGATGACCTACGCTTGAGTGTGTGAGACAACCTAATCTGTAGGCTAGTTCATCATTTTCTTAGGGAATTATTTGGTAATGGCACATGGTATCTCCTAGAATACGTTCAAAATGAAAGAGTGGAGCTTGTATTGTGTGTACTTTATGTTGGAGCGATGCATCTTGGGGCCAATCCCGGTGTCGTGTTGCTGCGCATCTGAGCCGTGAACACCTCTATTTTTGTTGTGTATTTGTGTCAATTTCTGCGTGTGATTTATTGTTTGTGTGATGCATTTTAGTAATCCGCAGCCAATGTATATATTTCCTGCACTTTGGATCCAAGAAATCATTAGGAATGGACTCCTAAATCTTCTGCTCTTGTAAACAGGGCTAATTTTTATTGTGTGCGTGAGGCAAGAGCTGAGGCAAAGGTCATGGTGTATGCAAGCTCATTGACACTATAAGAGAGGGCTGGGTTGTATTGGTGAATTATCATGGTGATGCATCTCTATTATTGTTCTAGGAGGCTGTGTTCCTGGTACTGCCCTTTGCACAGTCCCAAGCAAGTCTAAGCTATGAGAATTCTCTGGACTGAGATATGTGGAATAATGGGATGATATGTATTGTCATCACCCTAATCTTTACTAACACCTAAAGACGTGTGAAGCACATGTTCTCTAGTGATCCAAAAGGCAAGAAGTTCTAATGAAAATAAAGCTAGTCTATTCAGGGAGGAGGATATTTTTGAAAAGGGCAAAAATGGCGGGCTGCGCCTGAATTGGAATGGGGGGCCGGACGAGATGACCCAGGGGCAGACGAATGCTGGAGCTGGATATGGCGAAAGAAGAGGGGGGAAATGCTAATTGGGGGGAAGGAAGCTCTAAATCGGGAACCGTGTGTGGAAAACCTTGCGCAGGAGGGTAATCAAAGGGTCGTTCGGCAGAGGAGGAACGAGCTTCAGATTGGAAAAAGGGAGCGTCGGGCTACAGCAACATCGACAAGGCTTGAAGGTCGAGTGTAGTATCATCGAATGCAACAGTGATTGAAAGGAGCCTTGTCTTCATCAATGATTTGGCCGTGAACAACTCTCTCTCTCTGGAAATTGGACGCCTTTGCTTTGGGAATCCATGATGGCACACTAGATGTCAGAGCGAAGCCTGCTCCTGAGGACTTTTGTCATCACAAGGTGTGCTAGACATGGAGTTTTGGGGGCGATCTCCATTCCTGTGATCGGGGAGACTGCTGGAATGATGGAGAGGGAGCCGAAGTGCTTTTCTTTTCAAAAGAAAAGAGAGCTGGTGGGCGCATTTGTTCAGAGCTCTCTCTCTCTCTCTCTCTGCCTGTGTCTGTGTGTGCAGTTTTGAGCGAGGATGCCTGAGGACATTGGGGCAGTGCCATCCGATTGGCAAGCCATGGTGAAGGAGTTGGACATGAATGCTAATGTGTGCAATGCAGCACAAATGCCGACCGTGTGTGTGACTGGAGACATGGCAACACCTTGTTATTTGCTATTGCTTGTGCTCAGGTTATGTATGCATATGTAATGCAGCCTGTGACTTTGCCTGAGTCGTATCTAGAATTTATTGTCAAAACTGGGCCTATTGCAAAGCCTGTGCTGAAGGCTGTCCGTGAAAGCTGTCGAAGGGAACCTGTTGATGTAGACGCTTTGTCTGACTTTGTTTCTAGCAAGACTGGTGGTGCCCCCTTTGAGCTGCGGCCTGATTGTGCACTTATTCCTTGCTCAGCTATACACCCAGAGACATTGTCTTGTATGGGACAATCAAGTAAAGCAGCCCGTGCCACCTTCAAGAAAACATTTCCACTTTACATGTCACTCACCTTTGTACCTTTTGTTGTCTTGAATCTACAAAAGTTTATACAAGTCCCTGTACATACATTTTGGACGGCTTTCAAAGGAACAGTTCGTTCTACATGCTTCATCTCTGTATTTGTGGGAATTTATCAAAGTTATATATGTCTACAAAGGAAGGTGGTTACCAAGGACCACAAATTGGTCTACTGGTTTGGTGGAGCTCTGGCTTCCTTGTCTGTTCTACTGGAGAAGAAGAGTCAGAGAGCAGAATTGGCACTCTAAGTACTTCCACGTGCAGCAGACTCTCTGTGGTATATTTTGGTGAACAGGCATTTGTTACCAGATACAAGGCATGCTGAAGTGGCCCTTTTCTGTCTTTGCATGGGAGGTATTATGTACTTTCATGAGCATGAGCCAGACACTACAAAGCAGAACCTTAACTCTTTGAATGCTGCATGACATTGAGAAAGGTCTTTCCTTGGAAAGTAAATCTGAAAGTGCAACCAACTTCCATGTTGCAAGTATCCCAAAGGCTCTGTTTAGGCTGAAATTTCAGTAACCCAGTTCCCATTCTCAGCAATCCTCTCGACAGAGTTTTCATCTTCAAACATGGCATACTACAGCTGAACGACCACGTGCAAGTCTTTACTTGGTGCTGTACTTGTTGAAATACCAAAACTGTTCATGACAGCATATCAAGAACATGGGTTTGCTCAGTTTCTTTGTTGTAACTCTATGATTATGACAAGGAATATAGTGAACTTTGACATCCAATATTTGAGTTCTTCTTGTTAGCCTCATTTCTTGCTGTACCTTGAACCCCGTGTTCTGCAGCCCTTACACGAAATCTACGACATTTCTGGTGAAACCGACGTGAAAGTGCTGCGTCATCAGCAAGATGGGAGAGCTATTTTTGAAATGGGTGGAGTGAAGTGCAGAATTGGAATGGAGGACGCAACACTGTCATGCAGATACTCGATGGTCATAGTTATACGGGAAAAAAATTGCAAGCAATTGCCAACAGGCAGAATCTGGAGCCCTGAAGTTCTGGACACAGGAGACAAAGAGCACAATCTGATGCCTTCTGTTTTCTTCCTAAGGTGGCGTCATAAACTTGATGGCGGGCTGTGATGCGGACGAGAGGACCAAAGGGGCAGACTAATGCTGGAGCTTGATATGGCGAAAGGAGAGGGGGATTTGCACAGAATCTAGGCCGTGCGGGTACATGGTTATTTGTCTTGCGAGGGGAAAGGCTCGTCTTGTGTGAGAATTAAGGAACGTGAAGCCTGGCTCACATGGGAAGTTTGAGGATTGGCCCATGCCAACAGGTACCTTTGAGTCTCCAATGATGGACTCCAGTTCTCTGGAAGAGCCTACATCGTGGGATGATTTGTATAGTATCGATTGAACGCCGAAAGAAGTCTTCCTGAAATTTTGGCAACACGTCGAAGGCTTTCAGTTGAGTGCCAATCTTGAGTTTGATGTGACAGGATCAAATCCATGCAATCCAAAACTGGTTTTGAAACCACTATCAAGTGACAGGAGATAGAAAGCTTGTAATTGCAAACATCTCAATTTGCTCGTCTGTACAAAGATGATTGGCTTGGTGCGACAACTGCTTTTGTTCAAAGAGAATGGCGAAAAGGTTTACACGCTGCAGAAAGAGTCTCCGCTGGGCACTCCCACTCAATCAGCGCATCCAGTTGTATCTCTCCAGAAGACAAGTTCTCAAAGCTCCGTGTTGTATTGAAGGAGAAGGAGAGAGCTGAAATCGTGGAGGAGGAAGAAAAGGGGGGAGCTGCACCTCGCTGAACGATGGCATCGACTTACGACTGAGATGTTTTGGGGGGAAAAAAAAAATCCTATGAGGCTCAGTCGAAGATGCAGGAAGAGTCTATGCATATCTCGAGCAAGTAATTCATTTATGAGAAGATTTGAAGAGATATGAGATGGTAAAAGGAACGCTGCCTCAATCTGTTTCAAAGGGAAGACTCAAAATCAGTGCAAGCTGCTACCTTGCTTCCTCTGATTGCAGTCCTTGAATTATGCATGCAGAAACTTGTTTCAATCAATCTCTGTATAGACTGGACCACAGCGTGCATGTTTTTTTTTACAGGAGTATAGGAAAGCAAAGTCTTCAGGGACATTAAGCTTGGACGAACAGGTAAGGCAGAGGAGCAATATAAACACCGTCAAAGGGACAAAGTACCAGAGATGAGTGTTGGTGTGCATCATCAGCTGCTCCACAGGTCACCGGCGTTGACCGCACTATCTATCTCCTTCATTATCAATAACAGAAGAAGATGATCAATCTGATGATGATTGTGAAGAGTCGCCCTTATTTGATATGCCACTGAAGCCAGGCCACGATACAGACCATCAAGGGACCAACAAAGGAGAAGAAGAGTTCACGTGATCATCATAACATCATTATAACAGCATCACCATCATCGTCATCACCTGATTCTCCCTGGTTGCTCTTGGGAGGCTAAAGCATTGTTGTCCTGACTACCCCTCCCCTTTTAATTGCGAGCAGTACACAGGTCTATGCCCTTACCTCTGTCGACTTTGACTTCCCTCACCTCCCTTTTGGGCTCCTGAACAAGTCCCATTTGCAGAAGGATAGTTGAATGAAGCTCAAGATTTGCTCCAGTGTATGTTTACATTCCCAGATGTTACTAGCTGGTTAGCTTTGTTGACTGGCTACAGAAAATATGGGAACTTGTCACTTGGGAAGCTTTGCTATAATGAGGTCATGGAACTTGATCCAATTGATGCTTTAGGGTACATGCTAATTTCCGAGTTGTATTCTGATGTTCACTTGAGGGAGATTGTGGACAGGATATAGGAGATGAGAAATTGTAAAGATGCCTTCACTGAAACAGAAAAGATAATCTTGGAGTTTGCCAAACTTCTTCATGAAGATTATTTGACATAGAATGCCTTTACCCCTATGATAGGTTCTGCCCATTTTACAAATCTGTTAGGATGATGCGAAACATCATACATTTCAACACACTTACAAATCAGGCTGTAGAAAGAAGGAGATAAAGTTTTTGAAGAATGGATGCTGTCTGTGATAAGAGGCAAAAATGCAGAATTTATGAAAATGTTTTGTACCAATGCTGAAAATTTCTGCTGAACTAGCAACTGCCAAGTTATGAAATGAACATGCTGATGTGAAGAGTGTATCCCTTCTTACTGCAATTGTCAACATACACCTGAATGTAAACAGTTTATGAAATACTTCGGATTATCCTGAACATGAATTTCTTGTAACTCATTTGACAAGCAATATAGTGAACTTTGACATCAAAAATTTGAGTTCTTCTTGTTAGACTCTTCCATTGCTGTACCTTGAACCCCGTATTCTGCAGCTCTTGCATGATCTCTTCGACACCGGAGGTGTAGGAGAGTTGCAGTGGAGCCGTGGCAATCAATTGAGAGGTGCTTCTCTATGTTTGTGCTACGAGGCACTTTATCTATATGTTATGGGGTCTCCCTCTGAGGAGAAGGGATGGTAAACGTTAGACTATGACTTAATACAAACGTAGAATCGACATTAGCATTTAGTGTAGAGTGAATCTTAGATGCTCCTGGCCTACGAGGCTGTGTGGTGGGGTTGTCTATTGTGTGCATGAGGTCCGGCTAGTGCCATAGCCAATGCCAAACCATTTTAGGTTCCATTACATCCTTAGCACAAAAAAACTTACTTTGATGGACTTTAGGCTAGAACTTCAAGCCAACAACTTTGATTTGCTAATTGTTAAGAATACCCAATGGCTGTAACCTCATTTGGTTTTCCATCCTAACCTTAAATGGTGCCGGTAGGAGTTTCTCATGCTTGGTGGCGCCAAATATGCATGTTCAGGAAGTATGTTGACTCATGATCCCCCATCCTCCTACAAGACATCATCATGCTTCTTCCCTACATACTCAACTTGAATAGTGGGCACACGATAATCCACAACCTCTTATTGGATTGGTATGATTCCTTGACATTTAGGAACTACTTGATCCTGAATTGTTATATCTTCAAGAACTTCATGTTGCTTTTGTTTGATATTCATAAGCAACTTTTCCTTGAATCATTGTATTAATTCCAAGATTTGCTACAAGGTTAATTGCAATGAATACTTTGTTAGAGCTAGAAATAGCTCTTCTGAACCTCCTTCCTGAAATTTTCATAATATATTGTCTACAAGATATTGATCCTTTTGATCAAGATGGAAGACACCTCGATCTTCTTGATCATAAAACTCCTTAAATATTACTTTTTTTGCAACTTTTTGCAACTTTGTAACTTGCTTTGTTTCCTTTTTCATGGCTTTCTCTTGTTCTTCCCAATCAAGTTTTAAGCCTACTTGGCTTCTAGTAATAGCTAGTACCATAGCTTCATCAAGACAATCCTCTACTTTAATGAAATTAGAACAATCATATTCAACATGCATACTTATAGCATTCAAGTTACTTTGTTGACACCTCCTTTGTCCTTTATTGAACTTTCTCTTGGTGAGTTTTCTTATAACTAGTAGCACTTGTACCTTCAGGAAGTTGCCTTTGCTCATCTTGGTTAAGTAGTTGTATGAGGATTGTTGCAATTGGGGTAGTGCATACTATGGATGAGGTGCTCTTGCAAGTCTTCTATCATTGCATGTCCTTTCTATTAGCATTCCTCTCTCAGTCCTCTACCTTGCCCAAAGTTCACAATTATATCCAACAAAGTTTCATTAACCTCCACAATAGTGGCACGCTTCTATTTGAGTAGTTTACTGTTGTGCTTGAAAATTTTCCCAAGGCTGTCTTGCCTACATTCTTCTAGGTACCCTAAAGGGTATCTAAGGCATTGTGTCAGTAATAACTTGATTGAGTGCAATTGGCTATAGAGGTCTTGGCCTAGGCTACATCACTAGCATCTGTTGTGCCATCTTAACATTAGAATTGTACCAACAAGTCTTGGCTTCATGGCCATTCCTTTGGCATATGCCATAGTACTTTTCCTTCCTCTTGATGTTAGAAAGACCTAAATCTTTCAAAAAAAAAAAATCTTCTTGTCCAATTTACTCTTTTCTATCTTTTTCTTGGTTTTATCCTTTGCATTCTTTTTCTTAGTCTTGATTGAACTTGATTTTCTCTTTTTCTTCCTATGCTTCTTCTTGGTAGACTCCTCATTGTTTGAGTCGCTAAAATCAAACTCTAATTTTGAACTATACTCGCTATCCTCATCCTCACTGTCACTTTGTGATTTTGATTCTAAATTTGCATTTGAAACTAAATCTGAGGAATCATCATCCTTACAAGTTTTTGATCAAGAGGTACTTAGCCTCCTTTCCACCCTCATAGGAGCCTTGATCATGGTATCTAAAATGCCATTCTGACTTGTAATGAATGAAGCTGAGAGGAGAGATGAGAATGAGTTGAGGAGAGAGAAAGAGAAAAAAAGAGGAGAGAGAAAGACAAAAAGAGAAGAGAAAGAATGAGGAAGCCATGGAAGCTGAAGACAAAGGTGAAGAGTATGCTCTTGATAATAACTAGTTGCCCTAAACTAGGACTCTTACACCTTATATACCTCGGTCAATGTGACTGGATGTCTAACCCTTAGTTCCTATGTATCACACTCATTACAATCCATTCCCACCCTAAAGGTTTTTTTCCTTTAAAAAAAGAAACTGGAGGGAAGTGATAGATGGGCTTAAGGAATGGGGTGCAGAGTACTACTCTGAGCCACATTACAATGAAAATACATGGGTAAAGACTAGGGATAGAATGTTATCCATGATAGGCTTGCTAAGGTAAAATTGTCATAACTTTTGATAGGCTGCTCCAAATGGGATGTGCCACATGTCAAAATGGAGCTTATGACGTGTACTTTCAATCCATGTAGAAGGCACATTCATGAGATTTGGGCAAGTACAAAATTTTTCTAAAATAGTGTGCAGTCTACAAGCAGGGAATGGTCAAATGAGGGCATAACTGGTTAGTCTTTAGCTGGTTGGGCATCTTAGAGGTGAGGAAATTCATTGACAATAGTGGCTAGGTTCTAGGATGCTTCTTCCAGGGGTAGGACTTGCCATTTGATGAGGTACTTCTTGATGGATTGAGATCTTAGGTGCTTAATCTCGTTGCCCAATGATTGCCTCAAGGATATACTAAATGATACCTTCTTCATCTATGGGGGAAATTTCTTCCACATAGTCCACTCAGGTACCAATAAAGGGCTTCAGTTGGCTGACACAAAACATATCATGAATCTTGGTGATAGGGGGAAGCTCTAAGTGGTAGGCCAAGTTACCAACTCTCTTAAGGATCAGGAAAGGGCCATAGAAACAGTGGGCTAGCTTGTTATTGCCGCCTGCTTTAAGAGTGGAGTAATGGGACTTAAGCGCTTTAAAGAGGACCAATTCCCCTTCTTGGAGTCCCAAATGCATCCTTTTCTCATTAGCATAGAGTTTCATGTGAGTTTGTGCCTTTTGAAGATTCACTTTGCATTGCTGAAGCAGGGTGGCCTGCATGTGATCCAACTCAACTTTGCCCTAAGGGTTGATCTTATAATTGAATAAGATTATAGAGAATGAAACCTTATACCTATATAATGCCTCAAAAGGGGAAACCCAAATGCTAGAGTGGGTGGAGTTATTATAGGCAAAATCAATCAAGTGGAGCCACGTATTCCAAGTGTGTTGTACATCATTGCAAAAGTGTGGCAAGTATGTCTCAAGTCATTTATTTACTCTTTTAGTAGTATGGCCATCTATCTAGGGGTAGTATATAGTGGATGGAGCAAGCTTGGTGCCCATAGATGTTAAAAATGTCTACCAAAAGTTGTTCATAAACTTAGCATCCCGATCATGCACTATGACTTATGGTAAACCATGCAACTTGAAGACATATTCCATAAATTGAGTGGCCATGTGAGAGGTAGTGTATTGTGTCTTAGTGGGGATAAAGTGGGCAGCTTTGGTGAGGCAATCAACTACCACGTATATATTACTCCTTCCTTTCTTGGTAACAGGAAGGCTCGTGACAAACTCCATTGTGATATGAGTCCATTTCCCTTCAGCAATAGGAAGGGGCTACAAGAGGCCAAGAGGCCTAAGTGTGTTGTCCTTGTTCTATTGGCATGGAATACATTTGGTCACAAAATCCTTGACATCCCTCCATAAGCCTTTCCAATGAAAGCTCTTCGAAATCTTGTCATATGTTTTAAAAACACCCAAATTACCATTAGTGGGGCAAGAATGCATCTCTTCCAAGATCTTCTGTGTAAAGGGAGAAGTGTGTGGGATGTCAATCTTGCCATGGGACCAAATAAGGCCATGCTTAAGCTAATATTGGGAGTTTTCAGCCATTACCCATGCTGTAATTTCTAGAAGATGTGGCTAAAGCCATCATCCAACAAATAAGATTCTTAAATATCTTCAATCCAATCACTATGCAAATCTAAAATGGAGGATACTCTGCATGCCCACATTTGATAGAGTGAATAAGCCATCACCATATTATCTTTTTCCCGAGTGTGAGAAATGTAAAAATCATAGTTTTGCAATGTGAGTGCAATGTCGCCACCCATCTCCTTTGCATAGGAGTCAAAATAGACTAAGTTAAGAAGTACTGGAGGACTCAATGGTTACCTTTTACTTGAAAGCAGTGGTGCCATTTCTTGCATGGAGGATGGCCAACATCTCTTGGTCATACACATTCATTTGTATCTCCTTGTTATCAAGCTTGCAACTCTCAAATGCAATCACACCATTCTCTTGCAGCAATACCGTACCAATACCCATGCCACCACTGTCATCACATGAATAGTAAACATCTTGGAGAAAATCAGGGTAGATGAGAATGGGGGCAGAAATAAGCATTTCCTTCAACTTTTTGAAGCTATGATCAGTAGTGGCATCCAAAAAAAATGATTTTGTTTTTAACTGATCAATCCAAGGTGCTGCAATGGTGGCATAATGCTTAATGAAGCATCCATAAAATGAAGAGAGACCATTGAAACCACATAATGAAGTAGTGGTGGATGGAATGGGTTAGTCCTTAACACATTGCACCTTCTTAGGGTCAACATGTATGCCATTTTTGCTAACAATGTGTCCCAATGTCTGCATGAAGATTAATTTTCTTTTCTTAGCAAAGAGTCAATGCTATCTCAAAATATAAAACACCCTTCTAACTTGTGCCAAGTGCTCCTCTTATGACTTGTTGTTGAGAGCGGAATTTTGGTTCCGAGAAGTGCTTAAAAATAGCTAAAAATTATGAATATTAGAAGGGAAAAATATTCAACGTCGAAGGCGACGGCTTGATCTAGGACAATTTTAAGCGTCAAAGTACTTTAAAGGTGCCTGAGCAACACTTGTTGATTTTTCATAATTTTTCAGACAGTCGTGCGGGTTGACAAGAGTTACTGGCCAATGCGGGATGCCAAGCCGGATGCCTAGGATTTTTCATAGCTCAATTCGGAGTCCGGATAGGAAAATGGCCACAAAGTGGGCAAGATTTGAAAAGGTGGACCAAACTTTGGTCAAACTTTGGTCAAGTGGTCATGACCTTTGGGGGGGGGGGGGGGGGGGGCATGTAGCATTTTATGCAACAACCAAATCGTGGGATGAGAGAGATGAAGAAAACGTGGTCAGAGATGGCGCCGAAAGCTACGCTCCTATCTTGATGGAGGCAACATGCGTGCTGCACATAACCCATGCCAATGATCATGGGGCTTCAATCCCCCCTGGATCCTGACTCTATCGACGTGCTTCACTCCTCCAATGGCGGTCTCTATGAAGAATTCTGATTTCTTTCTTTCTCTCTCCTCCCTCTCTCTCCCCTAAAGGCAGATTCATGTGGTGAAGAAGAAGAAGAAGAAGAAGAATGGATGGCAGATGCTTGTCCAATGAAGACCGGATTGCTCCGTGGTTCAAGAGGAAGGAAGAATGCTGATTGTGGACTATCATGAGCATTAATGGTGGTTGGAAATTAGTCCCGAGATATGACAAATAAAAATCTGCAACCGGCAAAGAACGGTAATCTCATTTTTACAAAGAAAATTGATGTTTTATGCAATTCGCTTCATGAATACTTGTTCCCATGGGATGATTATGCATTATAATGTTGTTTGCAATGTCTTCCAACTGTTTGAAATCAGAAAATTATAAGTGTTGTGGATGAAATTAATAGTGTAAAACCCGTAAAACACGTGAAATATGGGGAAATTTGGTGTTTTTGAGATATAAATGGAAAATATAATAAGACACACCAACTAAATTTGTGATTTTGCCGCAAATGAACCTAAGGGCCATAGCCCACAACTCAATTTGTATTTTCAGTCATTTAATATTGCAAAAAATACAAAGAAAATAGAGAAAATGAGGAAAAATAGGGAAAAAATGGATTTTGAGTGCCGAAAATTAAGGAAAAATAAGATTCATGTTTGTGGATGTATGGGGGGTCTGAAGTATAAGTTTTAGCCTCAGTTCAGCCCTACCTTTATGTTTTAGTGAGTTTTATTGCTTTTCAAACAATAAAAACATGGAAAATACTGCCCTAAACCTATGCACCATGCACAACCTAAATGAGTGAGGGGGTAGAGTATATAAAAGGTGTTTAAATGCTAAATGAAATGATGAAAAGCTTGCTAGTTTTTTTATGCATACCATTTAGGTTGGTCGATAATTAAAAATTAAGGACCTAGTAGCACGAGGGTTTCTCGGTGCTAGGTTCATGCAACGCCGTATACGAGCAATAGTCAAATCCATTGAAAGAAAGGTTTTCCATATGTGCACAAATGCTGATTTTCTTAATTGTTTGAGCACATGGACATTCACAATTTGCATGAAGCATAATATGATAAAAGGTATCAGACAATATCTCTTGGATGCATGGCAATTGCTTTCTAGAGGAACATGACCAACGTTGAGTGAGTAAGGTTGTCCTAAGCTGTAGGCTAGGCGTTGGGTCTAAGAGAAAGAAAGTGAGGTATGGTACATTCTTGGATACGATCAATTGGTACCTTGAGTGGAAATGTGTGCGATATTGTGTTATATATGTTTAGCGATGCATCGAGGGGCCAATCCCCAAGGTGTAGGAGAGTCGCAGTGAGGTAGTGGCAGTCAGCTGTGGGAGGACCTCCTATATTTGTACTTCGTGCTATTTGGCAATGTTCTAGGGACTCCCTCTGAGGAGTGTTAATTGGGTTAGAGTTGGACTACAAGACGTGATACAAATGCAAGATGTCTAGGAAGATGATGTATGTGTCATCCACACTCCTGGCTGCGAGGCTGTGGGGTTGTTGAGCACATGATAGAGGTCCAGCTAGTGCATGAGCTAGTGCCGGCCCGTTTTAGGTCCCATCAGTGGTGCGTCTTCCGAGAGCCGCTTAGAAGTGGCGGTCCTCGAATCCTGGTTGTCTAGGGACGAGTTAGCAGTTTATGCCAAAGGATACTGAGATTGACCCGTTATTCATTGATAAGCATTGTCTAGCTGAAATCCAAAAGCAAGACAGAGATGAAAGAGCTAGGCGATGTGCTGACATTTTTAGGAGGTATTCCCCTAAGCGTAGCGGTCCTGAACCCTTACAAGGGAGTGGATCTAGTGGTCTTGGTGCCACAAGCAGTAAGTTAGGAGAAGGTGGAAGCTCTAGTGCTCCCCTTTCTCCCATAAGCCAGTCTACATCAAGTGCGGGAGGTGTAACCCCACCGTCCCCTATTCCTAGTGCAAATCCAATTCTCGTTATGGCGCAGCCCATTGCAATTCCTACAGGAACGACAGATTTGCCAGCTCTAGGTTACCCGCTACCCATTTTTAATGGGCTAGTAGAGGAAGATGCAGAACTCCACATCAGGGAGTTTCAAAAGCTAATGTTTAACTGTCACATCCAAGAAGAATGACATTTAATGATGTTCTTCAACATGACTCTCAAAGGAAGAGCTGCCATATGGTATCATGGTTTAGAAGCCAGAACCATATTGAATATTGATTCATTTTATGGAGCTTTTTGAAGGGAGTTTGCCTCTGAAAGGGGTGGGCAATATTGGTTGCGTGTACTTAATGTGACCCGCCAAGAACCACACGAGGATATTCGTGCTTATGCGAAGAAACTAAAAGAGGTTTTCCGTAAGTTGGACACCTCTATTCCTATCCCCACAGCTGCCCAATTGCAATATTTTCTGCATGGTTTGGACTTTAATATCTAGTTGCAGTTGAGTAGTGTCCCTTTGGGGGATATAGATACTGCCATTACACGAGCACAAGAAGTGGAATCCAAGCAGGCTATGCCTCTCGAGGCAATTCAAATATGGGTCTAGCATTGGGAAATAATATGGCGACGGCCAATGGCAGTGGTAGCCAAGGGATAGCGATGGCTAATCCTAATGGGAGAGGGAACATGATGTAGAATGTGCCTTTATTACTAGCTCCCCCTTGCATGTCGATGCCTACGGGTAGTCAAATGGCTCCAAATGGTGGAGGCCAGGCAGTTAATCCTAATACCATGCATGTGGTTCAACAACCAGTGCCTAATCGAATTGTTAGGCCGATGGAATGACAGGGTAATGATCAAGGCTACGAGTCGAGTGCTTCCAATGTTCTTGGCGAGGTTAAGGACATGATGAAGCATTATACCGACATGATTACGGAGCAATATCGACAAATAGCCGTTGATGTCAGCTTTCTTAAAAAACAACAAAATTTGATAGGAAGTAGATACCCAGATGAGGGTGCACCTTCGAGGTTTAGCTGCAAATGGTGTGGTGGGCAACATTATCCACGAAATTGCCCAAATGTCAAGTGCGACATTTGTGGAAAATCCGACCATTTAGCAGCCACTTGCTGGAGTAAGATTAGTTCCCTCCAGCGAGGTAGTCGGCAACCAGGGCCCGTTAATCATCGTGCGCAAGGAAATGATTCCCAGCGAGAAGACGGGCCTAAACAAATACTCCAACGACAAAAGACTACAGTGGAGGAGCTGCCCAGTGGTAGAGGAGTTAGTTTGATTGAGGCTATGCATGTTAATGACGCTGAAACCTCTAATCTACGAGCTTTCCTTACAAGAGGTCAAAAGGGTAGAGAGGCTGACAAGGATAAGCCTATCGACGGAAACCCTAAACAGGGCGACAAAGGAACGCAAGTCCTGGATCCTGCCATGGAAGGGGGACCTCTGAAGCCCGTGGAGAGTAAAGCCGATGTTAAGAAGGATAAGGAACCACTGAGAAAGAAGGTGAAAGTTAAAAAAGAGGCAATAAAGCCGGTTCAGTGACCTAAAGAGCCGATGGTTTGGCGTGAAAAGCAAACTCTATCGAACTATCATGAATTCGATTTGGCGAGCTCTCTTTGCGAAGTCAAGCCGGATGTGAACCTTTTACAACTTATTAAGCTTTCCCTAGGAGTACGAAAGGAATTTAGAAAGATCCTATGTACCGGGTATATCGTGGAACCTTTGGGTATTGCGCGAGTTGGTGATGACTGGTTCGAGCATGTTGAGAAGCATTGCCCAAGGGTTGCAGCCTATGTCAATGGGATATTAGTAGATTATGCCATTGTTGACATGGGATCATCTGTTAACATTATGAGTTCTGAACTGATGGAAAGGTTGGGTCCTGCAATCCAGAAAGATACCTCCACAATTCTTAGAATGGTGGATGATAGTTTGAGACAACTAGAAGACTGCATTACTAAGGTCCATGTCACTGTTGCAAATGTAGAATGCATGTTGTACTTTAGGGTGATTCATTTTGCAAGGCGTCCAAGTTACCAAGTATTACTTGGACGACCTTGGATCTTGCAAGCGGATTGCCAAGTGGATATACCCACCGGTCAGCTGATATTCGGCAGGGGTGCTCAACGCGTGGTGATTGATGCCTATCCTGAGTCCCCGCAGAGTGAGAGAGCTCCTCTATCTTCTACAGAATTGGAGACATTAGAGGATTTATCTGCCAGTGAGACATCATCGAGTGATGAGTCCAAAGAGGGATCCACCACGGAAGACATCTATCAGATCACTTTAAATGAGCCGATAGAGGCCCAAGATCATATTAGAGATGCAGATGTTATCGAGCTAGACCTTGGTATGCTTGATGAGTCGCGACCAATCAAATTAGGGTCCATGCTCCGTGTCCAAGAAAGGGAGGACTATGTGTCCCTAATTCAAGAATTCCGCGATATCTTTGCCTGGAGTTATGATGAGCTGAGAGGCATTCCTCCTAGCCTGGCTGTTCATACTATTCCTATAAAAGAGGGCAATAGTCCTGTGCATCAAAAAGTAAGGCATATGCCTTTCGAAATGAGGGACAGGATGTTTGAAGAGTTACAGAAGCTTCGGAGAGCGGATTTGATCTTTCCTGTGCAACACACGGAATGGTGTTCACCCGTTGTTATCAAGAAAAAGAAAAATAATCAAATTTGATTATGTGTGGATTTTAGAGAGCTGAATAAGCAAACGGTTAATGATTACTACCCGTTGCCATTCATTGATCAGATTTTGGATCAATTAGCGGGTAGGGAGATATATTCATTTATGCATTGCTTTGCAGGATATAACCAGATGGCAATTGCAGAAGGGGACAAGTTGAAAACAACTTTTATTACTGTCTTTGGTACTTTTGCATACCATGTGATGGCCTTTGGTTTATGCAATCCGCGTGGTTCGTGGCAACGAACAGCAGATAAGACATTCGGTGACATATCCCCTGAAGAGTTGAAGGTGTTTATTGACGATTTAGGGGCTGCCACCGTGAGAGAAAGGCCGTTGATCATTTTAAGAAAATTCTTTGAGCGCTGCAGACAATTTTGTATCGCTCTTAACCCACGGAAGTACGTTTTTGGCGTACCTTATGGGCTCTTGCTGGGCCATGTAGTCAATTCGGTAGGAATTGCAATAGATCTCGAGAAGGTCAAAGTCCTAGTTTCCATGGGTCCACCACGCACTCCGAAAGAAGTTTATAGCTTCCTGTCTTCGGTTGGTTATTACCGTAGATTCATAAACGCCTTAGCAGAAAGAATGTTGCTGCTTACAAATCTATTGTCCTTTAGCTGTTTGTTTGTATGGGGTGACCCTTGTTAGGTAGCATTCGAGGATGTGAAGCAAGAGCTAGTAAAAGCTCCCGTTTTAAAAGCACCTAAAAGAGGTGAGGTGTTCTATATATTTTCAGCAGCCACCATGCATAGTATTAGCTGCTGTTTAGCCCAAAATTGGGAAGAAAAGTGGTATCACCCGATTGCTTTTGCTAGCCGGAAGCTGTGGGTATCATAGATCAATTATACCTACATGGAGAAGTTGTGTCTTGCGATGGTGTTTGGGACTAAGAAATTCAGGCACTATATCCTCTATGAGAAAGTTGTGCTTTATACGAAGGTCGAGGGGCTTCGATTATTGATGAATAAGCTGCAGCCGCTTGATCATCTAATGAAGTGGTTAATCACTTTGCAGGAGTTTGATTATGAGATCAGGAGTAAGCCACCAAGGTTACAAGGCATCGTAGAATGTCTTGTGGACTTTGGGGAGCCGAAAGAATCTATGGGTAAAGGTAGTGACCTGGAGTCATTATTTAAGATAGATACGGCGTCTATTCCCTCCTGGTATGCTGCAATAATGCATTATTTATCGACAAGAGAGGTTGGATCCGAACTTTCTAAAGTTGAGAGAAGGAAAATTAAGCAGCAGGCATTAAAGTTTGCCTTGATCACAGGTACATTATATCAGTAAGGGGTCGATGACATCTATCGCCGATGTGTGATGCCTGACGAGGTGCCATTCATTTTGGAAGAGTGCCATGACTCCGCTTGTGGAGGCCATTTTGCTGGACGGCTTACAGCACAAAAGGCTTTAAGAGCAGGTTACTGGTGGCCTGCCATCTTCCAGGATGTGTTTGCGTATGCTAAGAGATGCGATATTTGTCAACGACATGATAGTCGAGAGAATAGGAAAAGACCACTCACCCTTATTATGGTGATACTTCCATTTGAAAAGTGAGGAATAGACTTTGTGGGTCCTATTACTCCATCGTCGACTGCGCAAAAGAGGTATATTATTGTAGTAACTGACTACACAAAGTGGTCAGAAGCACGTGCAACAAGGAAAGATGATGCTAAAGAAACTGCTAGTTTCCTTTTAGAGCAGATAATATGCCGTTTTGGTCCACCAAGAGATTTGGTGTTGGACCGTGGAACCCATTTCTTGAATAAGGTGATCAAAAGCTTGACTGAGGCTTAGCAAATCAAGCACAATAAAACGACTCCTTATAATCCACAGGCGAATGGGCAGGTTGAAAGTACCAACAAACAGCTTGTGGGTATCCTATCAAAAGTCGTATCTGAAAAGAAACGCGACTGGGATAAGAAGCTATATGTGGTAGTATAGGCATATAATACCACGTTTAAGCGAGCCACTGGCCACACGCCGTTCAAACTAGTTTATGGTGAGGAATGCATTTTACCCTTAGAAATTGAGTTACTGACCATTAGATTCGCAATAAACCATTCTTTGGGTAATGAGGACGCTCTATTAGAGCGATTCACGACTTTAGCACACCTAGATGAAATTAAGTTGCAAAGCCTATTACAGCAAGAGGTGGCTAAACGTCGCATGAAACAGTTGCATGACCTAAAGGCGAAGAAGTATACCTTTAAGAAAGGACAACTAGTTTTATATTATGATGCACGTAGGGAGCTGTTCCCAAGAAAATTGGAACCTAAATGGGATGGGCCCTACAAGATTGTCAGGTTAGGGAAGAACAGGTCTACAGCCCTATTAGCTGATTTACAGGGAGTTGAGTTTAAGAATAAGGTTAATCTTAATAAGATTAAACCTTATCACTTCTAAGTTTGCTAATACAAAGAAATTCATTGCAGGTCCATGCTGGGGATGATCTGAGACCTGTAGAAGAGCTTAAAGTTGGTTGATGGGTCGGTTAATCCCTTATTTGGAGCACCCATATCTGGAGCAAAGATACCATTAGGGGAAACTCATCTGGTGGAGCAAAGGATACAAAGTGATTGAGCAAGAAGGCGGAACCTTTATATGGGAGATTAAAGTCTTCTGCCATCACTGCTTATGACTGTTGACAAGTATCCCTGTTGAGTTTAATGAAGAAGGTGGGATGGAGCCATCAGCTCATCCTCTCAACATGCTAAACTTTGATTACCATAATTACGAATAGAGGAGTTTGTGATGGCCGGCTGTGTAAACCCATTATGGACGTACACATTACATTTTGACGGAGCGTCGAGGGATCCTAATAAAAAAGGAAGTGTTAGAGTAGTAATCCGAGATCCCCGACGTAGAGTGATGATGAAGTTAGCTGCTTATCTCGGGGTAGGATTCACTAACAATATGGCGGAGTATAAAGCCTTGATTATGGGTTTGCATATTGCCAAACAAGGTGGTATTCGTCGATTGTTAGTAAAAGGGGATTCCCAATTGATCCTGAATCAGCTAGATGGGACATACATAGTGCGGAATCCCATTCTTTGTATGTATCGTCGGACTGCGATGACCCTACTAGAGGAGTTTGAGAGAGTGTCTTTTCAGCTGATTCCACGTTACTGGAATCAGTTTGTGGATTCATTAGCAGATCTTGCTTATGAAGAAGATCTCTTCTTTAATTGTGGTCCTAGTTTGGATATTGTTATCTATGATGAAACAGGACCCGGTCGCTTGTGGGGTATGTTATCAGAACATGTAGTATATGGTAGACGATGGTTGATATGGGTGATGCAAAGAGTAGCTGAGACCAATCTACCATCATTATCTGGGACCCATAGGTTAATTAGACAACATGTTATGCATACGCCTCTTGCTATTTATGCAGGAGGGATGGGTCATAACCTTATGCATTTAGTTTAGGGCTGCGAGCCTGTTTTTCCTCCTTGGAAAGGAGCTTATTATTGTATATCTAGATTCTTCCAGGGAGGGATGTGTAGGTGCTATTCTGTTTGATCTCGTTAGGCCAAGAGGGCCAGTTTGCGAGGTTTTAGTGTTCTATCTTGTTAGGCCAAGCAAGCCAATTCAGTTTGGTAGTGAAGTGCTTTATTTCATTAGGACAAGAGGGCCAGTTGTCTGTTTAGTGCAGGTGCGGTTAATGGTTTCTTGTTTGAGTTCTGTGCTAGACAGGTTTTGAAGAAGAGCTTGGAAGGAGCCTTTTGTTGCGTGGAAGCTTCTCGTGGCCCTATCCAGGTGATATCTTTCCTTTATGAGTACTATGGTTTTTATGCTGTATGTATTTGTGTACTTGTTAAGGGGTTTTTTCGTTTCTTGTTGGGGACCGGCGTCCAAGGCATGAAGTCCCAGGATTAGGTTCAGTATGTTTGAGGGAGGTCTGAGTAGTTTTTGCCTCCTCTAAAGACATTGTCAAGCATTGAAAGACCTATTTTAGAAGGGAGTTCTAGTGACCCTGTTCTGCTAGCCTGCTAGGTAGTCGTTCTAGGAGTTCTTGTTCATTATGAGGCAGTTAGAGAAGCCTACCAGAAGAAAAATCATGATGATAAAGGGAAATAAAACCCTGAATATCTGGCAAGATAATGAATATAAATACGAAGGTGTATAAAAAGGGGTTCTAACCCTATAAAAATAGAAAAGAAAAAAAAGAAAAATTTATGAGCAGTTGATCATCGCCTTGCGAATTGGGGATGAGTCAGACCCGGGGCTGATGCCTTGTCTTCCTAGGGGTGGCATCTTGCTGAAAAAGAAGAAATGAAGGAAGGTTGGAGTGAAAATAAAAGTGAGCATAAAAAAATGATTAAGTGTCGCCTTGCAAGGGGTTGGTAGGTTCTTGGGTACCGAGACAGGTCCTGAGGCCGATGCCCTATTTTCCTTAGGTCACTACCCTCAGCTCCCTCCTTTTTACATGCCCGAGTATGCCAATAAAATAAAACCCTAAAAGAAGAAGAAATGTGCTCAAAGAAAGTACTTCTTGATCAGGCTATAGGAGTCCTCGCCTAGTAGGAGCTCCTAGTTGTGTTGTCCTTAGTTAGTTAGGTAGATCAGACCACCACTTAGGGCAACCTCTTTAATGGTTGTTTGTAGTTTGACCGTATTGGAGCAGTTGGTGAGTGACTAGCCTCGGATCCTCTATTAGATTATGCTAGGCCTACTCCTTGTGGGTGTCATGCCTTGGTTCTGTCAGGGGGTAGGGTGAGCATTGTGCTGTGTTTAGTATGTATCTATTTTGTATCAGCTTAATGCTTCCTTTGGTTGTTTATGTGCAGATATGTTCATGGGTTCAACGGGTTGAGTCGCTCTATCCCGTGGTCGCCAATGAGAGTGGAATTTTGGTGCCAAGAATTGCTTAAAAATAGCTAAAAATTAGGAATATCAAGGGAAAAATATTCAACGTCGAAGGCGGCGGCTTGATCTAGGACGATTTTAAGTGTCAAAGTACCTTTAAAGGCGCCCGAGAAACACTTGTTGATTTTTCATAAATTTTCAAATAGTTTTGCGGGTTGACAAGAGTTACTGGCCAATGCGGGATGCCAAGCCGGACGCCCGGGATTTTTCAGAGCTCAATTCGGAGTCCGGACGGGGAAATGGCCACAAAGTGGGCAAGATTTGAAAAGGTAGACCAAACTTTGGTCAAGTGGTCATGACCTTTGGGGGGGGGCGGCGGGGGGGGGGGGGGGGGGGGGGCATGTAGCGTTTTATACAACAACCAAATCGTGGGATGAGAGAGATGAAGAAAACGTGGTCAGAGATGGCGCCGAAATTTGCGCTCCTATCTTGATGGAGGCAACATGCCTGCTGCACACAACCCATGCCAATGATCATGGGGCTTCAATCCCCCCTGGATGCTGACTCTATCGCCGTGTTTCGCTCCTCCAATGGCGGTCTCTATGAAGAATTATGATTTCAGTCTTTCTCTCTCCTCCCTCTCTCTCTCCTAAAGGCAGATTCATGTGGTGAAGAAGAAGAAGAAGAATGGATGACGGATGCTTGTCCAATGAAGACCGGATTGCTCCGTGGTTCAAGAGGAAGGAAGAATGCTGATTGTGGACTGTCATGAGCATTAATGGTGGCTGAAAATCAGTCCCGAGATATGACAAATAAAAACCCGCAACCCGCAAAGAATGGTAATCTCATTTTTACAAAGGAAATTGATGTTTTATGCAATTTGCTTCATGAATACTTGTTCCCATGGGATGATTATGCATTATAATGTTGTTTACAATGTCTTCCAACTGTTTGAAATCAGAAAATCAGAAAATCATAAGCGTTGTGGATGAAATTAATAGTGTAAAACCCGTAAAACACGTGAAATATGGAAAAATTGGGTGTTGTTGAGATATAAATGGAAATTATAATAAGACACACCAACTAAATTTGTGATTTTGCTACAAATGAACCTAAGGGCCACAGCCCACAACTCATTTTGTATTTTCAGTCATTTAATATTGCAAAAAATACAAGGAAAATAGGAAAAATGAGGAAAAATAGGGGAAAAATGGATTTTGAGTGCCGAAAATTAAGGCAAAATAAGATTCATGTTTGTGGATGTATGGGGGGTCTGAAGTATAAGGTTTAGCCTCAGTTCAGCCCTAGCTTTATGTTTTAGTGAGTTTTTATTGCTTTTCAAACAATAAAAACATGGAAAATACTGCCCTAGACCTATGCACCATGCACAATCTAAACGGTGAGGGGGCAGAGTGCATAAAAGGTGTTTAAATGCTGAATGAAATGATGAAAAGCTTGCTAGTTTTTTTATGCATACCATTTAGGTTGGTCGATAATTAAAAATTAAGGACCTAGTAGCACGAGGGTTTCTTGGTGCTAGGTTCATGCAACACCGCATACGAGTAATAGTCAAATCCATTGAAAGAAAGGTTTTCCATATGTGCACAAATGTTGATTTTCTTAATTGTTTGAGCACGTGGACATTCACAATTTGCATGAAGCATAATATGATAAAAGGTATCAGACAATATCTCTTGGATGCATGGCAATTGCTTTCTAGAGGAACATGACCAACGTTGAGTGAGTAAGGTTGTCCTAAGCTGTAGGCTAGGCGTTGGGTCCAAGGGAAAGAAAGTGAGGTATGGTACATTCCTGGATATGATCAATTGGTACCTTGAGTGAAAATGTGTGCGATATTGTGTTATATGTGTTTAGCGACGCATCGAGGGGCCAATCCCCAAGGTGTAGGAGAGTCGCAGTGAGGTAGCGGCAGTCAGCCGTGGGAGGACCTCCTATGTTTGTACTTTGTGCTATTTGGCAATGTGCTAGGGACTCCCTCTGAGGAGTGTTAATTGGGTTAGAGTTGGACTACAAGACGTGATACAAATGCAAGATGTCTAGGAAGATGATGTATGTGTCATCCACGCTCTTGGCCGCTAGGCCGTGGGGTTGTTGAGCGCATGATAGAGGTCCAGCTAGTGCATTAGCCAGTGTCGGCCCGTTTTAGGTCCCATCAGTTGTAAATGAGGATGTCATCAAAGAAAAGGAGCATAAACTTGAATAGGAAGGGTTGAACAATTTTATTCATGAGGCTCTAAAAAATGTAGCGAGGCCATTAGTCAATCCAAAATGCATCACTAGAAAATGATAAAGCCATACTTAGTCTTGAAAGCTATTTTGATGTCATCACCCTCCCTCATACAAATCTTATGGTAGCCAGAGCGCAGATCAATCTTAGTGAAAGAGCATTATTGAGTGCTCAAATGATATGTTTTTGGGCTGATTTTTTGTTGTTTTTGTTGCTGAATGGTTGTTTTTTGTGATGGATTGTTTTAATTTGAAGATTTTTTGAAGTGTTTAGAATGTTTTGAGTATGTTTGAAGGGTTTATGATGGTTTTTGATGAGGATATATTGTTATGTCAGGTTCTGTAATTTATTATGTTTAGTTCTGTAAGGTTTGATTTTCTTCTATTTTGTTTTTGTTTTGGTAGTTCAGATGGTTGAATGAATGTTTTGAGATATGGTTGAGGTCGTGTTAAAAGGTTTATGAAAGATTGAATTGGTTTTAGTTTGGTTTTTATGGTTTTTATGGTCTCTGTTGATCTTTTGTAAAGCTCTGTAGCTTCTGTAGTTCTGTTCTTCTATTGTCATGTTGCTCGTGGTATATTTTGTTTGTTTTTGTTGAGTGTTATGTTGCATGTATGGATGTTTTGGAAAGTGTTTTTGTTTTAGAAAAGGATGAATGGAAGCTCTATTCAAGCTAAGTGAAGTGAAGAAGTAGCTGGGGTTAAAGATTCATAGAAGGTTACAAAAGAACAGTGAAAGAAGCCAGATCTCATAGGACACTATGATGTCTCTGGTGCCTCTTCGCATCAAACATACCTTTTGGGAGGTGTATCCACGACCAAGAGAGGATAATTGAGTGCCATTCTTGAGTATTTTAGTGAGGCTATGATGTATTATTGAGAGAGCAAGAGTATGTGAGAGAGAGAAGTGAGAGAATCTCAGTTCTATGCCTAAAACAATGTATCTACTATGAGAGATAGAGAGAGAACTATGAAGACATTAAAGATGAATACTATGTGATTGATTTATATTCAAAAATGGTGTATTATTTTTTATTTCTTGTTCTATTGATGGATTTTATGAAGATATTGAAGATTATGGTTGATTCTATTAAATCCGTGGGAGATATCTACTATGATGTTGCGTGAAGATTTTTTCTTTTCCTTGTTGTGGTTCTTAAAAGAATGAAATAAAAGCTTGTTGATGTAACAAGATAGATTTTCTTGTAGTAGAAACCCCTTTTTCTTGGTTTTCCTCTTGGAGCTCCATGTTTTTGATGCGCAGCGGGGAAGCTTGCCATCAACAAGCATCAGAAGAGGCTGAAAACGAAGGAAATGGCATTACCAAGAAGAGGAAAATTTAATGGATGCTTGCAAAATTCCTTCTTTCATTGAAGAGTTAGAGATTCTTATTGTCAAAGCCACTTTCTACAAGAAGTTCATCCCACAATGGCGGAAACATATTACCATCATGATGCAAGCTCTATGTGGTGCACTATTTCCTCTTCCTGTTGAAGCAACAGAAACTTGCATCTTGGTGGCAAATTGTTTGGAAACAAACTGAAGAGCAAAAACAGAGAGAATGACCATCCATGAAAGATTTAGCATTCATTGAGAAGCTTCCAAACATCATCAAGTGGGAGATCATGAAGAAGCTTCAAGAGTTGTGGTCAATGGAGGTTCACAAAAACAAGAAAGAAAAGAATTGGAATTTGTTCGTGGATGCTCTACAACAAGATACATGGGATGCTTGGTGTTCTGTCAATCTTCTATTTGTCCAATCAGCAACCCATTGAAAGTTGGTAGACAGAGTGCTCTTTAAAACATACACTATTGAAACCATCAGAATCTGGTATTATTATAATGATGGCACAACAACAATCCTAAGAAGAATGAGTTTTGATACTTTTAGAACATAATATCTTCCCCTCTATAGTGGTTTGAAAGCTGAATTTAGAGATGATGAAAAGAAGGAAGTAGAAGAGATGTTGGCCAGAGAATCCTCTAGAGACTAAAGTCCCTCTCTGATTCTATTTTATTGAGTACAAACCAAGTGGTTGGGGCCAAACCCCTAATGAATGATGCAATCAAGTGGCAAGCATTAGAACGAGTCCAGAGATACATGAGAAGAGAGAAGGCAAGAATCAAGGCTGAGAATGAGCTTGCAGCAGTAGCCTCCTTTGACACCCTAAAAGCACCCATTCATGAGACATAAGCTTCTACTCTTTCTCTAGAGGACTGACTTAGGTTCATGAACTCCTCTCGCATCCACTCTTTGAACTATTTGAGGCCACTGTTGTTGTGGTTGGACCATCATTTGAGGCATTGTTGTCTGTGGCCACTGTGGATTAGGTGCATTGTACTGCAGCATTGTTTGCATCTAGGAATAGGGGTAGGGAACTGTCCCTGGGATTGCATTTGATGGGTATAGCATTCCTGGTATGGGAGGAGGTACGACTCCTCTTCCTAGAGTCATTGACAGCCTTGCTTCAACTTCATCATACAATCTTGCACCTTCCACTGCAACTTGCAGATTGATTGGTCTTCTCAATTCCATGAACTTGCAAACTTTTGGTTGTAGGCCTCTAAGAAACATTCCTTTCTGGATACTTTCATCCAAATGATGGTTAGTCCATCTCTTCAAGATTGATTCCATTTGCGAGACATAAGCTTCTACTCTTTCTCCAAAGGACTGACTTAGGTTCATGAACTCCTATCACATCCGCTCTTCAAAACCTTTATGCCCGAATTTAGTGAGGAAGGCCAACTTCAAGTCTTCCCATGTGCCAAAAGTTCCTGCTGCTTGTCTCTCATACCATTGAAATGTCGCGCCTTTGAAAGTGGCGGGGAATATCGCTAACCAATGCTTAGGGGTTTTGGCATTGTTAGCAACACATGCTACCATAAACTCTGCTACATGAAGATCGGGGTCTTCATTGTACTCTCCCTTAAAAATTGGAAATGGACTATATTTGCTGGCCTGTCATCAATATTTCCAAGACGAATCTGACTAGGAAGGGGACCTTGAGCCACCATGGGAACTTCTGTAATGAGTGCTTTTAGGGTATCAAAGGAGGCTTCTACTGTAAGCTCATTCTCAGCCTTGATTCTTGCCTTCTCTCTTCTCACGTACGAGTGTCATTCATCAGGGGGTTGGCTCCAACCAGTTAGTCTATACTCAATAGAATAGAATCAGAGGGGCTTCAGTCTCTGGAGGATTCTCTTGCCACTTCTACTTTCTTCTTTTCAACATCTCTTAATTTATCTTTCAAACCACTACAGAGGGGGAGATATTCCGTTCTGAAAGTATCAAAACTCATTCTTCTTAGTATCATTGTTGTGCCATCATTATAATAATGCCAGCTTTCTGATGGTTTCAATAGTGTATGTTGTAAAGAACACTCTATCTACCAACTTCTAGTGGGTTGCTAATTGGACAAATAGAAGATTGTCAGAACACCAAGCATCCCACTTATCTTGCTGTTGAGCATCCATGAACGAATTCCAACTCTTTTCTTTCTTGTTTTTGTGAACCTCCACTGACCTTCGTCATGATCTCCCACTTGATGATGTCTGGAAACTTCTCAATGAATGCCAAATCTTCCATGGATGGTCATTATCTCTATTTTTGCTCTTTATTTTGTTTCCAAACAATTTGCCACCAAGATGCAAGTTTCTGCTGCTTCAATAGGAAGAGGAAATAGTCCACAACATAGAGCTTGCATTATGATGGTAATATGTTTCCGCCATTGTGGGATGAACTTCTTGTAGAAAGTGGCTTTGACAATAAGAATCTCTAACTCTTTAGTGGAAAAAGGAATTTTGCAAGTATCCATTGAATTTTCCTCTTCTTGGCAATGCCATTTCCTTCATTTTCAGCCTCTTCTGATGCTTGTTGATGGCAACCTTTCCTAACTGCGTACCAAAAACATGGAGCCCCAAGAGGAACACGAAGGAAAAGGAGTTTCTACTACAAGAAAATCTATCTTGTAACATCAACAAGCTTTTATTTCATTTTTTTGAGAACCAAAACAAAGAAAAGAACAAATCTTCATGCAGCATCATAGTAGATATCTCCCATGGATTTAATAGAATCAACCATATTCTTCAAAATCTTCACAGAATCCATCAATAGAACAAGGAACACAAAAGAATACACCATTTTTGAATGAAAATCAATCACATAGTATTCATCTTCAATGTCTTCATAGTTCTCTCTCTATCTCTTATAGTAGACACATTGTTTTTAGGCATAAAGATGAGTTTCTCTCACTTCCCTCTCTCACATACTCTTGCTCTCTCAATTATACATCATAGCCTCACTACAATACTCAAGAATGGTACTTAGTTCTCCTCTCTTGGTTGTGGATACCTCCTAAAAGGTATGTTTGATGCGAAGAGGCTTCAATCTTTCATAAACCTTTTAACACAACCTCAACCATGTCTCAAAACATTCATACAACCATCTCAACTACCAAAACAAAAACAAAACTGAAGAAAACAAAAGAAAATCAGACCTTACAGAACCAAACAAAACAAATTAGAGAACCCTACAGAACAACATATCCTCATCAAAAACCATCATAAACCCTTCAAATGTACTCAAACCATTCAAAACACTTCAAAACATCTTCAAATTCAAACAATCCATAACCAAAAACAACCATTTACTAACAAAAACAACAAAAAATCTTCCAAAAAAACATATAATTTTAGCACTCAATATATCGCCACACTTAGAAAGGAAGCATCCTCGCGACCTTTAAAAAAAGCTTTAATATCTGCTAAAAAGAAGCTTCAATCTAGCTCAAATTACCAACTACTACCATGACCCCAACATATCAGCTTCATAGAACCTGTATCTAAAACACATATGAAAGGAAAACCAATAATACCAAAAACCATTCCAATACCATAAAACCAAAATAACTCAAACTATTAAAGGATATAAGAGTTCAGCATCCAATTTCTCATTGTAACCATGTTATAACCATCATCAGCAATCTTCACAGCTTCATCTTCATCAGCTTCTCACAATATAAAAACAAAAGAAACAGAACCCAACACAAAAAATACCCATATACAAATATAGTCTAAATGGTGCAAATCCCAAAAAATTTGGAGAGAAAGAAGAAGTTTCCATTAAGAAAGAGAGGATACAATTATGAAAACCGGCCTACTAAGTAGGATAAAGGTATTTCTTCTTAAATTGCATACTAAATTCAAGGACGGTCTAAGGCTTTGTTCTCATCCACAAAGTATTGAGGTACATTTTGGAGGAACTATAGACAACACATCCTTTCCATTAAAATTATGAACCTAGTAGGGAAGACTTGTGCAAAGTAATACAGAACATCCATGTGAGCAAAAACTACATCCTCATTTGGATTAATCAGTAATGTCGGGATACTCTTTCTAGTATTCAGGGTGGACTGATGATGCATGAAAGTAAGATACCAACAAAAATGAGCTGTAAGGCAAACAGTGGTATCCACAGAAGTAACATGTACTCTAGGAAAATTGAGGTAAGAGTTCAAACATGCTGTAGAGGTATCCCAAGTCCCTGGAATAAAAGGCCAGTCCTATCACAGAATCATGTAGTGTCCATTGTCATCGATGAAGTATGTCACTATCATACCCTTGTGTATCCAGCACTATTTGAGGAGGAAGGTTAATGTAATCGGATGAGGAGGGAAATGGAATAAAAGGGGAACATTGTAATGGAAGATAGGATAGATCATAAAAGGAAGGTAAATGAAGGGATAAAGAAGGTGGAAAAGACAGAGAATACATTAAAAAGGAATGAAGGGATTCTATTGGAAAAACAAAAGGAATAAGAGGAACTGTAGGTGAGGTTCATAAGGAGTAGGAGATAATGTAGGATCAGCAATGAATGGACATGTAGTAAAAACATGAATATGAGGAAATCTTGAAGAGGTAAAGGATAAGAGAGGAATGGTGCCAAGACTAGATGAAAGAAGAGAAACATAAAGAGGAAAATGATAAGACATGAGGGAATAAGAAAGAAGGTTTGCAGGATCTAAGGGATAATTAGAACAACAAAAATTAAGGTCTTGAAAAAAGGACTCAGTAGATAACGGGTGAGAAGCAATAAAACTCAATAACTGAGATTGTAGAGGCTAGATATCAGATTTATGAAAAACATTTCTGAGTCGATGAGGCTTCAAAGCAACATCCTCCAAAGGTGGATGCCAAGCATGTCCCTAACACCAAAATGTCTGCTCATGATAGGTTCACAAACTCTTTGCTAGCAAAAGCTCAACTGAGTGCATATACATCACTGCCTGTAAGATGAGATCTCCAACATAAACATTCAAATCTTCTTCATCAGAGATCTGCAAATGGCCTGTAAGATACATGAAAGATAGTAACTAGACCTCATGGGAAATCAGCTCATCCACAAAGTGATAAAAAATAGCTCTCAAGAGATCCACAGGATAGAGACTTGATTATCGATCCTCTGGAGGCTCCAAATCCACATTTCTTAAGGATATATATAAAGCAAATCTCTGCTAGTTATACTTCACCCAAAAGGAAGGAGGTGACACCAATTCAGTATAATGGACAAAATCATTCTGCATGCAATCCATATGCTGCTGAAGGTGGTCAACCTAAGCTGAGAACCCATCACATAATTTAGCTTTTTGTTGCAACTGATCAAGATCCTCTTTGGAAGACAAAGCAAAAGATACAGGAGTGTGAGGAGAAACAGAAAGAACAACCACTCTTTGCTGAAGTTCTTCAATAAGTTTCTTTTGGGCCTCTACAGTTTCTTGAGAGTGCTGCAACTGTTCCTCACTAGTAGCAAGTTTACTAGCCAAAGTGACCATTCCTTCAAGAGAAGAATTTTTCTCAATCATCAGATATGCATTCTCCTCCCCCAATTTAGCAATCTTAGATTCCAACTCTTGAATAGTTACCTTCTGTCAATCCATTAAGGCTGTGGCAGTAGTCATTTGGTTATGGATATCACTGAGTGTAGCCCTTTTGTAAGACAGATCCTCGAGTGCCTTACTCAACTAATTGGTTAAAGAATCCACCTTGTCTTGCATGGAAGTGTAAACACTTGTGTACAGTGTCTGAAAACAAGAAGTGAGGGAGGTTTCCAGAGTAGACTGGACATTTGAAACCATGTATGGAAGCATGGGTCCAGATAATATGGTTTGTAAAGAAGAAGGAATCTGCAAATCTAACTATCCTTCCTTTTGGGTTGCAAATAGATTGGTATAGGAGAGAAATGAAGGAAGGCCACTGCCAGAAACAATAGGAGTTGATGTTTGTACCAGGAATCTAGTACAGGAGGATTGGAAGGACCCTTAATACGAATGCATTTCTTGCAAGAAAACACAACAGGGGACTCTTCATCTTCTGAATTAGGTTGCATAGGCCGAGGAGGAGGAACTGAAGATGTAGGCTGCAGTGGTAAAGGAGAAAAATCGAGCACTAGAACATTGCCAGGAGGAGATGCAAAAGTGAGGATTCTCTGTAATAAGGCACCAGAGGAGATATTACTATTTTGATGTCTCCTTACTCATTGGAAATGTTGATCCATCTTGGATAATAGGAAGCCTACCCAATTGAACTTAGCACCCTCTAGAATATTCACAGAAGCTGTGAAGATTTCTTTGGACAAATACTTGGATACAAACTTACTTGTGACATAAACTGGTCCTGGAGGAATTGACATAGCTACTTCCATATGGGAGAAGAGATATGGGAAATAGATACCCCTGAACTATTAATGAGCTTGTTAAGGAGTAAGGGGGTAGAAGTTTCCTTCTTCATTAGCGTAACAATATCTTTAGTAGTGAGTAACTGGTTACTACTGGGCACAAATGAAGTAGAAATGGGCAAGCACAGTGTTTCACTGATATTAGCTACAGATAAACAAATATAAAAAGAAGGTTTTTGTAAGAAGCCAAGAAGGAGTAACAAAGATTCTCATCCATAGATGGCAATGTGAGAGCAACATATGGGTGGAGTCCTGCACGTGAGGGCAACATATGGGCGGAGTCCTGCACGTGGGATGGCAATGTGAGGGCAACATATGGGCGGAGTCCTGCTCATCGGATGCAATCCGCCTCTAACAAAGTTTCTCATCCACAGATGGCAATGTGAGGGCAACATATGGGCGGAGTCCTGCTCATCGGATGTCAAGATTGTGGGAGAGAAGGAAGGAGTCTCGCTTGAAGCTTTCTTGCTTGCACAATGGGGGAAGACACACAAGGGTGGAGGCTGAAAACAGTTTTCCTCTTCTTAGTTGTGTAAGCCAAAAGAACTCTAGTACAAAGAAATGGAAGAACCCTATATATGGGTCTCAAACCAAACTCAACTAACTAAGGTGGCATACTAACTGAGCCACGAACTAGAGTAGATAAGGATAGCTATCATGTAGCTATTATTCATGGGCGGTGTACCAACCGCGTCTGCAACTGACAAGTCGGTGACATAAATACACAACGGTCACCTTGGCGTATCACGAGTGGAGCTCGATATCTCAACACTCCCCCTCGAGCTCAATCCCAATTCCTGCACACCAAGCAGGTCTCTGAACTTGCGCAGCTTCTCTGCGCCCAATGCCTTCGTGAATATGTCAGCTACCTGATCCTCTGTGCTGACATAAACTAGATCAATAAGACCTAGTAAAACCCTCTCTCGCACATAGTGATAATGCACCTCAATGTGCTTTGTTCTAGCATGATAGACTGGGTTATTTGCCAAGTGTATACTACTCATGTTGTCACAATAAATGACAACTGGTCCATCTGTAGACTGATGCATATCATAAAGTAGCTTATGCAACCAAGCTACCTCACATGCAGCCATTGCTGCACCCCTGTACTCAGCCTCTGTGCTCGACAAGGCAACTGTAGGCTGTTTCTTGCTGCTCCAAGTGACTGCAGCACTCCCAAAAGAGAACACATATCCACTGGTAGATCGTCTATCAGAAATAGTACCAGCCCAATCAGCATCAGTGTATCCATGCAACTGTATCTGAATCCCAGTCTCATAAAATAGTCCATACTGCAATGTGGACTTCACATACCTGAGTATGCATCTAGCCGCATCCAAATGTGGTTTCCTTGGAGCCTGCATAAACTGACTTACCAATCCAACAGCATAGCTCAAATCTGGCCTGGTAATAGTCATATAAATCAAACTTCCTACTATGCGTCTATACATAGTAGGGTCTTCTAGAAGCTCACCTGCATCTGTGCTCAGCTTCACATTCTGCTCCAAAGGAACTGAAATAGGCTTACAGCCTATCATCCCATATTTGGACAGCATGTCCAATCCATACTGGCTCTGCAAGAGCTGTATCCCACTTGGTGATCTAATCACCTCAATGCCCAAGAAATAACGCAGCTCTCCCAAATCCTTCATCTCAAACTTCTGCTTCAATAGCATTTTCACATGAAGGATATCTTCATCACTGTCACCTGTCATAATCAAATCATCAACATAAATGACAAGTAGAATAATACCTTTCTCTGTTTTTCTCACATAAAGTGAGAAATCTGCCTTGGAAATCTGAAAGCCAATAGTGACAAGATACTGTCCTATCTTGTCAGACCATGCTCTAGGTGCTTGCTTCAAGCCATACAAGGCTTTCTTTAACCTGCAAACAAACTCAGGATGAACAGCATGCACATAACCTGGTGGCTGCTCCATATAGACCTCTTCTTGCAAATCACCATGCAAGAAGGCATTCTTTACATCCATCTGATGTAAAGACCATCCCTTTGATGCAGCCATAGCAATGACTGCTCTTACAGTTGCCATCCTTGCAACCGGACTGAATGTTTCTTCATAGTCAATGCCATATGTTTGTGCATACCCCTTGACTACTAATCTTGCCTTGTATCTATTCACAGAACCATCTGCATTGTGCTTCACCTTATAAACCCACTTACAGCCAATTGCATTTTTACCTTTAGGCAAAGGTATCAATTCCCATGTAGCATTTGCTTCCAAGGCATCCATTTCTTCATCCATGGCTTTCTCCCATTTTTCTTTTCCCATGGCTTCCTCAAAAGAAGTGGGTTCTGGTTCCTGTATCACTTTAACCATATATGCATAGTGAATGGCTGTAAATCCATCATATTTCAGCCTATCCACAGGATACCTAGCTCTCGTAGACCTGCGCAAAGTAGGTTCACTCCCAGGTGCTCTCAAAACATCCCTGGTCTTCCTTACTCCATCTGTAACAGTAGAAGGAATACCCAACTCATCATCAATGCTTTGTTCTGAGCCACTGGATTCACCATCCACATAAGAGTGACCTGCATTCACATCAAACATGGGCTGATCAACCTTCTCTTTTCCTTTTCGTGATACCTGCATACCACTATCTGCATTACTTTGAGAAGATTCTCCTGATCTCAATCTGCGTGTCCATGGCGTAGAATGCGAACCACTACTAGAGGACGCTCCAGGTCCACTAATATTTTGTGATTGCTGCTGTGAATTTTGTGCAGCATTACCATTTTGTGCATCTACATCATCAATCACATTTACTGGTTTATACCAGCTACTCATCTCATCAAAAACAACATCTCTGCTCACTGTAAACTTATGAGTAGAAGGGTTATAGCATCTATACCCTTTTTGCTACAGAGAGTAACCAATAAAGATGCACTTCTGAGCTTTTGGATCCAACTTGGATCTCAACTCATCTGGTACATGTACATAGGCAATGCAACCAAAAATTTTCAAATGAGAAATATTTGGTTTCCTACCAGTATACCTCTCCTCTGGAGTCATTCCATGTATTGCTGTAGTGGGAGTCATGTTCATTATGTAGACTGCTGTAGCAACTGCTTCAGCCCAATAAAAATCTGGCAAGTCTTTTTCATTGAGCATGGCACGAGATACCTCTCCAATATGCCTGTTTTTTCTTTCTGCAATTCCATTTTGTTGTGGGGTATGACTGCATGAATATTGTTGCTTTATGCCATGCTCCTGCAGGAACCTTGCAAACTCATTTGAGAGGTACTCTCCCCCTCCATCTGACCTTAGGCATTTTATCTGCAAGCCTGTTTCTTTTTCAACCATAGCTTTAAGAGTTTTGAAATGCCCAAAAACTTCACTTTTCTTTTTCATAAAATACACCCAAACTTTTCTACTATAGTCATCAATAAAACTGACAAAATAATGACAGCCTCCAAGAGATGTAGCTTTAGTTGTCCACACATCAGAGTGGATTAATTCCAATGGCTTCTTACTCTCTTGAACATGTCTAGGAAATGGTTTCCTTGCCTGTTTTCCAAACTGACAAGCTTCACATACCTTATGCATTTCTGCAACCTTGAATTTTGGCAAACCTGCAACAATATTTTGGGCCTGCATTGATTTAAGTCGTTGTACATTAACATGACCAATGCGTTTATGCCAGATATCAATATCTGCAACTACAGCGGTCCCATGTGCAAACATTGCTGCACTCAATTCAGACATGTCTGCATCCAATGTAAACATTCTGCCCTTCTTCTTTCCTTTTGCTATCAAGCGACCTTTATTTTTCATATCCTCAACAAAGCATCCATGAGGATTAAATCTGACTTGCAAGCCCTGCTCAACCATTTGACCAACTGAAACCAGATTCTTGGTGATATTCGGGACATGAAATACATCGGACATGTATTTCTTTTTCCCATCCTGCATAGACAAAGGAATTTTTCCAATCTGCACAATAGGATGTGCAGTATTATCACCAGTCTCCACAAATCCTGGTTTTTCCATTTTCCTTGCATCCTCCATCCATTCTGCTTGACCTGTCATATGGTTTGATGCACCTGAGTCAACATACCATACATCGTTGCTTTCTTCTGCACTTGTCACAGAATTGTTCATGTGCTGCACCATAAACAGATGCTCATTTCTGTCATCACCCTGTCTACTAGAGGATGCATAATTTCCTTGTTGCAGTTTTCCATTCATGATGTCATTCTGCTTTTTATAGCAGTCTTTAGCCATATGACCCATTTTACCACAATAGTAGCATTCAACATTACTGTTTGCATTTTGGCCTCTTTGCCATCCACCACGACCTCTTTGGCTTCCCCTGCCTCTAGAGTTACCACGTCCTCCTCTATAGGACTGGTTTTCTTGAGTTTGCTGCATATTCTGATTTCTACCACGGCCTCCATATCGGCCTCCTCTACCTCTTCCAGCATTTGAGTAGAAGACAGCTTCTTTTGAAGTTCCTCCTGAAGAAGATGCACCACCATTTCTTTGCTCCTCAGAAATTAGAAGAGCAATCAGCTCCTCAAAATCAAGAAATCTTTCACGAACTGAAATGGATGTCTGAAACTGTGCATAATCCTTTCCTAGACCATTCAAGGTCACAGAAACTAAATCATCATCTTCCACTGGTGACCCAATGGAAGCAAGTGCATCTGCAATCTTCTTCACCTTCATGTGGTAGTCGTTGATGCTCATATTTTCTCTTTGCACATTGTGCAACTCTTGCTTGAGCTGCATTTTCCTGGCTTGCGTATTTGTGCTATACATTTTTGACAAAGTATCCCATGCCTCCTTTGGCGTACTTGCATCCTGAATATGCACAATCATAGAGTCTGAAATGCTCATAGACAGCCAATACATAACTTTCCTGGCTCTCTCATGCCATGCTTTAAATGCCTGCATTTGCTGTTGATTGGGAACATCAGGCAGAACTGGTTCTTCTTCATTTCCTGCAACAAATTCCCAATATCCTTTTCCCATAAGGAAATTCGTCATTCTAAACTTTCATGCTTGGAAGTTGTTCTTGTCAAGCTTTTCAGTGACAATCTGTGAAAGAGAATCAGATGCCATTACAGAACACTGCAAAAAATTCTGTCACTGCAAAAAACACAGCTTCACCCTCACAAGGGAAAATCTGCAAAACTGGCGAAAGTGGTATTTTACCACACAGTCACTTCCTAGTGACGATTTTGCATCAACAGGCAACAGGGATGATTCTATAACTCCCAATATCTTTGCGCACAAGCATACGATGCAATTTCTACAGTAACTTTTCACTGACCTGTAGAACAGTGGCTGCACAGCATAAAACTGGGCCTTTTCCTGAGTGCGTGCAGAAAACTTCCGCCTCCAAAACAGGCCCCGAAATGGTCTCAAATGAAAAAAACAAGGTCGCCCAGGGCTAAAGCCCTGTCCCGCAGCATATACTGCCCTCTTGCTTCACCGCGAAGGGCATCTCAACCTGAGACAATGCACTCCTACACTTTCCGGCTGTGCTACCTGCAGAGATCTGCTCCCAAAACAGAAAATGAAAGCAACACTGCTCCTCTTACCAGAACACCGCAAGCTTGGCTTGCTTTCTTGAGCTCCTTACCACGAACAAGGCTCTGATACCATGTCAAGATTGTGGAAGAGAAGGAAGGAGTCTCGCTTGAAGCTTTCTTGCTTGCACAATGGGGGAAGACACACAAGGGTGGAGGCTGAAAACAGTTTTCCTCTTCTTAGTTGTGTAAGCCAAAAGAACTCTAGTACAAAGAAATAGAAGAACCCTATATATGGGTCTCAAACCAAACTCAACTAACTAAGGTGGCATACTAACTGAGCCACGAACTAGAGTAGATAAGGATAGCTATCATGTAGCTATTATTCATGGGCGGTGTACCAACCGCGTCTGCAACTGACAAGTCGGTGACATAAATACACAACGGTCACCCTGGCGTATCACGAGTGGAGCTCGATATCTCAACATCGGATGCAATCCGCCTCTAAAAGGAGGGAATAGTCATGGACTGCGAGGGGAACATGTTGTACCACAATGGGAGGGGTAGAAGTAGGTGCCATTCAGACTATAGCAAAATACCCACACACACAAAACCAGGAAGACAAAGAGAAAACCTACAAAACCCACAAACAAAACCCCCACTAAGACCATCGATATAAAATAGACTCAGAACCAGATTGATTGGACCAAACCACCCCAAACAAACGACATCCTATAGAAAATTTGACATGACCTATGCACATGCAATTGAAAGCTTCATGCTATGCAACAAACAGGCACCCTCTATCCCCATGTCAAGCACGCAAAATAAAACAAAAATGGCACACATACTGTAGCCCAGACACAGACTCAAAAAATCATGATTGAACCAAATATATTGACTAAAAATAGAATAAACACCATATGGACCAAGGTTAGATTAATAATCCCAAATCCCACGTAACATTCAGCGTCCTACAGTGCAGTGAAGTGGGTGGGTGAAACTAATGACTCATTTTTTATTAGATAATACATTAAACACAATTCATTGTTAAGTTAATCCATTAATGCATGGTGAGCCGGAAACGTAGCCCAGCCCCTCTCAGAATTGACATGACTTGACTTGACTTGGTCTCTACTGATGCAGTTCATTGTTACAATTACATGATGTGTGGCACTTAAGTGCATGTATATGTGACTTAGAGGGGTTTATTTTAATTACAAATTAATGTGTCTGTAACGCATGTGTGTGTGTACTTGTGAATGGTTTTTAATTTACAAAAATTAAATGGGTTACAGTGCAAAGATGCACATGCACCGACAGGGTTCCTTTTATAATTAACGTCCGGTTCATTTTAATTATAATTTTATGATGTGCATTATGTTAATATGTTGTGTGCAATGGTTAATTGATTTTATTTACAATTAATGGTGTGTTATGGTGCAAGTGAGAGAGAGAAAGAAAAAGGAACCTGGCAATGTGTGGGTGGATACACGCAAGGTCTGAAACCACGTCCTCCAAAATGGAATGCACAATCCATGCAAATCCACAAAAATGGACAAAAGGTTGATTGACATCGTCGTCCTGTTAGATAGAAAAAAAAAAAGAAAACTAACTAACACCTTCACTAAACAAAAATAATGATACACATGACCAAAATAAAGGAGAAGATGTGGATTGGAATTTGTGTGGTTTTATTGTTTTTTTTAAATTTTGTATTCTTATTTTCTATATTTTATTATTTGTTTTTTTTGTTTTTTTAAATAAACAATAAGTGAAAAGGAGGGTTTGTTTTTATTTGTTTCGTTGGTTTGGTTTGTATTGTTTTTATGTATTTTTTTAATTTTTTGTTTTTATTTTTTTCTATTTTTTTTAAAGAATAAATAAGAAACCAATTTGTCCCACGATGAGGGCTAAAAACCATTCTATTTTAATGTGATGGAAATGTTTTTATAATGTTTGGGAGTTTCAAAGGACGTATTTATGATAATTACATTGTCATAAGATTTCCCTATAAAAGAAGTATTTTTCAAAAAATATTTTATCAAATTTTCATTCCAAAAAAATGTCCAAAATGGAAAAGAAAGTGAATGTGATTTTTTGGAATTTTTTTAATTTTTAGGTAATTTTCTAGAATTTTTATCAATTTCCATCATTTTGTGAAGAATTTTGGGCAATTTGGAATTTTCAGTAATTAATTAATAGTATTTTCCATGAAGAAAATTTTTAAGATTGTGGGAAAAAGTTTGAGTAATTTTTTGGGAAAAATGTGGAAATTGCGCACGAAAAGGTCCCAAAAACCCGAAAAAACTAATATCGGACCAACCATGCATCGAAATAACACAGAGTAAAAACAAAAAATGTCAAGGGGAAGGTGGTTGTTAGGGCTACCATGTTAAATCATGGTTCCGAAGCAATAAAGGTAGATTCACATGAAAAATCGTCTAAGTTATGCGAAATGCGTCAAAAATTAATATCTCAAGAACCGTGTGTTGAAACAGGGGTTGATAAAAAGGAAAAATGGGCAACTCAAAGAGACGAACAGGGTTGTAAGGTTGGATTTGGATTCCGGTGAACGTAGGATGTGTTCACATGCAAAATGTCAAAACAAGGGATAAAGGGAAATAGTGAAGGAACGACCCCAAGGGTTGGGTAAAGTTATACCGGTGGGTGGGAAAGGGATCCCATGAGGGTAAAAATAGGTCATGGCATACATGCATGATCAACTTGAGGCATATGCAGGGGGCATACATCATAGATGCGCAAGGACGCGTCCCCACACTTAAAACCTTAATGGACAGAGTAAAATGCATCAAGATAACCTAAGACTCGTCAACCGACTGGACTTTAATGTCCCCATACTTAAAACATTATATACACTTGCAATCATAAAGATAGGGTTAGAAAAACTTGGCCCATTTTTTCGAGCATTGCAATTGATGGTTGGTATCACGTCTTGTGTTGTAGTTGGCTTTGTAGGAGGTACCAAGGTGCCTTCACAGCATACATCCAATGTGGTAGGGACCACGCAATAGCACCCAGGGAGGTAGCTGATTGATAAAGCCCGCTGGTAGGTGTCATGTGGACGAAGGACAGTTTCTTAGCTTGTAGCACTTAGATGGGAATGAATGAATAGTCACTTGCCTCATTACTGACATCACTCGAGATAGTATTGATGGTAACCCAGATCTCACACTCGATTTAGAAATCGACAAGGGGAATGGTGTAGAGTGAGTATGCCAAGGTGCACAGTTGATGGTGCATTAGTGCGTCCAACCCTGTCTGGCATAGGTACAAGCAGGAAGGCCACGGAGCTTTGTAGTGCAATGTACATAATAGGGTGACGTGTCCTGTGATGGCGACAGAGACCCATCCCATGTGTGCATAGGGAAACATATACAAACCTGACTCCAATTGTTGTAACATCCCTCAATCTCACCTCTTGGAATGGATTGAGGAGAAACACCAGTCACATTCAGCCCACCCTCTGTCTCACACTCTATTGAAAGATACAAAGGGCAGCCCATTCCTGAAATCCATTGTTGTAATCCTCACATTCACTTGTGAAGAGGTTGTATGCCTTGTGCCATTTGATGGTGCAACAGTGCATTCCGCCCTCCTGTGCCGGCATATGGTGTAAGAAAGAAGGCCAAGGGGAGCCTTATGGTGCAGTGCAGAGGAACAGATCGTATGTTGTGCATTGAGAGGCCCAACCCGTGCGTAGAACACTCTATTCACACATCTCACCTCTCATTTGATTTGAAAGGAAAGACTGGTCACTCACCCCACCCTCTATCTCACACTCTTTTGATAGATATAGAGAGTAGCCCATACTCACATCCCCATCTTGTTAGGATAAAAGCTCGCATTACTCAAGGGGTTGGTGATGAAGATTGCATCGGTTGTTGTTATCACTAGAGTGTTGAAGATGATGCATACCTAGGGAGATAGTTGACACGTCTGGTACTTCAATGATTTGTACAAAAGATCGTTTGTTAAGGAGGGAAGACTGACTAATATTGCAAAGACAGCGCACCAAGGGAGGTGGCTTTAAATTGCCTCTTAAAAGTTTCTACTGGTGAATCAGCTATCCTGAACTGTGGGGTGTTACCACCTTTTCCACAGTCAGCTTCCACCCAAGGGTGTTTCCGCCTCTTCTTGGAACAAGGCCTTCTATGATAGGGAATTTCTTCCTTTTCTCCCATAACAGTTTTCTTTTATCTTTTTTTGTCTTAACCTTCTTGAGGATGTCTTCACCTTTTCTCAGAGAAATAGGCTGGCATGGCATGGACCACAGTCCTTTTCTCCCATAACCGTTATATATTTGTTTCTTTTTTTTTGCTTTCAGAAGGAAAATGGTAGAAACACCATTTGTTAGAATCATCCTCTCCACTGCTGCTGATTAAAAATAGAGCATAAGAGATTAGGGGCAGGAGGTGGGCTGGAGGGGACAAAGGGTTGCATGCACCTCTTCAGGAGTGGTAGAAGAATGGCTATCAGAAGTAACATCAGAAGAATTACAGTGCCACGCCAATGGGGGAAAGGATGGGGTGACTATGATTGTCAAGATCCCCAAGGAGAGAAGTACTTCTTCAGGCGATAGCCATTAATGAGAAAGAGATCATCAGAGGCGTCAATGGCCTGTACTTGGACAGAGCCATTAGGATTGACAGTAAGAATCTTATAGGGTCCCATCCCATGTTGTTGAAACTTGCCAAATCTCGAATCATAGGCCAAAACCAAATCGCCTTCTTTAAACTCCTTGTGCTTAATGAAGCTATCATGATAGGCCTTACGTCATGCTTGAGTGGTTTCCATGCAGTGCAAGGCCATCTGTCGAAGCTCGTCTAAATAGTCCAAGTGCAGGAGGCGGCATTGCAGTGACTCATCATCTCATTCTTTAACTGCCACTCGCAAAGAGGGAAACTCCAGCTCAACAGGGAAGACAGCTTCTATGCCATACACCAACTAGAAAGGGGTTTGTCTTGTAGCAGCCTGATGGCAGATTCTGTACACCCAGATGGCCTCTATAAGTTGATCTTCCCAATCGTGATGATGTGCAACAATCGTTCTTGTCAAGACCCAACAGAGGATGCAGTTGGTGACTTCAACTTGGCTGTTGGTTGTGGGGTAGTAAGGAGTGGACTTGCGATGGCGGATCTTATACAGTTCCGTCGATTCTTCCATGATCTTGTTAAGAAAATGAGTACCTCTGTCACTTACTAGCTTGATGGGATTGCCAAAACGGGTGATAATATTCTTGTACATGAACAGGACTACACTGTTACCACCGTCCTGCTTCAGAGCTTTAGCTTCACACCACTTTGTGACATAATCCATACAGATACCAGGATGTATCTATTTTGCTTCCATTTGGTAGGCGGATCAATGGGACCCATGAAATCAATCCCCCACTTCTCGAATAGCTTTAGGGGAATAATAGGTTGCATTGGCATGGCACTTGTTTTGGTTGGTTTTTCCATTCACTGACAAGCGTTGCATCTCTTGTAGTAGTCATAGGCATCCCTATGGAGGGTTGACTACCAATATCCCGCTAACAGAGCCTTCCTGGATATTGCTTCTCCTACAAAGTGTCCACCACATGGTTTTTCATGGCATGCTTTCGATACTGGGCCAATTTTGTCTCCTGCAACACATCTTCGCAACACTTCATCTTTGCCTCTCTTGTATAGTGCACCACCGAGCACGGTGTAGGGGGCTAAATCTAACAGAAACTTATTCTTCTCACGGCTTGAGATGCTAGGAGAATACTATTGACTTGCCATGAGGTTGGCTGTGTCTACATACCAAGGAGTAATTGTTTCAACTAGAAACAAGGAAGCATCATGAAGGTCTGGATCATCATGTTCCTCTTCTACAGTTTGATGTCTGCAGTTTGAGGGATCTGTGATAGATGATTGGCTAGGACATGGGAGTAGCCAAGCTTAGTGACTACTTCAAAATCGAACTCCTAGAATAGGAGAAACCATCTCATCAGTTGTTCTTTAGCAATTGCTTTATTCATTAGGAAAGGACATGGCTTCATGATCCATGTAGAACTTGAAATGCGTTGACATTAGATAGTGTCAAAACTTCTCCAATGCAAACACCATTGCCAAGCACTCAAGCTCTGTCACTGTGTAGTTTCGCTTGCGGTCGGTTACTTTCCGACTTGCATAATAGATTGGTTAATCTAATTTAGAGGGGCCCTTTTGACATAGGACAACACCTAGCCCTTCAATTGATGCATCTATGTGCACATGGAACTCCTTCATCCAGTTAGGAGCTGCAAGATAGGTGCTTGGATGAGGCACTGTTTTATGGTATTAAAGGCTTCTTTGCAATCATCAATCCAAAGGAAACTACATATTTCCTTAGGAGCTTGTGCAAAGGGGTTGCCTTGGTTGCAAAATGTGGAATAAATCTTCTGTAGTATCCCACATGGCCAAGAAATCCTCTCAGTTGCTTGAGGTTTGTTGGTGATGTCAAGGCTGCAATCTTCTCAATCTTCACCGGGTTTGTTGCAATCCCTTGTGCAGAGACAATATGGCCTAGAAGAACTCGTGATCAGATGCCAAAGACACATTTGTCGGGGTTGAGAGAGATCCCATACTCTCGGCATCTATCAAAGCATTGCTCTAGGTGTCCCCAATGCTCACGTATTAAGGTATAGACACAGAAGTCATCAACATATACCTCAATGAAATCATGCAGATGATTCAAGAAGGCAGCCATCATTCCTCATTGGAAGGTGGCAAGAGCATTACAGAGCCCAAACGGCATCACTCTATAGGCATATATCCCCCATTTTGTGGTGAAGGTTGTTTTGAATTGGTCCTTCTCTGTGATTTGAACTTGGTTATATCCGTTGAATCCATCCAAGAGGAAATAGAGCTCATGGCTTGCCACTGTGTCCAACAATTGGTCTATGAAAGGGGTAGGGAAATGATCCTTCTTTGTCTTGGATTTTAGCTTTTGAAATTCCACACATATTCGAAGTTTCCTGTTCTTCTTGGGTACAACCACAATGGGTGAAACCCATTCACTGTTAGCCACGGGATAAATGAACTTTGCTTCAAGTAGCGTCAATAATTTAGCCTTTACCAGAGTTGAATAATTAGGATTCATACGCCATTGTCTTTGCCTTACAGGTTTGGCATCAGGCTCTAGGTCAATGTGATGTTGGCATACTATAGGGTCAATCCCCTTTAGGCCTTTGTACGACCAAGAAAACACGTCTAAGTTCTCCTTCATTAGGTCTCGTAGGACCACTAGTTCTTCTTCTAGAAGATTAAGATCCACTTTCAAGTGATTTTCAGTACCGTCAGTATCCAGGAACGTCGCTTGCCTTTCACCTTCCACTATGCGGATGAATGTCCTACGGATTGCTTTTGGATACAGGTTTGACTCCTTCAAGGGAGTAGTGTCATCATCTGATGTTCCATTGGAACCAATGTCCTCCTGAAAAGATGACTCATTTGTGTGTTGAGATTGTTAGAAGGGTATCAAAGCTTTGTTTTCTTCTGTGTGAGTGATGATTTCTTCTAGACTTAGGGGTTAATCTTCAGAGGATGCGTCTAGGAATATCACATAGTAGGGACCTTCTATAACCCGTGGCTCAGATGACTCTGGCTTCTATTAACAAGGGGCATCATCATCATCTTTTCTTCAGAATGATTGTCAGGGCGACAGGAGCCACTGGTGAACTTAATTTTTATACCTTTGATCCATTGCTTATGTAGATTCTGCATACTTTGTGGTCCATTGGTCAACCCAAATGGAACCATGGTCATTCCATCCAACACCCCGAGATCTTTGGCCTTTGAGGTCTCTATAGGGACATCATTAAGATTGTCCACTATCAGAGGAACTTTTTCATCTGCACTTTCATAACTTGCTTTGTTTTCTTCCTCGTCATTGTCATCCTCTTCCTCTGGAGGCTCTGTCTCTGCTTCTGTGGAGGCTCTGTAGGAGAAGAACATATCCTTCGCATCTCTGTCTGCTTTTGCTTTTGTCTCTATCTCTACTTTTGACTCTGCTTCTGACTCTCCGACTACCATGTAACAGGGAGAATAGTACATCCATGCTTCTATTTCGCTGTTAGAGATGATTTCAAAAATCACTTTGAGTTGAGGCAGGAGGTATTCTCCCATGGACAAAGACTTTGCTTCCTTTGGTAGTTGGCTTACAATGCCCATTGTTAGGGACTATGCCTCTATTTTCTTGGGAAACATCTATTTAATAACCTCTTCATCTCCTGATGTACCATCTGTTACTTCATTGGAGGAGTCTGTTATGACTTCGATGGATGTGGTTCCATTGCCTTTTTGCAATCCATACAATTTCAACACCATTTTATTGGGTACTCTGCCTAGGGTTAGGATGCCTTTGAATCAGTCCATCCTGGCTCTTGCTTCAAAAATCCAAGTTCTTCCAAAAAATAGAGGGTATGAGATTCCATAAGAATTTTGTTTGACCACCAAATATGTCAGCCAATAGTCTCTTCCTACAAGATTTGTTTTAACGTATGGGAGGATGCCCAACGGTTTGATTTTGCTTTGGTCTGCCAATCTGATAAGGCACTGGGTAGGTTGCATTCCTTGCAAACCTAGATCCTTCATTGTCAGATCTCTCATTATGTTTACTGATGAGCCTCCATCAATCAATGCATGTGAAATAAAGCATCCTTCTATCCATACACTAGTCTCTAGGGTTCTAAGATCTAGAGAGACGTTAGCCACATTCACTTCCTTCACAAGTTCTGAGGCTCTGTTGGACTTTGTTGTTATTAGGGGAGCAATCCTTAGGCTGTGTCTTCTTGTCAAGATGGTTTTAAATCTTTTTCAGCAACTAGGAGATAGCATCAGCACAACTGTTGGAAGGTCTGGTTTGGTTTAAAGGCGTCTAGGTCTTTGAACAAGTCATAATCTTTGATAGGATCCACATGCTTTTCGAATTGCTAAATTAGATAAGGAGAATGCATCTCTGATGATTGAGAAAAATTCTGTCCTTGAGGAAATGGTCACTTTGGCTAGTAAAATTGCTACTAGTGAGGAACAGTTGCAGCACTCTCAGGAAACTGTAGAGTCACAAAAGAAACTTATTAAAGAACTTAACCAAAGAGTGGTTGTTCTTTCTGTTTCTCCTCCCACTCTTGTATATCCTGCTTTGTCTTCCAAAGAGGATCTTGATTGGTTGCAACAAAAAGCTAAACTATGTGATGGGTTCTCAACTAAGGTTGAACATCTTTAGCAACGTATGGATTGAATGCATAATGATTTTGTCCACTATAGTGAATTGGTGTCACCTCCTTCTTCCTTTTGGGTGAAGTATAACCAGCAAAGATTTGCTTTATATATATCCTTAAGCAATGTGGATTTGGAGCCTCTAGAGGATGGATGGTCAAGTCCCTGGCTTGTGGATCTCTTGAGAGATGTTTTTGATCGCTTTGTGGATGAGCTGATTTCCCATGAGGTCCAATTACTATCTTTCATGTATCTTATAGGGCATTTGTAGATCTCTGATGAAGAAGATTTGAATGTTTATGTGGAAGATGTCATCTTACAGGCAGTGATGTATGTGCACTCAGTTGAGCTTTTGCTAGCAGAGAGTTTGCGAACCTATCATGCGCAAACATTTTGGTGTAAGGGACAAGCTTGGCATCCACCTTTGGAGGATGTTGCTTTGGAGTCTCGTCGACTCAAAAAAGTTTTTCATAAATCTGATATCTAGCCTCTACAATCTCAGTTATTGAGCTTTATTGCTACTCCCGTTATTTACCGAGTCCTTTTTTCAAGACCTTAATTTTTGTTGTTCTATTTATCCCTTAGATCCTGCAGATCTTCTTTCTTATTCCCTCGTGTCTTATCGTTTCCCTCTTTATGTTTCTCTTCTTTTATCTAGTCCTGACACCATTCCTCTCTTATCCTTTACCCCTTCAGGATTTCCTCATATTCATGTTTTTACTACATGTCCATTCATTGTTGATCCTACATTATCTCCTACTCCTTCTGAAACTCCACCTACTGTTCCTCTTATTCCTTCTGTTTTTCCAGCAGAATCCCTTCATACCTTTTTAATGTATTCCATTGCCATCCCCATCCGATTACATTAACCTTCCTCCTCAAATAGTGCTAGATACATTAGGGTATGATAGTGACATAGTTCATCAATGACAATGGACACTACATGATTCTATGACAGGATCGGTGTTTAACTGGCCTTTTATTCCAAGGTCCTGGGATACCTCTGCAGCATGTTCGAACTCTTACCTCAATTTTTCTAGAGTACATGTTGCTTCTAGGGATACCACTATTCGCCTTGCAGCTCATTTTTGCTGGTATATTGCTTTCATGCATCAGTAGTCCACCTTCAATACTCGAAAGAGTATCCCACAATTGCTGATTAATCCAAATGAGAATGTAGTTGTTGCTCACATGGATGTTCTGTATTACTTTGCACAGGCCTTCCCTACTAGGTTCATAATTTTACTGGAAAGGATGTGTTGTCTATAGTTCCTCCAAAATGTACCTCGGTACTTTGTAGATGAGAACAAAGCCTTAGACCGTCTTGAATTTAGTATGCAATTTAAGAAGAAATACCTTCATCCTACTTAGTAGGCAGGTTTTCATGATTGTATCCTCTCTTTCTTAATGGAAAATTCTTCTTTCTCTCCAATTTTTTTGGGATTTGTGCCATTTAGACTATATTTGTATATAGGTATTTTTTGTGTTGGGGTTTTTTTTTAAAAAAAATATTGTGAGAAGCTAATGAAGATGAAGCTTTGAAGATTGCTGATGATGGTTATAACATGGTTACAGTGAGAATTTGGATGCTGAACTCTTATATCCTTTAATAGTTTGAGTTATTTTGGTTTTATGGTATTGTAAAATTTTTGGTGTTATTGGTTTTCCTTTCATATGTGTTTTAGATACAGGTTCTATGAAGCTAATATGTTGGGGTCGTGATAGTAGCTGGTGATTTGAGCTGCATTGAAGATTATTTTTAACAGATATTAGAGCTTTTATTCATTTTCTTTATAAGGTCATGAGGACACTTCCTTTCTAAGTATGGGGATATATTCAGTGCTAAAATGATATGTTTTTTGGGTTGAATTTTTGTTGTTTTGTTGCCAAATGGTTGTTTTTTGTGATGGATTTTTTGAATTTGAAGATGTTTTGAAGTGTTTGGAATGGTCTGAGTATGTTTGAAGGGTTTTTGATGGTTTTTGATGAGGATATGTTGTTCTATAGGGTTCTGTAATTTTTTTTGTTTGGTTCTGTAAAGGTTCGATTTTCTTCTGTTCTCTTCTGTTTTGTTTCTATTTTGGTAGTTGAGATGGTTGAATGAATGGTTTGAGAGATGGTTGAGGTTGTATTAAAGTTTTACGAAAAATTGAATTGGTTTTGGTTTGGTTTTTATGGTCTCTGTTGATCTTTTGTAAAGCTTTATAGCTTCTGTAGTTCTGTTCTTCTGTTGTCCTATTGCTCTGTGGTCTGTTCTATTTGTTTTTGTTGAGTGTTATGTTAGATGTATGGATTTTTTGGGAAGTATTTTTGCTTTAGAAAAGGATGAATGGAAGCTCTATTCAAGCTAATTGAAGTGAAGAAGTAGCTGATGAAGATTCATAGAAGGTTATAGAGAAGAACAGTGATAGAAGCTAGATCTCACAAGACACTATGATATCTCTGGTGCCTCTTCACATCAGACATAACTTTTGGGAGGTGTATCCACAACCAAGAGAGGAGAATTGAGTGCTATTATTAAGTATTGAAGTGAGGCTATGATGTATTATTGAGGGAGTAAGAGTATGAGAGAGAGAGAAGTGAGAGAAACTTAGTTCTATGCCTAAAAACAATGTATCTACTATGAGAGATAGAGAGAGAACTATGAAGACATTGAAGATAAATACTATGTGATTGATTTCCATTCAAAAATGGTGTATTATTTTGTGTTCCTTGTTCTATTGATGGATTCTATGAAGATGTTGAAGATTATGATTGATTCTAGTAAATCCGTGGGAGATATCTACTATGATACTGCATGAAGATTTGTTCTTTTCCTTATTTTGGTTCTCAAAAGGATGAAATAAAAGAACCCTAACCCTAGGCAGAGGACCCAATAAAGTGGTGTTGAAATTATATGGATCGCAAAAAGGCAATGGATCCACATCCGTTAAAGTCATAACAAGCTCCTCCAATGAAGTAACAGATGGTACATCATGAGAAAAGGAGGTTGTTAAACTGATCTTTCCCAAGAAAATAGAGGGACAGTCCCTAACAGTGGGCATTGTATACCAACTATCGAAGGAAGCAAAATCTTTGTCCATGGGAGAATACCTCTTGCCTAAACTCAAAGTGACTTCTAAAATCACCTCTGATAGCGAAATAGAAGCATGGATGTATTGTTCTCCCTATTACATGGCAGTTGCAGAGTCAGAAGCAAAGACAGAAGCAGAAACACAGCCAGAGATAGAGACAGAAGCAGAAGTAAACACAAAGGTAGAGGATTTGTTCTTCTCCTACAGAGCCTCTACAGAAGCAGAGATAGAGCCTCTAGAGAAAGAGGATGAAAATGATGAGGAAGAAAACGAAGCAAGTTATGAAAGTGTAGATGAAGAAATTTCTCTGATAGTAGACGATCTTGTTGATGTCCCTACAAAGACCTTAGAGGCCGAAGATCTCGGGGTGTTGGATGGAATGACCATGGTTCCATTTGGGTTGACCAATGGACCACAAATTATGCAGAATCTACATAAGCAATGGATCAAAGGTATAAAAATTAAGTTCATCAGTGGCTCTTGTCGCCCTGATTAGTCATTCTAGAGAAAAGGTGATGATGATGCCCCTTGTCAACAGAAGCCAGATCCATCAGAGCCACGGCTTATAGAAGGTCCGTGCTATGTGACATTCCTAGACGCATCATTTGAAGATGAATCCCTAAGTCTAGAAGAAATCACCACTCACATAGAAGCAAACAAAGCTCTGATACCCTTCCAACAATCTCAATAGACAAATGAGTCATCTGTTTAGAAGGAGGACACTGGTTCTAGTGGAACATCAGACGATGACATTACTCCCTTGAAGGAGTCAGACCTCTATCCAGAAGCAATCTGTGAGACATTCATCCACAAAGTGGAAGGTTAAAGGAAAGTGATGTTCCTAGATACTGACGGTACTGAACGTCACTTGAAAGTGGGTCTCAATCTTCCAAAAGAACTAGTAATCCTGCGATACCTACTGAAGGAGAACTTGGACGTGTCTACTTGGTTGTACAAAGACCTAAAGGGGATCGACCCTACAGTATGCCAACATCACATTGACCTAGAGCCTGATGCCAAACCTGTAAGGCAAAGGCAACGACGTATGAATCCTAATTATTCAGCTCTAGTAAAGGCTGAATTATTGAAGCTTCTTGAAGCCGAGTTCATTTATCTCGTGGCTAACAATGAATGGGTTTCACCCATTGTGGTTGTACCCAAGAAGAACGGGAAACTTCGAATATGCGTGGACTTTTGAAAGTTGAACTCCAAGACGAAGAAGGATCATTTCCCTATCCCTTTCACCGACCAACTGTTGGACACAGTGGCAAGCCATGAGCTCTATTCCCTCTTGGATGGATTCAATGGATATAACCAAGTTCAAATCGCAGAGGAGGACCAATCCAAAATAACCTTCACCACAGAATGGGGGACCTATGCCTATGGAGTGATGCCGTTTGGGCTCTCTAGTTCTCCTACCACCTTCTAATGAGTAATGATGGCTGCCTTCTAGAATTGTCCGCATGATTTCACTAAGGTGTATCTTGATGACTTCTGTGTCTATACCTTAATAGGTGAGCATTGGGGACACCTAGAGCAATGCTTTGAGAGATGCCGAGAGTATGGGATCTCTCTCAACCTCAACAAATGTGTCTCTAGCATCTCATCAGGAGTTCTTTTGGGCCATATTGTCTCTGTACAAGGGATTGCACACACCCGACGAAGATTGAGAAGATTGCAGCCTTGACAGCACCAACAAACCTCAAGCAACTGAGAGGGTTTCTTGGCCATATGGGCTATTACAAAAGATTTATTGCACATTTTGCAACCAAGGCAGTCCCTCTGCACAAGCTCCTAAGGAAAGATGCAGATTTCCTTTGGACCGATGATTGCAAAGAAGCCTTTAATACCCTAAAAAAGTGCCTCATCCAAGCACCTATCTTGCAGTATCCTAATTGGACGAAGGAGTTCCATGTGCACATAGATGCATCTGCATTAGTTGAAGGGCTAGGTGTTGTCCTATGTTAAAAGGCCCCCTCTAAATTAGATTAACCAATCTATTATGCAAGTTGGAAAGTAACCAACCTAAGTGGAACTACACAATGACAGAGCTTGAGTGCTTGGCAATGGTGTTTGCACTGGAGAAGTTTCAACACTATCTATTGTCAACGCATTTCAAGTTCTACGTGGATTATGAAGCCCTGTCCTTCATGATGAATAAAGAAGATGTTAAAGGATGACTAATGAGATGGCTGATTCTATTCCTGGAGTTTGATTTTGAAGTAGTCACTAAGTCGGGTCGTTCCCATGTCCTAGCCAATCATCTATCACGGATCCCTCAAACTGTAGAAGAGGAACAGGATGATCCAGACCTTCCTGATGCTTCCTTGTTTCTAGTTGAAATAGTTACTCCCTAGTATGCAGACATAGCCAACCTCCTGGCAACTCAATAGTATCCTCCTAGCATCTGAAGCCGTGAGAAGAAGAACCTTCAGTTAGAATCAGCCCCCTATGCCTTGCTAGGCGGTGCACTGTACAAGAGAGGCAAAGATGAAGTGTTCCGAAGATGTGTTGTAGGAGATGAAATCAGCATAGTATTGAAAGCATGCCATGATGAACCATGTGGTGGACACTTCGCAAGAGAAGCAACAGCTAAGAAGGCTCTGTTAGGTGGATACTAGTGGCCGGCCCTCCAGAGGGATGTATATGACTATTGCAAGAGATGCGATGCTTGTCAGTGAATGGGAAAACCCACCAAAACAAGTGCCATGCCACTACAACCTATTCTTCCCCTAAAGCCGTTTGAGAAGTGCGGGATTGATTTCATGGGTCCCATTGATCCACCTACTAGATGGAAGCAGAACATATACATCCTGGTATTTACAGATTATGTCAGTCACAAAGTGGTGTGAAGCTAAAGCTCTGAAGTGAGACGATGGTAACAACATAGCCCTACTCATATGTAATGTGCCCCCACCTATTGGCTATCCAAGCACATTTTTAGTGGTCCATAGACAGACGAGTAGCGTTGGGTTTGGACATCCTACTTTATACAGAGATAACCAAGCCAAAGCAGATCCATGCCGCACTTGGTTCAAAGAGAATGGGAAATGAGAGGGATGCAGCACTCCATCTCTCTACCCATAGGGCATAGTCCCATTCTAGTCCCCTAAAATAGCATGAATCGGGGTCCTAACCTAACGATTTCTAAGTGTCGATCATCAGTAAAACCTTGTGAGAAGCCTCCCTGTTCTCTGGGACCACCCTGCCATAGGACAAACCCGTTGGGGATTCCATCCTCCCACTTTCCTCACTTAGTGTACTTTAGTTGTCTAATTAGCCCTATCACTTTTAGGTGTGACATAAAAAAAACTTCCTTAATTATCCTTTTAAAAGGACAAGGTTCGTTCATGTAATCTATGGCATGACACAAAAACAAATTCAAATAGGTTCCCTAAAAGTACTTACTACTAGCAATTTATCAAAGATACAAATCTTGTTCAAAAAAGGGACAATATCTGCTATCCATAGGGATGCACTTAACTTCCACCAAGTTTCCACCTTGCACTAGTAACAAAGGCCCATAGAGAATCTATCCTGAGTCACTTTGATCGTTTGAGTATAACCCGAAGGCAGGGAATTTATAGCTAGAGCCCCCCGACATCCGAGCGTCCTCCTAAGTTCAAACCAATCCACGGAGAGACCTCTCGTGGCGGGTTGGGTTCACGTTCCCATCACAGCTATTTAGAACCCCTTGGCTTGGGGTTGGCGGCCAGGTGGGGGTGGTTCGGCGTGCCCTCCAAAAGTTCAACCTGATTCATTATGCTCATTTATGAGTTTGGGGTTACACAATCTCTCTTTTTCTTTTTTTTCTTTTTAGTTGAAGCAGTGTTCCTAAGTTTACAAGCACAAACAAAGGTGTAGGTGAGTGCTCGAGACATCTGCTAAGGTGGGGTCCCTCTCTTGACCCTAATGTTTTTCCTTCTTGCATTGGCAGTAAAATATCTTCATTTTGTCCCTCCCCCCAATTATGTGAAGGGAATGAGCAATTATGTAATTGGATCTATATCTGATAGTTTGCATATGGTAGCTATCTTAGCTTGCTAGCCTTTAAATCCAAGTTCTTATCTTGGAAGAAACAACACTTGAACTCTCTTATATTAACGTCATATTGTGTCATGGTTAAAGTTGATATTTTTTCAAGGTCGTTTCAACTTTATCGAGGCCTGATTTAGAATAGAGATCATTAAGTGTTTTATTTATCTCATGGTCCCCCTATGAAGTAACAATAGATTGGCTTAGTTTCTTTAAAACCCTAAAAAAGTTAAGTTGAGTCCTATCCTTGCGTATATAGGGTTCATTTTTATTGAACGGCTCTTGAGCAATTATTAATATTTCATATGTGTAGTTTACAATTATCTTAAAGATGAATCCCTAGTAGCGCAACTGAAATTGATCATGATGCCATGCATTCTAGAGGCATCTCTTCCCCAGGACAATGCTGTAATGCAGGCCTTTTCTTTTAGGAATTCATTTCGACGCACTTATGCAAAACACAAATAGAGACTTGTATTTTTTTCTTTTGGGTGGAGGACGTGAAGTTATCAGGCCTAAGGCAAAAGTGAACCACTCCCCTCTGAAGGTTTATAGGGGCCTAATACATGTTTTAGTATTCCAATGGCCTAGATATACTTAATCGTTATCATAGCAATTCAAGAACTTCATGTACTTGATTAAAGCTGTCACTTCTAACTTTCCAATTTCACAAATTTCATGATGCAAAGAAAAAAAGTACGATTTTCACTTAATTGACGATTATGCATAAGTGTTTTAACAACCCATTTTTTAGTACCTTCAAGTATGCTAATGTTAGTGCATAATCTAAAGCATTACGAGCACAATCAATGAGGTCCTTGATTTTTTTTGCGTGCATGAATGCAAAATATTTCGTGCAATTTTACTCGTTCAAAGCATGCCAGTGTGAGTAAACACAATTTACAATATGATAAAATGATGTAAATTAAACGGTGGTTAGTTATCATAGACTTTCATCGAATACCTTTCCCTTCACAATAAAGTCAGCATATGTCCTTAAGGCCTCCCATCAGGGTAGGATTTATGGGACGCACCTGATTACTAAGTGATGCGATTCGTTGAGCCACAGCTCCATCGGTTGAAGCAGGATTCATGTTTGATTGGACCTTACTTCTCTTAGGAGCCATTGTATGATTTGGTTTTTGCTTCGCGGCTACGCACCCAGGTTACGAGAGAGATGGCTCCTCGTGGAAGGGACTTGTCTGCAAGGACCTTCTTTAAGAGAGGGGGAGAAAGAAAGATGGCAAGCTCGGAGTTCTTCAAAGAGGAAAAAAAAACTATTTCCTTCTGTTTGTCTGTCTGTCTGTCTCTGTCTCTCTCTTTTCTCTTACTCTCCCTTTCCCTCTCTTTTCTCTCTCTCTCTCTTTCCTCCTACTCTCCCTCTTTCTCTTACTCTCCCTTTCTCTCTCTCTCTCTCTCTCTCTCTCTCTCTCTCTCTCTCTCTCTCTCTCTCTCTCTCTCTCTGTTTTTTTTTCTTTCCAAAGTGAAGGGTCCCTCTATCACCCCACGCTTAAGCCTTTTTTATAGGGTCTTGGGTGGGAATTTAGTAAGGTATGGGGATCCTTCCCCTCCCCCTCCTGCCACGACACATGGCAGTTCCACCTGCCTCCCTCTCTCGGTACGTGGTGTTAGATATGCTCAATGCCCCACCCTCATAAGGTGCCACCAATGATTCATGGTGCTCAAAGTTGTAAGGCCCCCATTATGAGGAGAAGCCATATGTGAGCCCGGACATTGGTTGAGTCCTGACTTGTATGTCAAATGAGGTCTATGTGACCGGATGGCAAAAAGGTGACCATTGTGGGTCTAATCTTTGGGTTAGACAGATTAGTTAAGCTTGTAGTAACTTGAGGCACATTGCATCATGAGTTGCGGGATAAGAGAGTTATCACGGGCCCTAGCCAATGGTAAAGGAAATATTCCCTAGAATATTCCCTGGTCAACTAGTGGAGGTGCACATGGAAGGTCAACAGACACATGGGGACATGGAAGGTCAACAGACACATGAGCACATGGAAGGTCAACAAACACATGTGCATATGGAAGGTCAGCAGACACATGTGCACATGGAAGGCCAACAGACACAAGTGCATATGGAAGGTCATCCATCATGACCCCCCTTCACAAGCTATAAAAGCTAAGCCCCTTCATAGCCATCTATTATCTATCTTTCAGGTGCATATGGAAGGTCATCCATCATGACCCCCCTTCACAAGCTATAAAAGCTAAACCCCTTCACAGCCATCTATTATCTATCTTTCACCCAGTTAGGGTTGTTTCAGCTAACCTTAAGCTTTTCACCTATCTTATGTCTAGATCGCCATCTAAGCTTCACAGTGGAAGCGCACGGGTGGACAGAGCCATCTTTGTATCAGTTTTTTGGAGATAAATAAATTTTGTTATTCTCCTCTTATCTGTTGTGTACTCTGTATCTCTTTCTCAGATTTTTTTCGTTGTGGTGTGTAATTTTTTACATGGTATCAGAGCCCATGGGGCTCTAGGGATTGAAGAGTGCGCAAGAGGCAAAGGCTTCAACAACAAAGAGGAACGATGTCGTATTCCGAAAGCAATTCTGGTGCATCAGAAAGTGGTGCAGGAGGTGGTGCTACGGTACCAGCTATTCAAACATTGAGGATTCGTCCACCAACCTTCAACGAAGGCAAGCTAGATGGTACAAACTCACCTTGTGAAAGTTCAAAATTACAACTATCCTTGATTCTTATGAGCTTTTGGAGACTGTGCTGGGGACTGACACAGAACCATAGCCTACCCTCGACCCATCAAATTCTAGTGTGATGATTCCTGTAAATGCAAATCTTCTACAAGCTTGGAAATGAAGGAATGCAGATGAATTGTGTGCCTTAGTTACAATCTGTTCTAATAGTGTTCTAACTTTGATTCAGGCATACAACCAAAGCATCAGAGGCTTGGAATGTACAGAGGAGTCAATATGAAACATGAAACCAAACAAGGATTCAAAACTTGGAGAATCAACTAGCAGTGGAGAAGTTTGCTGAAGGAGAGGTGGTTGAAGCATTCATCACTCGGCTTAAGAATCTGTGCGACCAGATGGCTGACGCTGGGATACAAAAGACTAGCGAAGAGCTAGCTCAGAGGTGTCTTTGGATTTTTCCACAAAAGTTTGATGGACTAGTAACTTCCCTTAATACTTAGGTGAGACCTCAAGCTTTGACTTTTGAGGAGTTTTGTGCATTATTGATGGAGGAGGAGTTGAGGCTGAAAGCCCGAGAAGGAAGCAACAATGGAGATGTTGCATTCTCTGCCAATGCAAAAGGCAAAGGTGGTTCCTCCACCAAAATGATGGAGACAAAAAGAAGAAAGGCGGTAATAAGAAGTTTCAAGGATAGTGCTTCTACTGCAAGAAGAAAGGACATGCAATCACAGATTGTCGTGTCAAGAAGGCAGATGAAAAGAATGGTACCCTTAAAAGTAAAGGGAAAGAGACATCTAATACAGTTGAAGCAGAGTTAGAGTTATTCATGGCGACCATTGAGGAAGTGTGCTCCTCGGTGCAAGAAGAATCTACCACTGACTCATGGGTGTTGGATAGTGGGGCCTCCCGTCACATGACCAACAAGAAAGGTCTATATAGTTCTATGCAGCCTCTACAAGAATCCATCATTGTGACGGCTAGAAATGATGCAAAATGCCTTGCTGCGGGCACAGGTACTATTTCTTTTATTGTTGCAAATGGTGAAGTCAAAAAGCTTTTAGATGTGTTATATGTTCCTGAAATTAGGAGAAATATATTATTAGTTGATGTCATAACTGATATTGGTCATGAAGTGAGGTTCAAGAAGACAGGTGCAGAAATTCTTGACAGTGCTGGCAAGATTGTTGGCAAAGAAGAAAGAAAGAACAACCTATATGAGCTAAGTGCTCTTACAGCCATCGCTGGAGTGGGCACAAGTAAACTTTGGCATGAAAGGTTTGGACACATCGGAATTGCAGTGTTGAAGGAGATGCAAAAGCAAGGTATGGTTGCTCACCTACCTATAGTGACTGAATTGAAGGAACCATGTGAAGCTTGTATGATGGGCAAGCAACAGAGAAATGTATTTCCATAGGAAAGCAAGAATAGAGCACAAGCTCCTCTAGAGTTAGTGCATGCTGACTTGTGCGGTAAGATGCCTACACAAGCCTTAGGGGGATCTTCTTATTTTATGTTGATTGTCGATGACTACAGTAGGAAGATGTGGGTGTACTTTCTTTGTGATAAGGCTCAAGCTTTTGGTAAGTTTAAAGAATAGCTAAAACTTGTTGAGATTGAAACAGGGAAAAGTGTGAAGAAATTTAGAACATTTGGTGGTGGTGAGTTCAACTCAAAGGAGTTTGAAGACTTTTGCAAGAGCAAAGGGATCAAGCGATGCCTCACACACCTCAGCGGAATGGTGTTGTGGAACACAGGAATCGCACCATTGTGGAGATGGCAAGATGCATGCTAAAGGGCAAGGGATTGCCTAGCTATTTTTGGGCTGAAGCTGTTAATACTACAGTCTACATTCTAAATCGGAGCTACACAAAGACTCTCAAGGAAAAAACACCTCATGAGGCTTACACTGGTAAGAAACCATATGTCTCACATTTCAGAATTTTTGGATGTGAATGTTATGCATATGTTATAGATGAGAAGAGAAACAAGTTAAAACCAAAAAGCAAAAAATGTATATTCTTGGGTTATAGTGATGAGCAGAAGGCTTACAAATTATGTGACCAAGAGGAAAAGAAGATCATCGCCATTCGTGATGTGGTGTTTGAGGAGCCGCATACAGTGGAGGAAGAGAAGGCAAGTTCTTCCACTTTATCATCAAGCGAAGAAGTAGTCCACCATGAACCTGTCCTGAGACCTGTCCCTATCCTTAAGGAGGAGGAAGCATTATCTTTAAATGATGAGGAAAAAGTTCACCAACCTGACATTAACCCACCAAAAAAGCCATTTCCGCATTGGGTGAAGCAGCTCTATGATCATAATAATCCTGTGCCTGCATCTGTTGAGGAGAAGGCAGACGGACCAAGGAGGTCTCAGAGAATAGAGGATCAAAGAAGGGCTTCTGCTCACATAGTCAATATGGCCTTGATGGCTGAGATTATGAGAGAAGTAAAGGAGCCAACTAACTTGGAAGAAGACCTTGTAGATCTAGCATGGAAGGCAGCTATGCAAGCTGAGTATGACAGCATAATGAAGAATGACACTTAGGAGCTAGTGGATAGGCCAGCAAAGCGGTTTGGCACGAAGTGGATCTAGAAGGTTAAGTACAAGGCTAATGGTACCTTAGAAAATTACAAAGCTAGACTGGTTGCCCAAGGATTTTCACAGGTTGAAGGGTTTGATTTTCAAGAGTCATTTCCCCCAACTGCCAAAATGACCACTAGTCGCACAGTACTTGTAGTGACTGCCCACAAGCAGTGGCCAGTTTACCAAATGGATGTTAAATCAACGTTCTTAAATGGTGACCTCAAGGAGGAGGTGTAGTGGCTTAGCCACCAGGGTTTGAGGCCCCCCATTCTGAGAACAAAGTGTGTAAGTTGAAGAAGACATTGTATGGGCTAAAATAAACCCCTAAAGCATGGTACCAGCGGATAGATAAGTTCTTTTTAAGCTTAAACTTCAAAAGATGTGCCTCAGATGCTAACTTGTATGTTTACATGGATGGTAAAAAGTCTGTAGTGATTGTCCTATATGCGGACAACCTTCTTATTACAAGTGACTATGAAGATATGATCAACCAAACTCAAAAGGATTTGAAATCTGAGTTTGAAATGATAGACTTATGCTTGTTGCACTATTGTTTGGGGATTGAAGTCTAGCAAGAGCCAGGAAGGATCTTCATCTCTCAGAAGAAGTATGCATGGGAGATCTTGAAGGCGTTTGGCGTGACTGAGTGCAAGGAGATAGCTACACCTATGAAGCTGAATGCAAAGTTATCCATTGAGGATACATTAGCACTAGTAGACATTGGGAGGTACAGGAGGTTGGTCAATAGTCTCATCTACTTGTGTAACACCAGACCAGATATCAGTTTTGCTACTGGTGTTTTGAGCAAGTTCTCAAACAAATCTCATGAGAGTCATTGGAAAGTTGGGATGCGGGTGCTCAGATACTTGAAGGAAACTCTTGACTATGGTATCACATAAAGTTTCAAAACTTCTCTTGTGGGGAATTGTGACTCAGATTGGGTAGGAGACAGTGATTCCAGGAAGTCTATTTCTAGTTATTGTTTCTCTTTAGGTTCATGAATTTTCTCTTGGATTAGTAAGAAGCAGCCAGCAATGGCATTGTCTTCTACCGAAGCAGAGTACAAAAGGTAGCTTGTTTTGCTGCATGGGAAGTAGTATGGTTGAGAAGGAGCCTATGGCATATGGGAGTGCAGGATGAAGAACCAACTGTGCTGAGATGTGACAATCAAAGTTGCATCAGCATTGCCAAAAATCCAGTGTTTCATGTGCACACCAAACATACAGAGATCCAACATCACTATGTGCATGATTTGATTGAGGATGGGATAGTGGAATTGGTCTACTGTCCAAAAGAGGACAATGGAGCGGATATCTTCACCAAAGCACTTACGAAGGATCTGCTTCAAGTTCATCTTTAGAGACTTGGCATTGGGGCGAGGATATAGTTCACCTGCAGGTGGACATTGAGGGGGGGTGTTAGATATGCTCAATGCCCCACCCTCATAAGGTGCCACCAATGATCCATGGTGCTCAAAGTTGTAAGGCCCCCATTATGAGGAGAAGCCATATGTGAGCCCGGTGTGAGTCCTGACTTGTATGTCAAATGAGATCTATGTGACCGGATGGCAAAAAGGTGACTGTTGTGGGTCTAATCTTTGGGTTAGATAGAGTAGTTAAGATGGTAGCAACTCTAGGCACATTGCATCGAGTTGCGGTGTAAGAGAGTTATCAGGGGCCCTAGTCAATGGTAAAGGAAATATTTCGTAGAATATTCCTTGGCCAACTAGTGGAGGTGCATATGGAAGGTCAACAGACACATGGGCACATGGAAGGTCAACAGACACATGGGCACATGAAAGGTTAACAAACACATGTGCATATGGAAGGTCAACAGACACATGTGCACATGGAAGGTCAATAGACATAGGTGCATATGGAAGGTTATCCATCATGACCCCCCTTCACAAGCTATAAAAGCTAAACCCCTTCATAGCCATCTATTATCTATCTTTCACCCAGTCATGGTTGTTCCAGCTAGCCTTAAGCTCTTCATCTATCTTGTATCTAGATTGCCATCTAAGCTTCACAGTGGAAGCACACGGGTGGACAGATCCATCTTTGTATCAGTTGTTTGGAGACAAATTTTTTTTTGTTATTTTCCTCTTATTTGTTGTGTACTCTCTATCTCTTTCTCAGATTCTGTTCGCTACACTGTGTAATTTTTTACACGTGGCACTTCCCCTTGCTCCTCCAAGGCACACGGTAGCCCCCCTCTACCCCTTCAGGCACTTGGCAACCCCTGTGCCCCTTCCAAGCATGTGGCAGTCCCCTACCCCTTCCAGGCATGTGGCAACCCTCCCTACCTGTCGATCACGATAGCCCCCTCCCCTTACATAGTTGGCTAGTTGGCGGCGTAACAGTGTAGTAGAGAGCTCTGCAATGCTATAGAGAGTCACAGGGACATTCCCAAAAACAGGACCAGAGGTTTAGGAGATAGACGATACAGAAGCACCTCTAGAAATAGAGCAAGTGCCCATGCTGCCATTGCTAGAAGAAAAAGGAAAAATGAAAATGGATGTAGCCCCATTCGCCAACAGGCTAGAAAAGCATGTGGATCCTATCAAAGAATATAACTTAGTAAAAGACCTAGACACTTTTAAACCTAACTTAACATTATGACAGTTGCCGATGCTGTCTCCCAACTGCTGAAAGAAATTCAAGAAGACATGGACTAAAAATTGCCCCTTCAACAGTGGCCAAGACCAATAAGGGCCCGGAGCCTGTAAAGGAAGTAGATGTGGCTAACACCTTCCTAGATCCTGGAACCCCAAAGATTAGTGTATGGATAGAAGGATGCTTTATTTCAGATGCATTGATTGATGGAGGCTCATCAGTAAACATAATGATGGATGTGACAATGAAAGACTTAGGGTTGCAAGGAATTCAACCTACACAGTGGCTTATCAGATTGATAAACCAAATCAGAGAATTAAACAGTTGGGCATCCTCCCATACGTGAAAACAACCCTTGCAGTAAGAGACTATTGGCTGACATATTTGGTGGTCAAAACCAAATTCTTATGAAACCTCATATCTTCTGCTATTGGGAAGACCTTGGCTTTTTGAAGCAAGAGCCAGGACAAACTGGTTCAAAGGAACCCTAACCCTAGGCAGAGGGTTAGGGTTCAAAGGAACCCTAACCCTAGGCAGAGGGTTAGGGTTCAAAGGAACCCTAATCCTAAGTAGAGGACCCAACAAAGTGGTGTTGAAATTGTATGGATCGCAAAAAGGCAATGGATCCACATCCATCGAAGTCATAACTGACTCCTCCAATGAAGTAACAGATGGTACATCAGGAGACGAAGAGGCTGTTAAATATATCTTTCCCAAGAAAACAGAGGCACAATCCCTAACAGTAGGCACTGCAAGCCAACTACCAAAGGAAGCAAAGTCTTTGTCCATGGGAAAATACCTCCTACCTCAACTAGAATTAACTTCTGAAATCACCTCTGACAGCGAGATAGAAGCATGGATGTAATGTTCTCCTTGTTACATGTCAGTCATAGAAACAGTAACAAAGACAAAATTAGAAGTAAAAACAGACACAGAGGTGGAGGATCTTCTCCTATAGAGACTCTACAGAAGCAGAGATAGAGCCTCCAGAGGAAGAGGATGAAAATGATGTGGAAGAAAACGAAGCAGGTTATGAAAGTACAATTGAAGAAGATCCTCTAATAGTGGATGATCTTGTTGATGTCCCTACAGAGACCTCAGAGGCCGAAGATCTCGGGGTGTTGGAGGAAATGACCATGGTTCCATTTGGGTTCACCAATGGACCACAAAGTATGCAGAATCTGCATAAGCAATGGATCAAAGGCATAAAATTAAGCTCACCAGTGGCTCCTGTCACCCTGACCATTCATTCCGGAGAAAAGATGATGATGATGCCCCTTGTCAACACAAGCCAGAGCCATTAGAGCCACGGCTTCTAGAAGGTCTGTGCTATGTGACATTCCTGGATGCATCCTCTTAAGATGAATATCTAAGTCCAGAAGAAATCACCACTCACATAGAAGCAAACAAAGCTCTCATATCCTTCCAGCAATCTCAACAGATAAATGAGTCATTTATTCAAAAGGAGGACACTGGTTCTAGTGGAGCATCAGATGATGACACTATTCCCTTGAAAGAGTCAGACCTCTATCCAGAAGCAATCCATAGAACATTTATCCGTGAAGTGAAAGGTAAAAGGCAAGTGATATTATTGGATACTGACGGTACTGAACATCACCTAAAAGTGGGTCTCAATTTTCCAGAAAAAGAACTAGTGGTCTTGCTAGATCTACTAAAGGAGGACTTAGACGTGTTTGCTTTGTTGTACAAAGACCTAAAGGGGATTGATCCCACAATATGCCAACATCACATTGACCTAGAGCCTGATGCCAAACCTGTAAGGCAAAGATAAAGGCATATGAATCCTAATTATTCTGCTCTAGTGAAGGCTGAATTATTGAAACTTCTTGAAGTCGAGTTCATTTATCCCATGGCTAACAATGAATGGGTTTCAGCCATTGTGGTTGTACCCAAGAAGAACGAGAAACTTTGAATATGTATGGAATTTTGAAAAGCTGAATTCCAAGACGAAGAAGGATCATTTCCCTATCCCTTTTACAGACCAATTGTTGGACACAGTGGTAGGCCATGAGCTGTATTCCCTCTTGGATGGATTCAGCAAATATAACCAAGTCCAAATCGTAGAAGAGGACCAATCCAAAACAACCTTCACCACAGAATGGGGAACCTATGCTTACAGAGTGATGCCGTTTGGGCTCTATAATGCTCATGCTACCTTCCAACGAGTAATGATGGCTACCTTCCAGAATCATCTGCATGATTTCATTGAGGTATATCTTGATGACTTCTGTGTCTATAGCTTAATATGAGAGCATTTAGGACACCTAGAGTAATGCTTTGATAGATGCCGAGAGTATGGAATTTCTCTCAACCCCAACAAATGTGTCTTTGGTGTCTCATCGGGAGTTTTTTTGGGCCATATTGTCTCTACACAAGGGATTGCAACAGACCCGGTGAAGATTGAGAAGATTGCCAGCTTGGCAGCACCAACAAACCTCAAGAAATTGAGAGAATTTCTTGGCCATGTGGGCTACTACAAAAGATTTATTGCACATTTTGAAACCAATGCAACCTCTCTGCACAAGCTCTTAAGGAAAGATGTGGATTTCTTTTGGAATGATGACTGTGAAGAAGCCTTTAATACCCTAAAACAATGCTTTATCCAAGCACCTATCTTGCAGCCTCCTGACTAGATGAAGGAGTTTCATATGCACACAGATGCATCAGTTGAAGGGCTAGGTGCTGTCCTATGTCAAAAAGGCCCCTCTAAATTAGATCAACCAATCTGTTATGCAAGTCCAAAAGTAACTGACCACGAGCGGAACTACACAGTGATAGAGCTCGAGTGCTTAGCAATGGTGTTTGCACTAGAGAAGTTTCGACACTATTTATTGTAAACACATTTGAAGTTCTACGTGGATCATGAAGCCTTGTCCTTCCTGATGAACAAACCAAATGTCAAAGTACGACTGATGAGATGGTTTCTCCTATTCTAGGAGTTTGATTTTGAAGCAGTCACTAAGATTGGCTGTTCCCATGTCCTAGCCGATCATCTATCATAGATCCCTCAAACTACAGATGAGGAACAGGATGATCCAGACCTTCCTGATGCTTCCTTGTTTCTAATTGAAACAGCTATTCCCCGGTATGCAGAGATAGCTAACCTCATGGCAACTCAACATTATCCTCCTGGCATCTCAAGCCGTGAGAAGAAGAAGCTTTTGTTAGAATCAACTCCCTACACTTTGCTAGGCGGTGCACTGTATAAGAGAGGCAAAGATGAAGTGCTGAGAAGATGTGTTGTAGGGGATGAAAGTGGCATAGTATTGAAAGCATGCCATGGCGAACCATGTGGTGGACACTTGATAGCAGAAGCGACAGCCAGGAAGGCTCTATTGGCAGGATACTAGTGGTCGACCCTCCATAAGATACACATGACTACCGCAAGAGGTGTGATGCTTGTTAGCGAATGGGGAAACCCACCAAAACAAGTGCCATGCCACTCCAACCTATTCTTCCCCTAAAGCTATTCGAGAAGTGGGGGATTGATTTTGTGGGTCCGACTGATCCACCCACTAGACAAAAGCAGAATAGATACATCTTAGTATGTATGGATTATGTCACAAAGTGGTGTGAAGCTAAAGGTCTGAAGCGGGACGATGGTAACAGGGTAGCTCTGTTCATGTATAAAAATATTATCACCCGTCTTGGCAGTCCCCTCGAGCTGGTAAGTGACAAAGGTATCATTTCCTTAACAAAATCATGGAGGAGCTGACGGAGCTGTATAAGATCCGCCATCGCAAGTCCACTTGTTACTACCCCAGAGCCAACGGCCAAGTTAAAGTCACCAATCGCATCCTCTGCTCAATCCTAACAAGAATGATTGGCACACATCATCATGACCAAGATGATCGACTTATAGAGGCCCTCTGGGCATATAGAACCTCCTATAAGGTAGCTACATGATAGACCCCTTTCTAGCTACTGGTGTATGGTACATAAGCCATCTTCCCTATTGAACTGGAATTGCCCTCTTTGCGAGTGGTAGTTAAAGAATGCTTGGGAGATGATGAGTCATTGCAATGCCGCCTCCTACACTTAGAATGTTTGAATGAGATTTGGTGGATGGACCTACAATGTATGGAAACCACTGAAGTGCGAAGCAAGGCCTATCATGACAGTTTCATCAAGCACAAGAGTTCAAAGAAGGTGATCTTGTCCTACCCTATGATTCAAGATTTGGCAAGTTTCTTGGCAAGCTTCAACAACGGTGGATGGGCCCATACAAGGTACTTGCTATCAATCCTAATGGCTTGGTTCAGATGCGGACCGTTGATGCCTCTGATAATCCTTTTCTGATCAATGGCTATCGTTTGAAGAAGTATTTCTCTCCTTGGGGATGTGGACAATCATAGTCGACTTACCTTCTCCCTTTTGGGCGTCGCACTATCATTATCTTCGTGCTTCTAATAGCTCTTATGATCTTCCTCATGAGGCGGTCTCATTTTGCTAGCCTTTCACAAATACCTCTCAATCCTACCTTGTTCTCTTCTTGTTTGATCCAATAATGGTGGCGAGGTTGGTCTTGACACATGGTATTTCTATCATTCTCTTTATATAACGAAAAATGGAAAAAAAAAGAAAAAACAAAACAAAACAAAATAGACAAAATTGTTATGGAAGAAAATGAAGAAATTCCTTGTCATAATAGGCCTCCTTCCAAGAAAAGGTGGAAACACGCTTGGGCGAGAAGCTGACTCTAGAAAAGGTGGTAACACCCCGTAAATCAGGATAGCTGATTCATGAGCAGAAACTTTCCGACAAGTAATTTGAAGCCACCTCCCTTGGTACGTTGTCTCTGCAATATCAGTCCGTCTGCCCTTCTTAATAGACAACCTTTCTTACAAATCACTGAAGTACGAGACTTGTTGGCTACCTCCCTAGGTACGTCTTGTCTTCAATATCCTAATGACAACAATAGCTGACACGATCTTCATTGCCAACCCCCTGAGTGATGTTAGCTTTCATCTTAACAGGAGGGGGACGTGAGTATGGGCTGCCCTCTATATCTTTCAACAGAGCGTGAGACAGAGGGTGGGCTGAGTGACCAGTCTTTCCCTTCAAATCAAATGAGAGACGAGATGTGTAAATGGAGTGTTGCATGCACGGGTTGGGCCTCTCAATGCACAATGCATGATCCATTCATGTGCACTTCACCATAAGGCTCCCTGGCCTTCCTTCTTGCATTATATGGTGGCACGGGATGCATTGTTGCACCATCAAATGCGCACAAGGCATACAACTTCTGCACAAGTGATAGTGAGGATTACATCAATGGGTTTCAGGAACAAGTTTTCCTCCTGTATCTTTCAATAAAGTGTGAGATAGAGGGTGGGTTGAGTGTGACGGATGTTTCTTCAATTAAGTATTGAGCGGTGAGGATTGAGGGATGTTACGAAAATTGGAGTCAAGTACATTCCCATTTCCGTATGCACACACGGATGGGTCTTTGCCATCAGCATAGCACACGTCACTCTGTTCTCTATACACAGTACTGCAAGGCTCCTTGGCCTTCCTGCTTGCACCTATGCCAGATGGGGTTGAACGCACTGATGCGCCTTGGCATACTCTCTCTATCCCATTCCCTTGTCGATTCCTAAACTAGGTGTGAGATCTAGGTTTCATCATTATTAACTCGAGTGATGTAAGTTATGGGGTGAGTGATTATTCTCTCATCCCATCCGAGTGCCAGTGAGCTGAGTGACTATGCTTCATCACATGACATCTCCCTCGATGGGCTTCATCAACCAACTATCTCCGTGGGTATTGTTGCATGGTCCTTGCCATGCTGGCTGAACGCTGGAGTGAGCCGTGATACCTCCTGCAGCCGATTCTAATCCTTCTATAGTAGTGATGGCTCCTTCGACCATATGCGAACCGGGCCAAGTCTTTCTAACCTTATCCTTATTATTGAAAGTGTACGTTATGTTTTAAGTGTGGGGATGCTAGAGTCTAGTCAGTTAATGAGTTCTAGGTTGTGTTGCTGAATTTAACCCTGTCCGTTAAGGTTTTAAGTGTGGGGACGAGTCCTTGCGCATCTATGATGCATACCCCTCTACATATGCCTCACTTTAATCCTGCATGTATTCCCTGATCTGATTTTACCCTAAAGAGGTCCCTTCCCCACCTACTCGTCCATGTTTAACCCACCCTTGGGGCCATTCCTTCTCTTTTTCCCTATATCCCTTATTGTGACAATTTTCGATGAGAACGCATCCTACGTTCACTGAGACCCCCATCCAACCTTACAGCCCTATTTGTCTCTTTACATGGTACACTTTTCCTTTTTACCAACCCTTGTTTTGATTGTTGATTCTTGAGTTATTAATTTTTGAAGCATTTCCTGTAAATTGGAGTATTTTCCATGTGAACGCACCTTTATTGCTTCCAAACAACAATTAGACGTGACAGCCCTATCCTCCATCTTCCTCTTGGCATTTTTCCTTTTTGGTCCATGTCCTTCCGATGCACAGTTCATCCGATATTAATTTTTGCGCGTTTTTGGGTCATTTTTCGTGCATATTTTTAACATTTTTCCATGTAAACATGCCCTATTTTCACCAGAGTTCCAGTTTCATTTGACTGCTGTATCTCGCCAACCTTTCCCCACATTTTTCATTTTTTCTCCACCCTATTTCAACCACTGTATTTTTTGTTATTATTTTTTTAATATATTTTCAAATTTCTTTTTTTGTGTTTTTTGCATGTGAACCCCTTCTAACTCCACCGAAAGTGCGTTTTGATGTGCCAGCCCTGTGAATCCCCTTCTTGCAGACATGTTTTCTTTTTACTACCCTTCATTTCGGTGCCTCGTTCTTTTTATATTAATTTATGTATCCCATATTAAGGTTGATTTTTTGGGTTTTTTCCATGTGAATGGGCCTTATCGGACCTATGTTTTGACATGCTAGGCCTATTCGATATAACTTTTCTCACCAATTTCATTTTTCCTGTGTTTCATTTCGGTGAATGGATTCTTTGATATTCATTGTCATTTGGGTTTTTGGGCCTGTTTTTTTCCTTTTTCCCATGGGAATGCTCTGATTTAATCCCGAGCATCTTGTTGTACTTTTTTGCCATCTCCCCCTCGCCTTTCGGCTAAGTTTTTTTTAAAAAGTCATTATGTTTTGATGCACGGTTTGTGTGTTATTAAATTTTCTTTGTTTTGACCAAGTTTCCACGTGATTTGCCTCGTGCATGAACGCGTGAATGTACGCGTCTCATGATGCCCTGTCACCTTCGTGCCTTTTCGTTCGACGTCTCGGCCATGTTCAATCTTGTCACTGCAAATTTTTTTACCCCCACTCCGCGCACGCGCGCGAGACGGGGACGGCCTCCATCCTTTCTTTCTTTCTTTTCTTTTTCTTTCTTTTTCGTTATTAAAAAAAAACAAACCAAACCAAACACACAAAAAAAACAACAAAATAAAACACAAAAAAAAAAAAAAAACAAAAAAAAAAAAAACAAAACAAACAAAGAAAAACACACACACAAAAACAAAACAAAAAGGGGAAAATAACAAGTTTTTTTTAAACAAACAAATTTCTCCCCCCTCCCTATCCGACGGTTTTTTTTTCCCTTCTTCTCTCTCTCTTGTTCCTTCTCTCTCCTTCTCTTTCTCTCTCCCTGTCTTCTTCCCTTCTCCTCCTCCCTTGCTCTTCTCCCTCCCTTCTTCTTCTCCCTCCTCCTCCTCCCCTGCTCTTCTCCCTCCCTTCTCTCCTTCTTCTCCCTCGCTCCCTCCTTCTCCTCCCCTTTTCCTCCCCCCTCCCTCTTATTCTCCCACCTCCCTCCCCTCTTCCTTTTCTTCTTCTTCTTCCTTCCCTTCCTCTCCCTACCGCCGCCCACCTGCGCCCCGTCCACCGCCTATCCACCCGCCTGTGCCCCATCCACTGCTCACCGCCTTTGCGGCCCACACTGCCCTCTGCACCCCCTTCCCCTCCTCCTCCTCTCCACCACCTTCTTCTCCTCCTCTCCCACCCCCTTCTCCTCCTTCTCCACCACCTGCCTACTTCTTCCTCCTTCCACTATTCCCCCCATTGCCACCCTGCCCACCTTTTGAACTTAGATTCATCATTTCCAAAAGTTAGAAAACTTTTCCAAAGTCACACATAAATTCTATAGAACACTTATAGAATATCTACAAAATAGAACAAAACAGGAACAGAGTAGAGACAGAGGCTCTAGAGAAGGTTTACGAAGGGTTATAGAAGGTCATCAAAGAACAACAGATCCTCATAAATCATACTAAAACTATTCCAAACTATCAAAAACTATTCAATAAGCTTTCAAAATATTTCAAACTTCATCAATCATCAATTCATGCTTCATACAAAAGAAAATCAAAACAAAATAGAAGCTATACAAAATGTATCAGAACCTCAACAGAACCTATCAGAACATTACAAAGCCTCATATTTCTACTAATAATCATCATGAGCTTCCAAAACATAATCAATATCATCTAAAAAACTCTCAAAAACTTCCATTAACAACCATTCATCACTCTAAATCCATAAAAAATCAACCATTCAGACCTCAAAAATAACAAAAATCAGTCAAAAATTCAGTCTTTTTCCACTCTCAACAATTCTTCTTCAAACTTTGAGGTAAGTGCATTCTCTCTTCTCTCTTTTCTTTGCTTCTCTCTTTCTTTTTTTTAATGAAGAGATGCAGAGAGAGAGAGAGAGAGAGAGAGAGAGAGAGAGAGAGAGAGAGAGAGAGAGAGAGCAACAAAGAGAGGGAGAGAGAGAGAAATAAAGAGATGGAGAGAGGAAGGGAGGGAGGGAGGTAGAGGGAAATAAAGAGAGAGACGGAGATAAAAATGGAGAGGGCAATACAAAGAGGGAGGAAGAGGGAGAGAGAGAAATATATGAAGAGAAAAATAGAGAGAGAAAAGGAAAAGAGAGAGAGAGGAGGGAGGGAGAGGGAGAGAGAAAAATAAAGAGAAAAAGAGAAAGAGAGAGAGAGAGAGAGAGAGAGGGATAGAGAGAGAATATATATATACAAAGAGAGAGAGAGAGAGAGAGAGAGAGAGAGGGGAGGGAGGGAGGGAAAGAGAGAGATAAATAAAGAGAGAGAGAGAGAGAGAGAGAGAGAGAGAGAGAGAGAGAGAGAGGGAGAGAGAGAGAGGGAGGGAGGGAGGGAAAGAGAGAGATAAATAAAGATAGGGAGAGAGAGAGAGAGAGAGAGAGAGAGAGAGAGAGAGAGAGAGAGAGAGAGGGAGGGAGGGAGGGAAAGAGAGAGATAAATAAAGATAGAGAGAGAGAGAGAGAGAGAGAGAGAGAGAGAAATAGAGAGAAATAGAGAGGAGAGAGAGATAAAAATAGAGAGTGAGAGATAAAGAGAGAGAGAGAGAAAGACAGAAAGAGAGAGAGAGGAACGGAGGTAGAGAGAGAAATAGAGAGAGGAAAGGAAAAAAGATAGAGAGGGTGTGTGTGAGTGAGTGAGAGAGAGAGAAGTGCAAAGGAGAAGGAGGGAACCCATGAAGGAGAAGAAGAAGAAAGAGAGAAGCGTGAAAGGATTCTTCTTCAAGCTTTGAGGTAAATGCATTCTCTCTTCTGTGTTTATTTTTCTCTTTTCTTTGCTTCTTTCTTTCTTTTGTTTATAAAGAGATGCATATAGAGAGGGAGGGAGAGAGAGAGATAGTGATAGAGAAGAGAAAGAAAGAGGGAGAAATCGAGGGAGGGGAGAGAGAGGAAGAGATAAAAGAAAAGTAGGAAAAGAGAGAGAGAGAGAGAGAGAGAGAGAGAGAGAGAGAGAGAGAGAGAGAGAGAGAGAGAGAGAGAGAGAGAGAGAGAGAGAGAGAGGCTATGGTAAGTGAAGATGGCCTGAGACCTTGACATGGAGCTGCAACAAGAAATCATACTAAGGTGAAACTGGGAGATTGTCTTTGGATCTAAAGAAGCCAAAGAGTGGGCCGAACCATACTTGAATCATATGAGAGCCAAAAGAGTCAAAGAGATGAAGAATGGAATGAAGTTGACCAAAGAAGAACTAAGGAGCCAAGAAGAATAAGTTGACCAAAGAAGAACTAAGGAGCCAAGAAAGGAAGAAGTAGGTGAAAAAAGAAGAAGAATTCTAATCAGATGAAGATGATGAAGAAGAAAAGGAAAAGGATGAGCTCAGCCTAGAAAAGAGGTATTGTCCCTAACAAGAGAGCCAACTATTACTACCCTGACTATCTATTGCTAGTCAAATATCCGGGTTCTATCTATTGCCAGTCAAATACTTGTAGATTTGATGTGATTTGAGGGGTTAGTTACGATCACTCTTGAGCAATAGTCTACTCAAAAGAAGTGAAATGCTAAGTAGAGTTTGTGATTAGCTATGACCACTCTTAAGGAATAGTATGCTTGGATAAAGTGGAGAGCTAATAGTCGACAGTGTTTCTTATGTTTCTAGTATGAGGATGTGTTTTGGCTCTAAAGGAACTGATAGGGCATGAATAGTCTGGTGTTTTTCTACCTTTCTATCTTATTGTGTACAAGTACTAGCTCTTGCCTTGCCATGCTTGCTTCACAAGACACCATGTCTTTTGGCCATTGAACACACAATGCTTCAACATCGGTCTCATTTCTTATACATATTAAATAATTTGGGATATCTTATGGCTTCTTTTGTGAGTGAGTCTTTTGAAGATGTCTCCTCCATATGTGTATGGACATATTGGGCTTAGATTTTTTTGTAGGAGTTAGTTGAGGTATTTCAAGATCTCTATCAATAGTTTCTCCTAACTTGAAGCAAGACTCTTATGACATTGAAGGAGTATAAAAAATAAGTCATCATATGGCTCATTTGCAAATTTTTAGGGCTAGACATTGGGCTTAAGGTCTCAGGACCAATTTGATCATAATCAAACACCTTCAAATGTTATAACCTCTCTAATGAAAACTTGGAAGAGCAAAAACTCTCAAGCACTCCTATGTCTATAACCACATATCGCAACAACTTGACTTCTTTCAATCAAACATTGGATCCACCAACAACTTACTATTCTACTCCACATTCTAAACTAAACAATAAAATCACAACAACTAGGAAGGTCAACCAACCTACCACTTCAACTCCCAAGCATAAAATACAATAGCTAAGAAAAATCACTAGATATACTCAACTAAACTTAATCCACCACTAAGTTTGAAACATACTTATAATAAACAATCAATCACTAATATGGCCAAGGAAAAATATTTAGAAATTTAATTCTTATAAGGATTATGAAAAATCTTTAAAAATACATGCTCATGGTATGCCTATTGATGACATCACCATAAATGCTGATAAGATAAGGAATAATATCTCTAAATGGACAAGACAATACACTTGTCTTCATTCTTTGTTTAAGACTAGTATATTGGGGTTAACTAAAGAAGAAATGGAGGAGTTTTGTAGGCTAGTAGACACCAACATCCCACTCTTGAGGGAATGGCTTATAGGCCATGCCATTGTAGAGAGCTTTGCTTTCTAGATAATTACCAACAATAAACACATCGAAAGGCCATTTAAATAACAAAATAGGACCCCACCTATACCACCCCAACATCCTTGATCCATAGCCTTAGGATAGAAAACTCAAAGAGAAAGATAACATTGGTTCCATAGGCTATTCTAAAATGAAATTTCCATGTAGTTTTGTAGGCCATTTGATAAGCCCACAAGGCCACCATGAGTTTGTTGTCCTAGTAGCTTCTAAAGGTAAAAACATTTTTTTAGTCAAGATATTGATAAATATCTCGATCGCCGCTTTAGCTTTGGCTATTTACCTATGGACAATAAGGGTCAATGATTAGGACAAATGATCGTGAATGTTGATACTACATACTTGATCATTTTATTGATAACATGTGCACCCTAGTCAATTACTATATTTATGGAGTAGCTCAATCATGAGATGAACTACTTCTACAAGATCTTATCCATGGTTGTGGCATTGTTATTTCTTGTTTCCTAACCTCATTTCACTCTGGCAAATAGTGCAATGGTGACTATGATATACTTTTCTTAAATGTATTGTGCTGACATGATGATGGGTCCAATGAAATCAATCCTGCATTTATCAAAGGATTGAGGGGTTATGACTAGTTTCATTCCATTTTTTCTTTTTGAATTGGTATGTTAGTGTTGAAACTCATTGTAATGCTTTAACAATCAAGGTGCATCACAATGTAGAATCGGCCACCACAATTGAAATTGTAGAGCTTTTCATGCACTTGAACTTCCATCAAACTAACCTCTTGTTGTTCTTGTATGTTCTTCTTGAAGCACACCATGCATCGCATGTTTGCATATGTAGTTGTTATGGGTCTAGATACATGTCTTTGAGCACATCAAATGCATAATGACACATATTCACAAACACATTGATATCCATGATTCTCTTATTATAAATTTTTTGATACATCCTTTAACTCTAAATTTAAAGAGGCAAGGAGATCCCAAATAAGTAGTCAAATCAACACATGCATGGAAAAGAAAAAGATTGATAGTAAGAAAAATAAACATGAAGAAGAGAGAATAATGCACCATGGCTAGTACAAGTTGCAAAGTGGCTTTTCCTAGATGCTAGGTTGCATGCATACTCATTTTTTGCTTTGGATACCTTTCTCTAATTACTCCACCTTGCTTAGTATTCTTGATTTCTTGTTGCTATACATAGCTATTAATGAGAAAAAACCGTGAAAACTTTTGAAGTTTAATAGGACATTTGCACATCTATATGCACATTTAAAGACACATTGTTTCATAGCATGTCATGTGGATAGACACACTAATAGGCATATAGAGGAATGTACCCATAAAAGCGTGTCTATATGCACCTATCATGGCATTTTGCTATAGTGAGTTCTCTTTGTGATGAGTTGCAATTCAATCAAAGAGCATTTCTTCATATTTAAGAGTTTTATAAGCGGCTTTTCATATTTAACATTTCTTTTCACTTACTCTAATCTTTGTTAAGTTAATATGATATTCTCATTCCTTCTACATGTTGACTAACAAGTTGTTCCACTATTATATTCACATGGTAGCAATTAGCAATAAAATAATACAATGATCATAAATAGTCTTTTAGAAACTCATTCTTTTGAACTTATCTCAAGCTATAGTTTTAGTGCTTCCCCATTTATAAAGCAAACATAACTACATCTATCATTTTCACATGAGGTGATGGTACTTTCCTCTACCATGATTAAGAAAAAATGAAGGCACTTGTGATAGCTCTTTGCCATGACATTTTTATCATGGTCCTATATTTGGAATCGGTCAACTTTTACTTTTAGTGTGTAATTGCTATATAAAATCTCCATTATAATGTCAAAGCTATAGCTCTAAACAACTTTGCTACACAGTTGTTTTCTCTTTTATGAGATATTATTTATCACAAAAATACTAAATCCACTAAGAAACACACTTGAAATTTCTTCACTTCATAATGGTGAGTACTTTGCAACTAGTGCACATCTTAAAATGAGTAAAATTTATTTGAGTTGCTTGTCTTCAAATATAAGATTATAAACTCAGCACAGATGAAGATATTTAGGATCACATATAAAGTAAAGAATTAATAGAAGTCTGTCTACTACATGTGTCTTATTAAAGGAAGTTGAGAGTGATTTTTGTCTTTAAATATAAAGATGGAAACGAGGCATAGACGGGCAAAGTCGGGCGCGTCTATCACAGTGTCTATAAGTGCGTGTAAATGTGTGTGTAAATAGACACAAATTTTGCGTCTATATATCCGCGCAAATAGACGCTAATATAGACGTGCTAGTAGACACACAATTATTTAACCACCTAAAATTAGCAATTCACATAATTAAAAAACCAAAGTTAATAATTATTTAACCACCTGAAATTGATTCTTGAGCATGCACATGTGCGCATGATAAAAACCATAGAATTAAGAATACACATTGAATCATTGAATTAAAATAATAGAGTTAATAATTACTTTTTCATTGCTCTCTAATGAATGGCAGTTCCTCCAGTTGACAAGCCTGATATAAGTAATTAGTGGCAAGCGACATAAACCTTACAATTAGTAGTAAGCATTGCAATATGTATCTTATAATTTCTCTACGTACTTGAAGATGATAAAAGATACTTCCTTTTTATTATGGAAAATTCAATTTAGCTTTAAAATTGACTATTTATTCTTGAGTATGCACGTGTGCGCATGATAAAAACCATAGAATTAGGAATACACATTGAATCAATAAGCAAATTATCTCATCGCTCTCTCTTTTTCTCTCTCCTCTCTCTCTCTCTCATTTCCTTTTCTCTCTCCTCTCCCTCTCATTCCTCTCTCTCCCTCTCTCTTTTTCTCTCTCCTCTCCCTCTCATTCCTCTCCTTCCCTCTCTCTTTTTTCTCTCTCCTCTCTCTCTCATTCCTCTCCCTTCCTTGCCCTCTCTCTCTTTTTCTCTCTCCTCTCTCTCTCATTCATTTTTCTCTCTCCTCTCCCTCTCATTTCCTTTTCTCTCTCCTCTCCCTCTCATTCCTCTCCTTCCCTCTCTCTTTTTTCTCTCTCCTCTCTCTCTCTCATTCCTCTCCCTTCCTTGCCCTCTCTCATTCCTTTTTCTCTCTCCTCTCTCTCATTCCTTTTTCTCTCTCCTCTCCCTCTCTCATTGGCATGGGAGGTTGGAATACACAAGGAGGGAGGTTGGAATACACAAGGCTTACAATGCAAAGTCAGAACACTACAGGGTAGAGGAGTCTATAAAAAGACAACTATCAATCAGGTGACACTTTTTGGGTACTGGCATGGGCTAACAATATAAGCAACTTGGACCAAGACCATTTCACAAGTGAGCTGGACAACCGGACTAGCATTAGGTCCAAGGATAATTATTAAAATACAGATCATTCATTAGTTTTGAAGCCACAATAAGGTCGCATCTAACGCTGCAGCATCAGCCTCAGATTTTTGCAAATCCTTATCCACCAGCAAATCAATAGTGGCTCCGCCCACATCAACCACAACAAACTTTTCTCCTTCTCTGATGGATAGGAATCTAGCATTTTGGAGACAATGCAAAGATGCAGCCTCTAGCTCCAAAACTACTCTTAATAGATGAGGGCTAGCATCCTCTAAGCATGTTCTGCTTGACATTCCCTTGACCATACCAGCTTCCTGAGCACATTTCCTCATCTTTTGCTTGGCAGCTTCTGCCCATATTGCTGGCGCGGAAAGACACCATTGAATATCCTTCATCATCATTTGCCCACCATACCTGTCCCTCAGGTAATGCAAGATAAATTGTGATACTTTCTTGAGGTAGTCGACGATGAGAGACTCAATTGAAAGGCCTTGAGGAAGAGCCTTCAATTTGGATTGACCTTTGTAAGGAGCTTGTTCTGCTAGATATAACTTGAAACCACTCATGAAAGTACTTCCGCAAGGAAGCAATTGCGTGTATGCAACAATCGTCTTGATGGCAATCTGGTTTGTGTTTTGCAGTAGGGCACAGAGGAGGCCTCATGCTGCAGGGGCCAGTCGCGGTTGATGTTGTGCACAGATGTGGATGTCGTGCAGGGGCCATACCCTCTCTTGCTCTATTTGCCTATTATGTTTAACATCTTATCTCTTTTTCTCTCTCCTCTCATTCTCTTTTTTTTTTCTCTCTCCTCTTCCTCTCTCATTTCCTTTGGCTCTCTCCCTCTCCTTCTCTCATTTCTTCTCCCTCCCTCTTTCTCTCTCCTTTCCATATTATATTTTCTTCTCTCCCCCTCTCCCTCTCCCTCTCCCTCTCTCATTCCGCGTCTATTTCCGTGTCTATCTTCGCGTCTACCTGAACAAAAGACACGCATATACACGCAAAAATAGACGCACATGTCAAAATTCAAATCATACTTAAATCATTTCTTTTCAAACTATGCCTTTCCTTTCCTGTGTTTTTTGCGGTTCTGAAGCTTGATTTTAGCCGACATGCAGTCTCTTCATGCCTCACCTAGTCTCTTCATGCCTCACCTCTTCTTTCATTTCAAACAAACAAGAAAGGAAAAAGGAAAGCCAAGGAGAGGAAGAAAGAGAGAACAAGAGAGAGGAGAACAAGAAGAAGCAGCAAACAAGCAAGCAAGCATCAAGGGAGGGTAACTTACCAAGGAGAGGAAGAAGGAGAAGGAAGAAGCGCCACCACCTGCCACACCAAACACCCAAGGTGAGTCTCTCTCTCTCTCTCTCTCTCTCTCTCTCTCTGTTTCTCTCTTCCTCTCTCTGCTTTGTCTATGTATTTAGGATTTGTGATTCCATTATGTATTGCCTTTTGTAAACCATCAATGGCGGTCGTCGGCCTAAAATCAGCCGACGGAGTGCGTCTGATAGTGCATCTATATCTCACTATAGACACAGATATAGACGCGAAAAATGTTTCTCTGAGGGCGCGTCTTTGAGCGCGTGTGCTAGTGCATGTGCTCTGCAGTGTACATGCGATGATATACGCGTTGATAGACACCCACAGAGACGTAGGTATAGACGCGCACAGAGACGCAGGTATAGACACTATATGTAATATGTTTTATCTACACAGGGTAATATGATTTCTCTTGTGTAGATGTGGAATCTTGGATTCTCTAGCACCCCATTCAATAAGGAGAAATTCATTGAGGAGATGACCAATTATCTTGGTCACCCTCCCACTGCAGATGAGGTTTTCAGTGTGATGTCTGGGACACCTATCACATCTTTGCCTACACAGGGATCAGCTAAGGTACATGGATCGGCCGAAGCACGTACATCTACAGAAGCACGTGTATCGAGTGAGGTAGAGGGTAGTGAACGTCGAGGGAGGAGGGAGAGTGGTGTGGGAGGACAAGGAGGTCGAGGGCTTTGTGGGGGTTGCCTAGGTGGTGGCTCTTGATCACCCTCACCGGAAAATGAGAGAGGTGAGCCTCCACAAATGTACTACTCTATCACTGATGTTAGTGGTATCTTGCATGACTTTGAGGGGAGGGAAGTGATAGCCTACTTGAGGAGTGTCGTGCATGCCACATACAAAGATTGCATGATTCCCTTCAAGCACCAAAAAAATGGTTTGTGGCAAGAGGTGCTACGGGTAGTACATAAAAGGTACCCTAATCCCGAGAATTCATGATTCTCAAATGATTGGGGACGGTCAAAGGTGAGAGACGTGCTTCATAACAAGAGGTCTCACCTTATGACGCGTGCCAAGGAGTCATTGCAGAGACAAGAGCAGGGGCACCCTGAATATGGCCAACCACCCAATTGCCACCGCAAGGAGTGGAAATAGGCCAAGAAGAGAGTAGCGGAGAAAATGATAAGTCGCCAGCATGTAGAGGCGCAACGTATCCAGATAGCAACCATGGGATCGTCGCATTATGGATCGGGTGGTAGGGAGTCATGGGAGGCTGAGTTTGTAAGTATTATTTGATTTCTTTTTTTAAATTAAATTTTGTAATTTGTTTCACTTCATTATGTAGTGTGTTTTAATATGTTGTATGTTCAAATTGTTTTGTAGTATCATATCGTTGGTAGGATGCCTACTCCTAGAGAGGTAGGCTACCATTGAGGTCATAACCGGGCGTCCACTTGGCAGCATTTCTACGAGGAGGGACTCATCACGGAGGAGCAATATAATCGCGCCATGAGGATTCCACCACCAGAAGAGGTATGCTTTATTTTTTACATGAAAAGTATAGATAACTCTAATTTATTGTTTGTAATGGTATTTATATACCTTAATCCTTTGTGTAGGCGAACCCTGATGCAGTTGAGGATAGAGAAGGGGGGACTAGCAGTAGCGGTGGCGGCAACGACAGCGGCACATGCAGCGGTGGTGGTAGCGATGATGATGCCTCTTTTGAGGAGATATAGAGGAGCCCCATGCATGCATGCCTCCCCTTGGCTTGTAATTTTCATTTTTGATATGTATTACTTTCAGCTAGTGCTTGCGACCATGACGTCACAAGCACTAGAACTCATAATGTAAAAATGTTTCATCTATATATATGAAATTTCGTATGCTACATACATTGTTTTGTTTTCAGTATCCAATCTTCGAAATAATCTTTCTCTGTTTTCCCTAAGCATACAATTTGATGTTGATGGGGGAAAAAAACCAGAGAGCATGATGCTTGCAAAGCCACATGCTCTCTGTTTTTTTTTTTCATACCTCTGTTTTGCGCGTCTATTAGCGCGTCTAGATTGCAGAATAAATGCATGTCTATTCTCGTCAAAAACTTTCAGAGTAAACGCGGTTTTAGACGCGTAGATACACGCTTGTATAGACACACAATATGAATATGTCCACTTTTTTATAAATATGATTATATATTTACGTAGCGCATTTATACGCGCGTCTAAGTGTGCGTGTAACTCTGATCATAAGCGCGCTTTTAGACGCGATTTTGTAGACGCGCAAATTGACGCATTAATAAACGCGCCCGACATTTTTTTTCACAATTCAAATATTGCGTCTACAAGCACGTCTATGAACCCTTTTTGTTGTAGTGATGAGAAAAAACCGTGAAAACTTTTGAAGTTTAGTAGGACATCTGCACATCTATACGCACATTTAAAGACACATTGTTTCATAGCTTGTCATGCGGATAGACACACTAATAGACATATAGAGGAATGTGCCCATAAAAGCGTGTCTATATGCACCTATCGTGGCATTTTGCTATAGTGAGTTCTCTTTGTGATGAGTTGCAATTCAATCAAAGAGCATTTCTTCATATTTAAGAGTTTTATAAGCGGCTTTTCATATTTAACATTTCTTTTCACTTTAATCTTTGTTAAGTTAATATGATATTCTCATTCCTTCTACATGTTGACTAACAAGTTGTTCCACTATTATATTCACATGGTAGCAATTAGCAATAAAAGAATACAATGATCATAAATAGTCTTTTAGAAACTCATTCTTTTGAACTTATCTCAAGCTATAGTTTTAGTGCTTCCCTATTTAATATAAAGCAAACATAACTACATCTATCATTTTCACATGAGGTGATGGTACTTTCCTCTACCATGATTAAGAAAAAATGAAGGCACTTGTGATAGCTCTTTGCCATGACATTTTTATAATGGTCCTATATTTGGAATCGGTCAACTTTTACTTTTAGTGTGTGATTGCTATATAAAATCTACATTATAATGTCAAAGCTATAGCTCTAAACAACTTTGCTACACGGTTGTTTTCTCTTTTATGAGATATTATTTATCACAAAAATACTAAATCCACTAAGAAACACACTTGAAATTTCTTCACTTCATAATGGTGAGTACTTTGCAACTAGTGCACATCTTAAAATGAGTAAAATTTACCTGAGTTGCTTGTCTTCAAATATAAGATTATAAACTCAGCACAGATGAAGATATTTAGGATCACATCTAAAGTAAACAATTAATAGAAGTCTGTCTACTACATGTGTCTTATTAAAGGAAGTTGAGAGTGATTTTTGTCTTTAAATATAAAGATGGAAAATTTAGTTAGTTTGACAAAAAGCTTAACATGTAATAAAATATTGGGGGTCCTCCTTTTGTGGAATTTGTTTGTTTTTTATTTGGGTTATTTACCTATGCATTCTTTAGGAGAAGGATTGTAATTATTCTATGTTATTGCCTGTATATGCATGTATATGCAGGAGGATGGGAGCCAATGTTTTATGCATTGTTGAATAGTGTCGAGAGGCAAGCAATATCTCCTTCATGCACGTGGGTGTGCCTGTGGCTGCAGCCAGTTATACATCAACACCAGCGCTTTAGAGAAAGGATTAGGTTAATGGATGAAACCACGTTTGGTCAGCTTCAGGATGCCACGACGCTTGCACGACAGATAGAGAGAGTTGAATTACTGCTTAAAGTACTGCATGGGATAATGATTTAAAGAAAGGAACGTAGAGTCTGTGTGCAGCTGCAGATGCGTAAGGAATCTACGTATTAGAGAATCCATTGATCCATCACGGAATATCCCCTGTATATATCAGATATTCATGATCAGCTATGGCGCATGCCAAGAACCATGGCGATGGAACACACACACACACACACACACACTCTCTCTCTCTCTCTCTCTTCCTCCATCACAGGTTTATATAAATAACGACGAGTCTTACACGCCATACTGCTCAGCACGTTGCCTTTATATAGTTCTATCGCAAATAGAGGTGTGTGGATATTTCGTGGGGGTTGCTTTAATCAACGTTGCAATATAAAGATAACGTGTTTGCATTGTGCATATTAAAGATGAGCGACTGATGTGCAGGTCACGATGGCCAGCAGTCAACAAGAAGCTGGCCTTGATTTATATAGTTTGCAACATCGTTGTCAAGCTTCATGGCTAGAGAGAGGTTAGGCATTTGAAGAGGAGGAGGGTGGAGGTGCCAGCTCCTCTATATTGGGCTAAGAAGTTTCCTCTTTTGCTTCATCCTCCTTAAGAGAAGTATCAAGCCATGGGCCCGGGATCTTTGAAAGAGTTTTCCAAAAAAATCTAGACAAGACTTTTTGGGTGGGGGCCGGGGGGGGGGGGGGGGGGGGGGGGCGGGTGGTGTTTGCAATTTTTTGGGAAAACCCCCTTTCCCATCGAGAAACCCTTCATAAGGGAACCCTTTCCCATTTTTGGAAAAAGGGGCTTTTCGAATCTGAGAAAAAGTGATATAATTTAATATTTTATTTGGAGTATGAGGATTTTCAAAATCCCCAATGTGTTTTAAAGTTGGTTTTAGAAATGCAAAACTCTCTAGAAAACCATCTCCTATTGAAAACCCATGCATGAGCAACTCCTTTGTATAGATAGTTCTAAGTGTGCAACTCTTCAACCTTCTAATAATAAGATAGACAAATATAGCATGTCCATGGATATGCAATCAAGCTCCACAAGAAATGTTTTGGCTCTAAGACAAATTCAGGGAGCCTCCATGTATGTTTGCACAAGTGTAGGACATATGTTTGTTGGATTCTTTATCCTAGAAGTCATTGGTTTGTTTCTTTCATTACCCCCTCTTGCCCTAGAAGGAATGATGTCTATTCCTTGTCATCTAGTGAAAACCATCTTTTAGCTCCTAGGAGGAGTAAGCATTGAATTCTAATCCTAATATTCCTTTTTGGGTTTCATAAAGTACCCATGGTTCCATTTTTCCCAAGTGCTTGACCTAGTAGGATGGATGAATTCTCAACCTTTTATCCTTGCATGCTTGTTTTATTTAGGTACTCATGGTTATCTTGTGGCCAAGTACTCATTGCAAAGCTAATAATATGATCGGATTGTAGAAGAACTCAATTTGATTGAACTCTTTTGGTTCTTTGAAATCAAAGACTCGAAATCTTTTATTTGTGTGAATAATCAACTGATTAAAAAAAATCAACATGTATATTTGCAACTCACAAAAGTTGTAATACCTAAGTGCATTCGAATGCAACCCTACAATTCTTTCGTTTCTAATATAAAGATATCCAACTGCCTTGACTATCCTCCCTTATGGTCAAGGATGTAAATAGAGGTCCTCCTAGTAAATATATAGTTGAGGCTAGCAAAACCATTGCTAACATATCACTAGAATATAAATTTAGGCTAACTAATAATTTGTAAGCAAGGGAAAATTCCAAGGTTTGAAAGTAATATGAGACTCGATGTATAGATTGATAATCATGTAAGGGTATTAAAGAGATAATCTCTATAAGGTTGTAAAGCTTTTAAGAATCGTCTTAATGTCACCAAATGAAAGGAGCTTAATGCTTAAATATGTATTATATGGTAAAGGCACTCTCTTATGCTTTTGATATCCTATGCATGAGGAATTTTGTTTGATGTTCTCCTTGGTATATCAGGTAGGTTGGCAAGTGTAGCCTACCCGTGCAAGAGTATATTTTTCGATTGATGAACACAATACATGGGTTGGTATAGGACTTCTACCGACTCTTGCGGGTGCACCTATAAGAAATTATCTATATAACATGAGTTCAAAGGGTATTACAAAATTCCCTTCTTGTACATATTATATGACTATAAAAGGAACCCTTTTATTTTACTAAACTTATGGGTTTTTTTTTTCAAATTGTAATTAGAAAATCCATTTTGTAAATATAATCTTCTAAATTTTACTAAATAAAATACCCTTTCTTTTGAATTCATGTGGTATCTTATATGTTCTATAAGGTGCACCCCCATGTATCAACTACTATATGCAGATGGATCATATCTGCAACCTCTACTATGAGTTGTGGAGGATCCATTAGGTTGAGGTGCTCAACATTGTTTGACTCTTTAACATTTATCTTGGCCCCCCTACTCCTGTCAAGTATCATGATATTGAGGCTATGACTTGAGCCCAATGGGTTTATAGGAGGATTACTCAGGTAATCTATGGGTCATCTAACCTAACTACGTTGCAATCAGTTATAGATCTCGTACTTTTGGGCATCACGTGTAGGGATTCCCAGATCTCCTTTGCTGAGCATTTAGCCTTAGATATTATGTGTGAGCCACCTAAACATAAAACTATTTCCCTTGAGAAATTCCATTGTTGATCTTGTATGTCATATGGATTCTAAGAAAAATTTTCATATATAAATAATGGAATAATAAAATTGGTTTGTTCTTCTTTTCTATGAGTAATCTTGCTTTGTAAATAATTCTAGTTTAAGTAAACTTACCTTGTAATGTGTAGATTGTGGCATGATTAGCTAGTCTTTCACAATATGCACTAGTTCACCTTGCACTCTCCCTAGATTACTCTTTGTGGAAAGTTTTTATGAGCATATCAGAAAGTGTTTATTGTCCTCTTAGATATTATATGGAGAGGAGATAGACTCGCCATGGACTAAGTCCTCACTCAACGTATCAAAAAGCTCCTTTTGAAGCTTGAACAATGGACTATTTATGTAATAAAACTTGAGCTTTTTATGGTGTGAAAAATCTCATCTAAAATTTAACCATATTTTTCAAGTATCCCCACCATCAATCTATTTAGCCAATCAACAAGAAAATAAGTTTCTATTAAAGTAAGTAAAGCCTCTTGAATTCAATAGCTGGAAGGCATTGAAAATAGATATTGATGTTGAAACATTGATTGAACAAATGGAGGATTACTTCTCTATGGCTAGGATGAGCGTAGCCAGTCATGCTATGATAGCATCGACTTCATCTCAACAGAGAGGCTTGTCTATATGGTGGAAGCAATAGTGATGCGACAAAGCCATCACCTACATCTCGCACATCTAGGATCAAATTATAGCAACTGTCCAAGGAAGATACTTATACATACTATATCAAATCTAAAGGATGGACAAGTTTTCTGGCTTAAGGCAACAATGTTTGACAATGGAGGGCTACTACTCTTGCTTCTTTACCTCCTAAAGTATGTCCTCAAGATGACAATAATGCAACAAGTAGCTCATTTCTATCAAGGCATGAATTCATTACTTAATAGGCTTCTAAAAGCCATGAAGCGTTCTGACCTTAAGGATGCTCTACTATTGTGAGCCTAGCTTCTAGTGGACTACCTTCCCTAACTTAAATTTTGAGCTACCCCACACTTTCCAAACCATGGGTTTCCCTCTCCAAAAAGAGAAAGAGTTGATCTTTACATACTAAATCCAAATTGGGGTTGTCTCAACCTTATTAACAATATCCATAACCGCCAACCCAATAACAACAATCCTCATGTTGCTTATGCCAACCAAGGAGTCTAACCCCATTGCTTCAAGTGCAAGTAGGCAAGCCACTTTAGAGACCAATGTACCACTGGGCAAACAAGGTCAACACTAACCCTCCAGCAAGGGGTAATTTCAATTATTGATGATGGCAAGGATGAGGATCAAGACAAGGAGTGGGTGGCCAAGCTTGTTTCTTGGTTGGGAAAGAAGAAGAAGACCCTTCCATTTACGAAGAAGTGGAAAGAGGAATCATGCATGTAGTCGTTAATAATTAAGAGGCCAGATACCAATATACCATACTATAAGTCTCTATCGAGAACCAAGGTAAATTATTTTCGATTCTCATTAACTGCGCTACTACTAACTCTTTCATGTCTCTTACGCGTATAAAGAAGTTATAGCTAGATCCCAAATCCACTAGGAAACTCATAGTTAAGTTAGCAAATGGAACAAAAGTCTATCCAACCCAAATAGTAAAAAACATAAAACTACACTTAGGAAACCAACACACAAAGGAAATATTTTTAGGTCTTTCCCCTAGGACTTAGGGCTATCTCTTAGGTCTCAATTGGTTGGTACCTAATCAAAGGCAACTATCCACTGCGGGGAAGAAAAGATCACCTTTAACAACTTCAAGGGAACCTTAATCCCTGACTCAAAAAAAGGCAAGAAAACCTAAACTATAGTTAGCAAAATCAAGCCTTAATTAAGGCTTTAAGGAAATGACAGCCCGTTTATTTGATCAAGTTAAATAAGATAGAACCACCCATAGAACTCTGAAAAACCTTCATGGCTTAGCAAGTATGCCGACGTGTTTCTTAAAGATCTAATAGAGTTACATCCTACCCATGAAGTATATCATGAGATTAAGTCAATCCCACGAGCCGAACCATTTGCAAAAAGGCCTTATAAAATGTATATTTCTAAATCCATTGAACTTAAAAAAAACTAAAGTAGTTACTAGAACAAGGTTTCATCCAACCCATTAATTTACCTTGAGGTGCAGTAGTGTTTTTTCAAAAGAACTTAACCCAAAGAGCTAAACCATTTGCCAAAAAGCCTTATAAAATGCATTTTTTTAAAGTCATTGAACTAAAAGAACAATTGAAGTAACTGTTAGAATAAGGTTTCATCCGACCCACCAATTCACCTTAGGGTATCCCCATGCTTTTGCAAAAGGAAAAGGATGGAACCCTAAGGCTTTGCATTGATTATTGAGGATTGAATCAAGTAAGCACTAAAAATAAATATTCCATCCCACAAATTGATGAGCTTCTTGATAACTTTATGTAACAAAAGTCTTTTTGGAAATTGATTCAAGGTTAGGTTACTATCAAATCTGAATGAAAGAAGATGACATCCCAAAGTCTACTTTTAACACTAGGTATGGCCATTTTGAGTCCACAATTATGTCCTTTGATTGAACTAATGTGCTAGCCACATTTAATAGATTAGTACATGACATTTTCAATCCACACCTTTGTCAAGAATCGTGTGGTGGGGGGACTTGCTCAAGATGCTGCGCCGAACACACACAGAATGCACAAGGAGGAGCTCACTCAAGAGACAAGAAGAGAGATGGAGGCCAAAACGTTTTCTTACTGGTTTCTTCTTCTTCTTCCACACACTTTACAATGTACACAAAGTATAGATAAGATACAACATAAAGGAAAGTGGCCTACTAAGTCAAACAATGCATAACCGACTACACTATTCGACTGGCGCTATAACTATGCCAGCTGTAAATAGGTGTAACAACCTATATATAATAAGTAATGAGTCAATGGCCATGTGAGAGTCATAATGACCACTAACGTGCTAAGTGTAGACGTGTGGACCCATCTAACCAGGCGGTCCATCATTAATGTCCGCATGTGTTGAGCTTGTCATCTCTATAACCTTGATGAATTAATTGTTGTATTCTTTAATGATATCTTGGCTTATTTTAAAATAGAACAAGTTAATCCAAAGCACCTTTGAATTGACCTTGAAAACTTAAGGTAAATAAACTCTATGAAAAGCGAAGACAATGTGCCTTCTTCAATAAAAGATCAAGTACTTAGGTTTCTTTCTCTTAGCCGAAGGGATCTCCATTGATCTAGCTAAGATAAAGAATTCCCATGATTGGCTACTTCTGCAAAATGTCTAGGAAATCAAAGGATTCCTAGGGTTCATATGATGGTACTATATCTTTATTGAAGACTATGCTCTTATTGCTGCTTTGTTGACTAAACTCCTCAAGAAGCAGACAAAGATAGTGTGGACTCTTGTGGAACAAAAGAGCTTTGACAAGAAAAGGCGTGTATCACTACTATGCCAATATTAAAGCTTCATGACTTCTATTAAAAATTTTAAATCATCACTAATGCAAAGATTGCAATAGTGGGTTCTGTGCTTTTGCAAGAAGGTCTACTCATAGTTGACTCTTCTTGAAAAATCAAACCATATAAGAAAAATTATGCTACTTATGATTTGGAGCTCCTAGTAATCATTCATGCTCTCAAACTATGGCACAGAACACTCATCGCCAATCATAAGAGCCTAAAATGGATTTTCACTTAGCCAGATCTCAACATGTGACATATAAGATGAATCACAGTCCTACAAGAGTTCAAATTTAAGATCAAATACTTCATTGGAAAAGAAAATGTGGTGGTTTATGTTCTTAGTCAGAAAGCCTTCTTGAATGCCCTAATAATTGAAGATCTTTTCAAACAAGGTAGCCTTGCAAGTCTCATTTCAATACCTTGCAATCCCTTTCTTAATGCAGTGACCAGTGAAACCCCCAATGATATAGAATATGTAGAGATCAAAAGGATTATCCATCTAAAGAAGAAGACCCTAAAGCATAATGCCAAGTTCGAAAACTATCTCCTTCAAGATGAACTACTATACTATTAGTAAAGCCTTTATGTACCCAGAAGTTGGAATTTGAAGAAGAAAATTTTGTGGAAGCACATGATATCCCTATGGTGGTTACATACCTAGGCTATGCCAAGACTCTAAATGTAGTCAGAAGAAGCTACTACTAACCATGAATGAAAGTAGATACCCTTCAGTACGTGACTCAATGCTTAAATTGTCAAAGGATTAAGGTCAAAAGGGTCAAGCTTCCTAGTTAGTTATGGCCTCTCAATATTCCTCAAATGAAGTGAAAATATATTAGCATGGATTTTATAGTGGGTCTACCTATTGTGCAAGGAGGGTGTGATTCCATCCTGGTGATTGTGGATATGCTTACTAAGGTAGCTCATGCCATCCCTATCAAATCAAATCATAAGGCTTTAGACATATCTAGGATATTCATCAAGGAGATATTTTGACTAAAGTGGCTCCCAAAAAGGATAATCACTGATCATGACATGCACTTTACCTCCGAATTCTAGACTAGTCTCTTTCAGGCCATTAGAACCCAGCTATGTTTCAACATGGTCTATCATACACAAATGTATGGGAAAATTGAAAGAGTCAATCTAGTCTTGGAGGAAATTTTAAGAATCTAATGTAGCAGAAAACCAAAGCGGTGGATTGAATACCTTTCATTGGGAGAATATGCCTATAATACTTCATTCCAACAAAGCATCAGAATTACACAATTTCAAGAGTTATACAAGCAAGAGTGCTTATATCCTCTAAATTTCTCAGACCTTATCATACAAGTTAAAGCCTCTAAAAGGATGCTAGATGACATGAAGGAGTAATTGAAGGCAAAATTTCAAGACATAAAGGCATCCCAAGATCAGTAGAAAACCTACACGAATACAAAGAGGAAAAGTTCTTTATCTATTGGAAAATTAAGAAAACTTAGTTCTAGATATTGTGGGCCATACAAAATCATAAAATTCTTTGAGACACATACCTACAAGCTAGCCTTGCCTCCTCATCTAAAGATCCATAATGTATTCCATGTAAGCATGTTGAAATCCTATGTTCCCAACCCTAAGCATGTCCTCAATCTCACGAGCAAATTGTAATTCCAACTCAAGGGATCCGTGAGATCCAACTAGAAAGAATTTTGGAAACTAGAGAAAATCCCATGTGAAATTGCACCTTATAGGAATACCTTATCCAATGGAAGGACTTCCTAGAAGAAGATGCAATCTAGGTTGAGGAATCCATTCTCCAAAGAGATCATCCTTAGCTTCTCTCAAGATGAATATATCTCAATTTCTTTGTGGGGAAGAAATATACAATACCTATTTTTCTTTAGTGAACTATGTGTGATCGCCCCTATTTTCATCTCCTCAAGAATTGATCAATGTTTTTTCATATTGATATATATTTTTATATCCTCTTAGAATCTCAAGTTATATAAGGCTCTCCCTAAGGGCAGGTGAGAACTAGCAGGGCTCTTGTCTAAGGTTATAATCTCAATCTTGGTCCTAGGATAGGGAAGAATATCTATACGAGTCCAATATGGTTTAGTGTCAGAAGACCCAAGAACAACACAGGGTGACAATCCAATCTCTTGGGTTGGTTTGCTCTTCAAAGTGGTTGTAAATATGGAAATAATATAAACTACTTTATCTTTTCAAAATGATTGCTTTAGTATTCATAAAGAAGGACGTGTCAACAAGCCCTGTGTAAAGGTTAATTAAAGAAGCTATTTTTATATGTTTCACATTGTGAGTAGTATGCTTGTTTAGTTAACTAAAATATGCCATGTTAAGGAAAGTCAGTGGATGGTCTTTTTGACAAAGCCATTCTATGGATGGGTGGATTTGGTTAGTTGGGTAGCTTTCCCTAGATTTTAGAAAAGGGATGATAAGTGTAACTATTCCTAGAGTCAAGTCTCAGAAGTTGCTAAGCACTATTTTAGGGGACTATGTGAGACCATGCCTTACAGGCAGAGGGATTGACACTTAGCTTACCTTTGTTTCTCACTCTCATTGAACCAAATGCGGTGCTTACTCTCCCCAAGTCTCCGATTGTCTCACAAAATTGTGACCATCTTATCTTGATGCAAGACTATTGTTAGAAATCATAGTTGTGTCTCTAGGGACCCACGTGTCAATCCTTGTGGGACGAGGCTAGACATTTCACTTGCAAGGTAGACCTAGGGAACACCTAATCATCTAAATCGACATGCTCATAGTTGACATAGGTGGTAGCAACTAGGATCGAATCCCTAGATGACTACCAAACTACCCTCCCTCTACGAATTAGGATTAGGTACATTTCACCTTTCCTCCAAATGGCATAAGGCACTCTCGTGATGTCTTGTAAAGGTCTATCCAATGCCTCAAAAGGAATTAGAAATTATACAAATATAGTCTTAGTGATCCACATAGACCATAAAAAAGAACACAACATTACATGATAAGTTCAATAGCATTAAGCACATCCAAGTACACCCTCCTTTGATAGTCATTCAAAATGGAATCCATTAAATGAGCCGAGAAATGGGCAAAGCTCCATTGATATACAATGTCAACATCCCATCCTCTCACGAATCAAAAGATTACCAAAAGTTAAAATTAGTAATTTATCTATTTATTGCATTCACTCATATTGGTCTAAACTTTATTCATACTGGTAAAAGAAGATATCTTTCAAATATGGTAATCCCAAATTAAAGGCTACTTCTTGAGTAGTATGATCATGCCCATCTAGAAAAAATTGATACAAAGTATTGTTGAGATATCGAGCTCCACTCGTGATACGCCAGGGTGACCGTTGTGTATTTATGTCACGACTTGTCAGTTGCAGACGCGGTTGGTACACCGCCCATGAATAATAGCTACATGACATCTATCCTTATCTACTCTAGTTCGTGGCTCAGTTAGTATGCCACCTTAGTTAGTTGAGTTTGGTTTGAGACCCATATATAGGGTTCTTCTATTTCTTTGTATGAGAGTTCTTTTTGGCTTACACAACTAAGAAGAGGAAAACTGTTTTCAGCCTCCACCTTTGTGTGTATTCCCCCATTGTGCAAGCAAAAAAGCTTCAAGTGAGACTCCTTCCTTCTCTCCCACAATCTTGACATGGTATCAGAGCCTTGTTCGTGGTAAGGAGCTCAAGAAAGCAAGCCAAGCTCACGGTGTTCTGGTAAGAGGAGCAGTGTTGCTTTCATTTTCTGTTTTGGGAGCAGATCTCTGCAGGTAGCACAACCGGAAAGTGTAGGAGTGCATTGTCTCAGGTTGAGACGTCCTTCGCGGTAAAGCAAGAGGGCAGTATATGTTGCGGGAATGGGTTTTAGTCCCTCACGACCTTGTTTTTTTTATTTGAGGCCATTTCGGGGCCTGTTTTGGAGGCGGAAGTTTTCTGTACGCACTCAGGAAAAGGCCCAGTTTTATGCTGTGCAGCCATTGTTCTACAGGTCGGTGAAAAGTTACCACAGATATTGCATTGTATGCTCGTGTGCAGAGACATTGGGAGTTACAGAATCATCCTTGGTTCGTGTATATGCAAAATCGTCACTAGGAAGTGACTGTGTGGTCAAATACCACTTTCACCAGTTTTGCAGATTTGCCCTTGTGAGGCTGAAGCTGTGTTCTTTGTAGTGACAGAATTTTTTGCAGTGTTTTGTAATGGTGTCTGATTCTCTTTCACAGATTGTCACTAAAAATCTTGACAAGAACAACTTCCAAGCATAGAAGTTTAGAATGACGAATTTCCTTATGGGAAAAGGATACTGGGAATTTGTTGCAGGAAATGAAAAAGAACCAATTCTTTCTGATGTTCCCAATCAACAGCAAATGCAGGCATTTAAAGCATGGCATGAGAGAGCCATGAAAGTTATGTACTGGCTGTCTATCAGCATTTCAGACTCTATGATAGTGCATATTCAGGATGCAAGTACGCCAAAGGAGGCATGGGATACTTTGTCAAAAATGTATAGCACAAATACGCAAGCCAGGAAAATGCAGCTCAAGCAAGAGTTGCACAATGTGCAAAGAGAAAATATGAGCATCAACGACTACCACATGAAGGTGAAGAAGATTGCAGATGCACTTGCTTCCATTGGGTCACCAGTGGAAGATGATGATTTAGTTTCTTTGACCTTGAATGGTCTAAGAAAGGATTATGCACAGTTTCAGACATCCATTTCAGTTCATGAAAGATTTCTTGATTTTGAGGAGTTGATTGCTCTTCTAATTTCTGAGGAGCAGAGAAATGGTGGTGCATCTTCTTTAGGAGGAACTTCAAAAGAAGCTGTCTTCTACTCGAATGTTGGAAGAGGTAGAGGCAGAGGTAGAGGAGGCTGATATGGAGGCCGTGGTAGAAATCAGAATATGCAGCAAACTCAAGAAAACTAGTCCTATGGAGGAGGACGTGGCAACTCTAGAGGTAGGGGGAGCCAAAGAGGTCGTGGTGGATGACAAAGAGGCCAAAATGCAAACAGTAATGTTGAATGCTACTACTGTGGTAAAATGGGTCATATGGCTAAAGACTGCTATAAAAAGCAGAATGACATCATGAATGGGAAATTGCAACAAGGGAATTATGCATCTTCTAGTAGACAGGGTGATGACAGAAATGAGCATCTGTTTATGGTGCAGCACATGAACAATTCTGTGACAAGTGCAGAAGAAAGCAACGATGTATGGTATGTTGACTCAGGTGCATCAAACCACATGACAGGTCATGTAGAATGGATGGAGGATGCAAGGAAAATGGAAAAACCAGGATTTGTGGAGACTGGTGATGATACTGCGCATCCTATTGTGCAGATTGGAAAAATTCATTTGTCTATGCAGGATGGGAAAAAGAAATACCTGTCCGATGTATTTCATGTTCCCAATATCACCAAGAATCTGGATTCTATTGGTCAAATGGTTGAGCAGGGCTTGCAGATCAGATTTAATCCTCATGGATGCTTTGTTGAGGATATGAAAAATAAAGGTCGCTTGATAGCAAAAGGAAAGAAGAAGGGCAGAATGTTTACATTGGATGCAGACATGCCTGAATTGAGTGCAGCAATGTTTGCACATGGGACTGGCGTAGTTACAGATATTGATATCTGGCATAAACGCATTGGTCATATTAATGTGTAGCGACTTAAATCAATGCAGGCCCAAAATATTGTTGCAGGATTGCCCAAATTCAAGGTTGCAAAAATGCATAAGGTATGTGAAGCCTGTCAGTTTGGAAAACAGGCAAGGAAACCATTTCCTAGACATGTTCAAGAGAGTAAGAAGCCATTGGAATTAATCCACTCTGATGTGTGGACTACTAAAGCTACATCTCTTGGAGGCTATCATTATTTTGTCGATTTTATTGATGACTATAGCAGAAAAGTTTGGGTGTATTTTATGAAAAAGAAAAGTGAAGTTTTTGGGCATTTCAAAACTCTTAAAGCTATGGTTCAAAAAGAAATAGGCCTGCAAATAAAATGCCTAAGGTCAGATGGAGGGGGAGAGTACCTCTCAAATGAGTTTGCAAGGTTCTTGCAGGAGCATAGCATAAAGCAGCAATATTCATGCAGTCATACCCCACAACAAAATGGAGTTGCAGAAAGGAAAAACATGCATATTGGAGAGGTATCTCGTGTCATGCTCAACGAAAAAGACTTGCCAGATTTTTATTGGGTTGAAGCAGTTGCTACAGCAGTCTACATAATGAATAGGACTCCCACTGCAGCAATACATGGGATGACTCCAGAGGAGAGGTATATTGGTAGGAAACCAGATATTTCTCATTTGAAAATTGTTGGTTGCATTGCCTATGTACATGTGCCAGATGAGTTGAGATCCAAGTTGGATCCAAAAGCTGAGAAGTGCATCTTTATTGGTTACTCTCTGCAGCAAAAAGGGTATAGATGCTATAACCCTTCTACTCATAAGTTTACGGTGAGCAGAGATGTTGTTTTTGATGAGTTGAGTAGCTGGTATAAACTAGTAAATGTGATTGATGATGTAGATGCACAAAATGGTAATGCTGCATAGAATTCACAGCAGCAGTCACAAAATATTAGTGGACCTGGAGCATCCTCTAGCAGTGGTTCACATTCTTCGCCATGGACAGGCAAATTGAGATTAGGAGAATCTTCTCAAAGCAATGTAGATAGTGGTATGCAGGTATCACGAAAAGGAAAAGAGAAGGTTGATCAGCCCATGTTTGATGTGAATGCAGGTCACTCTTATGTGGATGGTGAATCCAGTGGCTCAGAACAGAGCATTGATGATGAGTTGGGTATTCCTTCTATTGTTACACCTGGAGTAAGGAAGACCATGGATATTTTGAGAGCACATGGGAGTGAACCTACTTTGCGCAGGTCTACCAGAGCTAGGTATCCTGTGGATAGGCTGAAATATGATGGATTTACAGCCATTCACTATGCATATATGGTCAAAGTGATACAGGAATGAGAACCCACTTCTTTTGAGCAAGCCATGGGAAAAGAAAAATGAGAGAAAGCCATGGATGAAGAAATGGATGCCTTGGAAGCAAATGCTACATGGGAATTGGTACCTTTGCCTAAACGTAAAAATGCAATTGGCTGTAAGTGGGTTTATAAGGTGAAGCACAATGCAGATGGTTCTGTGAACAGATACAAGGCAATATTAGTAGTCAAGGGGTATGCACAAACATATGGCATTGACTATGAAGAAACATTCAGTCCGGTTGCAAGGATGGCAACCGTAAGAGCAGTCATTGATATGGCTGCATCAAAGGGATGGTCTTTACATCAGATGGATGTAAAGAATGCCTTCTTGCATGGTGATTTACAAGAAGAGGTCTATATGGAGCAGCCACCAGGTTATGTGCATGCTGTTCATCCTGAGTTTGTTTGCAGGTTGAAGAAAGCCTTGTATGGCTTGAAGCAAGCACCTAGAGCATGGTCTGACAAGATAGGATAGTATCTTGTCACTATTGGCTTTCAGATTTCCAAGGCAGATTTCTCACTTTATGTGAGAAAAACAGAGAAAGGTATTCTGCTACTTATCATTTATGTTGATGATTTGATTATGACAGGTGACAGTGATAAAGATATCCTTCATGTGAAAATGCTATTAAAGCAGAAGTTTGAGATGAAGGATTTGGGAGAGCTGCGTTATTTCTTGGGCATTGAGGTGATTAGATCACCAAGTGGGATACAGCTCTTGCAGAGGCAGTATGGATTGGACATGCTGTCCAAATATGGGATGACAAGCTGTAAACCTATTTCAATTCCTTTGGAGCAGAATGTGAAGCTGAGCGCAGATGCAGGTGAGCTTCTGGAAGACCCTACTATCTACAGATGCATAGTAGGAAGTTTGATTTATATGACTATTACCAGGCCAGATTTAAGCTATGTTGTTGGATTGGTAAGTCAGTTTATGCAGGCTCCAAGGAAACCGCATTTGGATGCGGCTAGACGCATACTCAGGTATGTGAAGTCCACATTGCAGTATGGACTATTTTATGAGACTGGGGTTCAGATACAGTTGCATGGATACACTGATGCTGATTGGGCTGGTAGTATTTCTGATAGACGATCTACCAGTGGATATGTGTTCTCTTTTGGGAGTGCTGCAGTCACTTGGAGCAGCAAGAAACAGTCTACAGTTGCCTTGTCGAGCACAGAGGCTGAGTACAGGGGTGCAGCAATGGCTGCATGTGAGGTAGCTTGGTTGCATAAGCTACTTTATGATATGCATCAGTCTACAGATGGGCCAGTTGTCATTTATTGTGACAACATGAGTAGTATACACTTGGAAAATAACCCAGTCTATCATGCTAGAACAAAGCACATTGAGGTGCATTATCAGTATGTGTAAGAGAGGGTTTTACTAGGTCTTATTGATCTAGCTTATGTCAGCACAGAGGATCAGGTAGCTGACATATTCACGAAGGCATTGGGCGCAGAGAAGCTACGCAAGTTCAGAGACCTGCTTGGTGTGCAGGAATTGGGATTGAGCTCGAGGGGGAGTGTTGAGATATCGAGCTCCACTCGTGATACACCAGGGTGACCGTTGTGTATTTATGTCACCGACTTGTCAGTTGCAGACGCGGTTGGTACACTGCCCATGAATAATAGCTACATGATAGCTATCCTTATCTACTCTAGTTCGTGGCTCAGTTAGTATGCCACCTTAGTTAGTTGAGTTTGGTTTGAGACCCATATATAGGGTTCTTCTATTTCTTTGTATGAGAGTTCTTTTTGGCTTACACAACTAAGAAGAGGAAAACTGTTTTCAGCCTCCACCTTTGTGTGTATTCCCCCATTGTGCAAGCAAAAAAGCTTCAAGTGAGACTCCTTCCTTCTCTCCCACAATCTTGACAAGTATCATATGTTAAGTCAAGTCTAAAATAATCCCAAAATTGTCTTGTCTCATGTCAAGATCACAAAAGACTAGTAAGGCTACAAAAAATACACATAAATAATCCCCTAACAATTTGTACTAGCTTTTAAGACTTTGGTTATCAAGCTCATGGCCCTCACCTTTTGCTAGAGTATTCTTAAGAGAGGACAATTTGAATTGATGATGCCCCATGATGATTCTTTTTTGGCTACGCACCATGATGTACATGCTTGCCAAAATGATAGTCTTGGTGTCATATAATGCATGTTCTATTGGCTAGGTAGTTTACTTTACTTTCCCCTTTTGGTTGGGTTTGGGATCTAACAATTGATAATACTTTCCTCCATTAGTGATGCTATTCGACGCACCTCAATTAGTGATGCTATCAACACAATTGCAAAAAAAATTTGGTAAATCTTTGAATTTTATGAATGCTCCATTGTTGCATCAATTAAATTTAGTAAATTTTTGATAAACAATGAAAACCTAAATCCAATAAAATCATATAAGAGGCCTATGGGCAACATGAATCGAAATTGAGAATGGAAATATCATTACATAAGCACAAAGACAAAAAGTCTTTCAATCATTAATAGGAGAAGAAGTACACAAATTTCAAATAGAAATAAGAGAACCAACCATAAGACATGAATAAAGAGAAGTGAGTAATGTTTTAGCTTATTTTACTTAGATTATGGGATTTCTTTTGTAGTAAGTGAGTAGATGTAGGCAAAATATATTTTGTTGGATGCTAGGGAATATAGTTAATATGGAGAGTTGTATTCTGTATAATAAAATTAACATTCTAGAATCCTTCATGCTTCATAATCTACATGAATTTCTAGATTGATTCCATTCAGTTTGGTTTCATTAATTTTGACAATCATAGTTTCTAGGTAGTCATTGTAAGCCCGATTGGAGTGTCATAGCACTCACTCAATTAGGTAGTAATAGGCAACAAGATATTGAACATCTTTGATGATGATACACTACGATTATCAATTGACGGAATTACCATAAATTTTATCTTGTCATTATAGACATGCTACCTAGCACATGTGAAGCTATTTAGTATCTTTTTCAAATGAACATATGCTAACTCTCACATTGGCACTAATTAGTATTTAAACATCATCTATTTTTTCCAAGTTTCCATAGCTTAGCCTCAAAAAGTTCATTTTTTGGTGGTTGTTAGTAACATGGAAGAAAAGCTTAACATAAAACCTCAAATGGGCCTCAAATGGGCATGCTGTGTGCAACAAAAAAATTGGAATGAATCATTTGATTTGTTGATTGACTTTAGGAGTTTGATTGCATGGGAATTCCATTATTTGGCTCCTTAATGGAAAAGAATGTAAACTTTGGTGGGGGATGCAATTCTTTGAGTTCCAGCTTTTGATTAACAATATTATTGGGTGTTGGTTTAACAAATGTGGTGAATGACTACTATCGTGGTCTCCTTGTATCCTTGGAAGTAGTGGTTGGTGATTTGGTGTCCTTAGGAGATGTGAAAATTACTTGCAATTGCTTTTCTCTTCATAGGTAGAGTGTTGTGATTTTGGGATTCTTTTTACCAGACTATGTGATGGCATGGGGTTGCTATTGTTGCATTATGTTTTTCAACAATTGTTAATTATTGTGGATTTTGTCAATCATCCTCTTGATGTACAAAATGACAAGATTTTTAGCTATTAGTTTTTTGGGAATGACCTATTTAGGCTGTAGATTAGGCTCACTAGTAGGCTTTACTTGGATTATCACTAAGAAGTATGTAAATATATTATGAGACTTAATACAAGGCCCTTGCCTTCTAAGATTTCATGTTTCATATTTCCTATAATACTAATTGACATGACAAAAATTAAGGCTCCAATCTATAGAACCTCATATTTTATGTATGTCCTCTAAGCGCATATAGCAACGAAAGGTTATTGTTGTTGAAGTACCTTTCTTAAGATGTGTATCAAACCAAGTCCCTCTACATGTTGTTCCACATATTAGGGCATGCACGGCTAGTAGCCTCATTTCTTAGAGTCATTTGATCTCTTTAAGATGCTTAATTCAAGCTTCATTGCCTTCTCATCATTCTTGTATAGTTGTTTGGAGGCTAGGCACTAGAACCTCAATTAGCAGAATAATATTTGTGCCATATGTGATTCTCAAGGGCATCTATCTTTTCATAGTCTCATAGGTTATTTGATAGGCCCTAATTGTTTTCACAAGTTTATTTGTCCTAGTCAATCTTGGAGGCTGAAAAAGTTTTCATAAGAATGCATAGTATAATCCAAGCCTTGACACTTCTAATAAATGACTACAAAATTTATTGATAATAGATGATTCATAACTTTTACTGGGCTCCTTGGTTGCACTATTTCACTATGGCAAAAAAATCAAGAAAATGGCTTGCTCCTATAGAACCTTTGCCATTGTACAAGTATTGTTTTTTTTGTAGCTCTTCCTGAGTCTATTTTGTCAAATAGTGTATAGTTATTATGTCATATTTTGCATTCAAGCAATGAATTGCAAGATTGTCACACCTTATGAATTCTATTCCTATTTCTAAAATGGTTTATGGGATAAATTTGGTGTTGGATTCGTGTTGTCATGTCAAATAGGCATTCATGTTCACTAACATCGATCACAATATTTTGTGAATTGAGCCATATCTTTGAATAGTTTGGGCTGCTTTTGGTTTGTATCACCTTTGGAGCTTTTGAATCCCTTTCTTATTTCTTGTCTATTCCTGCATGTGCTTCTTAGAGTACATCTAGCATCTCATATGCACACAACCATCTTGATTTTTTCCTACCCTAATTGATATAGTTGATCTACTATAATAATGATGGTAAGTTTTGCCCTTGATGAGGAGGGTGAGTCTAGCCTTTTTCATTGTGCATTTGGATATTCCATTTTCAATCATATGTACAAATTTATTGCTCAATATGGAGTTACATATGCCTTGAATAACTCAACTTGTTATTGGATGTGAAACGTGTGGATATTATCTATTACCTCTTATTCTATTGGTTTTCCATGCGATTTGTGACATGTAATCTACTGTATAGTTCTACCTTCCTTTTCACACAACTACTTAGAATTCAAATTTAAGTAGGAGTAGCCATCTTAAAATATATCTAGTTGTGTATAGCTTGTTTACAACATATAGCAATGCTTGATCCTAGGGGGTTCACTATAGATGTTGTATGGTATCACGTGAGTGTAAGGGGGAGGGGGGGGTTTTGGAAGGGGACACTTAAGCATATACATTAGAGGTAGAACCCTCTTAATTTCCTATATTGAACTTCAATTTAAGGAGGGGATAGAGGGAAAAAAGAAGGGGGGGATGCATTTGATCACCTCTCTCCATAGATTGGTTTCTCCATGGCATACAAGAGACCTTGACAAGTGAGGTTAAAACCTTAAACCCTCACATAGTATGGTTATTGAATTAATCATAGTGTGGGAGGGGAGGAGTTGGCACTCTCCCATGGTTTTGGTAGAGAGATTCAACTCCTCTTCTTCCAAAGAGAGCTTGGTGTCAGCTTGGTGTAGTCACTTTAAGTATAAAGGGGTTTGATTCCTCTACTCTCTCTCTCCTCATGTGGTAAGGGGGCACGGACACTCAAAAACATTGCGACACATACTTCGACGGTATCCAAGTGCCACTACATAAGTCACTTTTTGATATGACCATTTTGATACTTTTAATGGCCTAGGATAATTCCAACATTTAAAAAGAAAGTTAGTATATGTTCTATAAAGACATAGATTTAAGAAAGGGGATACATGAAAAGTCATACATGTATATATCTTATAAGCTTAAATAGGGGGATATATTAGTCTTACAAGATTCATAAATAGGGGTTTTTTTAGAAGTCATTGCACGTAGGTGACATGTCTTCTTTACTGTGAGTGAACCCCCCGTGTGCTTGATAGGCTACAAAGAAAGTCAATAGTGTGGCAAGTAGATAATATCAAAACTTCCTCACTTGAATTCTTCCCTTTTAGTTGTTGGATATTTCATCTTTGCAATTCATGAGTTGTCTAATTGTTGCAAATTTCACAAGCACATTCATGTAATGTTCATAAGGCTAACATTGCTCCACTATTATCTTGGATGCATGAATGGATCCATAATGAAATTGAAAATTTTGGGCTTGTAAGATAGATGCTATCATTACAGACTTTTCAAATGTCTTATATGCACAATGGCATCTACCTATCAATTCCTAATGACACAACTATAGTTTCTAGCAACAATCTAGCATTGAGTTAAGATGGTCACAATTCTATGAGTTGTTAGAGACTTGAGGTAGGCAATCACCCTACTTGATTCAATGAGAGTGAGAAAAAGAGAAAGCTATTCATCAACCCCTCTACCCATAAGGCATAATCTCACACTACCCCCCCTAAAACAATGCTTAGGTGGTTCTAAAACTCGACCCTAGGAATAGTCATGTTGTTGCATGGATTATTATTTGCCACATGAAAACTCTAGGTTTAACATACTTTGGGACACCTCGGCATACTCATGGTCAACTTTAAGGTGTCAAGTTTGAATGATATTCATGGATGTTTTGATTGAAAAATATATACTTGCACATTTCAAAGACCATTGCAATCATGAAGGAGACTAAGGATTGATGAATCAAAGAAAACAAGAATTTATATCTTTGTAAAGGAGCATTGATGCTTGAGAGGGATTTTTGGGAGGATACTATGGTGTTGATGGGGTGTGTGCTTTGTTTGGGGAAAGAAGGGTATCAATGCTTTTGGTATCTTATCATTGTTAAATAATTAGAGTATGCAGAGTAGGAAACACTTAGTTTTAACTTAGCTTTTAGCAAAGCTAAGGCTAATATTAACCTTGGGAGCATGTCTTGGTTTGGGCTTTTTGGGACATGGAAAGACAAAATGACATGCATTGGGGGCCGGGGGGGGGGGGGGGGGGGGGGGGTAGATGCTCTAGATAATGGTGTGCCATGAAGGAGAAGCTAAGATCCTGGGACTACCATCTTTGGCCAAAAAAAGATGTATGGGGGGAAAAAAGATGGTTTGTTGGGGAAGACAAGGAGAAAACTGATAATGAAGGCCACCAAAATAATGTTGCTAGGACAGTGATCATGAAGATGATGATTGCAATGCCATAGTCCTGCAATGTGTGTTTCAAAGCAACTTGTTTTGATTGATAGGGTGGCATCATTGTGATCTTGGGTTGATGTGTTCGAGTATAGAAGGAGTGCACATTGCTATGAATCCAATTTTAGGGATGAGGCGCTGAAGCGTGCTAAAGATCTAACAGTCTTCATAAAAGCTGGGAAGCTAAGATCAACTTTGACATATTATAAGAATTAGATTTGTAGTGCAGCTATTATTCCTTTAGAACATTGTGCATGTTGATGCCATCAATGGTGGGATTATTTTACTATAATATTTGTTGAGAACTACTAACACTTATAGCTACTTAGGTTGATAGCCAATCTAAATGAAGAAGATCACATTAACTTATACATTGTAGTAGTAGCCCTTACAAGTAATAGTGCTTGCAGTTACACATTGGATTGATGGCAAATGCTTATGTAATGGTGATGTTCTTCATTATCACAGATGCCATGATCAGGAATTGATAGTTTTTTGTTTTGGATTGATGCACTAAACGTATGTAATCATAAAGAAAGGTTGGTGTAGTTATTTCATTTTCCTTCTTCAATCAAATGCTCATCAAATGTAAATTATTTATGTCAACTCATATTGTAACCCTAACATAAAAGCTTTGATTCCCTTTTCTAAAACAAAATGTGTTGAAGTACTTTGTATCTCATTTAGGACAACAAACTTCAATTGATGTTACTATCATCTTCCATAGGACACTTACATCCTTTGATTTGAGAAATGTAGGTCATATTCACTTTTGCTTTAAGATGGCTGAGTCAGAAATAGAAATCTTGGATAGGCACAAGTGCCTAATAGGAAAAGATGAATCATGAATCCAAGGTAAAATGCTTTAATCATAGTGACTTGCTTCGAATAGTGGTGGGTTAATGCTTTATGGAAAGACAACTGTAGAGAAATCTAGGTTCAAGCACAAGATTGAAGATGTATCCTTGAATGCAAGAAGCTTTGAAAGGACTTGTTTAGGGTAAATAACAAGGGCTTAATTTCTATCACTCTTGAGCAATTTTGTACTTGTGTGAAGTGGAGGGCTAAGTAGACCACTCCTAGGTGATGGAACTGCTTGGATGAAGTGGAAGGCTAACACTCAAGATATTCTCATAGGATACTTGTGATTTGGGTTCAAAGTTTTTGATAGGGTTTGTAATTTAGCCTTACTTCTTGTTATAAATAATATTTATGATAGCTCTTCTTAATCCATCAGTTATTCTGCCTCTCTCTCTCTCCTCCTCTTTCCTAACTCCCTTTTTAGAGACCCTACATTTTTTCACCCTATGCACACATTTCCTTTAGACATAAATGGTGAACCTGACGTGAAATGCTATGTCAAGATTGCAAGATGGGAGATCCTAGAGATCATGAAGCTATTAGGGATTTTTATAGGGAATGTACCCAGGACTGGATGTAGTTACTAAAAAATTGTACATAGGTAGTTAAGCATAAATTTGAATATGGATTGTAGGGTACATGCAATTTGAATATTTATGGAGGCAGTACAAATACACTTATTACATCAATTCATAGATATGTAGGAATAGGAAATTTCAAAACAAGAACCTAAGCAGATGGACGATTTGGCAAGCACTTTAGTCGATTATAAAGAAAGTGGGTCTATTTAATGAATATGATGTGTTTAACTATCTCAAAGTTTTTGATGAAAGAATGCATTAGTTTGATATCCTAAAGGATTAGAGGATTGAATGTTTCGATTGCATTGATGAAAATGGGTTCAAATTACAAGTTCAAGAGATACAATGGATGTATAGAATAACCTACTAGGATGAATAGAAGCATGCATTTAAAGTCTAGGAAGAATGTAAGAATGCCCAAAAAGGTAAGGTTTATATGCAAAATCATGGTTTGTCTCTTAAATTGTCTAAGTTTCCTTCACTAGATGAAAAAGTGATAGAGGATAATGGTGATGTGGACATAAAGCTAGAGTATATCGGTGCTATAGAGGATATGCCTAGGAATGTATCTATGATGTTTGACATGTAGTTTGGTGCTATTGCTGTAGATGTATTGACTATAAATGCTTATATGTCTGAGGGTTGTGAATATATAAAGATTTTGATTGAGGATATCACTATGTTTTTAACTATTGATGGTAATGACACAAATGTATTGATTAATGTAGTTCTAGAGGAGGATGCTAGAAATGGTATTGTTGATAATGTGGATTTTCTCTCTATTGATGTTATTGAAAACATGCTTAATAATGATGTAATGATGAAGCATGCCGATGCTATCGAGTTGCTCCAACAATGCAAGGCAAAGAAGATGCATTTGTAAGTCATGTTCTAGCACTATATAATGAGATCAAAGATAGGGAGAGTGTTCCTTTGTAGGTTCTTGAGATTGGGATCAAATGCTCTGATGTGCTAGAGTAAAGGGTTTTTGTAGGTGACATTGAGGGATATAGGATGTTACACTTGGGTTTTGGTTAACTCTTTGATCTTGGAGTATCTAACAAATTTTAGTATTTGGTATTAGAGGGCTATATGATCGAGTATCACACACTATTAATGCCTTATAATCCAGGTGGGTGAGGTGAGACTTGTTATGCCTTTTCAAAGCTCATGATTTGGATTTTTGATCATGGCAAGAGGTTTCTTATGCACATGTTTAGTTGGGTGATGATCATATGGGTGTATGTTCTGTGTGCTACATCATATGGCACAATTGGGGGATGCATAAGTTTGGAGGGGGCAAATGTCGTATGGATTATCATTCATCACATGAAAACTATAGGCTTAGCATACTCTAGGACAACTTAAAGGTGTCAAGTTTGAATGATATTGAGGGGTGTTTTGATTGAAAAAGATACAGTTATGCATTTTAAATATCATTGGAAATATGGAAGAGCCTAAGGATTAGTGAATCAAAGAAAACAAGAATTTATATCCTTTTAAAGGAGCACTGTCGAAGGACAATTGTGTCAAGCTACACAACCACATATGTTAAGAAGTGAAGCAAGATGAAATACATTTTGCAACTATTCCAAGTAGGATCTCTTAGAAATGTGGTAGCTCAACCTTAGAGGAATCAAGTTAAACTCTTAGATCAATATAAGAAGTTCAATTCAATAAGGTCAATTTATATGCATTAAGCCATGCTTTAATGTTCCACTCCAATCCCTTGTATTCTCAGAAATTTAGTTGGCCACCATTCCTTTTATTCATGTTGAGGTAAGATTAAGATCCTTTTCATAAGCATAGAGTTGAGGGTTAGGTTAAGCCACCCCCACAATTGGTTGAAGAGATTGCCTTATCCTTAGCCAAGGGTTGCCAGAACATCTAGGTCACCTGCATTATGTCATTGTCTATAGAGTTCCATCTACTCCTTTTGAAATATTAAATCCTTCATGGATGTTCATAATTTTGAACCATAGCAAGGCAAGATTCCCATTGTCTTTTCCTTCCTTACATGTTCCCATTGTCTTTTCCTTCCTTACATGTGGTGTTTGAGTTCTCATGCTCTTCTTATTCTTTAGCTCAACCTCCTCAAAGAAAGAAAATTTAAGAAACACCATATGTAAAACATCTAGCCAATCATCTGATAAGCATCCTTCTTTTGTAGTTTTTAAGGTATGAGAGCATAGTAACACGATAATGTTGATGACTTAGAGTGCTTTTTGGGAGGGTACTATGGTGTTAATGGGGTGTGTGCTCCATTTGGGAAAGAAGGGTGGTGATGCTTTTGGTGTCTTATCAGCATTGAATAATTAGAGTATATAGATGTAGGAAGAACTTACTATTAACTTAGCTTTTAATAAAGCTAAGGCTAATATTAGCCTTGGTGGTGAATTTTGGTTTGGACTTGTGGGATGGGAAAAAAGAAATGACGTGCAAAGGGGTTGGATGCTCTAGATAATGGTGTGTTGGGAAGGAGAAGTTGAGATCTTGGGATCACCATCTTTGGTTGAAAGTAGCATGTATGGGGAGGAAGGAAGGGGGAGGGGGGGGAGATGGTGTCTGTTGTTGGGATAGTCAAGATATTCTCATAGGATATTTGTGCTTTGGGTTCAAAGATTTTGACAATGCATGTAATCTAGGTTTGCTTCTTGTTATGTATAATATTCATAGTAGATCTTCTTGATCCATCAGTTCTCTCTCTCTCTCTCTCTCTCAGTCTCAGTCTCTCTCTCTCTCTCTCTCTCTCTCTCTCTCTCTCTCTCTCCCTTATTTTTCCCAACTCACTTCCTCAGAGGAGATACTGTATCTTTCTAGCCTACGTATGCATTTCCTTCTGACAACCCTTATCATCCCTTTTCTAAAATTTGGGCAAAGCCACATAGCTAACTAGTTCCACCCATTGAGAGGATAGTTTCATCAAGAAGATTTTCCACCCACTTTCCTTAATGTAGCATATTTTAGTTAGCTAAGCAACATACTACTTACGTCGTGAAACATATACAAACAACTTCCTTAATTAATGTTTACACAAGGTTTTTCCATACTTATCTATGAATACCAAAGCAATCATTTTTGAGAAAATAAAGTAGTTTATATTATTACTATATTTACAACAGTTGTAGAGAGTAAACTCAACCAAGAAATTGGGTTTCCAATCTACCCTATTCATTGGGGCCCCTAATGCTTAACTAAGTTGGACTCATATAGGTTTCCTTCTCTATCTTAGGACCAAATAACCTCAAACCAGAGCCCAACTTGTTCTCGCCCATCATAAAGGAGAACCTTAGGTCCGACTTACACACGATTAGGAATAACTTTTATATAGGGACAATTCATACATACCTAAGAAGTGGTGGGCCCGAGGGTGGGCCATCTTAGGCAGTTTATATACAACTTTGGGTGAAGAATAGCTAAGGTGGAGTCTTGGGATAGTATCATGCCTTAATCTTGTCTTGTTTTGTTGAAGGCATGGACGTAATTAGAATCTTTTTCCATAATATTATGTAATCACAATCATTCAAACAACTTATTAACAACCATTTCTTTCCACACAAGGATAAAACTAGCTTTCTAGGCAATTCTTAATAGATTCACAACTTTCAAATGGAATTTCTTCTAGTGTTTCCAATTAATCCACTAAAATCCAACTCATAAATTGAGTTTAAATATCCTACATGTGAATGCACTTCAATGCAATTTAAGGAATCTAAAATTAACTTTTTTGGATATCTTGGAAAATATAAAAGGAATAAGTTACTATTTATCACACATTTCTTACTAAACTACAAAAAATTTAAACATAATATGCAAATCTATAAGGTCATTGCTATATTTGGTAAAATTTCTAGGTTATGACTCAAAAGAATACTAATTTCTATTGACTAGCTAACAAAAAACAACATGTCTAAGAGTCTAATAGTTTAACAATAATAGTTTTTTATTTTTTCAATAATTTATAAGATTTAAAAAATATAAATTTTCTTATTTTTTAAAGATTCTTATTAGTAACTAATTCCTTAACAAAAGTACATTTCTAACTACTAATCTAATTTTATGTTTAATTTCTTTTATTTTTTAAGCCTCTTTTAATTATTACTCAATTAACTATAATGTTAAGAATTAAATTATACTTTCAACTTTAAACTATTGGCTTATTAATAATTTTGGTATAATTGTGACTATATTTCTAATTTGGAAAGTTAATGGTAATTCAAAATCTAGTGAAGTCAAGATAACTCTTAATTATCTAGTTTACGAGATTTTTTATGGTTAAAAATGAATAATATGAATTATTTTAGAGTTTTTTTAAAAATATTATATCTCAAACATTATTCTCGTCATTTTGGTTGGTTGATGGTCTCGCCATATTAATATGCTTCCATGGGGTCATAATAGGTAGAGAAAAGAGTGGTAGAAAGAAGGGTTTTGAAGGTTGGGTGTTAGTGCACGAATGAATGCTATCCCCTTCTTGTAGAATTCACATGATCACCTCTCAAAATTCACTCACATTTAGTCTCACTCTCACTCTCACTCTCACTCTCTCAACAACAAGCGGTAGCCTTGTCTTTGTTGTGCAGAGAAATTGTGAAGAGGGACCCTCCTAAATAGTTTTCTTGTTGCATCTTCTTTAATTTTTCAATAAGGGGGAACTTTTTTTGTTGTGTTACTAAAGGAGGATTTTTCATTTTCAATTTATGTTTGGAATGAAAAAACAAAATTGAAGTAAGTTAAGGCAAAGTTTGTTCTTTTTTACCTCATTTCTTAAGAAAAAAAGATGTACCGCGAGTAGGGGCCGGGGGGAGGGAGGGTGTAAGGGCTTCATATGTATAACATGGCATTGACTACAAAAATACCTATATAGAGAATAGTAGTGACTTTGAACCCTACTTAGTTTCCACTCTACGTGTGACTCCCTATACCTAGTGGTGAACCCTCACTTGTGTAGCGTAACAAGGGTGTAGTCCTGTGATGTGCATGTGTTGTACCATTCTTTCATTAAATAATATAATATTATATATTTCTTTGACATGTCATTGTCATGTTGATTAACATCCACTTCGTGAAAGCTCCAAATGCAATAATGTTAGGGAAACTTCTAGATGATGTGGTAGATGTCATAATGCCACTCGTTTAGACCCAAAACACCTGGGCTATAAAGAGCGAGTTTGGTGATGTTGCACCTATATCTTTTGCAAGTTCTTTTATTTGCTTATACTAGTCCTTTTAGCTAGTCCAATAGATAAATAAGTGAAGATCTAAAGTGATATGATGTCGAGTATGTATGAGGACGTAAGTGACACAAGGGGGAATGTGAAGGAGGACTTTATTGATGGTGTAGGAGCTACAAGCATGCCTTTTGGGCTATGCATAGGCTAGCTTTTTGGAATGACATGAGAAGATGCTACATGGCTAAAATCATGGAAGAGATAAAGCTATGAGTTCAAAGGCCAAAAGCTAATATAAAGAGCCCATTTTCAGAGGTAAAGAGCTAGCTTTTTGAAAGTATTATGGGTTGCTACAATCTTTTTTGCAGAATGTCTTTTGTTTCTCAAAAAGGAGGCCTACCAACGATTCCGAATCTCCAGCCTTCCACTGCTTATGATATAAGGGACTAGTAGTGCTTGGTTGATCTTGGTGGGTGACTGCTCTGATGTTTTGCTAATGTTATTGTCTTCTTTTATTGCATAGGTACTAGTGCCTGCCTTGTTGTGACTGCTTCATAAGATCCCACATCTTCCAGCCATCAAGCACGTAGCTCCTCCACATCTTTAGTGAACCCGATGTGAAGGCTAGGATGAAGAGTATGGATGTAGATGCATATATACTTTTTGGGCAAGATATAGATGGAATACCTTCAACAGCTGCATGAGCTTAGGTACATAGATGATGCAGTTGGGATGCAACTTTTAATCATATATCTGATACTCAGTGAAGCTTTTAAGTCCTTGGTGACACATGATGATTATAGGGATGATAAATTTTTTTGTATGCAAATGATACAACAAGTGTTGGATGCTTGTGTACATATGAGTGAGCTTGGGTATGCAACTCATGTCACTTATGACTTTTGGAAGAAATTTGAGGATTTATGCACGAGGCTTGTTGCAGCATATAATTATAAAAAATGGTTGATTTATCAACAAAAGGTGAAATAGGAAGAGGAAGCACAAAGCATTTGAGATGAGGCACATGCTTTTGCTCAACCTTCACTCCTTGCTACTGAGGCTATAGATGATGTATCTTTAGATACTATTGATGCTTTGAGTCTGCACACATATGATGTTTATACAGATGCTCTTGATGTTTTGAGTACCCATGCTAATGCTACCTTATAGGAGTCAAAAGAAGATGAGATAGACAAAGCATATGTAGCTATTTTGAGTGCTTATAGCGAATTCTACAAGGCTATGTACTACTGGATGAAATAGAGACTATTGATGTGTTGACTAGTCATATTATGGATGCCTTACCATTGCACATCTAGATTTTATTAGTGCATATGAAGAGGCTTATGAAGCTCATATGCTACTTGATGCATGGACTCTGGTGGAGATTGGTGACTTGCTAGATGCATAGGATTTGCAGGACACGGGTGTAGTGTTTGAGATAGTTCATGAGCTTGAGGATATGCCTATAGAGCATGCTCAATATGATGCTCCATAGGTGGAGAATGTTTTGAATCCGTTGTTTGATGTGTTGATTGGTAAGTTAGTGATACTTTAGGATTTGACATGCATTGATATTTTTAGTGATGATCAGAATGTGTTGGATGCACTGACTATGTTGCATGTGGAGCAAAAAGGTTATTAGAAGTAGCTTCCTATGTGATGGATTAAAAAAGAGGAAGCATGTTTCTATGTCCTTATTGACGAGCACATTTTAGGCATGTTTATGGAGATTCAAAAGTCTCAAGTGTATGAGAGGGACCTTGAGGGGGTGCTTGGTATGGTGCTCAAGTTGTGCGGATGACTATGATTTTGATCTATGATCCAGGTGGATCACTACTTATGAGCATAATTAGTGTGGAGTGGACTATTTGGGTGTTTGACCTGGGTGGATGCATTGATGGCACATATAGAGGATGTGCATATTAGGAAGGGATGGATGTCATGCTAATTACCATCCACCATGTAAAAGCTCGAAATGTAGTAGTATTAGGAAAACTTCCAGATGATGTGGTACATGTCATCATGCCACCTATTCAGACCCAAAAATCCTGGGTTTTGAAGGTCAAGTTTGGTGATATTGTACCTACTCTTTTACAAATTCTTTCATTTTCTTAGACTAGTGGCTAGTCTAGTAGCTAAATAAGTGAATGTCTAAAGTGGTACAATGTGGGGTATGTATGAGGAGATAGGTGACACTTAGGGGAATGTGAAGGAGGACTTTGTGAATGGTGTAGAAGCTACAAGCATGCTTTTTGGGCTATGCATGGCCTAGATCTTTGGAATGACATGAGGAGATGCTGCATGGCTAAAATCATGGAAGAGAGAAAGCTATGAGTTTAGAGGCCAAAAGCTAATACGAAGGGCCTATTTTGGGAAGTAAAGAGCCATCTTTTTTGGAGTACTACAGGTTGCTATAAATTTTTTTGGGAATGTATTCTCTTTCTCAAAAAGGAGGCTCAGAATCTTTAGCCTTCCACTACTTATGATATAAGGGACTAGTAGTGCTTAGTTGATCTTGGAGGGTGACTACTCTGGTGTTTTGCTAGTGCTTCCCTCTTTTTTGTTGCACATGTACCAATGTGTGCCTTGTAGTGACTGCTTCACAAGACCCCACGTCTTCTGTCCATCAAGCATGTAGCTCCCAACATGTCATATTACCTTTCGACATTGTTTTGAGTGAGTGATTGAGTGTAGGTGCAGTATCAGAGTAACTCTTGCTTAGAGTTGAGGAGTGCTCAATCAAAGTAGGAGAGAAAATCGAGTGTCCCATGACTTGATGCCCTACACATCATGTCACGACGCCCCATGGTATGATGATCTTCATGCAACTTACCATCTAAAGATGTGAGGTAGCTCAACCCATAGTGCAACCACTACCCAAAGGTGAAATGTGGCTTCTCTATGAGGACAATCCTTGAGCCTCCGGGGGGGGGGGAGGATCACTCATCATTATATGTGTATATCATGTGGGTTCAAAATAAATAAATAAATAAATAAATAAATAAATAAATAAATATGTATATATATATAACGTATAGAAGGGTGTCATGTAAAGGGGTTATTTATAGATTTAATAGAAAATGGTTGTATTTTATCTAAGGAAAACTCACAAATAAGGACATTTATAAATACCTTTTGAATACACGTGATGTAGAGGATATGTATATGGTGAACCTCTTGAACCTAGAGCTAAGGTGTGGCTCCCCCATGACACACCACCCACAGTCAAGGCACAAATTTGCACAACATAGAGGACAACATAGATAATTTACCCATCCCACTTGTGGTAGAGTTGAAGACAAGAAGAAGAGTCAAGGTTAAGAATGTAGAGAAGTTCAAGAAAGAAAGTAGCTAGATTAGAGAAACAATTAAAGGCCATGTTAGGCATGTTAAATTATACTTGGAAAAGCATGTATCTAAAGGATGAAGAGGATGAAAGGAGAAGAAAATTCTAATAATAGTACAAGAGGAGATACATAGATAGTCAGATAGGCTAGCTATAGAGGAAGCATCTAGAAAGTACCAAGAGATAAAGAAAGAAAAAGAGAAGGAATTTTGAAGTAGTAGATAAGAAGAAGGACAAGAGAAAAGACTAAAGACAAGGCACAAATGGTGGATAGGAGAGTAAGAGTTTAGGAGATGATTGTGGGAAGTTCAACCCTAGCCTATCAAGTACAAGGGAGATAGAGATGGGCTGATTTTGAAGAACTGGATAACAGAGGTGGATAGAACACTATATTAGGGAGTTTGGGAATTTTCATATACTTTGGGAATTTATAGGATGGTCAATATTTGGTCACATGGTCAAATTGTTACCTCCTTCCTTGAAGATGAATGTTTTTTTAGATATTATATAGATGATAGTACCAAGTTCCATGTTCAAAAGAGGGATTACGATTTAGCCACACGGTCAAATCTTTATTTCTAATTTGAGAGTGGAACTTGGGAGATTCCCAAATTCTCTAATCTAGTGTTATAGATACTTGAAATATACCATGATCACTGAAGAGAGGAAGGGAGAAGTGGCAACTTATCTACCTCGAAGAGGATGCAACTAGTTGGTACCTATTGGAGCAAGAGCAAGGCCACACCATCTTCTCATGGGAGAAACTATAGGAGGAGCTCAAGGAATACTTCATCCAAAAGATGAAAAAAATTCAAGGTTAGGGATGAGTGGAGAAACCTCAAGCAAGCATAAGGGAAGATGAAGGAATATATTAGCAAGTATAGACATTTGATGCTTGAACTCCCAAACATGGACATATATACCAAATTTCATGGATTCTTATTTGTCACATGTAAGATTGGTCTAGGAGAGATATAGAGAAATAAGAATGAACAAGTCTAATAGAGGCTACAAGAATGGCTAAGAGACCAGTAGATTTGGAAGGCAGGAGGACTGCATAAGGGAGCCAAGCCAGATTCAACACAACCCTCACCACTAACTCTTGGACTTTGAGACCAAACCCCTCAAGAGGACCCATCTATAAAATTAGAAATCCAATCTCACGAGTAACCCAAACCATTTTCCTTGGTAACAAGGGAAGCATTTGGAATGTGGGGAAAAAGTCACTATACACCTACTCCAAGCACATCTTACAGGTTAGTAGGATCAAATATGTCATGGCAAAGACCCAACCCTCAATTATGAGTTAGATGTTGCAAGTTCAAGGGTTCATACTATTAGAATGCATGTTGCATGGAAGACACAACAACAATAAGTGGATCTAGAGTAATTGTTATAAGTTCTTATGGAGGAGATGATCCATAACCCCCCTGCATTTAGGATATCCCTAATGGGAGTGAGGAGAGTCTTGATCACTCAAGAGTGGGAACATTGAGTGCATGTCCCCAATGCATGGCAACATGGGTAGAAGAAATGCACCACCTATACTTAAAGGGAAGAGTCAATGAGCGAGATCAATCAATCATGGTGGTGGATACAAAAGTGACTCAAAATTTTATCACATCAAAGTATGCAACAAATCATGGGCTAAGACTATCCAAGGTTGTAGAAGGATTAATTAGTGAGTTTTGTGTAAGGAGAATCCAAGGAAGTGAAATAAGTGTTTGCAATGCAAGTGGAAGTAGGTAAATGGAAGGCCATCATATGCTCAATTTTCTAGTTATACCTATGGATAACTTTGAAGTCATTTTGGGCCTTGAATTTTATGACAAGTATGTGCTTGCAATGTTTGTCAAAGGAATCAATGAAATGCTACTAGATATGTAAGGAGAAGGTGTACAGTGCCATTGAAAGAATGAAACTCCTGGGTAGAATGCCATTTAAAGTGCAAATGAAGAATAGCAAACTAGGAGTCCTTTGTCAAGCCACAAAGTCAGAATCTAGCAACCCAAGAGGTCCAATTTAATCAACATAACAACTTGTCACAAACATTAGACCTTGCATCGTGACCTATAATGCCAAACAGGTGGATAAATCAATGAAGTATGGAGACACGGTGTACTTATGCATGCTAAGATCCCTGGAGAAGGAGGCCAACAAAGGTCAACAAAGGTCCAAAACTACTACTTGGCAATGAAGAAGTGCTTAAGAAATATGCATATGTGATGCCCATAAAACTACTGAAAGGATTACCCCCTAAAAGAGATATAGACCACAAGATCGAGTTGATCCTAGGAGTAGTCCTACTAGGTAGGGCCCCATACCAAATGAATCACACTGAATTGATGAATTGAAGAAGAAACTCAATGAATCAAGAGAGCAAAGACTTCATCCAATGAAGCAAGTTCCCATTTGAAGATTGAGTGTTATTTGTTAAGAAGAAGGATGGAGGAGTTAGATTATGCATAGACCATGGGGCACTCAACAAGATTCCCATCAAGAACAAATACCCCATATCGTTAGTTGATGAGACTCCATGGAGCCAAGTACTTTAGCTACATATATCTTAGGTCAAGCTGCCACCAAATCTGCATAGTTGAAGAGAATATCCCAAAGATGGCATTTTGTTTTGGATATAGAAGTTAGAAATGAGCCGAGAACTTTTTGTGTCTTAATGGATGGAGTATTTAGGCTAGAGATAGATGTATTCATCATTATATACATAGATAAGATATTAGTCTATAGCAAAACTTTAGAGGATCATAATGAACTGTTAAAGCAAATATTTAAGAAGTTGAGGTAGCACAAACAATATGCAAAGGTAGAAAAATGTGAGTTTGCAATGAGAGAGCTAAAATCTCCACCATTTATTCTAGGGGTAGATGTAATCAAAGTAGACCCTAAGAAAGTCAAAGTAGTGAAGAAGTGGCCAGTATTAAAATAGTCTAAGAAGTTAGAGACTTTCTAGGCTTCACAATATTGTATAGATAGTTTGTAAAGGGCTATGTTATGGTTGTGGTTCCCACTATCTTAGTTGACCAAAGAAGAAGGAAATTTAACATGGGGGAGTGAGCAACAAGTCGCCTTTGACTTAATGAGCTAGATCCCTAAACTCAAAGTGCCTAACTTTATTTTTGCCCTTTGAGATCTCCACAAATGCATCTGATTATGGCATCAAGGGCATGTTAGGTCACCCCATAGTCTATGAATCCAAGAAATTCATAGACATTAGAGAGTGTGAACGAAGATGCAAAGTTGCATAAATATATCAATGGATTGGAGCCTAGTTTGTTATTTGATGTCATGGCCCGAAACCAACCACACTATTCCAAGCTATTGAGTTAGTTTTCGAGAGGTATGCTTGCAAAGACACATATGATTATGGCATTAGGGGCATGTTAATGCAGGAGGGTCACTCCATAGCCTATGAATCCAAAAAATCCATAGGTATGTAGAGAGTGTGAATGATGATGTAAAGCTACATAAATACATCTATGGTTTGGGACAATGGCATAATCACATTAATTCCACACATCCTCATATATTTTACCAAAGTATCATGCAATACCAAGCAATAGCCTAGATACCCTTACCCACTTCATTATAATTTTAATAAACCATACCCATCATGTAAGTTATGCATACGAACTTCCTTATTGGAAAAGGCCTCTAGGAGTTCGTTTCAAGAGAAGAAAAGGAGCTAGAGGTGAGTAACCCTGCAACTGTAGATGAAGTAAATGCATGGAAAGAATGGAATGCAAAGGACAAAAATGTGGTGTATTGGCTATTTGTAGTTATATTGATAATACTATGTTGGAGCATATAAAAAATGCAAAAACTTCACATGTAGCTTGGGCAATTCCTGAGAACATGTTTTTAGTAAATACAAAGGCATGGAAGATTCAATGAAAAAACTAAATAAAACATCAAATTGAACATAGATAGTCATACTTTTGATGGCTTAATGATGAGAAGCATCCTCCATACATTCGAAATCAATCTAATTTTTTAAAAAATAATTAATAATCTCAATTAAGAAAATCAAACCACATGTTGAACATAACAAAAATACATGCTACAATTATCATGCTAATAATCCCATCAAAGTACGTATTCTTTATGATTGTAACACATTTTTAAAAATATCAAACAACCCATGAGAGAAAATGTCAAGTAGCCCGTGTGAATTGTGACTATTAGTAGCATTAAAACTATTGGGAAAAAATGTGTTTAAATACGTTTCAAAGAAGATGATAACACCTACAAATAATATGCACATTAAAATGCCGATCAATCGAAATCGAAAACCATTACATTGATAGAGACGGCAAAATACATTTTTCCACACAACAACAACAACCTTTCAAACTTCATCATCATAGCACCACTTACATCTGTGGACACATTAAGGTAAGTGATTCACACTAAGAAACAACGATTTTACCTTGTAAGCTTCAATCTTTAGTAAGTTCTCTCTCTGCTACAAGTCCTCTTCAAAGCTCTCTCTCTCTCTCTCTCTCTCTCTCTCTCTCTCTCTCTCTCTCTCTCTCTCTCTCTCTCTCTCTCTCTCTCTCTGTGCGTTTTGAGTTTTGTTTGAGTATATCTTTTTGTTCAAAGGGAAAGTAAAAAATATCACCTTTGGATTTTAAAATAGATGGTGCATCTAATTGTGCATGGAAAAAATCAACAAAATGAATGTTTACATGTTGTGTTTAAAATTGTGTTTAAATCAATGTTTAGTCGAGCTTGTGCCCCATGTATTTACATGTGAATTTGGACTATATTTTAGATGCACCACCTAATGGCATCACACCTCTATGTCTCTACTCCAATTTTGTTGTAGTAAGAGACAAATAAAGTAAAAAGAGAAGAAAATAGAATAAATTAAAGAGGAGACAAAAGAGAGTAGAGAAGAGAGGAGAGAGAAGAGAAAAGTACAAATAGGAGAATAAGGAGAGAAGAGAAGAGTAGAGATAAAAGAGTAAGGAGAGAAAGAGAGTGGAGAGTACTGAGAAAGAAGAGAGAGAAAAGAGAAAAGAATGGAGAGAAAATGGAGGGAAACACTCATAATTTAAGAGCCATACTAGCTCTCCACTAGGAGGTTCTCTTTGTGTGTGTCGTGAGGTGACATGTTTACCACTTTGTTTGGGGTAAACTCTTGCTTGGGGAGCTTGAAACAAGTAAGTATTAGAACTATGAATACACATACTTAGTTCAACCCATAGAAAATTATGGTATGTGTTTCCCAATATGGTTTGAAGTGGATTGGAGAATGACTCCCTCTTGGGTGAGCTCATACTTGAAGAAAATGAATCAAATTACCACCTCTATGCTTCAACACTATGATAATTGACCTTCAATTGTTGCAAATCCATCATTTCTTAGAAATATTTTTGAGTGCTATAGGTTCTTCTATCATGTCTACATAGAGTACTCTATTTTCATTTCCAATACTTAGAGTTATCTTATAATAAGTTTTTTTTTAATTTTTGAGGAAAAAAAGATTGAGATGGGGATGGATCATAATGAAGAGCATGCCATCATGTATTGTTTAGAAATATTTCATAAATACTTCGTGCTACACTGGCCTAAGTATATAAAGATGTAAGATATTATTTCCCATTTTTCAACACAAGCATAATACAAGTCACTCTTAAGACTTCATGTTCAATCTTCTTGTCAAGCTTTCATGGCTTCTTCTCTCTTTCTCTATTGTCTCTTTTGTTCTACTCTCTCTCTCTCTCTCTCTCTCTCTCTCTCTCTCTCTCTCTCTCTCTCTCTCTCTCTCTCTCTCTGCTCTGGCCCAGCTTCTTATTGTGTTTTGTTTTTCTATTGTTAGTATTGTGCCTTAGCATTCTTGGAAAATTGGCCAAAGGCTTGAAATGCATTAAAATATTGTGACAATTCCTTATTAGATTCTTGTTTTTAGTACACAATGCATCATTGAGTAGTTCTTTGGTGGGCGAGCACATGGAAGCAATTGTGTGATAGAGTGATTGCTTTACATTCAACAATGTGAAGCAAGCGAGGCGTAGTTTTGCTTCACAATAATGCCAACTTTGCATGGTTTGCAAGCTTGGCTTCCAACGTCAGCTGGGATTCCAAATATTGACTAACATTATGAGAGAGAGAGAGAGAGAGAGAGAGAGAGAGAGAGAGAGAGAGAGGTGTCTATGGAATCCTTGGCTCTTCACTATGTAATGGTATGTACGAACATTTGTAAATATTAACATGAATACCTAAGGCTACAAAAAGGTTGTAAAAGGACAAGCTTGACCATTGATATCCCAATCAATTGATCACACTAAAAAGAAAAATCAGTTTAGTTGATAGAGGTGGGTGTATACATCTCTAATGGTTAGAAGATTGATTCCTTCCAATTGTGTGCACGCCTTGCAACACTTGCCCATTCTTTAGGAAGGTGCTTGGGCGATGTCCCGAAACTAAAAATATTTGTCTTATGGCAACGCATTTATAAAAAAACTACAACAAGATGTGCGCTGTGGCAATACAAGGTTACAGCAAAATGATATGAATTACAAGATGGAGCCGATGATGATACGGACGGATAGTGCTAATTATCATATGTATATACATAATAATTAATACCACGTTCATGTATGGAAGGATGCAACAGCCATGAGCGGTGTGTCGTTCCATCGGAGGGTAATGAGATCAGCCCCGTGGTCGTCGCCTAGGTTAAACCGGGTATTCGGGAAGTAGAGGTGGAGGAGCAAGCGGGCTTGGTGGGAGGCGGCGGGGGGGAGGGGGGCGAGGCGGAAGCCGGCGCGACCGAGTCGGAGTATCCAGGAGCGCATAGTGCGGTGGCGGACGCTGATTGGCGGCCCATCGAAGGCCAGGATACCACCGATCTTGCGACCCGCGAAGAGGCGCTCCACCTTGAGTCGAGCCTGCGAGGAGCGAGGCAGCGGCGCGTCCAGGGACTCGAAAACCGCCGAGTAGTAGCTCAGGCACCCCACAAACCGCCTCAGGAACAGCGGGCTGCTGTGGTCGGCATCATTCTCCGCCACCAGCAGCCGCACAGCCCCGGCCCGGCCAGCTGCTGCACGCACCTCTCTCAGCAGCCTCTCGACTGCCCCATCATCATCGTCGCTGCCGACCATGGTGTGAAGCTGCCCTATGCTGCTCACGACGCACGCCTCCCCGTCCCGGCCCGCCTCCACCATGCCGCCCCTGAACCCTCGCAGCGACCCCACCGCCAGGGCCCTATACTCGAACGGGACACCTACCCCGCGCGCCGTCTCCTCCAGCTTCTTTCCCGTCCTGGCAAGCGCCTCCGCGCACGGGCCCACCGCCGTCAGCCTCACACGAGGCGGCTCCCGATTGCCTCCGGCCCGCCCTGCCGCAGCAGCCGCGGTGGCCCCCACCGCGTGCAGAAACGCCGCCCACTGCGTTCCATACCCGACATGCAGATCGATGATGTGCACCGGCCCCAGCTCGCGATCATCTCCCACCATCGCGTCCAGAATGAGCTCATTCACTGTCAGATGGCAGAACTTGCCTATCGGGCTGACGTTGTAGAAGATGCAGAACGCTCCCAGCACCTCGCTCTGCACCAATGGCGCCCTCAGCTTCCTGTAAAAGGCCATCGATGCAGACGGCGACAGCCTTGCCGCCAGCGCCTCGCTCATGTACACCGCTAGCCTCTGCAGAGGACTGCCCTGCTCCCACGACAGGTCCTGCAGCCTCCTTAATATCACCTCTGCCACCTCAAGATTACCCTCAGCTATGGTTTCCGCACACGCGAGCAACAGATGGAGCAGTTTAAGGTCCATCGTACTGTCCACATCTTCAGAACCCGATCCTCGATCTGATTGTTGATCTGATGGATCCACTATCTGCAGCATGGCATCGTCCTCTTCTGATAATGATCCTCCTGTGGTATCCTTGGTCTTATTACCCGCTGCCATGATATCATGCGCAGCTGAGAATGTTGCTGGCATGCCGACACGACTCATGTCCTTGGGAAATCTCGCACTCCCTTTGAATTCGGCATGGCTAATGTCTCTTAAGTCTAGTACAAGCTGGCTAGACGATCTAGTACTTGAAATGCCCTCTTCCGCGATATCAGTACATAGAAGTGTACCTAATCCAAATCTCTCCACAGCTCTTTCAGCATCTTCTTCCTTATGAAGTGTAACATCCACCTCTTCTTTGATCAGCTGATTATAAACTTGCTGTACGTCTTCTTCAACTTCTTGTTTCATTAGTGAGCTGAGCATTTCTTGAGAACCGACTCTTTCTAATCCATCTTCCATTGAGCTGAAGGTGCAGACCTGACAAATTCCCTCAGTAAAGTCGCAATCCATGAGCTCGAGGATCACAGAAGTTTCATCGCTCAGATTCAACCTTTCAGGATGGCCATATTCATGTAAGGAGTTATTGGGCTGAGGCTGCGCCAGGGCGTCCAATATAAACTGCTCCAACTCCCAGCCTTCAAAGCTGGCTATCGTGCAGCCTTCTGGTGATCCTTGCTGTAGCGCCAGATGTGGATCCGCCATGATCCCTCGTCAAGGAAACGAAAAGTTCATGCAGAGGGCAAAACTTGGAGGAGCTGCCAATTAATAATGGAGTGGAGCGTTCATCGAGGAAATCAATAATTATGACAGGTTCAGGTCACTAGCTGGCTGCTGATTGTCATGTTCGGAATCTTAAATAAGATGAGTTTCTGCTCATTAGAAAACGATGGAATCTTTTGCCTGCCTCGTGAGTCGTAATTACTAATCTAACATCCGGATGAGGAAGCGGAGAGCGAGCATGCGGCGGGTCCACAACTTGACCTACGCCTAAGTCAACGATGCCAGTTACAGCAAGTTCACATGAGACACGAGAGTTCCTACTAGCTAGGCAAGTATACCCAACAATGGCAAGAGCCTAGTACCTCCACATCCATGGTGAAGTTTACGTGTTAGCTTCGAAGATCCCATCCGAATGACTAGAGGAAAATCTCCACTCCACACATAATATGAGAGATATCATGCAATAGGAAAGGGTGTGAGCAAGAGAATTGGAGTGAATCGGCAACAATAGGGAACTTTCCCATTATGGCCCTTTTTCTCCATCTAGTTGTCCATGCAATGTAACTCTGGTCATTCCATGTCTTTGTCAAGCTTGGAATTCTCATGTCCAAGGAAAGAAAAAGGTAACTCTATTTCTCCCTTCGATGGAGGGTTTGCATCACAAGCATGTGCTTCCATGATGAATGAAGCAATTGCATCACAAGTGTGTGCTTCCATGATGAATGAAGCAATATCTCACCATGTCCATGCTCCACAATTTGAAATGATCCTATTAGCGATCATGCATATGACTAGTGTGTATTTTCATAATGACAAATTGGGGATCACCGAATCTCTCAAAACCTCATATAGGACCATAGTATCCCAACATTTATCACAATTCTTAGGTCCATCCTAGCTCTAGAACCCTAGAATTCGAAAGCCTGTTATGCCAACTTCTAGAGAGGATGGATGGGAAAGCAACTCGAGGCACTTTGTCATCCATGACATGCAAGATCCTTCTTTAGCAAGCTCTCTTCAGTAGCTCAAAACATGGGAGGAGCTACAAAAGAATGTTGGTGCATAATAGGAGTGATTAGGATGTTCAAGTTCATCTCAATATTGAGGCTATTGGAGCTTAGCACAACCTTGTTGAATGAGGTAATTGAAGGATCAACCTAGAGCAATGAAAGGAGAAGGAATGAAAGATACAATAGCAATGCAACTGTGATGAAGAACCAATTACTCATTTTTCTATTGCAATTAATAGGTTAAGTTTCTAGAATAAAGAATATGAGAGAGCTTTGATTAGGGCATGCCATGGGACCCATGCGACACTTCAAGAATAGTTGGGAGAATATTGAGTGTAATATGGTAGAAACAAACTACATGTCAAATGACTTCTTCTTCTTATTTGAGATCAAGAAAGTAATGTCCTTGGTATAGGCCGATAGATGATCAAGAACTTTGCACTATGATTCTTTAACTGGGCCCCTAATTTCGAGTGCACTACAAGGGATTAGACTTGTAGATGTCACATTGGTGCATTTCTTGAACTTTAAAAAGAAAAAAAAGAGATAGATGTGTTTAAAATCGTGCTTAACATTATGTCATAAAACCAATGTCTATAGTTGCCTATATTTCACAAAGATTAGGTGTGATATTTAACACATATTTAAATGCAATCGATTTGCAATTTTCATGTGTTGTTACACACAGAAACAAACACATTGTGTACAACCAAAGAAACTAGGAAGTGTGTGCTCATTAGGAATTGTTTATGCAAATCGACTTCAAATTTTATCACAAAATTTCAATAATATATTTTGACATAAGAAGATGTTCAATGACGATACAAAACAAGAAGGAGAATGATCTAGTCTAACTTATTACTATAACTATACAAAAAGCATAACAAATAATTTTACATCAAATGGAAGCCGCAAATATATTTACATAAACTCAAAGCTACGTATTATGGCTTCTAGTACGTAACAACCTATGCACTACACTATATACATGGATCGTAACTCATGGGAGGAGGTATCATCATCATCCTTCCTCCTCATCACCCTCCTGATCTTCCCCCCCATCATGCTCCTCATCACCCTTCACATTATCCTTTTTTCTTGACTCCCTTCCTCTTTGTCTCTTTACCATTTCACAAGCTCACTACACTACACTTGCAAAGGAACTATAGCTCCAAAATATCTATTCATTATAGCTCAAAGCTTCCTCACATATCCATTGGTAGGACAAACCAAATATTATTACATTTTATGCATTGCATTCCATCTTGGAAGCTCATCAATTACTCATGCTTTCGACAAGCTTGCTATAGTTGGCATTCATGTTCAACATTGTTATGTGAAAGCATATAAATATTAGGATTTTCTCATAAATGAGCTTCTAGACCTCAACATGTATTTCTTAACCCTTCATCTCAACTTTGACCAATGCGCTCTAGAGCTCCCTCACCAAGGTAAAGTTGGCATATCCAATAATTAGTACATTCCATTGTATAGGTTGGCAAGCATGCTACAATTGGTAGGCCATACATTATCCCCAATTTGGGACACTTCAAGATGATAAATGGGAGATCTCTAATGAAAGATCTCTACTTGTTCTAGGTCAAACTTGTCCAATCTCCCCTCCCTCCATCTACTTCTCCATACAAGCTAACTTTCTTCATTTTCTATTTTTATTAATCCTCGAATTTGGTGCCAAGGGAAACAAAAATGTAATTCCTTCTCTCCTATTCAAAGGTTCCATGAGAGTTCCATGATGACCAAAATATCTCACCCTATCAATCAATTCCTCGTAGTTTGAAATGATCCCATTAGCGATCATGCATAATACTAGTGTATCCTTTCATCATGAGAAAATTTCTATCGTTGAATATCTCAAAACCTCATATGGAGCCATAGTCAATAATATTTTTTTATAACCCCAACATTTATCATAATTCTAAAGTCCAACCCCAACTCTTGAACCCTACATTTTGGAAGCATGTTCTCGCCAAGCTTTAGATGATATGGATGAGGAAAAAACTTGATGCACTTTGTCATCCAAGACATGCAAGGTGCTTCTTTAAGAGCTCCAAATGTTGAAGGAATCCCACAAGGAATGTCCATATAGAAAATGACTGATCATAATCCTTAAGCTCATTTCAATACCAAGGATGTTGGAGCTCAATTCAACCTTTTTTAGCAAGGCCAACCTAGATTATCAAAGGGATTAAGAATGCACAACCAGACAACAATACAACAAGGTGGTGAACAATCAATTATTCTTGTTCTTGTTCAAATTAATGGGTTAAACTTGCAAAATAAATAATAAAGGAGGGAGTTTTGATTGGAGTGTTCCATGGGGACCTTTCCCTAATGAAATTCTTAAGAGATTTGATCAAGAATAGTTGGAAGAATATCGACTATCACCTAGTAGAAATGAACTACATGCCGAATAAATTTTCTTCTTATTTTTTGAGACAAAGGGTACATAGCATCATTTCCTTGGTATAGAATACCAGATGATCAATAATGCACCAATATTATGTTTTAGGTGGAACCCTAATTTGGACTTGCATAGTCTCAAACCTAAAAATATGCCCACATGGGTAGATCTAAACAAACATCCCAAAAACATGTTATATCCTTTTTTAGTCTATTGATTTTCCCTTTAGGTCAATTGTTAGGGAAAGGATCCATGAACCTAGTCAATCCTTCATGTGTCCACAAGTTTTAATAAACATAGAAATTAGTAAAAGCTTCCTCATCTTTGACTTTGGGGGAAATTCCATTTATGAAACAAAATCTTACAAAAATCTCTCTAATGCCTAGTACTTCAAATGTTTGAAGGTAGTACACTCCATTAGGGATTATCCTAAGATGAAATCCAAGAAAGTTCAAGCAAGACATTGAGAAGCCTAGTGTAGATGGCTTTCAGAGGGTGTCAAGAAAAGGGAGGGGATAGATTCTACCCCTTGAGTGATATGCTCTCATCTTTTGTAAATTTTATCATTCCTCAATTAAAGTTATTGTTTCATATGAATTGGATACTAAGGTAGGCTTATTTCATAGTAGTCTCATTTGAGTCTTCAAATGTTAAAGATTGTTTTGAAAAGCTATAGCTTGATGCATTTTAAGATATTAAACTCCAACCTCAACTTTGGAATTACCTATGAAATCTCATATTAACTACACCTGAAAATTCCTTAAACAAACCAAGATGGCAAGAATAAAGGAGCTTAGGAAACAAAGTTACTCAAGGGGCATAGAACTAGGAAAATATGTTAAACAAGGGAGGATTGATCTTCAAGAGGAACTTCTTAAAATCAAGCAAGCTTTAGGAAAATAGGATATGAAGAGTGAAATAAAACTCATCTCTTCAATCACAAGGTCCTAATGGGCTAACAAGGTTAAGAAGCCAACTAAGGATATGCTTTCCATATTCAAGAAGGAAAAAGAGAGGGATGTCATTCCTTTGCTCACCATAAAAGTTGAGAGAAAGGCAATCTTGAGATAGCTTTACACTAACATTTTTATTCCTCTAGGGTCTCAATTGAGCCCAAAGGTCATGATGGCAAGGGCTAGAATAGCTATAGTTAAAACAAAAAGTTCCACCTAAGTCTCTAGCTAAATTCCTAGATAGAAAAATTAGAGAATCAAGATAAGTGACACCATTGATTGTCTCACAAAATGTAAAAGCCTTGGTTTGGATGGATTTCCCAAAAATTTCTTCAAATACATTAAACAATCTCTTGTCCATCCTCTCATGTTGGTCTGAAGAGAGAATCCATGAAGTTGGAGCACTCTATTAACAACAAATAGCAAAGAAGAATGTGAGTCGAGTGGAAGTCACTACAAGGATATGGAGGTATAGCGACGGCAGTTTGCGACGCAAAATAGCAGTGTCACTATTTGCATCGCTATTAGCGTCGCAAATAGCGACAGTACTTAGACGAAAAAACACAGGCCGAAACTCGAGTGCATTATTTTGCGCGCATACACGAAAGTGAGAGTGAAAGGGAGAGCGAACATCTTACATTTGAGAGGGAGAGGGAGAGAAAGAGAGAAAGAGGGAGAAGGAAAGCTTCTGATCACTGCCGCCGCTGCCGTTCGCGAAGAAGAGGAGAAAGTGTATGGAGGGCGAAGAGGAGTCGCCATCGCAAAGAGGAGCCGCCAAACCCTTCTTCGAGCCTTTACCGTGAGTGCATTGTTCCTTCTTGCTTTGTTTTTGTGTTTTCTCTTTCTCTTTTACTTGTTTTTGTTAAAATTCATGTGTATTGAGAGAGGGAGAGGAAATGAGAGAGAAAGAGAAAGAGAAAGAGAGGGAGAGGGAGAGGGAGAGGGAGAGGGAGAGGGAGGAAGAGGAAATGAGAGAGGGAGAGGAAGAGGGAGAGGGAGGGAGAGGAAATGAGAGAGGGAGGGAGAGAAAGAGAGAGAAACATTAAACATAATAGGAAAAGAGAGAAAGAGAGGGAGAGGGAGAGGAAAGAGAGGGAAACATTAAACATAATAGGGAAAGAAAGAAAGAGAGGGAGAGGGAGAGGAAGAGAGAAAAGGAAATATGAGAGGGAGAGGAAGAGAGAGAAAACATTAAACATAATAGGGAAAGGGAGAAAGACAGGGAGAGGGTGAGGGAGGGAGAGGAAATGACAAAAAGAGAGGAAGAGAGAAAAAGAAATGAGAGAGGGAGAATAGAGAGAAAAAACATTAAACATAATAGGGAAAGAGAGAAAGAGAGGGTGAGGGTGAGGGAGGGAAAGGAAATGAGAGAGGAAGAGGAAGAGAGAAAAGAAAATGAGAGAGGGAGAGGAGAGAGAAAAAGATAGAAAAAACATTAAACATAATAGGGAAAGAGAGAAAGAGAGGGTGAGGGTGAGAGAGGGAGAGGAAGAGAAAAAAGGAAATGAGAGAGGAAGAGGAGAGAGAAACAACATTAAACATAATAGGGAAAGAGAGAAAGAGAGGGAGAGGGAGAGGGAGAGGGAGAGGGAGAGGGAGAAATGAGAGATGGAGAGAAGAGAGGAAAGAGTTGTAGTAGTAGTTTTTTCTTCTTTTCTTGTTTATTGTAGTAGTAGTAGTAGTTGTTGTTGTTTTTTTTTCTTCTTTTCTTGTTTATTATAGTGGTAGTGATAGTGGTAGTCGTGGTCCTGGTCGTGGTCATGATCGTGGTCATAGTCATAGTCATGGTCGTCGTTATCATCGTCGTAGTCGTAGTCGTGGTCGTCGGCGTGGTCGTAGTCATAGTCGTGGTCGTGGTCGTGGTCGTGGTTGTGGTCGTGGTCGTGGTCGTGGTCGTAATCGTAGTCATGGTCGTGGTCGTGGTCATGGTCGTAGTCGTGGTCATTGTAGTCGTCATAGTTGTGGTTGTAGTAATAGTAGTGGTTTTCTTGTTTGTTGTTGTTATTGTTGTTGTTGTAGTAGTAATGGTTTTTTTTTGTTTTCTTGTTTATTGTTGTCTAGTTTTCTTATTTGTTGTTATTGTTATAGTAGTGGTAGTAATAGTACTTTTTTTTTCTTTTATTGTTTGTAGTAGTAGTAGCAGCAGCAGCAGCAGCAGCAGCAGCAGCAGCAGCAGCAGCAGCAGTAGTAGTAGTAGTAGTAGTAGTTGTTGTTGTTGTTGTTGTAATAGTAGTAGAGAGAGATATGTTTTGTTAAAGAAAACGAGAGAGGGAGAGGAAGAGAAAAAAGAAGAAGGAATGAGAGAGAGGGAATAAACATACAGCATAATAAAGAAAGAGAAAAAGAGAGAGATGGAATGAGAGGAGATAATGAATGGATAAAAAACAAAGAGAGAGTGGTGGTGAGGTTCGGTGAGGTCTGGTGCAACACCACGAGACGAAAAACACTCCGACACATGTTAATTTATGGGTGGGTGGGTGGGTTGAGATTTTATATATGTTAATTTTTGTTAAGTTACAAGAGAAGAAATCCATTCTTAAACAATTTAAGAAAGAAAAAAAGAATCATAACAAAAGTAAATTGTTTGTCATAATGTAGACAAAATGGAAAACGATGAAGGTCTTGATATTCAATATTGTAAGGCATATCTTAATCAGCGTGTCCCATGTCCTTACTCTCAATGCAAGCTGGCAATTCGACGAAAACATTGATTGTCTATAGAACACGTACGGCGCTTTGGCGAGTTTCAATCTGAGATCATTGATCAGGCAATCTTCTTGGATTTTCAGCAAACAGTAAGAAAAGTTAATATCAATCATGCATTGTACTCGCAAGCTAATTGAATACCATATACAAAAAGATTGGGTATGGCTGGCAAATTTTCTATCCAAGGAGGTGATGTCTCGTCCCAAGGAGGAGTGCACCCTTTGCGGCCAATTAGAAGAGTTCCTGGGCATGTGATGGATGAAGTACCTGAGCCAATCTACCACTTTTGGAAGGTACTACCCAATCTATACCATCAATACCAGAGGAGACAGACAACCTTCGAGACTTACCTACAATCTTGGAGCCTGAGATGGAGGCAATGATCAATGCATTGATTCCCATGGATGTCAAGACTTATAATCCGCTTAGAGAGGAAGCATCCATACAAGCATCCATACCATTATATGATGGGTACCGAGTATCTCACCTGAAGACACTGCTTGCAGTCCTAAGTGTGCAAGAAAAATACGGGTGGAGCGATGCGAGTGTGACCGAGTTGATCAAGTACATGGTACGTATGCTTCGTTAATTTCTTTTTGGCACTATCATTAAAAACATGTGTGCTTTTTCAAGGTGTTTTAAGATTTTTTCCAGGTTACTAAAGTATCATATATTACCACTAGCAAATACCATGCCTGAGTCTTGTGATGATGCATGTCATGTTTTACAAAAGCTTGGCATGGACTACAACAGCATCCATGCATGTATCAATGATTGCATACTATTTCAAGGAGAATACAAGACTATGGAGACATATCCAAAGTGTGGTTCTCACAGGTATTGATAGGACTTGCAAGGGCAAACCATCCCTTAAAAAGTTCTTAGACACTTTTCGTTTATCCCCCGCATAAACCACATGTTTCGTATGTCCGGTATTGCGAGCTTGACAATGTGGCATGCATAGAATAGGTCCACAGATGAAGTTTAACGAATATCAGCGGATTCACGTGCATGGAGCCACATTAACTCTACCTTCCCAGGCTTTGCCTAAGAGCCAAGGAATCTTCGACTCGGTCTTACAATGGATGGTGTAGACCCATTCGGTCTACGCTCAACTTCTTACAGTGTGTAGCCTATAGTCCTTGTCAACTACATTATCCTCCATGGCTTTCTACGAAGAAATGACATCTCATCCTTAGCTTACTTACCCTCGGCCACTACAAAGTAAAAAATATGGACGTGTATCTTTATCCATTAGTCGATGAGCTTAAGGTTTTGTGGGAGGAGGGGGTCACCGTGCAAGATATGAGCAAGCATGATGGTCGACGGTCCGCCAATATTCAAGCAATTCTCATGTGGACAATGCATGACTTTTCGGGATTCAGAGAGTGCTCAGGTAAATAGGCTTCTGTTCTTGTCGGTAATATCTATCATAGCTTGTTCAAGTTTGTATTCACTAGATAGAGGTGTTGGGACAGATTTGGTTATCTCAGGTTATCATGCATGTCCATTATGCGGGCCGCATTTACACTCCCGAAGGTCATGAACCATGAAGAAGGTGGTATATCAAGGACACGCAGCTTTCTTTCCAGAGGGTCATGAACTCAGGGAAGGTTTTCTTGGACGACCTCCAACACTTATGAATGTCCAAAGCTGGTATGAGCTGAAAATGGTCCACGCGGAGTCACATCCAAACGGAATGCAATGGTTCTCAGTTTTCTACGAGTTGCCATATTGGACCCACTTATTATAGATCAACCACTTGTTGGATCCCATGCATATTTTCAAGAATGTGGGCAGCTTGCTATGGGACCACATCATAGAAAAGAGAGACACTATAGGGGCATGAATGGATTTGAAGGAGGTAGGCAAGATGGAGGCGCTTTGGCCACAGTCAAGTGTTGATGGTTGCGTACAGCTACCTCGCGCTCCTTGGGTTTTGTCCACTAAAGAAGAGTGCATTGTAAAGCAAATAGTCAAGTCTATCCGCACTCCGACGGGTATGACGTGTTCTCTCAAGTTTGTGTTTTCTAAAGACGACCAATTATCATAGCAAAAATCCCATGATTGACATAAGATATGTCAGGTTTGTACTACGAATGGATTATAAGTGACCTGTGCATTTTGATATTTGGAGTGTAGTCATTGTTCGTAATTCTTTTTTATTTGTGGCAGTTTGTACTAACCGATCGCGATCGCAGGATGCCTTACTCCAAAAATATGCGGGGCCATTTACAGGTTGTCAACTTTAGTGCAATGGATCTCACAGAAGGAGATTAAGACGTTCTCTATTGAATTTGCGAGGCAAGGAGCAGTGGAGATGGTCTGTCTCTTTGAGAAATACCTACCTATCAACATGTTCATGATACAAATCCATCTTCTTATGCATCTTGTAGATGAAGTGGAGATTGCTGGACCTGTCCATACGCGATGGATGTTCTTCTTGGAGCGCTTCATGAAAACCCTAAAAGGCTTTGTGCGACAACGAGCTCAGCCAGAAGGTAGCATGGCTGAAGGTTGGTTGGTGTCTGAGGCGCTAGTGCATATTTCACAATGGCTACTAATGGTGGATCCAGAGAACAGTATGCTATGGTCACTGAAGGACGATGATAGACTCACCGGAGATGTGGTGGTTGGAAATGGGGTAGAAAAAAGAATGGATGCTGTAATGGAGGAGAAAGTGAATCGCTTTTTATGTTGCACCATGCCTCTATGGAGACGTTGGTCGCTAGGTACTAGCAAGCTAGGCAAGATCGAGAGGAAGCGCGATCTGAATTTCAACGTAGTATGCGCCATCAACCAATTTGATATCCTGAGGGCATGGAGGAGATGCCGTGGTTTATGTCAACATGATGGTTGCATGAAGCTTTGACTGCAGCGTCTCGCGAAGGAGTGGAGGTCTCAACTGAGGAGTTAGAATTCTCGAGAGGTTGTAGTCCAAAGGTGATGACATGTTTAGGATTTGTCATATCTATATTTTATATGCGACAACTAATTGAGTATTTCAAAGTACAATACAATATATATAGTGCAAAATGGTTGCGTGGACAACATTTTCGCATGGAGCGTATTGACAAAATGCGCTCCACAACAGACTGTGGTATCATGGCAAGGTTCAAGCAAGAGAGCCAATGACGAGAAATGGATCCAAACATGGTTATAGATGAGATGGAGTATTTTGGAAACTTGTAAAGTATTATTATGGTGGATTACCATAGCTTCTCCATGATACTATTCGATATACAGTGGTTCAAAGTGGTACTTGAAGGAGCTGGAGCAACAGTTCGATGAGGTCCATCTGGATTTCTTGAAATAGATTCTGAAAAAAAATGAACAAATTTGTGCGATATCTTTGTGTTGCTGGCCCATTGCAAACAGGTGCATGAACTTATTTGTTTGTTAAATGTATTACGACATGGTACATGTCACAATAGTTAAATCTCTCTTGTATGTGTTTGTGAATAAGTAATCTTCTATCCAAACCCCCGACAACCTCGATGGTGGTATGTTATACCTTCAGCTCCTCGAAGTGCGAGAATATATGATCAAAGCAATGTTTTGAGCATAGATGAGGACAATATGTAAATAAAGGGGTCGATATTGCAAGGGGTGGAGAGCACCGAAAGCTTGGAGAATGTAGAGGAGCCAGCATCGAGCAACAATGATGGAAATACAAGAGTCCAAGAATTCTTTGAGAACGAGGTGGACTCATCCTTTTGTGGTGACATGTCTATCGACCTTCTAGTTTATGTCGAGTTGTGTTAGGAGATTGACATGGGACCATAGGATACTTCATACTTGGAGTATCCACTTACTCAGTTCGTTGACTGATCACTTATAAGGATACATAAGATATGCATTTTAAGTAAGATCATTTTTTAAAGATTTATATTACCATGCTTTGTATGATTTAAATTGATTATGCTAACATCATTTTTTGTCTATGTAGGTGACCTTTGTGGATACTTAGATCATTAGGATGAGTCGAGGGATGAGCGATGAGAAGTTGCAAGATATCTTTATGCGCATGTCTCCAGATCAGATGGTGAGATTCAAAGACATGGCAGACCAGGAGCTATATCTTGGACATCGTTAGGCCACTCTATTAGATCTACTTCGACACGATCAGATGCTTCAGGTAGACGAGGTCAACACTCCAGACATATGGAGGAAGTGCTTCAGGGTCAGGGGGATACTGTAGAGATATGGATGCAGTGAGCCCACAGTCGGCTCGAGATATAGGTGCTACTCCTTGCTCTCCTAGAGATTCCAGAGAGCATGGCTTAGATGGTTGCTGTGGAGGCACGGATGCAGTGTCTTCATCTCGTCGTTCTGCTGGAGTTGTGTCACCTCTCAGATTTGTCACACCTGTGGGGACGTCTACTTCAGTTACTCCGACTTTTGCTCAACCGTCCGCAAAGTGCAACCCCTATGGGTACGACTCCGATAGATACTACCCCGATTGGTACACTAGATATACAGGGGTCTCCTGGATATGCCCAAGAGCGTGGTCGTAGGTGGGAGAGGATCCGTCTTAGGCGTACCCCAGAGGGGTATGCCTATCTTGTAGATGATAGGTCAGGAGCCATCATCATGAATGATGAGGGGAGGAGGGTGATAGCTCGCATGAGAGAGTTGTGCCAACAAGTTTTTTGGCACAACGTCATGGATTATTGGAAAAATATACCAGAGGGGAGCACTGACTACATAGTAGCATCCTTGTATGAGGAGTTTCCGGTACCAACCACAACATATAGGTTTTCTACGGGCTGGATGATGGAGTGCATGCATGCATATATGTCACATAGATGATCGGATGCACGCAAGGCACTCAAGAGTGGGGCAGCAAAGCCCGAGTGGCTAGACGCAGACGACTGGTGCCGACTGAGGGAGGAGGCTATAGATTCTCCAAGACGTTGGAGTCAGTAGCGTGAGGCAACGAGGGCACGACTAGAGGCCGGAGTGGTCCATCATCTTGGGAGTGGCAGCCACATGACATATCTGGAGAACTTTGTAAGTTTTTATTTTGTTTTGCTTGCTTATTTTTTTGCAATATCCTTTGTACTGACAATTGTGTTTCTAACAGTTAGTATTTTGTTTCATTTGCAGCACTCCATTACCAATCATGATCTGACCAGCCTTGAGACTCGATATGCAGAGAGACACAGTCTCACTGCATTGAGCGACCAATTGTATAGATGTGGCGGCCCTGTAAGTCACTCATCTTTCTTGTTCGTAGTTGCCATGCTTAATTAGAATGCATTATTGTATGGTGGACTGATGTGTAGTTGTTTCTTTTTTTGCAAAGTCCGTTCGATGCTCCTTTGTGGTGGGACGAGCTTTCGGATGGCGAGGATCTATAGCTCGCCCTTGGATCCCTAGAGCTCATACACCCTTCTTTTTTGGTCACCTGATCTCTGTAGACATTTTCTATATAGTAGTGATATCTTGCCATGATTGTACCAGTCACTTTTATTATGCGATCATGTATTTATTTCATGTATAAGTGTTATGATTTAAGTACACTTTGTCTTTATTTACACAAGCATTGTACACAGTGCAGAAACTATTTTGTATGGCCTAAATAAAGCACATAGTGCTATACTGCCCTGCCACAAATTTTTTTTCCCTGTTATCGTCACTATTAGCATCGTAAATTTACTTGCACGCATCGTTATTAGCATCATTATTAGCGTCACAAAGCGTTGTTATCAGCGTCACTATTTGCATCGGTATCATGCGACGCTGATACCGACGCAAATAATGACGCTGATAATGACATTTGCGACACTGATACCGATGCAAATAGCGATGCTGATAATGACGCTAATATCAACTGTTCTATGGCGTCGCTAATAACGACACTTTTTGCGATGATGGGGGCAAATTTCTTTATTTACATTTTCGTTGCTTTTAACGTCGGTATAAGACCTATATCTTGTAGTGAGTGTAATGTGTCAAATTATTTTGGAAAAGAATATCACATTGCATTTGTTTAGGCATCACTATTCATAATACAAAACTAATTTTATTGTTGAGAGTGAGGCTCACTCTTATGAAAATTATTGGTAGGAAGATCCATATCCATGAGAGGTTACAAACACTAATCTTGTATCCATTTTTGAGTGGATTAGTCTAGTTAACATAAGATATATGTAGATATTAAAAGGGACTCATCCAAAGCCTAAAAAATAAGAGGGGTATAGAGGGGGTATCCAACTTACGGAGGAAACCCTCAATCCCAAATATTTATATATAAGGGGAGAAACTTTTTTGCAAGCTTTTATATCAACATATATGTATCACTACTTACACTATTGCAATCTACACCTACATGAGTACATAATAGTCATTACATAAGATATCTTCTCAACATTAACAAAGGTGTGAAGAAGTAGAAGACATTCTCCAGATGTTGGGGATACTATAGATGAAAGTATAATGGATAAGTTTACACCCACACACACACACACACACACACACACACACACAAGAGAGGGGAACAAGCATAGTGAAGTAAAAAATGAGGTTTTAGACTTGCTGGCCAAATAGGGTAGTGGCATGCGAAAACAAAGATTTTGAGGTTGGAAAACTAGATTGGGGCCATGTTGAGGGTGGGGGCTCATTGCTTCAAGGATAAACTTTAAAAGAAAATAAAAAATTATAAGCCTTCTAATGATGTGTTAATAATAATAGAAAAAAAATAAGCTAAAATCTTCTACAAACTCAAACAATAATTCATAAAAATCGAGCTATAGATCTTGATTCTTGCAACGTGACACCTACTCCATGTAGTAGAACTAATTTGTTGAGGAACATCCCATGTAGAGAATTTTTTTCATGCAGTAAAACAGTTCACATTTCCATTAAAATTTTTCATGTAAAAAATTTTACATTTCCATTGAATAATTTCTTGCCCAAATTTTTTTATTCACCCACTTTTGGCAATTAGACCTAGGGTTATCCCTCCCCTTTGCTAGATGACAAGTGGAGGGGCTTGAGATCTATTCTGAGTGAGTTGGCTTCAAAGATCAAAATATTCTTCAAATGCTTGTTGCTCATACAAATGGTCTAATGCTAGGACAATCTCCATTGCATAGAATTTTCTTAATCACACACTTAGCCATATTAGTAAACTAGTTCTTAACCTAACATTTAGCCATATTTATTAGGATTCTTAAAATGCAAACCCTTATCAACACCATGGTTTATAATAAATAAGAAATTGCATTCAATTCTTAAATATACAAAATTATTAACATTGAGTTAATTATAGCTTATTTTGAGTGCTTACTATAATTGCTAAATCAATACCTTGATTAACATAGTAAGCACCTCCATGTGTAGTGTAACTGCATTGCATGCATACTTTATTCAACTACAAACACACCAAGGGTCTCATACACTCACTTAAACAATACCTTGGTGAATCTTAACCAACTCATCAATGTGGTATATACATAAAAACATTTCTATGAGAACTAAAAAGTTTGAGCCAAAGGTGCCATTGTATATGAAGTTTGAGCTAGTTCACCTACATTAGGGCAAAAAATGCTTCAAAAAAGCCACTTGTAAGAAAATGATTAAGTTGCTAATTAGTTAAGATTTTGGAATAATGAAACCACAAAATTTGATTCCTTAGATGTGATTACTCAGAGAATATTTAAATCATTGAAGGGGTCAACCATTGATTGCCTTCATCTTTTAATTTATATCAGCATCACCTTTTTGGTTGTTTTTATCTTGGAACTTGAGAGACTTTTTATTTTTGAGATATTTACATTGAAATCACATTTGTTTGGTCCTACCCCTTCTTCTCACACACCATTCTCTTTTGCCATTTTCTTGTTTGCACTTACTTTCTATCATTGTGAGATTCATTTTTGGTTAATTTGCTAAAACTGTTAGCAATACTTCTTCGAGTAACATAAGTATAGACACATGCAAGTACAAACATACCATTCAACTAGATACAATTTATATATCTTGGAGAAGTATAAATCATCAAGTATTGTAGATAGATGAGATGGAGGCTAACAAATTGCAAATATAACGAAATAAGAATATAGATTTGTGGGTAGATAGAAATATTTATTCAAAGGACCCTTGTATAGGTAAACCTCCTCCTTTTTTCAATATTCATGACTACATAAGATATGCTAGAGAAGGCTATGAGAGATGCTTGGCTATTGTATAAGGTTATGCTCTACATCTTACACATACATGGCTCAAATTTACAAAATGAAAAAAATGTTATTAACTACACAAACAAGTATTTTCGAGCTAACAAATAAGATTTAAAAAAACGCTAATAAGTCATTACAAGACAAGCAATCATGCTTGAAGAAAACTCCAATAGGATTGAGACAGAGGAAGAGATCATTAAAAAATATAACCAACTTGTGTGAGAAAGTAAAGAAAAGGAGACAAAATCTTGTAAAGAAATATATCTCTAATAGATCAGGCATTAATATTCAAGAGAGTGAGGAGAGAATCAATATTTTAAAAGAAACTATGAATAAGAAAGATAATTTGAGGATTCTTAAGTCACCTCAAAATGTGAATTTGAGAGGCCCAACTCTTAAAGAATTGGTAAAGGACTTAAAAGACATGATAAAACCAAATGAAATATAGAGACATGTGATACTATGGGTATTAGTAAAAAAATATTATCATGCTTTCTCTAGATTATGATTTAAAAACCTAAAATGTAATAGAATAAGTACATTTGGTTTGCCTCGATCCTTGCAGTATCGATTGCAAGGATTGCTATGAATTGTAGGATTCCACATATTTTTGAAAATTATATTTTTATTGAAGGGTCTATGATATAAGAAAAGTAGGAAAAAAAATCTATTTTTAAATACAATGTGTTTAACAATATATGGGTTGCTAAGAAGAGTGTAGATTGCAATGGTCTGCATATATAAACTCATGGTAGAAGTATATCATGGTGTTTTAAATTTTATCTTGAAGTTGGATGAAGAACATGTTCAAAAAGGACAAAAGATGGAAAGATTTAGCATTTCATCATGAATATGGTATTGGACTCAAGTACCAATTGAGAATCATCAAACATTAAATGATTATTCACTCATATAAGTATTCTAAACATTATGAAGTCTCAAAGTAAAGGATAAATGTTGGCGGTTGATGGGGTTGGTAATTATAACATGGAATGGTATATAAGTGCCGAATTTAAAACTATCAAGTATATACTTGGAATATGCAATGGAAAAAATGTAAAATACCCTTCTTTTCATTGCATGGAAAGTGTGGGGTCTAAAGATTGGAGTAGCTTGCACCTAGTAAGAAGAGCCCCAACTAGAGACTCTATAGATTTGAGTAAATTTAAAAATATAGAAGACATATGGAATCCTATTATTTCAATTCCTCTTAGAAATTTTCATACTTATACTTTACATGCAAAGGTTAAAATAATTGACAAAGTTCTCAGGTTACATCTTGACTATGCATACTCGATTAAGCTCTTGTCTTTATTAGATGAGTGTATTGATAAATGTGAGGCATTACTCTCAAAAATGGATTTTCATGGGGGTCAAGTTCACTTAAGAAAAGACCCAATACTTTTAGGGAAAGTAAGAGATATCTTGGCCGATGTCTCTAAGGGAGGCTCAAAGCTAATCTCTTTTTAGGAAACCATACAAGAAAATAGATGAGTATTACTTGGAAGTATTGGAGAGGGCTATGTGGGATCACAACAAATGTTGCAAGCACACCACAACTTGGATGTCTAAGGATAGAGGCTTGGAGACATCTCAATGTCTTTCAAAAGCTCCTCAAATTACAAAAGATAACATACACATATCCAGAAGAGTTCAAATGTTCAATTATAATTATTGTTCAAGTAATAAAGGAGGTATTGAGAGAAAAGGATATCATGTTTTATTTTGTAGGACAAAAAATAGTTAGTCTAATTTTTCTTTGATAAATTTTTGAATAGTGTAAAATGATTGTTACTCTCTTGTATTGTAGTATATCCTTCATATCCATGGGCCTTACTTTGTGGAGGAGCAAGGTCCCCTAGCAACTTATAGTGGCCAAGGCATGGAAAAATCTCATTATCAAGCATGTAAAAGTTTTTTTGGAAACACAAGACATGGAGAAGGAGTTACAAAAAGCAATGCTATTGAGGAGCTATTCAATTGGTTTTTTTAATGACAACTTTAAAGAATGAATACTAAAGATAACAATGAAGCTTGAGAATTCATAGTATTTCTTATGATAGAAAAGTACAAAGCTAGCTCTTAAGAGCTTTCACATCCTCTTCCTCTTGAGGGATTTTTTCTCTATAACATAGAATTTTTTTTCTCTTGTAGCCAACTATGGATTTTATATCTATTTGATTTGTTGCTAAAGCATAAGACAAGAGGGCCAAAAAGTATCCTACTCTAGAAGCAGAGAAGTCAAGACTATAAAAAACCATCCTCCTTACTACTAACTTCTCCAAAAACATCATCTTGTAGAAATTATACTGTAACCTAGAGAAGCCAAGTAGCCTTGTAAGTGCCTTAAATATGAGGATCTGCAATACCCAAGTACAATGTCCTTCAATGAACTACCACTAGCTCTCAACCCTTTGGCATGTTCCAAGAAGTTATCAGAATCTCCAATCTCCAATTGCAAAAAAGACAAATATCAAATGAAAGTCAAACTCAAACCTATCAATGTATCTTACAAAATCAAAGATAATATTACCAATTGGTTTTCATCATGCTCTAGTTTATTTAGATTCCATAGATTCATTAATGATGATATCTCATTGATATCTTGTAATTCTTTAACATACTCGAATTATTCTCTTCCAAAATTGAAAATTTCAAGTCAGTCTTAAAGACAATTAAACTCACATCAGTAATCCCTAACTCTTTCTCAGCATCTCTTGTCTTTTGTTGAAATAAAGAGAAAGGGCATCCCTTGCATTAATAAACTTGTCATCTAATTTCTGTGTCTAATTTAAGTAGCTCTTCGTTGGATTTATAATTGACATCCTATAGGAATCATTGAAGAAGCAAGCATCTAGAGGCTTGTACTTGAAGATGGAAGCAAGATTGTAAGCTGGACATTTGGGGCATCCATAGCCATATGGACCACGACCTTCATCTTCTTCAAGTTCCCTTCAAGATTGGGTCCCATGGCTTCAAGATTGGACTCTTTACCATCAATGAAGCTTGCTTACTCAATGGGAAGAGCTATGGAGCATAGAATCAAGCTTGAAGACTTAATTCTTGGCTAAAATTGTCATCATTGAGCTAATGGGAGTATTGGAGACTGACCATGGGAGCCTATTGTTGGAAGAGATTCAAGTAGTCAATCATGCATTTCCTTTCAGATTTCAATGCCTACATGCTGTCAATTTAATTTTAGTCATTCTCTTAGGCTTCCTTGCATTTAAGATGATCCATTCCATGCTGGAAATTCTTATTGCTATTCATTGATTGCCTCACCCTAACCTTTTGACATGTGATGATTGCTTGAGAAAATATTAATCCCTAAAATCCATTGTAAATGAGGTGAGTTAGTAGTGAGTCACTACTTGGTAAGCCCTCTCCTTATCCCCAATTCAATTCCATGCACCTCATGAAAAGAATTATTTCCAAGCCACCCTGCATCATGCTGATTGCTTAAATAATAAATGTCTGCCATGTATACTCCGAGTGAGAAAAAAGCCCAATGCTAGGTGAGGTGGCAAGACAAAAGTGACGGCTCTACCAGTGAATGTAGCAAATATGAGCTCTCAAGGCATTTTGGGGAGAATGGGCATTCCTAACAGCACATTTGAATAGGGAGAGCTTTCACATAGACAAGAGGAGCCCATGAACAATGCAATGAGGGGAAATTTTTAGTCATCACAAGGCCCCATGCCATCTATACGAGCTCAGCCATCTTTTGGTAGAAATTTCTCTAACAATGGTTCATTTTTGGGTTGCCACATGGATCAGCCTCAGTTTGGATATGTGGAGCAGCCACCTAATCATGAAAGAGAGCTGAGAGACAAGATTGTCTTCTCAAAATTCAATGTTCAATCGTCATCCCCAATTGAACTTGAAGAGTGGCTCTCCAAGCTTGAGGACTATTTTGACATCCTACCTCGTAATGATGACCAAAAGATCCACTTTGCAATGATCCGCTTGGAAGGATTTGCACATACATAGTGGAGGTACATTAAAAGAGAAAATCAGCAAGTAAACTCATGGAAAGCATTCAAGGCACTCATGGTGCAAGCATTTGTCTCACCAGTGGAGAAAGAAAAGCTTGCTCGTCGATGGTATGGCCTTGAACAGCGTGGTCTCACCGTTAGAGAATATACAAATCAGTTCCTCAACCTTACCATGTATGTTGAGTCGATTAGTGATGATACCAAATTACACAAGTATATGTATAGGCTGGATCCCGAACTCTCGGATGATGTTTCAGCTCAAGACCCATCGGATTTGTTCAAAGATATTGAATTGGTTGAAAGGTACTCTCGCAAGTATCGTCGGGATGCTTCATCTCAGTATGGATAGCAAAGAGGGGCATCTCAGCCAGTGTTTGGGCAGCAAAAAGAACACATGCAGTCATATTCTGGATAGCAAAGAGGTGCCGTAAGGCCAGGGCAGTTTGGGACCAGTTATGGTGGTGGTAACATGTCATTCAACACTCCAAAAATCTCCACATACCCTACTTTTAATGCTTCAAAACCACAAGGCAATTTAAGGACATCAAACAGCCCAAGAATGGATAGTAGGCAAGGGGACAACAGAAATAAAAATGCTTCCAATATCCATTCCCATGGATTTGTATAAAGAAAGAAAAGAAAAGGGGCTTTATTTTAAGTGTGGCAAGAAGTATACAGCTGATCATACTTCAAAATGTGCTTTTAGAAATACTAAGGCTGCACGGGTTCACAACATGTTGGTATGTGAGGACTCAGAGGAGGACCCTAAAGATACACATGCTTTCATGATGACTGCTGAAATAGATGATGCTACTGAAGAGTTTGTTCAAGAAGAATTCTTTGACCCTACTGATTCGTTTCTTTTTGACCCCGGTGGCCATTTATCATGGAGTATGGGTAGAAAGATTGAACCACATGCTGAAACACATGCTGCCACTGCTTATACCATATCAATGGATGCTTGGACAGGATCCAGAAGCCCTAATACATTGCGTATTAAGGGCCAAATTCATGGGAAGGATGTGTTTATACTTGTGGACAGTGGTAGCACTCATAGTTTCATTAACAGAGCAGTCATGCACAGGCTGAAGTGTTTTCCCACTGATATACAGCAACCATTAAAGGTGCGAGTTGCCAATGGGGATGAAGAAATTAGCACACAAGTATGCCCTGCTGTTCATATTCAGTTTGCTGAAAATTTTGGACAGCAATTGGATTTAATTGCATTAGAAATGGGGCCTATAGACATTGTCTTGGGTTGTGATTGGTTGAAAACTTTGGGCACTATAACCATGGATTTTTCCTTCCTGTATATGGAGTTTGTCAGTGCGGGACAGCTCATTCACTTGCAGGGAATTCAAAATGATAGTGAATTTCAGCTAATTACCAGCAAACAACTCAAGGAGTTCAAGAAACGGTCCCAAATCTTTGTATTGCAGTTAAATAAAGAAAATTCAGATTAGTCCACTAAAACAGTAAAGAATTCATCATTCAAAACTCTTTTAGAAGAGTACAAGGACCTCTTCCAAGTGCCCACAGCACTACCCCCTAATAGGACGATTGATCATCCCATAGATCTGGAGCCTCATTCAAAGCCTGTGAACAAGCCACCTTACAGATTGTGTAGGTGCGAAAGAGAAGAAGTTGCTAGACAAGTCAAAGAATTACTGGACATGGGATTCATTGAGCCCAGTTCTTCACCATATGCTTCCCCTATGTTATTGGTCAAGCTTTACCATTTCTTGGTCATGTCTTTTGGGTTAACTAATGCACCGGCCACCTTTCAAAGCTTAATGAACAAAATACTTCAACCCTTTCTTTTCAAATTTGTGTTGGTCTTCTTTGATGACATCCTCATCTATAGTATATCATTGAAGGATCACCTTTGGCACATGAGGCAGGTGTTTGATGTATTGAGGCAGCACAGGCTCTTTGCCAAGGAAACAAAATGTTCTTTCATGCAGACAGAGGTGGAATACTTGGGGCACATCGTTAGTGACAATGGAATTAGGGCTAATCCTAAGAAAGTGCAATGTATAAAAGACTGGCCCACACTTGAAAATACCACTTCACTTAGAGGATTTCTTGATCTCTCATCATTCTATCGCAGATTCATTAGGCATTATGCCACTATTGCAAGTCCCCTGACGGATAGACTTAAGAAAGAGGCCTTCTCCTGGGATGCCATAGCTGATAAGAGCTTTAATTAGCTCAAAAAATTGCTTGCCTTGGCACCCATCTTGGTTTGCCCAAATTTTTCGAAAGAATTCACCATTCAGTGTAATGCCAGTGGTAGAGGCATAGGGGCTGTATTGTTACAAGAGCATGGGGTTATAGCATTTGAGAGCCGCAAACTTGCTGAAAATGAGATGACCATGAATGTATACGACCAAGAAATGCTGGCCATCCTTCATGCCATTAAGAAATGGCACCACTACTTGTATGGCAGTGGATTTAGGGTCAAGAGCGACCATAGGGTCCTCAAATACTTCCTCTCCCAATCTAATCTTACCCCCAAACAACACAGATGGGTAGCTACATTGCAAAACTATGACTTTGACATTACACATACATGGGGAAAAGACAATGTAGTTGTTGATTCATTATCAAGAATGTGGGCTTGTAAAGTTTCAACCATTACGGAACTTCACAGTGATTGGATAGAAGAGCTTCAGGAGGCCTATTTGTTAGATGCTGATTTCAGCCACATTTTCTAGAAATTACAGTAAGGGCATGTAGAAGAAAACTCTCCATATCCGCTCAAGAATGGTTTCTTATGGTTTCAGGGCAGGATTGCCATCCCATACACTTCCCCATTCAAGCAAAAGATCATGCAAGAGATGCATTCTTCACCTACAGCTGGTCATTTGGGCATTTTTAGAACTTATGACAAAATTGCTAAAAGCTTCCATTGGAAGGGCCTATGGAAGGATGTAAAAGATTTTGTTTTGAGCTACGTGTCATGTCAACAAAACAAAGATAGCACCTTAAAACCAACTGGTTTACTATAGCCATTGCCTATGCCCGAAGGCAAATGGATGCATATCACTATGGACTTCATAACCGGCTTACCGGTGACCAAGAAGGGGTGGAACAACATCTATGTAGTTGTGGACAGACTCACCAAGGCAGCCCATTTCATTCCTACAAGGATTCAATATAGTGCTTCTCAAGTAGCTAGCCAATTCATGGAACATGTTTTCAAATTACATGGCTTACCACATGTCATTGTGCATGACCGGGATGCTAAATTCATGAGCAATTTTTGGTAGGCAGTTTTCAGCTCTATGGGCACTCAGTTAGCTCCTTCCACTACTTATCATCCACAAACTGATGGCCAAACAGAGAGGGTTAAAAGTGGCTAGAAACTTACTTGAGGCATTTCTGTTATGATGTGCAAAACATTTGGGACTCGTAGTTGCATCTGGCTAAGTTTGCCTATAACAACTCTATACACTCTAGCATTGGAGTTTCACCATTCGAGGCATTGTATGGATATAAGGTACCCCTCCCCGCAGTTATCTTCAATGATAAAATAAACCCACAAAGCAAGGAGGAATTAGATAAAATGCAGGCCTTACTTCAACAGTGCAAAGTCAACTTGAAGAAAGCTCAGGATAAAATGAAGCTTTATGTTGATGATAAAAGAAGGGATGTTGAATTCGAAGAAGGGGATAGGGTGCTCTTGAAGGTGCCCAAGTCTAGATATGCCACCCTTAAGGATGGATCCAGCAATAAGTTGGCACATAGGTTCTATGGGCCATATCGGATTATCAAAAGAGTGGGTGACTTGGCATATCAATTGGAACTACCACCATCCACGAAAATTCATAATGTCTTCCATGTGAGCCAATTGAAGCCCTTCATTGGATCATCAGTGGATTATGTTGAGGAGCTACCACCGATAAATGAAGAAGGCATTATTCAATATATACCCGAGCAAATCATTGAACAAAGGGAAAAGAAGCTTCGCTCCCATTCCATCATGGAGTACTTGATTAAGTGGCAAGGTTTACCACTTGAGGAAGCTTCTTGGAGGACAACTTCAGTTTTGGAAGAGTTTCCATATCTATTAGAAGCAGATTTGGCTGAATCTAGCTAACTATGGCCATGTTTTTCTCCCAGAATGATTGCAAACAGCTCTCTGTTTCAAAGTATATTTTACCCTGCACTATGTACAGCAACGGACATCAGACATGGGCTGAAAGTACTCTTCGACAGCTACATTTTGATATATGGCCCACCCCGATCGAAGTCTCCTACAGAAAGTTATGACAAATTTACTACAGCAGGGTCCTGTAGTAAACAGCTTGTTGTCCACTATTTGCAACTCACATTCACTCAAGATACTTGCGTCAAATTTCATTTTTTATAGTTTCCCAATAAGATCCATGTAACATGCATACCCCAATGACCCAATATACGTAATAATACCTCTTCATTCATTTGTAAACCCCTGTAATAATGCAGCAGAGTAGTACTCTGATCTGCCCCTACCCAGTTAGCATAAGTACCCAAATTGTTTTTGAGGGCAAAAACCTTCGGGTGGGGATGGAATGTAAGAGAGGGGGATTTAATAATTGGGAAATACTAGCTACACTTGCTAGTATATAAGGTGTTAGGGACTTGATTTTTGATTATTAGATTTTAATACAAGTCTCCTTTCATCTTCATCTCCTTCTCCAAGCTCTCATGGCTTCTTTCTCTCTCTTTCTGTCTCTCTCTCTCTCTCTTTTTCTAGTATTCTCTCTCCTCATCACTCTCTTTCTATTTATTCTTGCAGTCTTTCTCTCTCTTCTACACTCTTTCTCTCTTTCTTCTTCTTCTCTCTCTCTTGTCTCCTTCATTACACTTCTATATCCTTTTCATTTCCCACCTCATCTAGTAGGCAAAAGCAAGAAAACTTTGTTGCCTCCAATTGTTATTCATCAGGTTAATTAATAAGATATTTAACAAGAGCATATACAATGAATTCAATTGATTTTGACACAAATCTACATTTCCTAGAATGATCAAAACAAAACACATTTGTTGCACAAAACTTATCAAGAGAATCAGCTCCACACTTCTTTGTGAATAGTGACTTCTTTGAAGGTGAGGTCCCAATAGGTATATGAACATATTCCTTTGTATCCTTTTCAATCATAGGCAATGCTAGACTTTCAAACTCAACAAATTCCTTCACAAAACTTTTTACAAGAGTTCACCAAATGGTCAAGATTCCAATCAGGGTTGGAAATATCCTTTGCAATTTCATAGTAAGATAATTCCATGTCATTTGGAAGAAAAAAGTCAATGAGCCTTTCTAAAGGGGAGAAACCTTTGTGATTTGAGATAATCCAAGCTTTTCCGCACTTGATACTAAGCATGGAGAAGAAGCTTAAGGTATATCAAGAGCAAATATAGCACAAACTAAATCCCTTGACCCTAAAGACAACCTTCTTCTTTTCCTCTTCTATGTATCCGCATCTAGGGAGCCTTAAAATTTTTATGGATTAATCTGAGGATCTAAGATATTGTACCAAAAGTGGTACCTAACCACACGAGAAATGCATCATTTGATTTATGTCAGTGCAATGCTAATATAGCATGAAAATAAATTTGCGAGCTTGACAAATGACTCTCCTCACTTCATATCATATTTTTTTTAAAAGAGCTAAAGAAAAATCATGAAAAATAAGGAGGAAGACTAAAAAATAACACTAAGTGTGTAGAACAATTAAGTTGCAAGATCGGGTAAAAAAGCATATGAGGAGTGTGCCATGGGCATTTATACAACAATGGGGCAACTTGACATGTGGAATACTATCACAAACCCTAGCCAATGATAGAATGCTACATGCCATGGGCTACACTAACTATATAAGATGGTCCTTGGCTTACATGGACCATTTTAATGACCATGCAATGGTGTGAGAGTCATTTTCAGGTTCCTCCTCCTCCTACTTAGCGTGCCATAACATAATCGTGCCACTTTTGGCCCATGCCTCATAACCTTCTCTATGATGCGGCATGGTTACAAGTCCTTAAAGGGACGCACTCTTGCTGCTTGTGTTGTATTACTAAAATTTTCCCATGCCTTGTAGCCTCCGCCATGATACGGTGCGATTGAAGATCCTTGAAGAGACATAGTGATTTTCTTTGCATCATATTGGCTAGTACTCAAAATGTGCTTTGCAGAATACTCCACGATATGGCACTATTGAAGCTCATCGAAGGGATATATTGCTACTCTTCATGCCATATCGTGTATGGTTTGCAGCCTCCTCCATGATACAATGTGATTGAAACTCTTCAAAGGGATGGATTGCCACTCCTTGCATCCTATCTGCTACTCTCAACCCATGCATTGTAGCCTCTTCCACGATATGGTGTGACTGTTTGATTGTGGTGGGGCATAGTGCTATCGCTCATGCCATATTATTTTGCACTTACCCCCTTAGTTAGATATTCCTTTTTTGTTGTCATTTTTATGTCAGACAACGATTAAAGTTTATGTAGACAGCAATGATAGTGGACAAGAGGCTAGGCCATCAAAGGTTCTAGAGGCTGTTTCCCTAGAGATCCCTTCTACTCTTAGTTCTTTCCAGTTTCTTACTATGCAATCAAAGAAATCAAGTCTATAGACTATGTCTTCCCCTCCTACTTTGAGCAAGGTAACAATACCAATGGCTAATGACCAACCCTATGATCTTGGTGGATAGTCCTCTCCTCCAACAAAAAAGTTTCCAACCTTCCCCAAGGCACTTGATTAGCCAACTGATTAAGCTGGACCTTTTTTGCTCGAGGTAATGAGCCTTCCAAGCCAATTAAGACAAAGAGGAGGTCTAGATTCTACTATATGTAGAAGTTTTTTAGTGAGATAAGAAAGGCCTAGAGAGCCACACAATATGTCATTCCAAAGTCAACTTTGATCAGAGTTGCCAATGATATTTTTGATAGATTATCTAGAATGTCTATTCAATCTGGCCTTCAGAAGAAATGGCATCTTGAAGCGATTCTTTGTCTTCAGAAGGTAGTTGAAGATTTTGTTATTAACTTTATGAATTATGCTTACATTGCTATTGCTTATGCTCATAGGATCACCTCGATGAACAAAGATTTTAGCATAGTTAGCAAAACCCAGTACATGTTTGACAAGGTATTGAGGCCCTTGCCTACTACTAATAAAAAAGCCTTTGAGATCCTCAACATTTTTCCAAAAATTTCCAAGAAAGTTAAAGAGTGAAAGATCAAGGATGTGACACACCTATACCCAACAAGGGGTGTATCCTACTAGGAGTTTGTCGAAGAAGAAAAACATGCAAGAGGTTATAGAGAGAGAGGACAGATTTGCAAGAGAAATTTTGCTTTCCTTGGCCTTGCTAATTATGAGAGGATGGGTAAAGTCTATTGCCAAATGGTTATCAATATTTTTTGCACTTCTGAAGAAAAGAACTATTTTACCATACCTCTTGAGAGCAAGTCCATGCTAGAAGAAAAAAGATATTCAATTGTTTGACTTTGTAGTTTAGTGTTGCATAAGGTAAGGTATTTCGGTTCTCAAAAACTTTAAGTATTCAAAATAATTATGCTATTGATTGCAAATAACTTTTCTATTTTTTTGCTATTGGCTATAGGACGTTGATTGCTTCTCATAGCCAAGGTATCTCTAAAAGTATATTTATTGTTGATCCATTATTATGAGTGGAAAATTTTTTGAGATCTAGTTCAAACATAGTAATCTCTTTCAAATCTTTTGATCCCATCACAAACTTCCATATCTTTTTTCCTTGCATCGAAAGATATGAGATTTTTCAAAAGGGTTAACATATACTTCTTTGTTGTCATATTTATTTTTTATTACTATTATTAGAAAGGGGAAGGAAGAGAGAGACATAGACAAATTAAAAAGAGGAGAGAGAGAGAGAGAGAGAGAGAGAGAGAGATATATATATATATATATATATATATATATATATATATATATATATATATATATATATATATATATATATATATATAGGTAGGGGAAGAGAGAGATGAAGGGAATTAAACAAAGAAAGGGAAAGAGAGAGAAAGAGGGGTAGGGAAAAAAATAGAGCGGGAGATAGATAAAGATAAAGAGAGGGGGAGAGGAAAGGAATGGATAGAAGTAGAGAGATGGAGGGAGGAGGGAGTAGAGAAATATGAGAGATAAAAATAGAGAAGGGAGAAAAAGAGAAATGGAGGGGAAATTTTATAGAGAGCAAGAGAGAGGGAGATACAAATAAGGAAACAATGAGAGAATGAGAGAGAGGGAAAAGAGAGAAAAAGTAGAGGGAGAAGGGATAGACATTACTTTCCATTTCTTTATTTTTTAAGTTACTTATTTTCTGTCTTTAAATTTGTTTGCAAAGAGATGTATTGAGTGAGAGTAGGAAGGGAATGAGAGAGACGCATAGAGAGAAGAAGGGAGGGTGAGGAAGAGAGAAAGAAGGAGAGAAATAAAAAGGAGAGAGAGAGGGGCTTCATAAAAAATAAAAAGATAGAGAGAGAGAGATGGGAAGAGAAAAATAGAGAGATGGGGGAAGAGAGAGAAACAATAAGAGAGGGAGGAGAAGAGAGAAACAAAGAGATATAAAGAAAGGAAAATAATAAAATGTAAAGAGAGAAAAAGAAGGGTGGAGTGAGAAATAAAAAGGGGGAGAGAAAAGGAATGGAGGAAAATATAAGAATAGAAAGTGAGATAGATAAGTAGAGACTAAAATGGAGGAAGAGAAATAATGAGGGAAACAAAAGCATATTATCTTCCATAACATATATGAAATGGACAACGATGATGGTCATGACATCCAAGATCGTAAGGTGTATCTTAATTAGCGTGTTCCATGTCCTTGTACTCAGTCCAAGTTGGCAATTAGATGAAATTATCGCTTTTCTATAGACCATGTGCAACATTTCAACGGGTTTCAATTGGAAGTCATTGAGCATCCAATCTCAGACTTTTAGTGAATGGTAAGAAAAGCATGTATTAATCATGCTTTACATTCACACTATAACTAAATATCATATAAAATAATATTGGATGTGTGTTGGAAATGTCTATAGAGAGATGGCGCTCCATCCCAATGAATGCATCTATTGCAGTACGTCAATAGAGTTCATGGGTATGCGATGAATGGAGTGCCTAAGTTGATAAAATCGTTGGAGGGTATGCCCCTAACTACATCCTTGATACTTGAAGAGATGGTGGATTATTTGGACCTTCCTCCAATCTTGGAGCCTCAGATGGGGAGGCAATGATCGATACATTACTGCCCATGGATACTAAGCCATTTAATCTATTGAGAGAGAATACGTCCATACAATTGTATAATGGGTGCTGAGTATCTTACTTAAAGATGCTACTTAAGTGTACAAGAAAAGTACGGATGGAACAATACGAGTGTGATCGAGTTGTTTAGATACATACTATGCTCCTTTATTTTTCTTCCTATTATAAAAATACATTTTATGCTCTTCAATGGTGCTTGTTTTCTTTCAGGTTGCTAAATCACATATTGCCACCTAGAAACAAGATGTCTGAGTCCCATGATGATGTATGATTGGTTTAAAAAAGCTTGGCATGGACTACAATAACATCCATGCATGTGTCAACGATTGTGTGCTATTTTGAGGAGACTACGAGACTATGAAGACATGTCCAAAGTATGGTGCTCACGGGTATTGACATGACTTGTGAGGAAAAACCATCCCTCAGAAGGTTCTCAGACACTTTTCACTTATGCTACATATACCTCACATATTTCGTATGTCAGGTAAGTGAGCTTGATAACATGGCATGTGCAAAATAGATCCACAAATGGAGTCCAACGAATATCAGTAGATTCACACCCATGGAGCCACATTGACTCCACCTTTCCATGCTTTGCATGAGAGCCAAGGGATCTTCGGCCGCTTGGTCTTACTATGAATGGCATAAATCCATTTGGTCTCCTCTCCTAAACTTCTTATAGTGTCTAGCATGTAGCCCTTGTAAACTACAATATCTTGTCATGACTTTCTACAAAGAAAGGGCACTTGGTCCTTAGCTTGCTCATTTCTAGGTGCTACGAAGTAAAAAACATGGACGTCTACCTTTATTCATTAGTTGATGAGCTTAAGATTTTGTGGAGGAGGTTGCTATGGAAGACATGAGCAAGCATGATGGTTGACGATCTGCTTATATATGAGCCATTCTTATATGGACCATACATGACTTTTTGGGATTCAGGGAGTGCTCAAGTAAGTGGACTTCTATTCTTGTTGTTGATATCTAACATGGCTCATTCAAGTTTGTGTTGACTAGATAAGGATATTATGACATGTTTAGTTACACCAGGTTATCATTCATGTCCATTTTGTGGGCCACAATTACATCAGGTTATCATGCATGTCCATTGTGTGGGCCACAGTTAGACTCTCGAAGGTCACACACCATGAAGAAGATGGTATATCAGCAACACCCCACCTTCTTGCTGAGGGGTTATGAATTGAGGGAAGGTTTTCTTGGATAATCTCCAGCACGAATAAATACCTTAAGCTAGTATGAGTTGAAAGTGGTTCACAAGGAGTCACATCCAAGTAAAATGCAATGGTTCTCAGTTTTCTATGAGTTTCCATATTGGATCAATTTATAGATCAACCATTTGTTGTATCCCATGCACATTATTAAGAATGTGGCATCTTATTATGGAACCATACCATAAGAAAGAGAGACACTATAGGGACACAAATGGATTTGAAGAAGGTAGGCAAGATGGAGGCACTTTGGACACAGTCAAGCTTTGATGATCTCTTGTAACTACCTCGTGCTCCTTGGATCATGTCCACTAAAGAAGAGCACTTGTTGATACAAATTATTAGGTCTATCTGCATCCCGACATGTATGATGCATTTCCTTAGGTCTAGTATTTTTAAAGATGACCAACTAATAGGACTAAAATCCCATGATTGGCACAAGATATGCTAGGTTTATCCCAGCCTTGATAGCAAGTAATCTTAGTATTTCACTATTTTGTGTCAATTTGATGTTCGATATGCTTTAAATTTATGGTAGTTTGCACTATTGATTGCAATTATGAGATGTCTCGCCTGAGAAATACGCTAAAAATTTTTCAAGTTGTTAAATTTAGTGCAATGGATCTAAAAAAAGGAGATCTAGGCATCCCCTATTGAATTTGTAAGGTGGGAACATTGGAGATGGTCTGTCTCTTTGAGAAGTACCTACCCACCAACATGCTCATGACACAAACTCACCCCTTGGTACATCTTGTGGATGAAGTGGAGATTGCGGGACCCATCCATATGTGATGGATTTTCTTCCTAGAGCGCTTCATGAAAACCTTGAAGGGCTTTATGCAACAATGAGCTTGGCTAGAAGGTAGCATGGTTATTTGAGGCAGTAGTGCATATTTTGGAGTGGTTGCCAATGATGGATTTAGATAACAGTATGCCATGGACATTGAAGAATGATGATAGACTGACCCAAGATGTGGTGATTGAAAAAGGGATAGATGGTACCATGGAGGAGAAAGGAAATTGTTTTTGTATGTTGCATCATGCATCCATGGGGAAGTGGCTTGGTAGGTATGAGCAAGTAAGAAGAGAGTGGAAGAGAGTGCAAATTTTTGATGTATAACATCAACCGATTTCAATATCCCAACGACATGGAGCAGATGTTGCAGTTTATGTCTATGCAATGGTTACATGAAACTTTGACCACAACTTTGTGCGAAGGGATCGAGGTCTCTAGGAAGGAGTAGGAATTCTTGAGGGAGTGTAGTTCGAAGATGACTGCATGCTTTCTTTGTTGTCATATCTAGATTTTATGCACAATAACTAACCTAACCATTTTGGTGTACAATACAAAATCTACAACGTGGCGTAGTCACACGGGCCATACTTTCAAGCTGAGCGCATTAATAAAATACGCTCCACAAATGGATTGTGGTATCATGGCAAAGTTCAAGCAAGAGAGCTGATAGCGGGCCATCGATCCGAATATTGTAGTATATGAGATGGAGTATTTTGTCAACTTGCAAAGTGTTATCTCACTGGATTACCATAGCTTCTCCATAATCATATTCGATGTATAATGGTTTAAAGTGGTATTGGAAGGAGCTAGGGTAACCATTTGGCAAGGTCCTTCTGGATTTTTGGAGGTAGATTTTGAGAAAAGATGGAATGATCTACATAACGACATGTTTGTCTTTCTGCCTGGTCATTGTAAACATATACATTACCTTTTTTGTTAATTTTTCTATGATACGAAACAATTACAAATATTGATTCACTCTTTGTGACACACTTATATGTGATATTGAATAGATAATCTTTTATCCAAATCCCTGGCAACCTTGATGGTGATATGTTGTGTCGTGAACACCTTGGAGCATGTGTGTATGATGAAAGCAATGTTTCCATCAATGTGGATAAGAAGAGTATGCAGGTAAAGGGGTCAATGTTTCGAAGGTGGAGGGTGAAGAGGGCTTGGAATGTGTGGAGGAGACACGCATGAGTAATGTAGACAAAGAGAATGGAGGCTAAGAATTTTTTGAGAATGAAGTGGACTCCTCTTACTGTGGAGACCTATGTATAGACCTTCCAATGTATGCCAAGCTATGTAAAGAGCTTGAAATGGGACCATAGGCCTAGTTGTATTTGTGTCCGCTTGCTCAATTCATTGAATTCACTTTTAAGGATACTTTAGTATATACATTTTAATTAGCATCCTTTTTTGCGGAGTTATGTTGTCATTCTTTACCTAAATCCTTATATTGATTACACTAATATTTTTTCTTAATTGTGCAGGTTACCTTTGATGATACCCAAAGATTAGGATGAGTTGAGAGATGATAGATGAGGAGTTGTAGAAGATCTTCATGCATATGTCTCCAGATCACATGGCACACTTTAGAGATATGGAAAATCAGGAGTTGTCGTGGTCATCATCTAGCCATTTTATGAGGTCTACCTCAATATGCTCTAATGCTTCAATCTCTAATAGGCAAAGTGGATGCTCTAGACTGGCCCCAGATGGAGGGAGTGGTTTTGGGAGGTGCTGCAAAGATATAGATGTTGTGAGCCCATGGCTGGTTGCTAGTCCTTGCTCTCGTACTGGTTCCAGAGAGGGTGGCTCAGTTGGGTGTCATGGAGGTGTTGATCCAGTGTCTCCATCTCCTCAGTTTGGTAGACACTTATCACCTCCAAGATTTGTCACACTTGTAGGGACGTCTACTCCCATGACTCTAGGTTTTCCTTAGCCATATGTAGCAATGGCACCCCTATGGGTGCTACTTCTAGAGATATCACCCCCATAGATACACCAGATGTATAGGGGTCTCCTGGCTATGCAAAAGAGCATGGTCATAGGTGGGAGAGGATTCACCTTATGAAGGGGATGCCATGGAAATGGAGAAGGAGAAGAGGAAGATGCGGGAGAGAAGAGCACACACAATGTAGGTGCTGTCCAAATCAATTGACAACCTTATTGCACTATCATATTATATATGAATAAAGAATGGGTAGTCACAGTGTACACGGGCAAGCCCAGAGGCCTTTTACCCCAACAACCTCCCACTAAAAGGCCAATGTGGCTGGGGAGTGAAAACAAAGAAAATTAAAAAAAGACAAGGCAGGGAATCATGACATCTCACCCAACGCCGAATCGAAAAGCGAGCTGTGCAGGAAGTATCGGGAACCTTTGTAGAAGAAGAGTCAAGCATCCTCGAGTCCATGACATCTAGGAGATAAGCAATCTCGTAGCTCCATACAATGGAGCAATCCAAGAATGCTTCTCATGAAGCAAGCATAACTCATCGGTGCACGGCTGTAAAGCATCAGAGTCATGCATAGCATCACCGTAGTGCATACAAGACAACACAGAGTAGTCAAACGCTTCTCATGAAGTAAGCACAACTCATCATTGCATGGCTGTAAAGCATCAGAGTCACGCATAGCATCATTGTAGCTCATACAAGACAGGGGAGAGTAGTCAAACTCTCCAGAGTCAATCACTGAAAGAGAGCCAAACATCTCGGGCACTCATCCAATGGGGTCTCAAGACTACATGGGGCCTCAGCGAAGCAGAAGACTGACATATGGGTGGCTGTCTAGCCTCTTAAACTACAAGAAAATAGCTCTCATGAGCCTGCAAAGGGTCTCGCCAACTGACCACCAACATCCTGACCCTAACTACTATGCATAGCTATGTCATCTAGGCCAATAATAAGTGCCTCATTTTCAGCATAAACAACTTATTGTAATGGCACTATAGCTGTGTTAAATTAGCCATAAAGCGTACTCTGAACGCTCATCAAGAGAGCTGAGAGGTATCTACGTCTCATAAAAGACATCATCACGGCTGATACCAGTTGAAGGGGATGCAATATAATCAAAGGTCAAGCATGGTGTCCTGTTAACCAAATAGACTGTCGTCATAAGGGCCTTAGCCCAAAAGCCATAAGACAACCTAGCTATGGTAAGAATATAAGAAACCTTTTCCTGTAAGGTCAGGCACATGCCACGAGCAATCTCATAATACTGTAGGCACAAGAAATCAATGCCATACTGCTAACAAGAGGTCCAAAATTTGGGAGAGAGAGCATGACTCTCATAATCCATCTGCAAGCACCTAGGCTTGCTACTAGCAAAATCCATAAACTTGTCAAGCATAACTGCAGCATCCTCAATCTGCACCAAGGGAAAAGCCTAAACATGGTGGGTAGCATGATCAACAAAGGTCACAAAGTATGATGCTCCACCAAGTGACTAGGAAGACATAGGTCCATATATTGCACAATGGACAAGATCTAGAGGAGCATGCCTCATATGATCGCCATAAGCCAAGGGGGTTATTCAAGGACCAAGAGTACAATCAGGGCAAGCATCAAGATCTGTAAGTGACAAAGGAGGTAGTAATGAGTCTGAACGAGATAAGATCTCCATCTCTCTATGGTGCGTATGGCCTAGGCGATAATGCCATAACAATGCATGTGGTATCAAATAATTGCAACCATAGAATCTTCCACATGAGAGACATGCATCGGGTAATGAGAACCAACTCTAGAACCTCTGCCCAAAACCAAGCAACCACGATAGATCTTCCATGGCCTATCCTGAAGAGAAATAGAGTAACCTACATCATGCAACTTACTGATAGAAATCAAGCTCTTACTAAGCATGGGAACATGTAAAACATCCCTAAGCATAAGAGAAGTCCTATTAGACAAAGATAGTTGTATGTCCCCTATACCAAGAATAGCATAAGTCTGCTCAAGGCCCAAAGAAATGCATCCATCAAACTCCATGTAAGTAGAGAACCATGCTCTATGTGGAGTAACATGACAAGATGCCATAGAATCCAATAGCCAATCTTAGGCGTAGGCCGTATCACTAAGCAAGAAAGTTATAGGGAAACTAGATGATAGGAGTATATGCTCAACTACATCATCATGGGTAACAACATGTACCTCACCACTAGTAACAGTGATAACACCCGCTGCATCTCCTGTATCTCTGACTCTCTGCTCATGTCGAGTCTGTCTCTGTCTCTGCTCCTCTCTAATCCATCTGAAACATTTTCTTTTAACATGCCCAAGCTTCCCACAATGGAAGCATACATATGTAGAAGAAGAATCTGTAGAAGATGACAAGGAATACAAGTCACCATGAATAGGGCTATCCATTACATCCACGGAGCTCAAGGAGTCAAGGGCTGTCCCAACATAGGAAACTTGTTCATCAAGACAACTATCAAGAGAAGCACAAGTGGTAGAAGCATGCTGCTGCAAGTACTATTCCATCCTTACTCGAGAGGGAAGCACATAAGCATCAACTAGGGATGCAGAAGTTTCCACATGAAAAAGACTCTTAGTTAAGTGTATGACATAACCAACCACAATAGTGTAAAGGCCAAGACATCTGTCAAAATAGCATACAATATTCAGCCATGTAATCAGCTCATAACCATAATGGCAAACATGACTCTACAGTACATCAGACCACATAGTAGCACCTAAGTCAATGTAAGACCGGTAAGTGGCATAAGATCCTGCAATGGTCAAGCTCTAAGACAAGCCCAAGTACCTGTACAACAACATCCAAATAAGTGGCTTTGTAAAGTACATGATAGTAGACAAAGTGCATAGCCGGGTAAGCATCAAGAGAAACTACTCTCTGACCTATATGGGCAAAAGCAACCCAACTAGCATAGGAGCTAGGCAACACAGAAGCAACAAAGCCATAACTACTAAACCTAAGCAGTATCAAGAAGTCCACTAATCAAGGAGTTACCCGCAAAGAACCAAGCATCAATAAGCAATGAAATCTCAATAACCAACTACCAAGACAATGGAGCAGGCACTGCTCAAACATGTATCTTCATCCAAGTAAATCCAAGATCCATAATCAAGGCATTAAGGGCCAAATAGCATCCAAGCTGCATAAGTGATAAGCCAACCAAATGTAAATTGCTCCACAAAATTCTCAAATGCAAGTGGATTCAAGCCCAAATATCTACCATACTGCAGCTGAACCCAAAAGCATCCATGTCAGACATCAGTCCCATAATGGGTAGCACGGGGCATAAACCTTGTCAAGTGAAATACCAACTGCAAAGAAAATGATAATGAACTAAGAATTGAGCTCTACTCTTTGCTCAAGAAGCATCTAGGAGCATAAACATCAAAGTGGCATCATCCAAATACATCAGCATATCATCCCGAGTAGTCGGGAGCACCCATAGACCATAGGCATAACCAAACTAGAGGTAAAATAACCTGTCAACCAAGGTAGCATTAATGCCAATCAACAACAAAGTGTCTGCATCCAAATCAAGGCTCAATAACTCTCAAATAGCATATCTGGGCATAAACCATGATGACCAAGCATCAATACATCCAACAAGACACCCGAATGTCAACAAAGAGTATTATGCATAAGCCGTCCCTGATAAAACCTTGCTTCCTAAACAATGTACAGCAGTAAATCCCTACATAAATCAAGCTATGGAAGCTCAAACCAAGTCCCAAAGCATCTCAAAACATTGCCAAACATCCTCAAAGCATTTGGGCATCAAATACCAAGCCTCAAGAGCATCATATAAGCTAAGAGCATGACATTTTCTTGTTATAAATCAACTCAGATCTATTACAAAGAATTTTGTGATTAGAATTTGGCAGATCTGACATCACCATTATGTGCGGAGCGTGCAAAACCCCAAGTTAGACTCTTACCTTGCCTAAATTGGGTTCTACATGCCCGATATATGAGAAAAAATGAGATTTTTGAGCGAGATTTTCAAAGAGGCACAAAAAAATGTGAGCTGGGCCTGTTGGTTATGCTGAGGATAAAGGGGAAAATGGGGGCATAAAAGGTACCCAATGAAGCCAAGGAACACCTACAAAGAGCCTATGAGGGCCGGGGAGAGGCAAGAGATGAAATCTTACCTCGGGGGAAAGAAGCCATGGGCCTTGGCATTGAAGCTCCAAGCTCTAGGTCTTCAATCCGAGCTGAAGTAATGCCAAGCCCAGCTCCACGATCAAGCTTTGATCCAAAGCTCTTATACTAGTTGAAGGGGATGCAATGATAGTGGAGGAGGAGAAGAGGAAGATGAGAGAGAGAAGAACACACACTATGTAGGTGTTGTCCAACTGAATTGACAGCCTTATTGCACTATCATATTATATATGAATAAAGAATGGGTGGTCATAGTGTACATGGGTAGGCCCAGAGGCCTTTTACCCCAACATCTTAGATATATACTAATAGGGTATAAATATCTCATAGGTAAGAAAACAAGTGTTGTGATCATGAATGATGAGGGGAGGAGGGCGATGGCTCACATGAGAGAGTTGTGCCAACAAGTATTTAGGTACAACATTTTAGACCATTGAAAGAATATACCGGAGGGGAGAAAGGACTATGTAGTGCTAGCTTTATATAAGGAGTTTCCAATACCTACGATGGCAGAGAGGTTTTCCACTAGTAGATCATGGATTATATGTGTATATACATGTCACATAGATGATTAGACGCACACAAGACAATCAAGAGTGGCATCTCAAAGCCTGAGTGGTTAGACATAGAGGATCGACAGAGACTTAGGAAGGAGGCCATAGACTCTTTAAGACAATGGCAATAACAACAGTAGTGGAAGGCAATGAAGGCATGATTGTAGGTAGGGGTTGTGCATCATTTGGGGAGTGATGGCCATAGGACTTATCTGGAGGACTTTATAAGTTTTATTTTGGTTCTTCTCACTTTCATATTTAGAATATTACTTTTACTAAAAATCTTATTTCTAACAATGCTTCTCTATTTTCTTTATAGCACTCCATCACAAACCATGATTTTACAAGTTTGGAGACTGGATATATAGAGAGACACGGTCTCACTACACTTATCAATAGATTGTATGCATGTGACAGCCTAGTAATTCAATTATCTTTCTTGTTTGAAATCATTAGTTTTTTTGTGATGCATTATGTATTGTGGATTAATGTCTTGTTTTTTATATTGCAAAGTTCATTTGACTCTCCATTGTGTCCGGACCACGAGGGATTCACTAGTAATAATAAGGAGACCTCACCTGCGTGCAAGAAATGTATGAAAATACCCCTTATCTACCCCCTATTTATGGTACCTTACCTTATAAAATGTACCTTTCTTCCCTTAAATAACCCCCCTCCCTTACACTCATGTGGTACCGTACAGTAAACCCTAGTGGACCCCTCGGGGTTCGGACGCGAGCTTTTAGATAGCAAGAAGCTATAGCATGCACTTGGATTCGTAGAGCGCATATCATTTTCTTTTTTGATCTTATGATCCATGAAGGCTTCTTTCGTATAATATTCCTTAGATATATTTCTTATCCTTTGTATAAAATTGTATTTTGTGATATTTATAGATACATTTCTATGTTTGTTTTGGACTCTTCTCTCCATGGTTCCATGTAGTTTTATGAGTTATCATCATCATTCTTGTATTTACTTGAATTAGATTGATGACACTTTTTTTCAGTATGTCATGATGCATCTGTCTTGATGACAATTGTATATTTAATATGCAATTACTTTATAGAATATTATTCAGCACATGGTACTAGGGTGCCACCAAATTTTTTTTCCCTCTGTAACTATTACTAATTTAATTACATGCATTACTATCTGAGTTGGTATATACATAAAAAAGTATTGTTATTTGCATCGCAAAAGTAACACTAATAGTGACACAAATGGTGACACAGATAGTGATAGATTTGTAGAGATGTCTATATTGACACTTTTAGCGAATGACGAGTCGAGGCAAAAATTTTGATGAAAATTTGCATCACTTTAAACATTGATATGTTGTTTATATCTTGTAGTAGTAAGAGTTTGTTACATGACATTATAAGATAAATCCAAGGATTGTGGGCACACACCACACCTCATGATATCACCCTTATAGTCATACTCTCTACATGATATCACCCTTATAGTCGTACTCTCTAGATTTCCAAAGCCTTCATATAATATTGTCCAAATCCTTTTTCATAAAATTTCTACTTAACCAATATACCTTTTTTCTTTGTAAATATGTTATTTTAATGTAACGTGCCCGTCCCTCAAATTGCGGGACACATCTTAGTAGCCCATCGAGAGATCAATCTCGAAGATGCCGCCCAACACTCCCAAGGAATGACATAGTGTTTGCCAACTAGGGTCTCTCGAGTTTGCCTCGCAATGGAACTTATCCGACCATTCCCACTAGGATCGACCTGAAGTCCGGGTTCCTAGCAGTCGAGTCTTCCTAATAGCCTTCTAGCATCGGTCGACAACCGCTCCACTTTGCATAGATACAACTAGATCCAAGCACACTCATACCACACTTGGTTCAAAGAGAATGGGAAACGAGAGGGAGGCATCGCTCGACCTCTCTGCCCATAGGGCATAGTCCCATTCCGATCCCCTAAAATGGTATGAATCAGAGTTTCAACTTACAAGTTCTAAGGTCCTTGTCTAACTAACGTTTACATCAAATAAATTCCATTAAGGAAAGCTCTCGGCTAATCAAGACCACCCTGCCATAGGATGGACCTGATGGTCACATCCACCACGCTTCCCTCGGGGGTTGTTTTAGTTATCTAATTACCTACCACATTATGTTTGACGCATAAAAGCAGTTTCCTTAATTAACCCACTAATCACAGGTTCCTTTACGTAATTTAGGGCACAGACACAAAGACAAGATAACAAGATCAAACACTTCCTTAACTTATCTTTAGATTAATGTTTGTCTCCCGCCCATACATGAGAATTAAGAGTCCCTTTCTGCCTCCGCAAAAAAATCCTTCCGTCTCCCGGAAATAAAACCCAAAGGTTTATCCTACCAAGATTCTGCCTTGTAACTAGTATCAAGGCCTCGAGATCCCATCTCAAGTCACATAGAACACTTGTGTAGGGTCCGGAGGCATTGGGATTTATAGCCAGAGCCCTCGTGGCACCCAAGCGTCCTCCTATGCCAAGTAATTTCCACGGAGAGACCTCTCACGGCAGGTTCGGTCCACATTCCCAGCGCACATTCATAACCCCCTTGGTTAGGGTTTGGCGGTTCCCAGGGGTAGCTAGCACCATCCTTTCTTAATTATCCCTTTAGGAAATCATCCACAGCTGAAGCAACCAGCCCAATAACATTTACTAGGAGAAACATCCCTTTTGTTTCCACGGCAATTTATCCTTATAGTTCTCGCCATGAAAATATAATCACTTGGATATTCATCCAAAACCACAACCATTCCTTATCCTTTAGGGAATCAACCAAAGCTAAAACAACCAGCCTAACATCCTTTACTTAGAAAAAAAATGTATTTTTCCATATCAGCAATAACTTGCTCAATCCATCCTTTTTCCACAACTTACTCCCTCACATAAACTTATAACATGGCTTCCAAAATAAACCAGGCATCCCAAAGGCAAAAACCAAGCAATTGAGGTAACAACCACTGTACTCTTCCCAAGATACAGTTTATTCTCTTTACTTACATCTAGAACATTACTTCAAGCATCCAAAGGCTATCATCCAAGTATTGGAACCAATAGTCATTTTATTCCTTTTGAGAATACCGCTTGCTCCTCCTTGAGACATGCCATAAGAGTCTATGATGAGTGAACACTCTTGTTTACTCTCCCCCTTGGAAACTTTCCTCCCTTGGTAGGTTTTCGGGTTAGATTTCTCTAGGACTTAGAGGCTTTGTCTCCTCTCAACTTGTCAATGCAAGACAAGTTTGTATTTTTCCCAGAATACATTGTAGCTACCCATACGATAATTCAATTGTCCTTGTTTTGGATTGGAAGTAGTGCCTCCTGTCATGGTCTAGGGTCTTGACAAGTTTATTTACCTATGCACCTCACAAGGTGAAGCCTAGTTAGATTGAGTACCTTGGTATTCCATACTTAGCAACCTTTAACATATGCTAGCTAAGAGGTAGATTTATTTCATGACTTGGCTCCCTAGGTACGGTTTTCAATTATGCATGGCAGTTTCTCTAAGCTTCTTGTTACCAATTGCAACAGTTTCCATCATCGTTTATTCCTTTGTTGCAAGAAGAGACATCACTCTACTTTTGAGAATCAAGGAGGACATTAGGTCTCGATACCTTTCTCTACAAGATTATTAGTGTTTAACTTAATACAATTTAAGATTAAACTATATGCAATGTGAGGTAATGAAACCTTCCCTTTATTTTAGTTTTATCTAAATGTTATGATTCCAGCATATCTCCTTTGAATGCAAGACATCCACAATACTTCCGTGATTACCTCGTGAGTAAAACCTAATATCTTATGTGTGCAAAAAACCATGCAAAATCCATCATAATTTTATAAAAGAACCTGGTTTAGTGCCATGGGAGTGGGGTGTTAATTCCTGCTTGAGCTTCTGTCAGCTCTCGTAGCTCCCGCATCTCTCATGACTCTCAAGCTTCTTCTCTTCATCTCCTTCTCTCTCTTCTTCTTCTTCTTCTTCTTCTTCTTCTCTCCCTCTTCTCTCTCTTCTCTCTTCTTCTCCTTCTTCTTCTTCTTCTCTTCTTTTTCTTCTCTCTCTTCTCTCCCTCTTCTCTCTCTCTCTCTCTCTTCTTCTCCTTCTTCTTCTTCTTCTTCTTCTCCTTCTCTCTCTTCTCTCCCTCTTCTCTCTCTCTCTCTTCTCCTTCTCCTTCTTCTTCTTATTCTTCTTCTCTTCTTCTTCTTCTCTCTCTTCTCTCCCTCTTCTCTCTCTCTCTCTTCTTCTCCTTCTTTCTCTCCCTCTTCTTCTCCTCCTTCTCTCTCTCCCTCTTCTTCTTCTTCTTCTTCTTCTTCTTCTTCTTCTTCTTCTTCTTCTTCTTCTTCTTCTTCTCTCTCTCTTCTTCTTCTCTTCCTCTTCTTCTTCCCCTTCTCCTCCATCTTCTTCTCCTTCTCCTTCTCCTTCTCACTCTCTCTCTTCTTCTCCTTCTCTTCCTTTTCTTCTTCCCCTTCTCCTCCTTCTTCTCCTTCTCCTTCTCACTCTCCCTCTTTTTCTTCTTCTTCTCCTCTCTCTCTCTTCCTCTCCTTCTCTTCGTCTTCTTCTTCCCCTTCTCCTCCTTCTTCCTCTCCTTCTCCTTCTCACTCTCCCTCTTCTTCTTCCTCTTCTCCTCTTCTCGCCCGGGGGGGAGGCGCCTGCTCACAATGGAGGGGGGGAAGCTTACTGACATCACGGCTAGGGGGGAGGGCAGCACGTCCTCATGATGGAGGGGGGGGAAAGCTTGCTGCCTGTCCCCCGAGGTGCCTTGTGCCTCAGGTCACAAGGGGCTTTATAGACGGGGGAGGGAGGAGGTGGTATGGGGGGGGGGGAGAGATGCCACCCTCCATCTGGGGGGCTGCATGCCCCCCCTCTTGTTACTTACTCTCTCTCTCTCTCTCTCTCTCTTTCTCCCCACCATGCACACGGTAGGGGGAGAGAGAGGGAGAGTAAATAACATTTGCATTAAATAAAATTTAAGGGGGGGTTCTCATGGGGGGAGGCATGGGGGAAGCACAGGGGGGGGACATTACATCCTCTCCCCCTTAGAGGAATCGAGATGTCCTCATCTCGAGAAGACCTGGGCAAGACAAGCACTAATGGGGCTTTACGACCTGTGGGTTAAGACCCACCATGCATCCGCTGCGCTACTCTTAATGTTTCAAGTAGTGCACAATATTATTCGAATTAACCATAGGTACAAAAGTAGGATTTATTCTCAATTGTGTTACATGTCGATTAAGCTTCTAGGAGTTTTAGTCCTCCTAATAAGGTTTAGTGGGCTCTAGATCTTTGTCTTAAACTAATTCGTCTACATATCCATAGACTGCACCTGTGTAGCTTCGTTTTCTTGGAGGCTCAATGTCTTCTGGACTTAGATCAAGGCAGTCTGCTTGGATGTGTCCTAGCTCATTACAATGTAAGCATTAATGGTAGGGACATCTCCTACCGATGTGCCCTATCTCTCCGCACCTATGGCATCTCTTATCCTGATCTCCATAGTCATCTTTGCTGCAATTGCCCGATCTAAGTTCTTGGACGATTGGATTTGCTCGGCGTAATGTGTCTTGCAAGTCTGTTAGGCGCATTGATTCCAATAGAGTGTTTATGGGTGGATTCAATCCAACACAGAATTTTGACACCTGTTGTGTCATATCCATTGGGGGTGCATACTTTAGGAGTGAAATGAACTTTGAATAATATGCTTCAAGGGATAATCCTAGCTGCTTCAAGTTGTAGAATTCATTGACCTTTTGTGTGCGGTAGGCAGGTGGCAGATACCTCTCTCGCACAGCTTCCTTAAGCTCATCCCAAGTGGCTGTCCCCTCCGAGATCACTTGGTCTCTGTACCATTTTTTCCACCAAAGTCTCGCTTTGCCTATAAGCTTAAGTTTGGCGACCATGGCTTGGCTAGTAGGTGTAGTTCCTGCTGCCTCAAAATAGTCCTCCATGGACTCAATCCAGATCTCGGTGTCAGCTTGAACAATCCTTCCCTTGCCATCAAACTCGGGTGCCTTAATTTTCTTGAGAAGAAATTTCTTCTCTTGCATGTCAGCATTCGTGGGTGCATAAGGTGTCTCACAATCAAGCCATACCACTTAGGTTATTTCTATTTAGGATATCTCTATGAACCGAACATTAATCAATCATGTATCATTATGAAGTTTTGCTCTGATACCAACTATAATGTGCCTGCCCCTCAAATTGCGGGGCACGTCTTAGCAGCCCATTGAGAGATCAATCTAGAAGACACCGCTCGGCACTCCCAAGGAATGACATGGGGTTTGCCAACTAGGGTCTCTCGAGTCTGCCTCGCAATGGAACTTATCCGACCGTTCCCAATAGGATTGACCTGAAGTCCGGGTTCCTAGCAGTCGAGTCTTCCTAACAACCTTCTAGCGTCCGTCGACAGTCGCTCCACTTTGCATAGATACAACTGGACCCAAGCAGACTCATACCGCACTTGGTTCAAAGAGAATGGGAAATGAGAGGGAGGTATCACTCGACCTCTCTACCTATAGGGCATAGTTCCATTCCCGTCCCCTAAAACGGTATGAATCAGGATTTCAACTTACAAGTTCTAAGATCCTTATCTAACTAAAGTTCACATCAAATAAATTCCATTGAGGAAAGCTCTCGGCTAACCGAGACCACCCTGCCGTAGGAAGGACCTGACGGTCACATCCACCACACTTCCCTCGAGGGTTGTTTTAGTTATCTAATTACCTACCACATTATGTTTGACACATAAAAGCAGCTTCATAAATTAACTCGTTAATCATAGGTTCCTTTACGTAATTTAGGGCATAGACACGAAGACAAGATAACCAGATCAAACACTTTCTTAACTTATCTTTAGATTAATGTTTGTCTCCCGCCCATACAGGAGAATTAAGAGTCCCTTTCTACCTCCACAGAAAAATCCTTCCATCTCTCGGCAATAAAAACCCGAAGGTTTATCCTACCAAGATTTTGCCTTGTAACTAGTATCAAGGGCTCGAGATCCCATCTCGAGTCACGTAGAAAACTTGTGTAGGGTTCGGAGGCATTGGGATTTACGGCCAGAGCCCCCTGGCACCCAAGCGTCCTCCTACGCCAAGTAATTTCCACGGAGAGACCTCTCGCGGTGGGTGCAGTCCACATTCCCGGCGCGGATTCATAACCCCCTTGGTTAGGGTTTGGCGATTTGTGGGGGTAGCTAGCACCATCCTTTTTTAATTATCCCTTTAGGAAATCATCCACAGCTGAAGCAACCAGCCCAATAACATTTACTAGGAGAAACATCCCTTTTGTTCCCATGGCAATTTATCCTTACAGTTCCCGCCATGAAAATATAATCACTTGGATATTCATCCAAAACCACAACCATTCCTTATCCTTTAGGGAATCAACCAAATCTGAAACAACCAGCCTAACATCCTTTACTTAGAAAAAAAATGTATTTTTCCATATCAACAATAACTTGCTCAATCCATCCTTTTTCCACAACTTACTCCCTCACATAAACTTATAACATGTCTTCCAAAATAAACCAGGCATCCCAAAGGCAGAAACCAAGCAATTGAGGTAACAACCACTGTACTCTTCCCAAGATATAGTTTATTCTCTTTACTTACATCTAGAACATTACTTCAAGCATCCAAAGGCTATCATCCAAGTATTGGAACCAACAATCATTGTATTCCTTTTGAGAATACCGCTTACTCCTCCTTGAGACATGCCATAAGAGGCTATGATGAGTGAACACTCTTGTTTAGTCTCCCCCTTGGAAACTTTCCTCCCTTGGTAGGTTTTCGGGTTAGATTTCTCTAGGACTTAGAGGCTTTGTCTCCGCTCAACTTGTCAATGCAAGACAAGTTTGTATTTTTACCAAAATACATTGTAGCTACCCATACGATAATTCAATTGTCCTTGTTTTGGATTGGAAGTAGTGCCTCCTCTCATGGTCTAGGGTCTTGACAAGTTTATTTACCTATGCACCTCACAAGGTGAAGCCTGGTTAGATCGAGTACCTTGGTATTCCATACTTAGAAACCTTTAACATATGCTAGCTAGGAGATAGATTTATTTCATGACTTGGCTCCCTAGGTACGGTTCTCAATGATGCATGGCAGTTTCTCTAAGCTTCTTGTTACGAATTGCAACAGTTCCCATCATCGCTTTTTCCTTTATTGCAAGAAGAGACAACACTCTACTTTTGAGAATCAACGAGGACATTAGGTCTCGATACCTTTCTCTACAAGATTATTGGTATTTAACTTAATACAATTTAAGATTAAACTATATGCAATGTGAGGTAATGAAACCTTCCCTTCATTTTAGTTTTATCTAAATGTTATGATTCCAGCATATCTCCTTTGAATGCAAGACATCCACAATACTTCCGTGATTACCTCGTGAGTAAAACCTAATATCTTATGTGTGCAAAAAACCATGCAAAATCCATCATAATTTTATAAAAGAACCTGGTTTACTGCCATGGGACTGGGGTATTAATTCCCGCTTGAGCTTCTGTTGCTCGTAGCTCCTGCATCTCTCATGACTCTCAAGCTTCTTCTCTTCATCTCCTTCTCTCTCTCTCTCTCTTCTTCTTCTTCTTCTCTTCTTCTCTTCTTCTCCTTCTCTCTCTTCTCTCCCTCTTCTCCCTCTTCTCTCTTCTCCTTCTTCTTCTTCTCCTTCTTCTTGTTCTTCTTCTCTTCTTCTCCTTTTCTCTCTTCTCTCCCTCTTCTCTCTCTCTCTCTCTTCTTCATCTTCTTCTTCTTCTTCTCTTCTTCTCTTCTTCTCCTTCTCTCTCATCTCTCCCTCTTCTCTCTCTCTCTTCTTCTTCTTCTTCTTCTTCTTCTTCTCTCCTTCTCCTTCTCTCTCTTCTCTCCCTCTTCTCTCTCTCTCTTCTTCTCCTTCTCCTTCTTCTTCTTCTTCTCTTCTTCTCCTTTTCTCTCTTCTCTCCCTCTTCTCTCTCTCTCTCTCGTCTTCTCCTTCTTTATCTCCCTCTTCTTCTTCTCCTTCTCTCTCTCCCTCTTCTTCTTCTTCTCTCTCTCTCTTCTTCGCCTTCTCTTCCTCTTCTTCTTCCCCTTCTCCTCCTTCTTCTTCTCCTTCTCCTTCCCACTCTTTCTCTTCTTCTTCTTCTTCTCCTCTCTCTCTCTCTTCCTCTCCTTCTCTTCCTCTTTCTTCTTCCCCTTCTCCTCCTTCTTCCTCTCCTTCTCCTTCACGGCCATGGGGGAGGGTGGCGCCTACTCACGACGGGGGGGGAAAGCTTGCTGCCTGTCCCCTGAGGTGCCCTGTGCCTCAACCCACAAGGGGCTTTATAGAGGGGGGAGGGAGGAGGTGGTATGGGGGGGAGAGACGTTACCCTCCATCTGGGGGTTGCATCCCCTTCCCCTCTTGTAACTTTCTCTCTCTCTCTCTCTCTCTCTCTATATATATATATATATATATATATATATATATATATGCCATGCACACGGCAAGGGGAGAGAGAGGGAGAGTTAAAGAAATTTGCATGAAATAAAATTTAAGGGGGGTTCTCATGGGGGGAGGCACGTGGGAAGCACGGGGGTGGGGGGGGGGGGGGGACATTACATTTAAAGCATGCCACAAAGATATGTAAGGGTATAAATCATGATAGTTGTATTCTTGAGATCATTTCAATCATCATAGACTTTTGAATATCTTGAGATATTTTGAATTTAAAACTCTACACCGTTGCCTTGTCAGGAATCTCCCAATTTAGAGATGAAAGATTTGGAAATGGAAAATCCTCCATATGTCCATATCTACCCACCGCTCTAGACAGAATCACATACTGTGTATAATATATAAAAACCTTACCCTCACAAAAACAATCCATGGTCCAATTAGCATAGATAATGTCTATGAACACCTTACAAATTTCATGGAAGGTTACCACTTAACCTTTCCATAGGTTGCCATTCAATACTTGTTGATGGAAATATATCTACAACTAAGAATTGATTATAAGTACTTAAATTAAAAAATGATTATGTACGTTATTAACTAAAGACTTACAATATGTTTTCTTGAAAACACATATGAATATCCTTGGCCATGTAAATATATTGCACTTTGATAAACCACCCTTCAAGCACTTTGAAGGAAATGATATGTCTCTTCTAGTGATGTTTATATCGTCTTATTTTCTTCTTTTCACCTTGTGAGAGCCCTTGCAAGAGGGGAACATGGTAACCCAATTGTTTATGCTAAAGGTTTTGAACTCTCAATTTTCGGCAGCTCCTAACTATAGAAGATACAATAGTTTACTAAATGACAAGGATGCCTTGTGGATGCCATAAAAAAAATAAACTCGTAGAGAAAGAAGCTCAATGAGAAATGTGAATGAACTAAAAAGAAGCATCAAGAAGACTAATGAAAATATTTTGGGTGCTAAAAAGAATATTGAAAGATCTCTCAACTTTTAAAAAAGTCATTCTTAACTTCATAGCCTCTTTATTATGTCTGTATTGTTAGATTTTATAAGTAAATAAAAACTTTGGGACTACCAAAATGTATCACACTTTTGGAGATTTCAGCTAAAAAGGAGGAGAGAATCACAAAATGGACTTTACTATCTCCAGAAAAGAGAAGATAGGAATATTATATTCTTACACACACGTGATAAACCCTCTTTAACACTTTTTTTCTCATGATTAACTAAAGTGCATTTTTCGAAGCATTTTTGGCCCTAATGATGGTTGCTCCAACTAGTTTAAGTTTGCCTATGTTTCTTACTATCTATCTAGGTATGTGGTGCATTCACAAATGCTTGTTGTGGCTTCTATTGGCTGGTCCAATTGTAATCCATGAGGAGAGCTTTGAAATGTGCTATTTCGGAGCTCTCTAAGCTCCTCATAGATTGCAACTCCAAAATATTCTTGGAGCTTCATTCACGCAATGTTAATCAAATAAATGATTAGATGCTATGTCTTTCCTTTACCAAGATGTGAGCCTAACACTTCATGTAACACTTGATAAGATTTCAATACATGAACATGCTATAATGTCAATAAAATATTATAGTATTTAATATATAGTATAGACTTACATGAACTAGAGAGAGAAGGAGAGAGGTAGAGTACACACACGTGTACACAAACACACACACAAAGGAATTCAACATTGTTTTATATACATAGACAATATTGCCAATTTATATGTAGAGACAACATTGCTTTATATGCTTGGACAATATTACTTGGATGAGAGGTTGAAAAATCCCAAGATTGTGTATCCACCAGATGAAAGGATTTCGTAATACAATAATATGGGTGTGTGAGAGAAAAAGAGATATGGATTGGGTGCATCATTTAGGGTTGGAGTTCGTGAACAAGGTTTTACTTATGGCCAATGGTATAAGAAAAAGAGAATAGCATCATTGCTTGTGCATGCATAAGAGAAATGGTTTATCATAATGTTGTAAATTTGGGTGTTTATCTTTTTATGAGAGAGAGAGAGAGAGAGAGAGAGAGAGAGAGAGAGAGGGGGGGTGGGGGGGGGGCGTGAGGGAGAAAGGGAGCATCAGAGGAAAGAATAATAATAAGAGAAAGAAGAAGAAAAAAGGGGGATGCATGGGGCCAAAATCGTCCTAGTAAACAAAACAATATACAATGATGATCATCACTAGACATTAGCATTACATGCTAAGTAATAATTAACTATATACTATGAAAATAAGCTAAAGTGATGTATAAGACAAGATAATGGCCATATAATGATACAATATAGGGATGATGGGGCGGATGTATGAAACAATACATGTCTAGTTGTGTGGCTGAATATGGATGTGTTATAACAATAGCTAGTTCCACCTTGTCAAGGTTACTAGTGGATAGAGCTTGTCATACATCCTTGATGAGATACTATAGGCTAATAGTAGCTAGACCAATCCATCATATCATACATTCTTGATGAGATATTTTAGGATTAAAATTGGACCAATCCCTTATCTCTATCAAGTACTACTTCTGTCACTAGTGAGTCTCCCTCATCACTCTCTAGTGTAACTTATCATGTTTGGTACCCTTGCAGTTACAATGAGGATGCTACTGTGATCTCCTCAACTCCCTAGACTATAAGCCTCTCTTTGTAGGTACTATCTACATAGTTGTAATATCCCCAACCTCCCTTCTCTGTATAGACTATAAGTCTCTCTTTGTAGGTAATGCGTGTGTAGTTGTAATATCCCCAATCTCCCCTTGTAATATCCCCAAACTCCCCCTCTACTTATGAACATGGGAGAGTCACAATCACTAATGATTCTTCTGGGTAACCCATGAAGTTTGAATATTTCATTGATGAATAATCTTGCGATGTCTAAAGCTTTATAGTTTGTCTTAACAAGGATGAGATGTGCGACCTTGGTGAGCATATCTACTACAACCATAATAGAGTTATATCCTCCCTAGACTTGGGGTAAGCCAACAATGAAGTCCATACTGATGAACTCCCATTTCATTTGGGGAATGTCAAGTGGTTGCAATTTCCTAGGCATTTTAACATGTTCTGCCTTAATGCGTTGACAAGACAAACATTCCGTGACATATTTGAGTACGTCTCCCTTGAGCTTTTCCCAAAAATAGCTCTTCCTAACTGTGTTAAGGATCTTGGCATAACCAAGATGTCCTGAGAAAGGGGAGTCATGGGCTTCCCAAAGTATCTTCTACTTGAGAGTTTGTCTTGCAGGGATACATAATCTTGTCCTAAAGTAGACAAGTCCACTACTGATGGAGAATTCTTGATACTTCGTCTTTAGCTTCGGGTCTTGATCCTTGATGGGAATCTCCCTTAGTATTTTCTGATAGACTGGGTCATGATATGCCTCTTCTTTTGCTAGCTCAAGAATCGGGTTGTTTGGCATCGATACCTTTGTGGCTAGAGACCTTACTGTTGATGGATCTTGCAAAATGAGAGAATTTAGAAATGCCTTGCAACTGAGTGCATCGGCAACTACATTCTCTTTTCTAGGACTATATTTGATTTCAAAATCATATTCTTCTAGCACTTCGATCCATCAACGTTGCCTCATTTTTTCATTCTGAGTGAAAATCCATTTAAGACTCTTGTGGTCCGTTACTAAGGAAAATTTGTTACCTAGCAAGTAATGTCTCCAAAGTTTGAGAGCATGGATGATAGCCAATAGCTCCAAGTCATGGGTAGCATAATTCTTTTCATGGCTCTTCAATTTTCTTGAAGAATATGCTACAGGATGACCTTCTTGCATAAGTGCACATCCTAAAGCAAGTGAGCCGGCATTAGTTACCACTTCAAACTCCTTACTAAGATGAGGAAGTTTCAGGATGGGTGTTGATACTAAGCTTTGCTTTAGTTTGTCAAAGCTGGTCTGTTCAGCAGGTGAACATACAATTGCTACTTACTTCTATAGTAGATCAGTCAGAGGTGCTGCAATCAAAGCATAATCTTTGATGAAAATCCTGTACCACCCTGTCAACCCGAGAAAACTACGTATTTGATAGAAGTTGGTGTTGGCCATTCCAGAATATCTTTGGCCTTAGCTGGATCTACTAAAATTCCTTCTGCTGATACAATGAATCCCAGATATTCAATCTATCGCTTGAAAAATGTGCACTTCTTCCTCTTGGCATAGAGCTTGTGTGCTCTCATTGTTTCAAGAACAATGCGAAGCTAGGGTTCATGATCCTTTCCTTGTTTTGAGTAGACTAGGGTATTGTCAAAAAAGATGATTATGAAGTCATCAAGATAGGGCCTAAAGATATCCTGCATTAACATGTAGAAGGTAGCAAGAGCATTCATCAGCCCGAGTGACATCACTAGGAATTCAAAGTGTCCATACCTTGTACTGAATGTAGTCTTCGAGATATCTTCTTCTTTGATCCTTATCTGATAATATCCAGATCTGAGATCTATCTTTGAGAAGATCTTCGCCCCTTGAAGACGGTCAAGTAATTCATCTATTCTTGGAATGGGGTATTTATTTTTTATGGTTGGCTGATTCAACCCTCTGTAGTCAATGCATAGGGGAAGCGTTCCATCTTTCTTCTTTTGGAACAACACTGGAGCTCCCCATGGTGAACTGCTAGGATGGATGTAGCCTTGATCTAACAGTTGCTTAAGTTGCTCTTTTAGTTTGATAGCTTCCAGGATGGACATCTTATATGGCCTCTTTGCGACTGGTGCAGCTCCTGGCACAAGTTTGATTTCGTGGTCGACTTTCCTTTGGGGAGGAAGTTCTGTCAGGTCTTCAGGGAATATGTCTGCGTATTCCTTTAACCATGAAGGTTCTTCTCTAGATTCTTAATTCTAATCTAGCTTATTCAGTTTAATCAGATAGACAGGTAGACCCTTTTGAACACCTTTTATTATCCATGTTGCTTTTGCCAATTGTATTTTTGGCTTACTAGCCTTACCTTGAGTTGTGACTAGTTCCCCTTCAGAATTTTGGAAGGGGACTTGGCCCTTCCCACAATGGATGTGGGCATCATTGGGTATTAGCCAATCCATTCCGAGTAAACATTCGTGGACACCTAGGTTCATTACCCTGAATCTCACAGAAGTTGGCTTCCCACCTAGTAGGAATTTCACCTTAGCAGTTTGCCTAGTATAAGTGACCTCACGACCATTTGCTAATTCCACAAGTAAGGTAGGTGCATCTATTGTGGCTATCCCTAATCTTTTTGCACAGATTGGTGAGATGAAGGAATGTGTACTGCCACAGTTAATCAAGGTTTTGAATCTTTTACCTTGATATTTTGATGGAGTTTGAATCACCTAGAATTGATGATTTGGGCCCTTCTTATGAAGAGTGGCGTGAACCATTGCCCTCTCAATGTCAACATCCATGGATGGATCTTCTTCATTGTCTAGCTCCTTGTTGGAAACATTGGAGGTTCTCCCTTTGGCCATAATGGTGGTTCCTTGGCCATGAGTGGCTCTATTTTGACCTTGGAATTTCCCCTGGCGATATCCTCTACCAAGCTTGGGACACTCCCTCTTAAAGTGTCCGGGCTTGTTACAATGGAAGCAATGTGGGTTGCGATCATTGCTTAGTGTTGGAAAAAAGTTGTTAATGACATTGACCCTAGCTTTCTTTCTTTGGCTCTGATTTTGACCTTGCGCTCTCTTAGTCTAAGCCTTAGAAATACCCTTATTCTGATCTTTGTAAGGCCAAATCCTGTCGTTCCTTGGTTTGGTCTCTACCTCCTATATTATTGAAGCAGCTCGAATGAGTGCGTCTTGTAGGTCCATTGGGCGCATTGATTTCAATCGAGTGTTTATGGGTAGATTCAACCCAACACAAAATTTTGACACTTGTTATGTCATATCCATTGGGGGTGCATACTTTAGGAGTAAAACAAACTTCGAGTAATATGCTTCCAGGGATAATCCTAGCTGCTTCAAGTCATAGAATTCATTCATCTTTTGTGTGCGGTAGGCAGGTGGCAGATACCTCCCTTGCACAACTTCCTTAAGCTTATCCCAAGTGACTGTCCCTTCCAAGATCGCTTGGTCTCTGCACCACTGTTTCCACCAAAATCTCGCTTCGCCTGTAAGCTTGAGTTTGGCAAGCATGGCTTGGTTAGCAGGTGCAGTTCTTGTTGCCTCAAAATAGTCCTCCATGGACTCAATCCAAATCTCAACATCAGCTTAAACAGTCCTTCCCTTGCCATCAAACTCAGGTGGCTTAATTTGTTTGAGAAGGAATTTCTTCTCTTGAGCCGTAGCTGGACTTAGTGCATGAGTCGGATTCAGAACCTACGCTTGGGGTTGCATTTGAACAATAATATTCTTTGTGTTAACAGTAAGTCATAGGAAGCTTGGGGTATCCCTTCCTTTGATACCCATTCTTCTCATAGCGCCCTAACACTTTGATTCTGTCATCAGAGATCACCCAGGTCACTTCTTCATAGACATACTTGTTCTACTTGACTTGCCAACCGCTAACATGCAAATTTGCGTTTACGCAAGCTTCGACAAAGATGAACAGCTTCACGATCTTTAAATCCTCCATCCACTTGATTCTCTTCAAGTCGGTCTGAAGGTTTGCAAGTCAGTGGGCTGATATGTAGTATATTCCTCAGTCTCCCGTCCATCTCCGTTCTGCATATAAGGGCGAAGGATTATAGATGCGGTCCAGAATATCCATCATGCCAAGCCTCTGACGATAATTCGAAGCATGCATTGCAGTCATGAACATGACTTGGAACACCAAGAACTTGCTCCATGCTTCGTGACTCTACAACCCAGCATCCATAAGTGAGTAAAGAAATGTTTTCAACAAAAAACTCTACTCTATTCTACTCACCTTCCCTTGTTTATCCCCTTATTCCCTTTATTTTCCTTCATTAAGTTCCCTTGTAATCCTTAGATCTCGTTGGTTTGCTCTGATACCAACTGTAACATGTCTGCTCATCCACTTCCATCTTAGTAGCCCATTAGGAAGAGAGTCTAGAAAGCGCCACCTGGCAGTCGCAAGGAATGTCACAAGGTTTGCGATCTAGGTCTTTCCGAGTCTGCCCCAAGCGGAAGTATTCGGCCGTTCCCACTTAGGACTAACCTGAAGTCAGGATTTCTTTCCTATCAGCAAAGTCAGGATTTCTTTCCTATCAGCAAAGTCTCTAGGAAGTAGCTAGCGTCGAGCTCCAGATAACCCACTTTGAGTAGGAACAATAGAGTCGAAGCGGACTTATGCTGCATTTGGTTCATAGAGAATGGGAAACGAGAGGGATGGGAAGCTCAACCTCTCTACACATAAGGCATAGTCCCATTTCGATTCCCTAAAACAGCATAAATCGGGATTCTAACTACTGACGCTAGGTCTTCAGAGTTTCATTATTACGTCTTTTGAGAAAAGTTCCCAGCTAATCGGGACCACTCTTCCATAGGACGAGGACCCAAGTCACCTCCACGGCACTTTCCTCGGGTTGCTTAGTTATCTAATTACTTACCACATTATGTTTGACATGTAAAAGCAACTTCCTTAATTAATCAATTTAAACATAGGTTCTTTCACGTAACTTAGGAACTAACACAAAAACAATGTCAAGCAAGTTTCTTTTTCAAATATCTAATATTTATTTATCATAATCTTGAAATACATAAAGTATCATGCCCGAAGGCTAACCTAGCAATCAACAGGATTGCTACTCCAAATTTCGCCCGTAGATTAGTACATGGACCTCGAGATCCCATCTCGAGTCACATCGGCCTCTTGTGTAGGATCCAAAGGCAAGGAATTTACAGCCAGAGTCTCCCCTGGCACCCAAGCATCCTCCCGCTCCAAGCAGCACCCACGGAGAGACCTCTCGCAGCGGGTTTGGTCCATGTACCTGGAGCAGCTAACAACCCCCTTGGATAGGGCCAGGCAGGCAGTCGGAGGTTACTCAACCTGCCTCTCCCTCCAAGCTTTTAACCTGAAGCATTAAGTGATTTGCCTTGAATTAGTTCCTTGAGCAAAGAAGTTCAAACAATATACCTAAGTGTACAATCACGATCATTTCAGTGGTCGTTCATACGACCAACTGCTAAGGTCCGATTCCTTTTTCCCGAATACTCCCAGCATTCGATCCTAGATCGTTCGCAACTTAGTGAGATTCCAAGGGCTTGGCAAGCTAGGTTTCTTGTTTCCCCTTTTTCTTTGGGTTAGGGTTTGTACCCTACCGACCCTAATTATCCTTACCTTAGGTCTCCTTGTAAAATAGATCATGGACAACCCTGTCGTCCTCGATTGGTCAACTTGCTTGTTATCTCCTAGATCTCTTGAAGTACTTATGTACCTTTATCTTTGATCTTAATTTGATCAAGATTTTCTATCCCCTTGACCATTGTTGGTCAAGATGGTTCTGTTTAGAACAGTTCCTACTTCGTCTTAAGTATAATATTCTTAAGCCCTCCTAATAATGCTCACATGCACTAAACCTTTACCTATCCCTCTTGAAGTCACCAAGGGCTTTGACATGGGACTCATGGATCGCAGTCCTATTTGGTAAATTACAAAAAACGTTGAATTTTTCCAACAACTTTAATGCACGCAATGTAATGCCATGCCTTCATTTCCATGCTTACAATTTTGATATAATCCATACGATATTTTTATGCCACACATGGGAAGGTACTTTCTATGCATGCCATCTTAACATTATCCTCTATGTAATTATTTACACGATCTATAATCTTCTTGAATGATCTGATCTTTATAACTTTATGTGATATTTGTATGAGTCTAGCTACACTTTAATCTTTTCAACAATTTATTACATGTACCTTAGAATCCATCTTGTGATATGGAGATGCACTTTGTTTCTTTCAATGTCCTCTGAAATATATTTTAAGTAAGAACTTGTGCAAGGAGCAATGCACTTTATGCAAGAATTCTTGCAAGATGTTTTTGGTAATTTACGATGCAATTATCTAATCAATTTTACCTATTATGATGTCATCTTACAATGGAAATTATCTTGTTTGTTACATACATCACAACTAAGTTCATACCTAGGAAATTATCAAACACGCAATTAATATGATGCATGTGAATATGATTTTTCACCATGATAATTATAATCTATGATTTAATAATAGAGCAACCTGGGTTTGGAGTGATGTCTTGATTCCAATGGTATTCATGTCGGATAAACCGTTCGCGGTTGCGGTGCCATCTTGATTCGAACCACCATCCACACTTGCAAGGTTTTTAGCCATCCTTGTGGATCTATGCTTCGGGGCCATACTCAAAGACATGTGTGCGAGAGATAGAATTCTCGCACTCTCCTATGCAACTATAAGTAAATTCTTGTAGCCTCTCCTTGAGTGGTGAAAAGATAATGAAAGGGGAGGGGTGTATTTCCGAAAATATTAGAGGGGTGTGTGACCTCCCTTTAAGAGGGGGAGGGAAGAAAAAACTTCCAGAAACTTCCCTCTCTCTCTTGTTGAGATATCGAGCTCCACTCATGATACGCCAGGGTGACCGTTGTGTATTTATGTCACCGACTTGTCAGTTGCAGACGCGGTTGGTACACCGCCCATGAATAATAGCTAGACGACAGCTATCCTTATCTACTCTAGTTCGTGGCTCAGTTAGTATGCCACCTTAGTTAGTTGAGTTTGGTTTGAGACCCATATAGAGGGTTCTTCTATTTCTTTGTACTTGAGTTCTTTTGGCTTACACAACTAAGAAGAGGAAAAACTATTTTCAGCCTCCACCCTTGTGTGTCTTCCCCCATTGTGCAAGCAAGAAAGCTTCAAAGCGAGACTCCTTCCTTCTCTCCCACAATCTTGACATGGTATCAGAGCCTTGCTCGTGGTAAGGAGCTCAAGAAAGCAAGCCAAGCTCGCGGTGGTCTGGTAAGAGGAGCAGTGTTGCTTTCATTTTCTGTTTTGGGAGCAGATCTCTGCACATAGCACAGCCGAAAATTGCAGGAGTGCATTGTCTCAAGTTGAGACGCCCTTCGTGGTGAAGCAAGAGAGCAGTATATGCTACGGGATAGAGCTTTAGCTCTAGGCGACCCTGTTTTTTTTATTTGAGGCCATTTCGGGGCCTGTTTTGGAGGCGGAAGTTTTCTGCACGCACTCAGGAAAAGGCTCAGTTTTATGCTGTGCAGCCACTGTTCTACAGGTCGGTGAATAGTTACTGTAAAAATTGCATTGTATGCTTGTGCGCAGAGACATTGGGAGTTACAGAATCATCCCTGTTGCCTGTTGATGCAAAATCGTCACTAGGAAGTGACTGTGTGGTCAAATACCACTTTCGCCAGTTTTGCAGATTTTCCCTTGTGAGGGTGAACCTGTGGTTTTTGCAGTGACATAATTTTTTGCAGTCTTCTGTAATGGCATCTGATTCTCTTTCACAGATTGTCACTGAAAAGCTTGACAAGAACAACTTCCAAGCATGGAAGTTTAGAATGACGAATTTCCTTATGGGAAAAGGATATTGGGAATTTGTTGCAGGAAATGAAGAAGAACCAGTTCTTCCTGATGTTCCCAATCAACAGCAAATGCAGGCATTTAAAGCATGGCATGAGAGAGCCAGGAAAGTTATGTATTGGCTATCTATCAGCATTTCAGACTCTATGATTGTGCATATTCAGGATGCAAGTACGCCAAAGGAGGCATGGGATACTTTGTCAAAAATGTATAGCACAAATACGCAAGCCAGGAAAATGCAGCTCAAGCAAGAGTTGCACAATGTGCAAAGAGAAAATATGAGCATCAACGACTACCACATGAAGGTGAAGAAGATTGCAGATGCACTTGCTTCCATTGGGTCACCAGTGGAAGATGATGATTTAGTTTCTGTGACCTTGAATGGTCTAGGAAAGGATTATGCACAGTTTCGGACATCCATTTCAGTTCGTGAAAATTTTCCTGATTTTGAGGAGCTGATTGCTCTTCTAATTTCTGAGGAGCAAAGAAATGGTGGTGCATCTTCTTCAGGAGGAACTTCAAAAGAAGCTATCTTCTACTCAAATGCTGGAAGAGGTAGAGGCAGAGGTAGAGGAGGCCGATATGGAGGTCGTGGTAGAAATCAGAATATGCAGCAAACTCAAGAAAACCAGTCCTATGGAGGAGGACGTGGTAACTCTAGAGGCAGGGGGAGCCAAAGAGGTCGTGGTGGATGGCAAAGAGGTCAAAATGCAAATAGTAATGTTGAATGCTACTACTGTGGTAAAATGGGTCATATGGCTAAAGACTGCTATAAAAAGCAGAATGACATCATGAATGGAAAACTGCAACAAGGGAATTATGCATCTTCTAGCAGACAGGGTGATGACAGAAATGAGCATCTGTTTATGGTGCAGCACATGAACAATTCTGTGACAAGTGCAGAAGAAAGCAATGATGTATGGTATGTTGACTCAGGTGCATCAAACCACATGACAGGTCATGCAAAATGGATGGAGGATGCAAGGAAAATGGAAAAACCAGGATTTGTGGAGACTGGTGATGATACTGCACATCCTATTGTGCAGATTGGAAAAATTCCCTTGTCTATGCAGGGTGGGAAAAAGAAATACCTGTCCGATGTATTTCATGTCCCGAATATCACCAAGAATCTGGTTTCAGTTGGTCAAATGGTTGAACAGGGCTTGCAGGTCAGATTTAATCCTCATGGATGCTTTGTTGAGGATATGAAAAATAAAGGTCGCTTGATAGCAAAAGGAAAGAAGAAGGGCAGAATGTTTACATTGGATGCAGACATGTTTGAATTGAGTGCAGCAATGTTTGCACATGGGACCGGTGTAGTTGCAGATATTGATATCTGGCATAAACGCATTGGTCATGTTAATGTACAACGACTTAAATCAATGCAGGCCCAAAATATTGTTGTAGGATTGCCCAAATTCAAGGTTGCAGAAATGCATAAGGTATGTGAAGCCTGTCAGTTTGGAAAACAGGCAAGGAAACCATTTCCTAGACATGTTCAAGAGAGTGAGAAGCCATTGGAATTAATCCACTCTAATGTGTGGACAACTAAAGCTGCATCTCTTGGAGGCTGTCATTATTTTGTCAGTTTTATTGATGACTATAGCATAAAAGTTTGGGTGTATTTTATGAAAAAGAAAAGTGAAGTTTTTGGGCATTTCAAAACTCTTAAAGCTATGGTTGAAAAAGAAACAGGCTTGCAGATAAAATGCCTAAGGTCAGATGGAGGGGGAGAGTACCTCTCAAATGAGTTTGCAAGGTTCCTGCAGGAGCATGGCATAAAGCAGCAATATTCATGCAGTTATACCCCACAACAAAATGGAATTGCAAAAAGGAAAAACAGGCATATTGGAGAGGTATCTCGTGCCATGCTCAATGAAAAAGACTTGCCAGATTTTTATTGGGCTGAAGCAGTTGCTACAGCAGTCTACATAATGAACAGGACTCCCACTGCAGCAATACATGGAATGACTCCAGAGGAGAGGTATACTGGTAGGAAACCAGATATTTCTCATTTGAAAATTTTTGGTTGCATTGCCTATGTACATGTGCCAGATGAGTTGAGATCCAAGTTGGATCCAAAAGCTGAGAAGTGCATCTTTATTGGTTACTCTCTGCAGCAAAAAGGGTATAGATGCTATAACCCTTCTACTCGTAAGTTTACAGTGAGCAGAGATGTTGTTTTTTATGAGATGAGTAGCTGGTATAAACCAGTAAATGTGATTGATAATGTAGATGCACAAAATGGTAATGCTGCACAAAATTCACAGCAGCAGTCACAAAATATTAGTGGACCTGGAGCGTCCTCTAGTAGTGGTTCAGATTCTTCACCATGGACAGGCAGATTGAGATCAGGAGAATCTTCTCAAGGTAATGCAGATAGTGGTATGCAGGTATCACGAAAAGGAAAAGAGAAGGTTGATCAGTCCATGTTTGATGTGAATGCAGGTCACTCTTATGTGGATGGTGAATCCAGTGGCTCAGAACAGAGCATTGATGATGAGTTGGGTATTCCTTCTATTGTTACACCTGGAGTAAGGAAGACCAGGGATGCTTTGAGAGCACCTGGGAGTGAACCTACTTTGCGCAGGTCTACGAGAGCTAGGTATCTTGTGGATAGGCTGAAATATGATGGATTTACAGCCATTCACTATGCATATATGGTTAAAGTGATACAGGAACCAGAACCCACTTCTTTTGAGGAAGCCATGGGAAAAGAAAAATGGGAGAAAGCCATGGATGAAGAAATGGATGCCTTGGAAGCAAATGCTACATGGGAATCGGTACCTTTGCCTAAAGGTAAAAATGCAATTGGCTGTAAGTGGGTTTATAAGATGAAGCACAATGCAGATGGTTCTGTGAATAGATACAAGGCAAGATTAGTAGTCAAGGGGTATGCACAAACATATGGTATTGACTATGAAGAAACATTCAGTCCAGTTGCAAGGATGGCAACCGTAAGAGCAGTCATTGCTATGGCTGCATCAAAGGGATGGTCTTTACATCAGATGGATGTAAAGAATGCCTTCTTGCATGGTGATTTGCAAGAAGAGGTCTATATGGAGCAGCCACCAGGTTATGTGCATGCTGTTCATCCTGAGTTTGTTTGCAGGTTGAAGAAAGCCTTGTATGGCTTGAAGCAAGCACCTAGAGCATGGTCTGACAAGATAGGACAGTATCTTGTCACTATTGGCTTTCAGATTTCCAAGGCAGATTTCTCACTTTATGTGAGAACAACAGAGAAATGTATTATGCTACTTGTCATTTATGTTGATGATTTGATTATGACAGGTGATAGTGATGAAGATATCCTTCATGTGAAAATGCTATTGAAGCAGAAGTTTGAGATGAAGGATTTGGGAGAGCTGCGTTATTTCTTGGGCATTGAGGTGATTAGATCACCAAGTGGGATACAGCTCTTGCAGAGACAGTATGGATTGGACATGCTGTCCAAATATGGGATGACAGGCTGTAAACCTATTTCAGTTCCTTTGGAGCAGAATGTGAAGCTGAGCACAGATGCAGGTGAGCCTCTAGAAGACCCTACTATGTACAGACGCATAGTAGGAAGTTTGATTTATATGACTATTACCAGGCCAGATTTAAGCTATGCTGTTGGATTGGTAAGTCAGTTTATGCAGGCTCCAAGGAAACCACATTTGGATGCGGCTAGACGGATACTCAGGTATGTGAAGTCCACATTGCAGTATGGACTATTTTATGAGACTGGGGTTCAGATACAGTTGCATGGATACACTGATGCTGATTGGGCTGGTAGTATTTCTGATAGACGATCTACCAGTGGATATGTGTTCTCTTTTGGGAGTGCTGCAGTCACTTGGAGCAGCAAGAAACAGCCTACAGTTGCCTTGTCGAGCACAGAGGCTGAGTACAGGGGTGCATCAATGGTTGCATGTGAGGTAGCTTGGTTGCATAAGCTACTTTATGATATGCATCAGTCTACAGATGGGCCAGTTGTCATTTATTGTGACAACATGAGTAGTATACACTTGGCAAATAACCCAGTCTATCATGCTAGAACAACGCACATTGAGGTGCATTATCACTATGTGCGAGAGAGGGTTTTACTAGGTCTTATTGATCTAGTTTATGTCAGCACAGAGGATCAGGTAGCTGACATATTCATGAAGGCATTGGGCGCAGAGAAGCTGCGCAAGTTCAGAGACCTGCTTGGTGTGCAGGAATTGGGATTGAGCTCGAGGGGGAGTGTTGAGATATCGAGCTCCACTCGTGATACGCCAGGGTGACCGTTGTGTATTTATGTCACCGACTTGTCAGTTGCAAACGCGGTTGGTACACCGCCCATGAATAATAGCTAGACGACAGCTATCCTTATCTACTCTAGTTCGTGGCTCAGTTAGTATGCCACCTTAGTTAGTTGAGTTTGGTTTGAGACCCATATAGAGGATTCTTCTATTTCTTTGTACTTGAGTTCTTTTGGCTTACACAACTAAGAAGAGGAAAAACTGTTTTCAGCCTCCACCCTTGTGTGTCTTCCCCCATTGTGCAAGTAAGAAAGCTTCAAAGCGAGACTCCTTCCTCCTCTCCCACAATCTTGACATATCTCTCTCTCCAATGATGATGAGGGGGGAAGGCGCTACCTGTCCGACGATGAGGGAGGGGGCTGTTGTCCAAGACGATGAGGGGGGGAGCTGTTGCAGACGACGAGGGGGGGCTACTGTCCATGAGGGAGAGGAGGGCTCCCCTTTTAAAGTGGGGGGCGGGGGGGGGGGGGAGACGGCCGTTAACGGCCGCCATCTCTCCACCTAGGGGGTGCATGCCCCCCCTTCTCTTTACTCCCCCTCTCTCTCACTCTCTCCCTACTGTCGGCGGGGAGAGAGAGGGAGAGTAAAAAAATTTAAGTTAATTTTAAAAATTTTAAGAAGGGGGGCGTTTTTATGCACGGAGGGGGCACGGGGGGGGGAGATATTACACTTTTCTTATTTTGTACGATCCAATAATATATAGATCCTGACCAAACAATCCCAAGGAAAGCGTACAACTGACCTCTAGCAAAGGCTCATTTCCACTCAACGTATAAGTCATGTCCTAGGAAGACAATTGCTATGCAATCCAGGACTGATACCATGCCATGTGTCATGAATAGTGCATATGATCCTAGTGCACAAAAAATATTTATCAAATCAGCATTTTGTGATGTGAAAAAACAGCCCTTTCATGATTTTCACTAAACATATGCTTCAATGTATGGAGACTAGCACCGATTCCTCATGCTACTAGCCCCTTAAACTAAAATATCACACTTCTAAAGGGAGTGTAAATCAAATATTTCACAAATTTGCACCCTCTCAACCCTCTCAATCTCTTAACCTCACCCTTTCCTCTAACATTTGCTGCATTGCATGCATAGGTGTAGGGTTTTATTTTTGTATGCATTTTTTGCATAAAATGGAAAAAACATGAACTATAACACATAAACAAAGCCAAACTAAAGCCAAACTTCATGCCTCAACTTTGTTATACAACCACAACCACGAATCAAAATTTTCTAGATTTTTATAACACAAAAATCCTATTTTTAGCTATTTTTCTCCATTTATTTATGCACAAAAATAGATCATTTTATGATTTATGATTAGTGACTGATTATGACAGCTGAAAGATGTCATTTTTTTCGGGTTTTTTGGGCTACAATTTAATTATTGCGATTATTTATCATTATGGATCTACATTTTTTTAATGCACATCCCTCAATCATAATACAAACAAGATTCAAACAAATTTTTGTTCCATATGAATTCCATTTCAACCATCAAACATCAACAAGAAGCAAATTTTATTTGTAAAAATGAGGCATACTGCTTATTTGCGTGTTGTGGGTTTTTTGAATTATTTTTCCGGGTTGCCAATAGAGTGAACAGTAGCAAATCTTCAATCCTGAACATCTCCCCTCAACCTCCTCTTGATCTTGGACCAATCCGGTTTATGCCAGCAGGCAAGCATCCTTCAACCGGTCTTCATTCTTCTTCATGTGCATGAACTGCCCCTTAAGGGGAGAGAGAGGGAGGAGAGAGAAAGATTGAATTTTGATCATGCCATCCGAGCAGCCATTTGACGCACGAAGACCAGTGATGGAGAGTGAAGAGAGTGTATCATGCTGGTAAAGATCGGTTACTATGGGTATATTGAGGTGGGAGATGGCCTATACCTCCCCTCCACCAAAATCGTCGCCATGTAGGAGGACGCCATCATCCATTCTTTTCAGGCACAAAAAAAGTCCCCACCCCCCCCCCCCATGAAAACAAATTTTGAAGGGCCCCCCAAAGGGAGCCCCCAAGGGTCACACCCTTTGGCTCTTTAAACCCATTTACACTTGGCCCTCTTTGGTCTTGGACTCCCGAGCACTACCATTCGACTGTCCGGCGTCCAAATCGACTTTCAAAAATTATTGGCCATTTGTCTTGAAGTCCCCCACTACCGAGCATCTCCCAAAGTCTCATACAATAGTCGAAAAAATTATGAAAATTTCCCAACCATCGATCGATGGGTCTTTAAAGCACTTTTGGGGCTTACTGCTTAAAATCCTAATGATTGCAGCTGCCGCCTTCGATGAAGTCTATTTTTCCCTTGAAATTCGAATGTTTTGGCTATTTTTAAGCACTTCTCGGCATCAAAAATCATCTCTCAATATAACACACATCACTGCTCTGAGATGTGAATGCACAAATCCCAACTATGTCTACTACACATTCATAACCACTTTTGACCTCTTCTTTGGTTGGACTTGCAGGCAAGCATTCCTTACTTCCAATCAAGACCTTGAGAGCCCCATCTTCAAGTCGTGATCTTTTAGGGTCTTCCAATCCATCCTGAGGACATGTCTTCTGGAAGAATTTTCAATAAGCTCTTGTGCAACTCCCCTATCTTTTAGTCTTTGCAAGATAGTGACAATGGGAGCAGTAGCTTAGACCTTTCATGATTGTCAACTCTAGAACTGGATTCTGATTTTTTATAACACAAATGTGCTCATCTTAAAGAGGGATTATAACTATGATTTGAACAAAAAAATTTGGAAATCAGAGTTTCCTAGCTCAAGTCATAATCGATTTATTAAACAGGGTTCTTGCATGGCTACACTACCATGAGAGGTCATAAGGGTAAAAATAAGGCCCAAGAAGAGTATGCTCAACAAATCAGAGACTCAATTATAGAAAATATACCCCAAGAAATCCTTGAAGAGCCTTAATTTTAAAAGTAACTTAGCACTCTTAATCATACCATGTGTGAAGATGAGGCTAGGCAACATGCTCATAAACATGTAGGGTTACTTTCAAGGGATGAACAAATGGACATATCAAGCCATCCAACAAATTCTTCTATTGATAAATCAATCAATTCAACAACTCAAAAAAGTTTTTAATTGACAAGTTACTGGAGTTCAATACATAGATTATGGCTCAACTCATCCAGTGCATGCAAATGCAAATTGGGAACAAGGATGTAAGAGAAAAGATTCAAACAAATAGCGAGCCTTCAACTCCACTTCAACCACCCAATCCTAATCTTCAAAACAAAGGCATTATTAGATGATAGGGTATACCCAATAGCCAATATGAAGTAGGAGAGAATTCATAAAGGAATGATGACTATTTGGGTAGCATTAATGGTGGTCATCCATAAGTTCATGGACTAAATCATCAAAAGTACCAAGGGATTCTTTGCCTTTGGAAAGGTTTCAGAGTAGTTTTTAGCCACCCTAAGAGTTACATAGAATTTTGGAAGCCCAATAGATGCAAACCATGATCAGCCTATTTAGGTACAACAATATTTCAAAACCACTGGGAGTTAAGAGATAAATTAGTTTTAACAATGTAAAAAGATGGGAAGAATAAGAATTTAGTGTGTAAATAATATTGATGCCATGCCATGTCACACTTCAGTATAAAAGGAGAGGACATGTAAATTTTCTCATCTTTTGACACATTAATACATTACTTGTTCTCTTCACCTGGCTCATAGCTTCAATTGCTTCTTTCTCTTTCCTATATTTCTCTCTCCTATTCTAGTATTTCTCTCTACTCGCCACTCTATTTCTCTCTCTTCTCTGCACTCTTTCTTCTCTCTTCTGCAGTCTTCTCTTTCCTCTTTCTCTCTCTCCAATTCACTTCTTGACAAGTGGTATCAGAGCATTGGTCTTTGATCCATTTTTCGTTCTATTTCAATTCAAAATTTTCTCCATCAAAATCAATTTCAAACAAGTATTTGACAAAGACAGTGACTAACAAAGGTTTACAAACCATCTACAGCTAGCAAGAGACTATATCTGGAGATCTTCGATGTCAGATATGGCAATGGAAGGCTAAAATAGCATGTCGTCATCAAATTTTCATGCAATCTGGATGTAACTAGCTTAAATGGAAGTTAACCGGGCTTGGCTAAGAGTTAAACTGAAGTTACTTTTCAAGAGGAGCTTCTCTTTCTCTCTCTTCCAAGATTTTTCCTGAAGCTTCAATGGTGGATGCCAAGAAATTCTTCAAGATCCTTATCTACTGACCATTTTTCTTAGCCAAACTATGGGGCAAAGATTCCTTCTCTTGCTCATTAGATGGAGTATCATTCTCAAGTAGTTGATACAAAAGATGGATCAATAATGTGCCCAAAAAATGTGCCGCAAATTGCGTTGAATTTCCTTGTCTAATCCTCTCCTTCATATGTTGTATATCTTCTATAGTTTGGTTGCATAACACTGAAGTATTCAATAAGGCATACCTTTAGCAACTTTCAACAAGAAAGAAGCTCTGATTTTCATCTTCTTTGCTAAAAACGTTAAAACACAGCAGGGTAGCCATAGCCACAGACCTGGAAGCTCAAATTTCTTCAATCTCTAGATCTTCTCGACCTCCAAGGCTTACCTAGTATTATTTCAAGCTTAATGGACTCCAAGATTGAAGACATTGCAAGGATTTTAGCTCGTTGAGGATCTTGGAGCTCATATATTGAATATTTATTTTGGGGCTTTCCTTCAAGAGACTTGAATATTTGGTATTCAAGTGTTCAACAAGCTCAGGGCATTAATTCTTCACGGATTTGATCATATTGGAGCTTATATGGACTGATTTTATGGATCTTTCAAGCCTTATGGTGGATTCATGGTGGATTATGAAGGATTCTTCCATTATTTGGACTGGAGCTGACATTAACCATCTTCTTCAAGCTTAATCAAGGCATCTTTCTTGCTTAATCTCTAAAATCTCTCAATAATCTACTTGCTTATTCTTTTCCACTTGTTGATGAGAGATTATTGATCAATTAATTCTCTGAATTGATCAATAGATCAGAGATTAGTGCTCTTCCTATTAATCAAAACCCATTTCATTGAATTTCAACATTGATTCAATCATATTTCATCGTAGATATCATTTACCAAGTTTGATGCATAACCTTGATTTGATTGGTTGAATTCTTCTACCCAAGCTTGAAATATTGTAAAAGGGTAAGTACTAGCAATCAGTGAGTCACTGAATTGCATTGGTAAGACCCTCTTGCTATCCAATCTTTCAAAATTTCCATCCAATTGCATTTCATGAAAGGGACTGAATGAATATTTTAGAAATGCATTTCACGCTTATTGACTAGAATAGAATGCTACTGCCATGTTGATATACCCACCGAGGAAAAAGGTGGATGTCGGGGGAGATAGTGGGAAAAAGAGAGGTGGCCCTCCCTCACTATTGAAGATCCCGAAGGGGTGCAACCAACATCGGGGGGGACTTTGCCCGCCTCCCGATGATTCGGAGCCCGTGTAGTAACCCTATCCTACCATTTTATCCCTCACATAGGTACATCAAATGGAGAATTGAATATTGAAGTGTTTTCAAAGACTCAAGTACCTTCAGGAGCAAAACAGGGTAAAACAAGGACTTTACAGGACATTGCAGGGTATTTACAAGTCCTTACAGGTACAAAATTCAATACTGAAGTACATATGTAGGTACTACAGGGTGCCCACAGGTCCTACTCAGCCTTCTATAGGGTTTGATAGCCATTTGGGATTACTATTTTACCTTACAGGGTGGAAACATGGCATTCACTGGTTAAAACAGGGTGTAGGCTTGGACAGTTCAAACTCAAATATTGAATTGCAAAATTTTTGTCCTAAACCCATTATAGCATGCTATAGCTTATCTTAAAGAGGGCATCCCTGGCTTAGATTTGAATTTAAAAAAATTGGAATTAGAGTTTCCTAGCCCAAGTTATAGCAATTTTTCTAATAGGGGGTATTGCATGACTACACTATTATGGCAGGGCATAAAGGCAAAAATAAGGTCCAGGATGATTATGCTCAACAAATCAAAGATTCTATGGTGGAGAATATACTCCAAAAGAGAGCCCTAAAGAGCCCCAATAGCATGGAGAAATCAGTGCACTTAATAATACCTTGTGTGCGCATGAACAAAGGCATATCCAATGTCATGAGGACCTATTATTAAGAATGGAGTAGATGGTTTTGTCAGAGAGCATCAGTGATGAGGCTAAGCTCCACAAGTACATGTATGGATTAGAGCCATCCTTTATCAGCTGATGTCATGGCACAAAACCCTACTTCTCTTTTTAAAGCTATTGAGTTTGCGGAGTGCTATGGAAGGAAATATAGAAGGTAGTCCTCATTTCAACCTGGTTTTGGATAGCCAAGGATTGTTTTAAAATAGGGACATGTTGGTAATATTTATAGCAGCAATCATGCGCCAAGTGGAGGCTTAAGGGTACCAACTTATCCACCATTCAATGCTTCAAGACCTCAAAGTAATTTCAGGACAACAGAGTTGACTTCAAACAAGGGGACAACAAGCCTAAATCCATTTCAATCAGTATGAATCCCAAGTCTATTCCTATGGATCTCTACAAATAAAGAAAGGAAAAAGGCTTATGCTTCAAGTGTGGGGAAAAGTATACACATGATCATTCCACAAAGTGTGTATACAAAAATGCCAAAGCCAAGCTTCAGATTATGTTGGCTTTTGAGGATCCTGAAGATGAGATTAATGAAGCTAATCCAATTGCATCTAATGCTGAAAATGATGATCTTGAGGGAGAAGTTGGGTAAGAGTATTTTTATGATCCAGCCGACTCTTTTCCTTTTGATCTAGGTGGGAGTATTCCTTTTAATCCACATGGGACTTATCATGAGCCACTTGCTACCATTAGTTCTTCCATTCCCATGGATGCTTGGACAGGTTCTAAGAGCCCTGATACACTTCATATGAAGAGTAACATTCATGGAAAGATAATGTTCATTTTGATAGATAGTAGCAGCACACATAGTTTTATGAATAAGTCCATTATGGACAAGCTGAATTGTCTTTCCATTGATTTACAACATCCCATAAGAGTTCAAGTGGTCAATGGTGAAGAAGAAATCAGCACATAAATATGCCCACAGGTTTCTTTACAGCTAGTTGAAAGTTTTGAAGCAAAAGTAAACCTAATTACCTTGGACATGGGGCCTATAGATATTGTACTCAGTTGTGATTGGTTGATGACATTAAGAAAAATCACTATGGATTTTCCATAGCTATATATGGAGTTTATCTTCAATGGACAGCTCATCCATTTATAGGGAATTCCACGTAGATCAGATTTTCAGCTTATCACCATTCAACAACTCAAAAGGGAGTATAAGAGGTGTTCATATATATTTGTTTTGCATTTGAATAAAGAGATTGAAGATCAATGCATTAATTCAACGTCATCTGGCCTTGATAGTTCTTATTGAGGAGTATAGGGATTTGTTTGAAGTGCCTACTTCATTGCCTCCCAAGAGAGCAGTAGATCATCCTATTGATTTGGAGCCCAACTCAAAGCCAATCAATAAGCCACCCTACAAATTGTCCAAGTGTGAGCGAGAGGAAGTAGCCAAGAAAATCAAGGAACTTCTTGAGATGGGATTCATTAAACCTAGTTCTTCACCTTATGCATCCCTAGTTTTATTAGTAAAAAAGAAAGATGGATCTTTCAGGATGTGCATTGACTACATGGATCTTAATAAGATGAGAGTGAAGAATAGGTATTCAATACCCAAGATTGATGATTTGCTTAATGGGCTTAAGGGGGCTTGATTCTTTATGAAGATTGATTTGAGGTCAGGGTATCATCAGATCCGCATGTGAGAGGGTGATGAGATCAAGACTGCTTTTAGGACTGATTGAGGGCTCTATCACTTCTTAATGATGCCATTTGGACTTACAAATGCTCCAGCTACCTTCCAAAGTCTAATGAATAAGATTTTGCAGCCTTTCCTCTTTTAGTCTATCCTAGTTTTCTTTTATGACATTCTGATTTACAGTAAGACCCTTCATGATCACTTATCACACATGAGGAAGATTTTTGATGTATTGAGACATCACAGACTCTTTGCTAAGGAGAAGAAATGTTCTTTTATGCACACTGAAGTGGAATACTTGGGACATATTGTCAATGAAAAGGGGATACATACTAACCCCAAGAAAGTGCAATGTATAAAATATTGGCTAACACCTATACTACTACTTCTCTTAGAGGATTTCTTGGTCTATCTTTATTCTATCACCGATTCATCAAGCATTATGTGGCTATTGCAGTTCCTTTGACTTACATGTTGAAGAATGAAGCTTTCTTTTGGGATGCTCTTGCAGATAGTAGCCTCAACTAGTTAAAGGAACTCCTTACTTCTACTCCTATTCTAATATGCCTATATTTCTTGAAAGAATTTATCATACAGTGTGATATAGTGGCCGAGGCATTGGGGCCATTTTGTTACAAGAGCATAGAGTGATTGCCTTTGAAAGTCGTAAGCTTACCGATAAAGAAATGGCCATGAATGTTTATGATCAAGAGATTTTGGCTATCTTGTATGCAATAAAGAAATGACACCATTATTTCTATGGCAATCAAAGATTCAGAGTCCAAAGTGATCACAAGTCCTTAAGTATTTCCTTACTCAGTCCAATCTTACTCCCAAGCAGCGTAGGTGGGTAGCTACACTGCAAAATTATGATTTTGACATCACTCATATGAGGGGTAAAGACAATATAGTGGCTGATTTTCTTTCTTGTATATGGGCTTGCAAAGTTTCAGCAATGGGCTGAGCTACATAGTGATTGGATTGAAGAACTGTAGGAGGCTTATCTTTTGATGAAGAGCTCAGCCATATTTTTCAAAAATTACAGCAAGGTCTCATGGAAGATAACTTGCAATAATCAGCTTAAAAATTGCCTTATTTGGTTAAATGGCAAAATTGTCATTCCTTCTACTTCTTCTTTTACACGGAAAACTATGGAGGAATTACATTCTTTGCCTTTAGTTGGACATCTTGGAGTTTTCAAGACCTATGATAGGATCAGTAAAAGTTTCTATTGGAAGGGGTTGTGGAAATATGTCAAGGACTTTGTCATGAAGTGTATGCTTTGTTAGTAGAATAAGGATAGTACCCATAAGCCAGGTGATTTGTTGCAACCATTACCCATTGCTACAGGTAAATAGGTGCACATTACCATGGATTTCATTACTAGCTTTCCTACTACCAAAAAGGGATGCAATAGTATATATGTGGTGGTGGATAGACTTACCAAGGCAGCCCATTTCATTCCAACCAAGACCCAATTTACTGCTTCTCAAGTAGCCAGTCACTTCATGGAGCAGATTTTTAGACTACATGGATTACCGTAGGTGATTGTTCATGATAGAGACTCAAAGTTCATGAGTAACTTTTGGTAGGCGGTATTCACATCCATGGGCACTAAATTGGCTTCTTCTACAGCTTATCATCCACAAACTAATGGACAGATAGAAAGGGTAAATAAATGGTTGGAGACTTATCTTCACCATTTTTACTATGATGACCTAAATTTGTGGGATTCTTGGTTGCACTTGGCTGAGTTTGCCTACAACAACTCTACTCATGCTAGCATTGGAGTCTCGCCCTTTGAGGCTATGTATTGATATAAGGTGCCCTTGCCCAGAGTCATCTATAATGAAAGAATCAACCCTCATGGGAAAGAAGAGTTGGAAATAATGCAAACCCTCCTTCAACAATGTAAGATGAATCTTAGGAAAGCTCAAGTCTAAATGAAGATGTATGCTGATGAGAAGAGGCGGCTTTTAGAGTTCCAAGAATGAGAATTGGTTTTGTTAAAGGTGCCCAAGTCTAGGTACTCTATTTTGAAAGATGGATCTAGTAACAAGCTTGCTCACAGATTTTGTGACCCTATTGGATCCTAAAGTGCATTGGAGAATTGGCATACATATTAGAGCTATCCTCTTCCACAAAGATTCTTAATGTCTTCCATGTTATTCAACTCAAGCCTTTCTATGGTGATCCAATTGATACAACTGATTAGCTGCCACCTATTGATGAAGAAGGTCTTATTCAGTACATCCTAGATGCTGTCATAGGTGAGCGTGGGAAGAAGCTTTGATCTCGTTCCATCATTGAATATTTGATCAAATGGAGAGGTTTACCACCTGAGGAAGCTTCTTGGAGGCATGATTCTATATTAGATGAGTTTCCTTTCCTAACGGACACATTGGTGGCTAAAGCCTATTGACTATGGAACTAGGGTTTGGACAATTCGGTGAGATATGACCCTTTTCTCCACATCTATAACACTCCACTTCTGATCTCTGGCCACCGCCAGCAGACTCTTGTCCTCTATAACTTTGAGAGGGAAACCTCCTTGGATCAAAATTAGGACCAAACTCCCTAGGCTTTGGTCCAATGTCTTGTGTTGTCATTTTGGATTCTAGTAAGTTGAATCTTGCATCTTCATCTTTCTTTCTTAGACATAGGACAAAGCAGAAAAAGGTGACCCAATGGAATAATAGGAGAAAAAGGGTCAAAAGTGCAAGAAGCAAATTTAAAAGTCTAGGACAAGTGCAAAGGGAAGAAGGCACATCTTGAATATAAAAGTGCACCCTAAATCATTGTAAAAGAGTGCCAAGCTCCCTCTTGTGCAATTTATAAATGTAGAGGGACATGGGTGAAGAAACAATGTAAATAGGAAGGGAATAGGGAAAGAGGTCCTAGGCTAAAATGGCCAATCATGTAAAAAAGGGATGGGAACTCAAAGAGGAGTAGGGCATGTATAAAAAGGCAAAAGTGAATGAAGAAGCTCGTTCTTGTGTGTGGCCAAAACTAGCTCTCTTCTTCTTCTTCTTCTTCTTCTTCTTCTTCTTCTTCTTGCTTGTGCTTGTACTTGTTGAGAGAAGGAGTGTGAGGGAGTGAGTGTGTGAGGATGAGGGACTATGGTGGATAAGCTTTCCATCTTCTCCTCTCTTCTTCTTCTCTTCTCTTCTCTTGTCTCGCGTGTGGCAATAGATCTTGGAGCTTGGAGCTTGGAGCTTGAGGATTGAGCTTGCACCTTGTATCGTGGAGCTACCAGAGTGGAGAGCTCATGGGAGATGGCAACTCAATGCGGCATGAAGGTAAGCTCATTACACTCGTAGGTGTGAGAGTGCACACGACTATGTGAGAGGTAGCACTAAACTTGGCTTGAAATGCTTGAAACAATAAGCAGTCCATGGGTCTTGGCACTTAAGCGAGAGCTCCTACAACCCTTAATATATATGAAAAGATTTAAGAATTGGCTAGAATATTCTCTAATTATAGAGCCTCTTTGCCTACAATCATATAATTTCCTTTCTAATTGTCTCTCTTTTTCCACTAGAGATACAAATACTTGAGTCACAGTTGATTTAAAATCTTTCCAAGTCTGAAAACTTTGCCCAATTTTTCAAATTTATCTCTACTATATGTACACATCCCTCTAGATGTAGGGTTGCATAACATATATTTGCTTCATAATTGTGTGGGTAGAGGGTAAAGTACATTTCTAGATTGTGACCCATTCTTCTAGATTTGTTGGTGAGGGGTTATCTCCTTTGCACTAAGATATGCTAATCTTCTCCTTGTATTCTTTGTCATAGTGGTAACACTATTCATTGTTATTAGGTAGACCAATTGGCTATTGTCTATAAGAGAAATCGCCAAATGTTTGCTATCCATGGTTATTATTAAAGGAATGCTATCCATTTTTCTTGCTATCAAAACAATAATGATCAAGTGAATTAGTTGGACATGTGGCATCCTGTCTCAAGGTCTTCATCATACTGAAATTTGTCATCTCTTTGTGTTGATCTTATTGATTCCTTGCATTAGACACTTGAGTGTTTTATGGATAAAACTATTTAAAAGGAATCATATCCATAAATGTCATCATCTTCATCAACATGCTAAAAATTTTGTTGTTGTCCATGATTCTTTGAAGAGTTAATGTTGGGCCTTTCTCTATTCCATGAATTGGAAGGGAGATGAACTATTTTTTTAACTTTTGAAGGGCAACCATGCTCATAAGTTGAGTACAGAAATTGGTTTGCTACTTTAGACTTCACATAATCATTTGGGGGTGCTATACCATTGTCTCAGAAGGTTGATTATCTTGCCATTTACTACCAAATTACTGACTATAGCAATCATTTGATCCAACTTTACTTCCAACATATGATTGTGTTGTCCAAACTTCTCAAAATGCGTAATCATCTGACAAAACTTGTCATATATCATATGATTTAATGGAATGATGCCTTTATTCATGTTGTTAATCCTTTGTGAGAGTTTTTGATATTCATTTGAGTCATGAAAAACATTAGCTTCAGCCATAGGTTTCACAACATGAGAGTCTCTTGACCGATGTGACTTGTCATTGGTGTTGCTACTGCTCATACTATTTTGCCCTTGATACCCCCTCTTCATGGGGATTAGTTAATCTTTGCATGGTAATCAGTTAAATCCTCATTCATGTTCTCAAGCACTTGTTCCTTCTTCTTCTTTCTTACCATAGAAATAGGTGTAATAGAAAATGACTGTCTACTAGTAAATGGGTAATACCTTGAGTTATACTCCTCTAATTCTATTGGTTATTAGAACAGATCTTATTATTTGGAGATAAGATAAATTTACTAAAATAATAAGTTGAAAGAGGTAGGGGTAGATCTATGTATAAAAAAGTAAACCCTATCTAGTTGTCTAGAGGCTACTATCTACATTGATCACTTGTCAAAAAGATTACCATAACTTTTGTTCCACAACTCCGTTTGCCAAAAATTTTAGCTAGGATAGAAGCTAACTTTGTCTTCTTGAAATGGAGTACAATAAACCTCTATGAGAATCAAGATATCTAATTTTGCAACGAGTTATTTTTTACTATCCAAAATGAGACAACAATATGTATACACTTATAATAACATTGTTTGTTTTGCCAAATATCATCATATACATGTGGCTACTAAAGTCATCATTTATATCTTGCAAGTATCATCCAACTACCTATATATATCTTATAAACTTATAAATCCCTTCAATTCTTTATGCTCACTACCCTATTTTACTATGTTTTAGTACTAATGATCCTTGAGTCTTTTCTACTCTTCCCCAAGTGGTCTTTCATAGTCCACAACTATGGTTAGGGATACAATGATGTACGAGGTACCTAATGTTGAGATATCGAGCTCCACTCGTGATATGCCAGGGTGACTGTTGTGCATTTATGTCACCGACTTGTTAGCTACAGATGCGGTTGGTACACCACCCATGAATAATAGCTAGATGATAGCTATCCTTATCTACTCTAGTTCGTGGCTCAGTTAGTATGCCACCTTCGTTAGTTGAGTTTGGTTTGAGACCCATGTATAGGGTTCTTCTATTTCTCTGTACGAGTGTTCTTTTTGGCTTACACAACTAAGAAGAGGAAAACTGTTTTCAGCCTCCACCTTTGTGTGTATTTCCCCATTGTGCAAGTGAGAGAGCTACAAGTGAGACTCCTTCCTTCTCTCCCACAATCTTGACATGGTATCAGAGCCTGGTTCGTGGTAAGGAGCTCAAGAAAGCAAACCAAGTTCGCGGTGTTCTGGTAAGAGGACTAGTGTTGCTTTCCTTTTTTGAGTTTGGGAGCAAGTCTCTGCAGGTAGCACAGCCGGAAAGTGCAAGAGTGCATTGTCTTAGATTGAGACACCCTTAGTTGCCCTGTTTTTTTGATTCGAGGCCATTTCAGGGCCTGTTTTGGAGGCAGAAGTTTTTCGCACGCACTAAGGAAAAGGCCCTATTTTTGCTATGCGACCACTGTTCTACAGATCAGTGAAAAGTTTCCATAGAAATTGCATCGTATGCCTATGTGCAGAGACATTGGGAGTTATAGAATCATCCTTGTTGTCTGTTGATGCAAAATCGTCACTAGGAAGTGACTGTGTGGTCAAATACCACTTTCATCAGTTTTGCAGATTTGTTCTTGTGAGGCTGAAGCTATGTTTTTTGCAGTGACAGAATTCTTTACAGTGTTCTATAATGGCATCTGATTCTCTTTCACAGATTGTCACTGAAAAGCTTGACAAGAACAACTTCCAAGCATGGAAGTTTAGAATGACAAATTTCCTTATGGGAAAAGGATATTGGGAATTCGTTGCAGGAAATGAAGAAGAACTTGTTCTTCCTGATGTTCCCAATCAACAGCAAATGCAGGCATTTAAAGGATGGCATGAGAGAGCTAGAAAAGTTATGTACTGGCTATCTATCAGTATTTTAGACTCTATGATTGTGCATATTCAGGATGCAAGTACGCCAAAGGAGGCATGGGATACTTTGTCAAAAATGTATAGCATAAATATGCAAGCCAGGAAAATGCAGCTCAAGCAAGAGTTGCACAATGTGCAAAGAGAAAGTATGAGAATCAATGACTACCACATGAAGGTGAAGAAGATTGCAGATGCACTTGCTTCCATTGGGTCACCAGTGGAAGATGATGATTTAGTTTCTGTGACCTTGAATGGTCTAGGAAAGGATTATGCATAGTTTCGAACATCCATTTCCGTCCATGAAAGATTTCCTGATTTTGAGGAGTTGATTGCTCTTCTAATTTCTAAGGAGCAGAGAAATGGTGGTGCATCTTCTTCAGGAGGAATTTCAAAAGAAGATGTCTTCTACTCAAATGCTGGAAGAGGTAGAGGCAGAGGTAGAGGAGGCAGATCTGGAGGCCGTGGTAGAAATCAGAATATATAGAAAACTCAAGAAAACCAGTCCTATGGAGGAGGACGTGGTAACTCTAGAGGCAGGGGGATCCAAAGAGGTCGTGGTGGATGGCAAAGAGGCCAAAATGCAAATAGCAATGTTGAATGCTACTACTATGGTAAAATGGGTCAAATGGCTAAAGACTGCTATAAAAAGCAGAATGACATCATAAATGGAAAATTGCAATAAGGGAATTATGCATCTTCTAGTAGACAGGGTGATGAAAAAAATGAGCATTTTTTAATGGTGCAGCACATGACCAATTCTGTGACAAGTGCAGAAGAAAGCAACGATGTGTGGTATGTTGACTCAAGTGCATCAAACCACATGACAAGTCATGCAGAATGGATGTAGGATGCAAGGAAAATGAAAAAACCAGGATTTGTGGAGACTGGTGATGATACTGCACATCCTATTGTGCAGATTGGAAAATTTCCTTTGTCTATGCAGGATGGAAAAAAGAAATACCTGTCAGATGTATTTCATGTCCCGAATATCACCAAGAACCTGGTTTATGTTGGTCAAATGGTTGAGTAGGGCTTGCAGGTCAGATTTAATCCTCATGGATGCTTTGTTGAGGATATGAAAAATAAAGGTCGCTTCATAGCAAAAGAAAAGAAGAAGGGCATAATGTTTACGTTGGATGCAGACATGCCTGAATTGAGTGCAGCAATGTTTGCACATGGGACCAGTGTAGTTGCAAATATTGATATCTAGCATAAACGCATTGGTCATGTTAATGTGCAACGACTTAAATCAATGCAAGCCCAAAATATTGTTGCAAGATTGCATAAATTCAAGGTTGCAGAAATGCATAAGGTATGTGAAGCCTGTCAATTTGGAAAACAAGCAAGGAAACCATTTCCTAGACATGTTCAAGAGAGTAAGAAGCCATTGGAATTAATCCACTCTGATGTGTGGACTACTAAAGCTGCATCTATTGGAGGCTGTCATTATTTTGTCACTTTTATTGATGACTATAGCAAAAAAGTTTGGGTGTATTTTATGAAAAATAAAAGTGAAGTTTTTGGGTATTTCAAAACTCTTAAAGCTATGGTTGAAAAAGAAACAGGCCTGCAAATAAAATGCCTAAGGTCAGATGGAGGGGGAGAGTACCTCTCAAATGAGTTTGCAAGGTTCTTGCAGGAGCATGGCATAAAGCAACAATATTCATGTAGTCATACCCCACAGCAAAATGGAATTGCAGAAAGAAAAAACAGGCATATTGGAGAGGTATCTCGTGCCGTGCTCAATGAAAAGGACCTGCCAGATTTTTACTAGGCTAAGGCAGTTGCTACAACAGTCTACATAATGAACAGGACTCCCACTGCAGAATACATGGCATGACTCTAGAGGAGAGGTATACTAGTAGGAAACTAGATATTTCTCATTTGAAAAATTTTGGTTGCATTGCCTATGTTCATGTGCCAGATGAGTTGAGATCCAAGTTGGATCCAAAAGCTGAGAAGTGTATCTTTATTGGTTACTCTCTACAGCACAAAGGGTATAGATGCTATAACCCTTCTACTCATAAGTTTAGAGTGAGAAGAGATGTTGTTTTTGATGAGATGATATGGGAGCTTTCACTCAACCGCCAAGACCCACGGACCGCTTATTGTTTCAAGCGTTCCAAGCCGAGCACTAATGGCTACCTCTCACATAACCGATGCGCCATCCATATCTACGGGTGTAGTGAGCTTACCTCCGTGCCGTTCGAGTTACCTCCTCTCCCGCACACTCCGGTAGCTCCACGATCCAAGTGCAAGCTTCAAGCAAGCTCCATCCTCAAGCTCCACGCTCCAAGCTCCATTGCCGCGAGCAAGAGAAGAGAAGAGAAGAGAAGAGAAGAAGAGAGGAGACGATGGAGAGCTTCTCCTCCTCGGTCCCTCACCCTCACACACTCACTCCCTCACACTCTCACACTCCCTCTCTCAAGCACAAGCTCAAGCAAGCAAGAACAAGAAGAAGAAGAAGAAGAGGAGAGCTACTTTTGGCCACACACAAGAATGAGCTTCTCATTCACTTTTCAACTTTATATACAAAACCCTAAATCCCTTTTGGGCGGTCATCCCCTTTTTACATGGCCGGCCATAGCCTAGGCCCTTTTTCCCATTATCCTTCTATCTTCATAGCTTCCTTTCCACCGCCCGTCTACATTTACAAATTGCACGGGTGAGAGCCCGGCACTCTTTTACAAGATTTCAGGGTGCGCCTTTTTATTTTAAAATGCGCCTTTCCCCTTTTGCCTTTGCATTGGACTTTTAAGGTTGCCCTTGCACTTTTGGCCTTTTCTCATTTTCTTTCTTCAGTCGGGCTACCTTTTTTCCGCCTTTGCCCTACGTCTTTTCCACTTCCTTTTGCTTTCTTCGTGTTGGGGTTAACATTACCCCCCTCCTAGATGAGTGCCAGTCCCATGGCACTCACCGTCGTAGGTAGCAGGCTGTAGCATGCACCGAAGACGTGGGTGACAAGGACGCCTGTGGTTTTCGTGGAGGAGTGTTGGTGGTGGTGTGGCAGAAGGTCCTGGGGGCCTGTTGGTGGCCAAGGTGGCTGGTGGAAGGTTGTTGGAGTTGGTGGTAGGTCATGCTGTGTTGGGGATTGCATGGATGGCCAGCACAAGTGTTGGTTTGTTGGGGATTCTACGCATGACGATTCCTTGCGGGCTTGTCGGATGGTAAGGGACAAGCATTCAAAGTTGAGTGTTGATAAGGAGCAATTGGAATTTCGTTGGAGGCTTCAATACCTGCAATTTGAAAACCTCTCGTGTGATCTCTCCCTAAGGGGTAGTGCTAGTCTTCTTATCGTGCACAAGACATATTTGATTAGTACCGAATTTGAGGACCCCTAGGTCACCAGGCGTACCTAATTTGAGGATCCCTAGGTCACCAGACGTACCTAATTTGAGGACCCCTAGGTGTTGTGCTGTGATCGACCAAGGTCACCAGACATACCTAATTTGAGGACCCCTAGGTGCTGTGCTGTGATCGTGGGTGCTTCTTATTTTTCCATTTTTTCTTTTTTTTTTCTTTTCTTTTTCTTTTCTTTTTCTTTTCTTTTTCTTTTTTTTTTTTTGTTTATTTGTTTTTTTTTTTTTGCTTGAGTACAACCATTACAATATGTTGAGGCTGTCAGCCTTTCAATGGGTTGGAAAATGTCAAGCTTCGAAGGCTCAGAAAATGAATAGTACAATGATGATGGTGCCCTAGCCTCGTTGTTAGAGAAGCAGTTGGCGAAAGGGGGAGATACACTTGAGATATTGCAACCCTCCTTGCGGCACATGCGATGTGGGTACAATTGAGGTAACGATTGCCGTGAGCCAACTATAGAGCTTGACCTAGAAAGAGGGTGTGGCCCAGGAATGTTTTGTGGGCCATGCAATGTGGGCGGTTGGCAAGGGTGCTTTTGGCAACGTGGCTTTGCCACGGCTCGTTGTGGGGTTGTGGGTGTTGCGGTGATTTGGGCATTGAATATTTTTGCACAAGGACCAGTATTATCCTGCATCCACTTGTCACTTCATGAGAGCATATGCATTGTGTATGCCACAAGTATAATAAACCAGTGCAATGCAAGGAGACATCACTTATTTGAATGCTATGGTGTTCACTAGACATTTATCACCTATGCTTGATTAGCTTTTTCTTTTGCTAAAGGCGTAGCATATGTTAAACGCAGATATGATAAGTTCATACAAGTCAGGAACATGTCAACACTTAACAAGTCGGGAACACTTAACCATTTAAAAACAAAAAGTCCTGGCCAGTTATCATTTGATAAGCTCCTTATGCATTATGGGCTACTCGATTTGTACAAGGCGGGGCGAGTTTGGATGGCCAGGTGATTGGGGCTCTGCTAGTGTGGGACTCCCGTGGGGGTGAGCAGGGAACATGTCGACTGGGACATGAATGGTATAATCCCGGCCTGCCACCGTCTCCAGAATATCTTTAAATAATTCATTAAATTCTTCTCTTTCCCGAGCTGCCCTTTCTGCCTTTGAGCGTCTGGGGCCCGAGCGGGAGCTGGGAGTGCATATCACTAGTGCTGCCACCTGTTGTGTGTTTCAAGTCTCGACTTTCTTGACTCGAGGATTCTTCGGCCTTCGCCCTGGGCAATGTCGCTTAGGGCCTCGCTTCTTGGCATACCTCTTGATGGTGGGCACATAGCGCTCCGGTGGAGGGGCGCGTGCCACATGCTCTCGCCTTTTGCGAAGAGCGTCTTTGCATGCTAGATCCCCATGATTTTCCATGCATTCTGCCGCAAAAGGAAACCTGCAAGACGCAATCCAAGGGTTTAGGCCTTGATACCAGATACAATTGTTTCCACAGAAGGGATTTTAGTGTGGTTTATGAAGCACATATGACAGAAAAAAAGGGAGGGGTGAGGCATGCGGTGTTTGTTGTAGGGGAATGGTCCCCATGCTGATGTTTGCGTTGCCTCCAGTCATTAGCGGAGATTAGTTTATGCTAAGTCACATGGACTGGTTGTCATGGAGTGGGACAGGGTACATCCTCGGGAGGATAGACTGAAAGGGGAGAAGGTGTATAGGAAGGGACTACACCCTGTCTACACCATCAAGTTGTTGGTCAAGGCCTCCTATGGCGGCAATATGGGTTGCATGCCCTTCACTTGGAGGTGGGGCTGGTCACCCGAATTTTAAAAGTGTGATGTGAGGAGGACCTGAGGAGCTTAGCCTGTCAAACTCGACTCTTTTCCCTGCGCTTAACTATCATTGCTTGTGTGTGTTGATATTGTTCATACGTGGTGACACACAAATCAGTGTTTATTTATATACATATCTATGAATCCATGTCACATCACGAGGATAAGAACCAAGTGTAGAACTCGGGGTTGTATCGGAGAATGGCACATGCATCTAGTATTCGTGGCAGCTGACTTAATACTGATAGATATTTTGCCAGGTGGAGTAGCATGGAACCTTGACCGAGTCTACTGGCAATATGTAACTCCTCTTCGGTGAGAACCTTATCAATCAAAGGGCCATGTAGCCTAGTCCTAGCCAAGTCCGCACCCCGAATGTCAGTGAGCACTCGAAGGGAAGTTGGTGCCACGTATGTTGGGTCTCTTTGAGACCGCCATTTGGCCAATCGCTCTTCTGAGACCGTCATGATCTGAGCCCCTAGTTTGGCCATTACGACACGGCTTTCGCACCGACGCCGCTCAAATTGACTTTGGCCTGCTGATAGTCGCGTTAGTAGCTCTATGTCTACGAGATTTGGTTGATAGAGCACTTCATTGAACATGACGGTTAAGCGTAGTTCGTCAGCCTCCTCGTCAGGGATGAGTCGCATCTGTTCATGCAGGAGCCTATCGTAGTGCCCGTTAAGATGTTATTGTTCCTCCCATGATAGAGGAAAGGTCAAGTAATCTCCAAGCTGTTTCTTGGGGATCGTGCCCACATCCGCAAGGACGTAGACACGCGCGACCACCTTGAGCTTAGCCTCCAACTCAGTTAAGCATTCTGCGACACTTCTATGTTCAACGAGGGCTTGCTCGGTTGCTATCTCATGCAAAGTTCTAAGAGTTTCCTTAGGCTTTAGCATGGCTGGGGGCTCAGGCCTAGATGAGCAAGATTGGTCAACTCTAGGATTCCTTGTGCTCTTGGGGTTCTCACGTTTCTCCTGAGGTTTTGTTGTTATTTCGTCATGGTTCTTCTCGGATGTGACTGGTATAGATTTGTCACCCTGTTGTGACAGCGTTGTATCCACTCTTGATTGATCAATGTGAGTTCTATTGTCAGTGGATAGAGTGTTGCAAGCAACTGTTGATGGCAACGGTTGCTTTGGTTTCTCAGAACACACGGATGTGTCTGGGGTTTCACCACTATTAGGAGAGGTATTAATGGGTTCATTGGTGGATGGACTCGATGCTTCATTCATTAGCTCTCCAGTGCCCTTCGTCTCAATGTTCTTGGGGTCCACAACCACCTGCAACTGATGCTGTTTTCACTCTTTTCTCCTCTTGTTCTTGGTCAGTGCAGGCGCATCTAATGGCTCAAGACCCTGGGCTATATCGACCGTTGATGTGATCGGTCGGGCCTCAGCATTTTCCTTCTCTAGTGTGTCCTTACGGGACATAGCCGTGGTTTGCTGAATAGCCTTGCCCGGTTGTGAGGGCACAACTGCCGCCCTTTTTGGAGAGTCTAGCTTCTCAACCAACTCCATTGCGTTTAACTCCTCTAGCCTAGGCTTTAGGCACTTTGCAGGTGCTGGAGTTGTCGAGGGATTTGGTTGCGACACCTCCTCCACAGGTAGACTACTAAGGACACGTTCCACAAGGGGCATTGTCATGGCCAAGGGCTGTGACTGCTGTGATCCTTGATTGGAAGTAGTGGCAACTAGTTGAGTGGGCTGGATACCCTTGGTGGATTGTGGTGTCAAGTCCCTAGGGCGATCAGAAGTGGCTGTGTCTTTCGTTGGCCTTTGAGCACTCATTTGTGTAGATCGAACATGAGCTGATCTAGTCGCATTAGGTGGCTCAGGCATATCCTTGGGTCGAGAGGTACAGATGGCATCATGTCCCGCCTCTTTGACGGTTGGAAGCTTAGATGGAGGTAGAGATTGGAATTGAGCAGTCGCCCTTGACAACTGCTGTGGTGCTTCCTGTGTCTGGTTGGGAGAAGAGGGCGTAGGAGATCTAGGACTCCTAGGTGGATGTGGCACTAGCTAAATGATTTTCTCAAGGCTATTAGACGATTGTGCCATTTGCTTTGTTGAGCGATCAGCCTTGCCTTGAGCAATGTTGTGCCTATGATGCTTGTTCTCCCCTTGGGAAATCAAAGGCACCTTGGGCACAAACAATTTTTGTGCCTGCTCAATGGCTACGTATGACATCTGTCTGTTTAGCATGCTAGGCTGGGGCTCTTTCCTTTGAACAATCATGTCTGGTCTCTTGCCTTGAGACCTAGAGTTTCTCTTAGATTTCCTCCTGTGCTTCGTTGCTTTTGATGCACTCTGGCCTTCAATCGACCCAGGAGGTTTGGCAAGGGGTTTTGGCACCCAAATCCATCGGTTGCCTGCATAATACCCTTGAGCCCGAAGCAACGCCTTGGATATCCATCGTGGCGTTGTGCTGGCTCTCCATCGACGCCTCCATCTATAAGGCTTGGGCTTCTTTTGGGGTCTTCTACGATATTTGTAAGTCCAAAGCCCGTCCTTGGCATTGTCTCTTGACCTTCTTGTTTCAAGCCTGGCCTCACTCACTGGTTCTCGTTGTTCGACCTGTGCTTGTATCAGTTTTTCCAACAAGTCCTTGCTCTCGTTAGTAGGCTTGACTATTACGTCAACACCTTCCTTGCCTTTCCTTTGAGGTTCGATGAGGTCACCCTTGCTAAAGGTGGTGACTATCCTCACACCCGGTAGTGTCAGGTGTATCCTCTGTGCTACATAGTCAGCCTCACACTTGGTCGCCCTTTTGAAGGGTCTTCCAAGGAGGGTTTCTTTCCCGCAGCTAGCACTATTTGGAGAAACATGAAATAGGATAGGCAAGCTTTCAGTTTCAATAGTTGCCAGGATTTTGCACTTCCCCATGAGTGCTTGAGGGTGTCCCCCATAAGAGCTAAGAGTTGCACTAGTCGGCGTGAGCTCTAGTTGGCCTAGTAGGGTCCATGATTCATAGGTCAAGATGTTAAAATCTGCTCCTTCATCAATCAGAGCATCGATAGTATGCTCTCTTTTCGCGGTGAGTTTGACCCTAAGATAAGCAGGTGGTACTATATCTTCACCTTCCGGGTCTTGGCTTGTAAATTTAAGCCTTCTGAGACCGATGCCCTTGAGTTCTCGACTGCACGACCAGATGTGGATTCTCCACTACTGTCTTGGATCCTCAGTGCAGTGCTATTCAAGGTACATCTCTCATTGAGAGTGTCATGTCTAGTCATCTTCGCATTTGTAGCTTGCTGAAGTTGCATTTTGCTCTGACTAGACACGGTTTGAACACAATGTCTTTGTGTTCTCGTGATATGGCCTTTTTGCCCTTGATGGCTAGATTGGCCCATTGCTGTTCTAGGGTCTCTGTTTGTCTCTATTCGGGTATGGGCTTTTGGTTGCTCTATTGCAAGTGGGACTCCATGCTCATGTAGAGCCATTGCTATGCTAGGGTCTAATTTGGGAGGCCTGTCACGGCGCGTGTTTTCTCTCCAACCTACTCGGGGGAGGTGCGGACCTCTGCGGGGGTCCGGGGGGGCAGTCCCCCCCAGCCCACAGGGCCGTTACGGTAGACGCCATATGCAATTTGGAGGACCGTTTATATCCAAATTTTGAACTACGCTCTCTAAATTTTAGCCCGGTTATGGATCTGTGATGTGCCTTCAGCTCTACATAGTCTTAGGGGTCAATCTCGCGGTTTAGATGTATTAGAATTTGTGTTCTAGGCACGTGTCCGATTCTGACAGTTTTTTGTCCGATTCTCAGATGTCCGATTTTCAGGAGTCCGAATATCAAAATCGGACGTCCGATTTTGGGTGGGTCCGATCAGACCAGTGGTCCGATTTTGGTCACGTCCGATTCTCGGAGTCGGATCAAAAAGTGGTCCGATTTTCAAGTGGTCCGATTCTGGGAATTGGATCGGACAGGGTGGTCCGATTCTGAGCTGGTCTGATTTTGGGAATCGGACGGCCAAGTCCAATTGTGAGTGGTCCGATTATGGACTCGTCCGAGTGTCTGAGTCGGACGGATTGGTCCGAGCGTCTGATTCTCAAAATCGGACGGGTTGGTCCGAGTGCCACGTGGCATGTCCGATCGGGCTGGTCCAATTCTGGGAATCGGACGGTCCGACTCCCGAACTCGAGTGGTCCGATTCTGGGAATTGAACCACAGCAAGTTGGTCCAAGTGCGTCGGCGGCGGGCGCGATTCCAGTGCGTTTGACCCCTCCTCACTGTTTGGTGCACACAATCACCACAAACTTTTTAAATCTGATCAGGGCACTTGTTGGAAAACATCAGACTCACCTGCAGCAGCACGAATCACCGATGCCTAGGAATCGGGGCAGCGCTTCCTCATCCTGTGAACCAGAAGTTCTCTCTCTCTCTCTCTCTCTCACAAGGCAAACCAAGGAAATGAGGTCTGTCCTGGCTTCCCAGGCCTCTTAAGGTCCTTTCCGAGCACTGCAGAACCTCATAGCTAGTTCCTTGTCCCTATCTTACCCAAAAACTTGAATCCGGTCCCCTGTTTCCCTGTTTTAGCCTGTTATACAGCAACAGAAAACCCCACTGTTTGCCTGTTTTTTTCTTCTTTTTCTTTGTTTTTTCCTACCCTAAATGCATCCAAATCACAAAATAAATACCTACACTACTCCATTCCACAATATAAATCTCAGAAAGCAACAAACCTACTTGCCAAGGAGATCGAATACCATCTTCAACCCCCTCGCTTCCTACCTATCTACCTCAAGCACCGGTTCGGGGGAAACCCCTTACTTTGATGCTCGATTCGAAGCGCGCAAGCGCTCAAGGCTTGAATCCATTGGTCTCGGCAACGGAGCCAAAATGTGGGAGCTTTCACTCAACCGCCAAGACCCACGGACCGCTTATTGTTTCAAGCGTTCCAAGCCGAGCACTAATGGCTACCTCTCACATAACCGACGTGCCATCCATATCTATGGGTGTAGTGAGCTTACCTCCGTGTCATTCGAGTTACCTCCTCTCCCGCACACTCCGGTAGCTCCACGATCCAAGTGCAAGCTTCAAGCAAGCTCCATCCTCAAGCTCCACGCTCCAAGCTCCATTGCCGCAAGCAAGAGAAGAGAAGAGAAGAGAAGAGAAGAAGAGAGGAGACGATGGAGAGCTTCTCCTCCTCGGTCCCTCACCCTCACACACTCACTCCCTCACACTCTCACACTCCCTCTCTCAAGCACAAGCTCAAGCAAGCAAGAACAAGAAGAAGAAGAAGAAGAGGAGAGCTACTTTTGGCCACACACAAGAATGAGCTTCTCATTCACTTTTCAACTTTATATACAAAACCCTAAATCCCTTTTGGGCAGTCATCCCCTTTTTCCCCTTTTTACATGGCCGGCCATAGCCTAGGCCCTTTTTCCCATTATCCTTCTATCTTCCTAGCTTCCTTTCCACCGCCCATCTACATTTACAAATTGCATGGGTGAGAGCCTGGCGCTCTTTTACAAGATTTCAGGGTGCGCCTTTTTATTTTAAAATGCGCATTTCCCCTTTTACCTTTGCCTTGGACTTTTAAGGTTGCCCTTGTGCTTTTGGCCTTTTCCCCTTTTCTTTCTTCAATCGGGCTACCTTTTTTCCGCCTTTGCCCTACGTCTTTTCCACTTCCTTTTGCTTTCTTCGTGTTGGGGTTAACAGATGAGTAGCTGGTGTAAACCAATAAATGCGATTGATAATGTAGATGCACAAAATGGTAATGCTGCACAGAATTCACAGTAACAGTCACAAGATATTAGTGGACCTGGAGTGTTCTCTAGTAGTGGTTCACATTCTTCGCCATGGACAGGCAGATTGAGATTAGGAGAATCTTCTCAAAGCAATGCAGATAGTGGTATGCAGGTATCACGAAAAGGAAAAGAGAAGGTAGATCAGCCCATGTTTGATGTGAATGCAGGTCACTCTTATGTGGATGGTGAATCCAGTGGCTCAGAACAGAGCATTGATGATGAGCTGGGTATTCCTTCTGTTGTTACACCTTTGAGAGCACCTGAAAGTGAGCCTACTTTGCGCAGGTCTACCAGAGCTAGGTATCCTCTGGATAGGCTGAAACATGATGGATTTACAGCCATTCACTATGCCTATATAGTCAAAGTGATACAGGAACCAGAACCCACTTCTTTTGAGTAAGCCATGGGAAAAGAAAAATGGGAGAAAGCCATGGATGAAGAAATGGATGCCTTGGAAGAAAATGCTACATTGGAATTGGTACCTTTGCCTAAAGATAAGAATGTAATTGGTTGTAAGTGGGTTTATAAGGTGAAGCACAATGCAGATGGTTTTGTGAATAGATACAAGGCAAGGTTAGTAGTCAAGGGGTATGCACAAACATATGGCATTGATTATGAAGAAACATTCAGTATGGTTGCAAGGATGGCAACCGTAAGAGTAGTCATTGCTATGACTGCATCAAAGGGATGGTCTTTACATCAGATGGATGTAAAGAATGCCTTCTTGCATGGTGATTTGCAAGAAGAGGTCTATATGGAATAGCCACCAGGTTATCTGCATGTTGTTCATCCTGAGTTTGTTTGTAGGTTGAAGAAAGCCTTGTATGGCTTGAAGCAAGCACCTAGAGCATGGTCTGACAAGATAGGACAATATCTTGTCACTATTGGCTTTCAGATTTCCAAGGCAGATTTCTCACTTTATGTGAGAAAAATAGAGAAAGATATTATGCTGCTTGTCATTTATGTTGATGATTTGATTATCACAGGTGATAGTGATGAAGATATCCTTCATGTGAAAATGCTATTGAAGTAGAATTTTGAGATGAAGGATTTGGGACAGCTGCGTTATTTCTTGGGCATTGAGGTGATTAGATCACCAAGTGGGGTACGGCTCTTGCAGAGGCAATATGGATTGGACATGCTGTCCAAATATGGGATGACAGGCTGTAAGCCTATTTCAGTTCCTTTGGAGCAGAATGTGAAGCTGAGCGCAGATGTAGGTGAGCTTCTCGAAGACCCTACTATGTACAGACGCATAGTAGGAAGTTTGATTTATATGACTATTACCAGGAAAAATTTGAGCTATGTTGTTGGATTGGTAAGTCAGTTTATGCAGGCTCCAAGGAAACCGCATTTGGATGCGGCTAGACGCATACTCAGGTATGTAAAGTCCACATTGCAGTATGGACTATTTTATGAAACTGGGGTTCAGATACAGTTGCATGGATACATTGATGCTGATTGGGCTGGTAGTATTTCCGATAGATGATCTACCAGTGGATATGTGTTCTCTTTTGGGAGTACTGCAGTCATTTGGAGCAGCAAAAAACAGCCTACAATTGCCTTGTTGAGCACAGAGGCTGAGTACAGGGGTGCAACAATGGCTGCATATGAGGTAGCTTGGTTGCATAAGCTAATTTATGATATGTATTAGCCTACAGATGGGCCAGTTGTCATTTATTGTGACAACATGAGCAGTATACACTTGGCAAATAACCTAGTCTATCATGCTAGAACAAAGCACATTGAAGTGCATTATCACTATGTGCCGGAGAGGGTTTTACTAGGTCTTATTGATCTAGTTTATGTCAGCACAGAGGATCAGGTAGTTGACATATTCACGAAGGCATTGGGTGCAGAGAAGCTGCGCAAGTTGAGAGACCTGCTTGGTGTGTAGGAATTGGGATTGAGCTCGAGGGGGAGTGTTGAGATATCGAGCTCCACTCGTGATATGCCAGGGTGACCATTGTGCATTTATGTCACCGACTTGTTAGCTGCAGATGCGGTTGGTACACCGCTCATGAATAATAGCTAGATGACAGCTATCCTTATCTACTCTAGTTCGTGGCTTAGTTAGTATGCCACCTTAGTTAGTTGAGTTTGGTTTGAGACCCATATATAGGGTTCTTCTATTTCTCTGTACGAGTGTTCTTTTTGGCTTACACAACTAAGAACAGGAAAATTATTTTTAGCCTCCACCTTTGTGTGTATTCCCCCATTGTGCAAGTGAGAGAGCTACAAGTGAGACTCCTTCCTTCTCTCCCATAATCTTGACACCTAAATGGGCTCTCAAACCTTGGAACGTGTGCAAAGTTTTTTTTAGGACAAATTGTGTATTCCTATAGATTCATAAATAACAAGGTAGAGTTGCCTTTCTTTTGTCTTACTATCTCATCCATCTTTGACATTTTTGCTCAGTCAGTATATATACATGGCAGTGCTAGTGTTTTAGAAAACAAGAATAATATGTATGGATGAAATAAAGCTTCGAACATTCAATGACATGCAAGAATTTAAAAACTCAATGAGATCAAAGAGGGTTGAGAAAAGTTTATCTTCAATAATTAGTGACTCATAGAATTACTAAACTCACATTTTATAATTTCTTGGGCATTTAATATATAAGATCAACAAGAGATCAAAATTCAAATACTAGCCAATCACATAGGCAATAACTCACTAATTTTTTAAAATAATAATGCAGTTGCATTCATGTATTGATCACGAGAAGTATTGATACAAGGAAGCAAATTGAGGTTGAATAATAAAGCTTATAATGATGGGAATTCAATCTTCAATGGATGAGAATCATGATTGAGTTATTTCATGCTAAAAATTTCAATCAAGTAATAAGGGTGTACTCAATCCAACCTCTCCTTCAACAATGGCTATGCTTCAACAAATGGAAATGGAGAGATTAAAAGAAAGTAGATGATGTACCTTTTTCAATGCTTGATGAAGAAGAATATTGAGATTGACCAAATCCCATAATTATAGTTAATGGGAAATCCATATGAAGACTTCATTGATATGAAATCCACTTCAAGTCTTCAAATAACTGCGGGAGTGTCATTCTTGAACAAATGCATTCAATAATGGTTGAAGAGAAGTCCATGCTCCATGAAAATACTTCAATCATTGATTGAAATTAAGAGTTTATGAAGATTTAAGACATTCTTGACTCTATCTAAACATTCAAGAAGAGAAAAATGCCATGAATCTTAAAAGGTTAATTCAATGTTTTGACCAAATATTTGAAGAAATTCATGACTATCCTATTTTCCACCAAATTAAAAGAAAAGTAGTCTAAATTTTTCCAAAATGCTTTAATGTTGGGTCTATGTTGACTATGATAAGAGAAAGGATGGTTTTTCTTTCAAGAGGGAGTGCTTTTGATTATGTTAAGAATAAGATCTATGGTTTGATATGGCTTATAACAATTTGCAATTACCCTAGTGATAACTACCATAGCCCATAATCATGAGAACTACCCTGGTGATAACTAACAATTGGCAATTACCCTAGTGATAACTACCAGAGCCCATAATCATGCGAACTCAAGTTTAATGCTCCCTTGTGTGACTATTGGTCGCCTTTGTTACATCTAAGTAAAGGTGCAAGTTGCTATGATGGAGTGAGGGTCATGTGGCCACATGGTGCAATGTTAGGTGAAGCTAAATCATTGTAAAATTTATTGTAATGAGAAAATTCACTAAGTCATAAGCTAGATGGTCATTTTTTTGTCTATATTTCTCCTAATGGGGTTGGTGGACTTGAGCCTAATTGGTCCATATTTTTAATCAAACCATAATGTAACTTCAAGAAATTTTATGGTTATGTATAGTTAACACCTCTATAATGTAAATTATTATATCTAATTACAAAGAAATTTTACATATTAAATCTCAATCAATGCAACATTTAAAAATTTGAGATTAACTTATCATATTCTCTATAGCAAACTAGCAATTGTACTAAACCATTAAGTATCATACTCATCGATGGAGATGTTGATGTCCAATGGCTTATACTTTGGCTACCTCTACACAAAGGAAGCTTGCAGATGTTGATGTCCAATGTCTTGTACTTTGGCTACCTCTACACAGAGGAAGCTTGCCTCTAAAATCATGTATGCCCCATGAAACAATTTATATTTAGGTTTCAAGGACCTTGCACATCTCTCTCTCTCTCTCTCTCTCGATTTCTCCTTATCACTCTCTCTTCCTCTTTTAAAGGAAAAACGGAGCCAAGAAAGTAACCAAACTATAATATTTCATCTCTTTCTCTTTCCCTAACTCATTTATTACTCTTTCTATCTCTTGCTTGCATAAATTTCATAATTAAGTGACCAAAATCGACAAAAACAAAGTACATTGTCATTTTCTCTATTTCTCTTGAGCTCACACACACACATTTAAACTTTTTTACTTGAATCTAGCATAAGAAAGCTCAAATCTAGGTCTTATATATATATGCAAAATAAGAAACCCTACCTTGAAGCCATGCCTTTTCTCAATAACACCATAGAGGAAAGGGAGTTTTTAATAGAGAAGCAAGTAAAGAAACCCAAAAAATAGAAAGGTATAGAGGAAATGAGCTCTTACCATAGTGTTTTTGTCACTTTCATTCTCACTCATTCTTGGTACATGTCTTTCTATAAACTGTATAGAGAAAAAAAAGTTTTGCTTGTAGTTTAAATTTAATTATGTTGGTAGCTATGTCACAATGTACCATGCAATATATATCAATACTTGTACCAAAATATGTGCTAATATCTAATTCAATACATATGACAACATATTCAACCATGTATGATCAATACAAATATTGATGGTAATTCCAACAAATTTAGCATAGAAATTACCAATGACCATATTAAGCTTATTTTTTAAATGTATTTTTGTTAGAAACTCCCATTCGTATCCTTGTAATATCCTGTAGTGACTTAAGGTAAAAAGGAGCAAGTACACTTAAAGACAAAAAGGGTTCTCTTATTCTCACTCTTGTTTCTCTCACCGATCTTTTATATTTTTGGAACATTGATGACCATTCATCTAGTCTCAAACAACAATTAGTTGAGGAAATTAATCTACCATGAAAATTGTGAAAATAGAGAAAAAGATAAAGAGAGTAGTTAGAGAAAATTGGGACTTGAGATCTAGGGACTTAGCTTAAGTTATGTAAGTGTACTACATGAGTTCATTATGATGGGCTTTTGAATTCATATCATTAAAAAATAATATACTTACATTTACAAGAAACATGTTTAAAATCAATTTTATTTGTAAATATTTAAGAGAAATGGATTTTTTAATTCATGTGACAAGATGTAAATGTAAGGGGTTCTTTAAATAGATCTTGAATGCACATGATATAGAGGATTTCTCTATTGTACAACCCTCACATGTTAAAATAGATCAAACATGTAACTATCACATAGCATTGAATACTAAAAATCAAGTATGGGAGGTGAAACAAGAACCAAAACTAGTAAAACATGAAGGTAGCCAAATGCATATACTCAAGGAGAGGGAGAATTAGAGTTAAACATTAGCACTAATAATCAAGGCATTAACAGAGTACAAGCAAAATGCATGATTGGCATGAACTCTATATATGGAAGTACATGTGCATTTTTTATGGCCTATTTTTGCATTTATATCCATGTAGCTAGTGAGATTTAGATATACATATGTGCACCTATAGACATGCTTCCAAGCAAACAAATCTAAACTCTTCCACAATCCACAAGAGAAAGGAAGCAAAATTGTATAGTAACATATCACAGAGAGAGAAAGACAAATATAAATATACTCAAATAAAATAAAGGAATGTAAAAAGGAAACCCCATGTGAAATCCACACATAAAAGCAAAGGTATGGCTTGATCCTCTCCTCTTTTACTATTTCTCTTTTCATATCAATATTGTTTCTTTCTATCATCACAGTTTTCATGCTTTTAAGCACATGATTTTGTTTCTTTCATGGTAACCATATCTATTTACTATGGACTACATAGGCCTATTCAAGATAAAGCTTTTAGCTATTATGTCACATCTATTAACACATCTAATAGTGCATCCATGATGTAATTTGGGATATACATAGATGCATGCATGAATGCATGTCTATATTACAATTTGACACAAGTCTAGATGTGTTGTTAGATCTAACTACTACAAAAAAATAGATTATGTACAATTGTGATATGGTTTTTTGTTGAGAAATGTGCAATCACACCTACTTTTTGTAGCCTCTTTGTATGGAATAGCAAGGCAAAGGATCATACTGACAATAAACCTTAGACTAGGTCACTTTGTGCATGCTTGATTAAAACCATGGTTGTTGAAATACCATATCTGGCATACCATGGTCCCATACCACCTACTGTAAGCCCATAAAAGGCACTCATCCCCACACTCATTTTATCCCATCATTCTCATTCAATTGTAGCTTAATTATGATTTAGTAATATCAGTCATAACAAAGAGGTGCCCATCACAAATATTGTGGTAGCGGCCACCAAATCATCTATAAAAACCTTAATTTCTTCAAGAAAGATATCGACAAACATCTTATCAGCCATTTTTTTCAAAGACCCAAGAGCATGCATAGACCAAAAGCCATGACATCGTACGCAAAGGTACCAAAGACTGTAATGAACCTTGTTTCCAACTTATTCTCTTGAGCTATGGCCATCTAATTATGGCCCACAATGCAATCCATGAAGGAGTATATTTCTCGCCTTGGCGACTAATCTAAAATCTGGTCAGTAAAGGGTAGAGGGTAGTAGCCCTTTATTGTCTACTTATACAACTCCTTAAAATCTATGCATATGTAGATTTGATTGTCCTTATTCTTCCTTATTACAATCGGTGAGCACCATTCAATGTGTTCAAAAGGAAATATAACACTTGCCATCCTTAGACACATCACTTCCTCAAAAAGAGGTTCTCTCAACTCAAAAGTCATCCGTCTAATCTTCTGCCTTACTGTCTTACTGTCTTCTTTCAATGGGATTGTGCATATGGCAATAGTAGGGGAAATCCCCTTCAATTCATCATAGCTCCATGAAAATATATGTAATGAATGAAGAGAGAGAAAGAGAGCAACAAGAAGAGAAAAGAAGACTAGAAGAGGAGAGAGAAAGACATAAAAGAGGAGAGAAGGAAGGATGAAACCATGGAAGTAGGAGATGAAGGTGAAGAGCATGTTCTTGATAATAATTGGTTTCCCTAATCTGGGACTCTTTCACCTTATATACCTTGGTCAATGTGACTGGGTGTCTAATCCCTAGTCAATGTGTATTTTGTTTGTTACAATCCATGTCAAAATCAAGCTTATGACGAGTACTTTTAGCCCATGTAGGATGCACATACCTGAGATTTGGAAAAATTTGTTCTTAAACAGAGTCTACAGGTAGAAAGTGGTCAAATGGGGCATGACCTGCTAGTCTTTAGGCCATGGGGCCTATTGGAGGAAGGGGAATTCATTGACAATGGTTTTTGGGCACCAAGAGGCTTCTTCCAAGGGTAGGCCTTGCAATTTGATGAGGTATTCTTTGATGGACCAAGACTGTAAGTGCTTATCACATTGCCCACCAATGATGGCCTTAGGGATATATTGAGTGATGCCTTCTTCATATATGGGGGGAAGCCCTTCCACATAGTCCACTGAGGAGCCCATGAAAGGTTTCAGCTGGCTGACATGAAACACATTGTGGATCTTGGTAGTGGGGGGAAGTTCTAAGCGGTAGGCCAAGTCACCAACTCTCTTCAAAATCTGGTATGGGTCATAGAAGTGGTGGGCCAGCTTGTTACTACTGCCCTCTTTCAGGGTTGAGTAGCAGGACTTAGGCACTTTCAAAAAGACCAATTTCCCTTCTTGGAACTCTAAATTCCTTTGTTTCTCATTAGCATAGAGCTTCATGTATGTTTGGGCCTTCTGAAGGTTTACTTTACATTGTTGAAGTAAGGCTTGCATGTGGTCCAACTCAGCCTATGACTCTGAGGGCTGATCTTATCATTAAATAAGACTATGGGGATATAAGACCTCAAAAGGGGAGACTCCAATGCTAGAGTGGGTGGAGTTATTATATGCAAACTCAGCCAAGTGGAGCCATGTATCCCAACTGTGTTGTACATCATGGCAGAAGAGCCTCAAATATGTTTCAAGCTTTTTGTTCACTCTTTCAGTCTGGCCATCAGTCTAAGGGTGGTATGCAGTGGATGGTCCCCATGGAGGTGAAAATTGTTTGCATAAGTTTCTCATAAACTTTGCATCCCAATCATGGACTATGACTTGTGGTAAGCCATGCAGTTCGAAGAAATTTTTCATAAACTAAGTGGCCACCTGAAAGGTTGTGTATTAGGTCTTAGTGGGGATAAAGTGGGCACCTTTGATGAGATGATTAACTACCACATAGATGTTGTTCCACCCTTTTTTGGTCACGGGAAGGCCAGTGATAAAGTCCATTGTGATGTGGGTCCATTTCCCTTCAAGGATAGGGAGAAGCTGTAAGAGACGAGAGGGCAGGAGTGTACTGTCCTTATTCTATTGGCTTGGAACACACTTGGTCACAAAGTCCTTAACATCCCTCCATAAGCCTTTCCAATGAAAGCTCTTGGCAATCCTATCATATGTTTTTGTTCACTATTTCAGTCTGGCCATCAGTCTAAGGGTGGTATGCAGTGGATGGAGCAAGCTTGGTTCCCATGGAGGTGAAAATTGTCTGCATAAGTTTCTCATAAACTTTGCATCCCAATCATGGACTATGACTTGTGGTAAGCCATGCAATTCGAAGAAATTTTTCATAAACTAAGTGGCCACCTGAAAGGTTGTGTATTGGGTCTTAGTGGGGATAAAGTGGGCACCTTTGATGAGATGATTAACTACCACATAGATGTTGTTCCACCCTTTTTTGGTCACGGGAAGGCCAGTGATAAAGTCCATTGTGATGTGGGTCCATTTCCCTTCAAGGATAGGGAGAAGCTGTAAGAGACGAGAGGGCAGGAGTGTATTGTCCTTATTCTATTGGCATGGAACACACTTGGTCACAAAGTCCTTAACATCCCTCCATAAGCCTTTCCAATGAAAGCTCTTGGCAATCCTATCATATGTTTTGAAGACACCCAAATGTGTGAAGGGTGAAGTGTGTGGGATGATAATCTTGCCATGGGACCAAATAAAACCATGCTTGAGTTGATATTGGGAGTTTTCAACCATGAAACCATGCTGTAATTTCTAGAATATGTGGCTAAAGTGATAATCTAACAAGTAACCTTCTTGAAGATCTTCAACCCAATCACTGTGCAATTCTAAAATAGAGGATACTCTACATGCCCACATTTGAGAGAGTGAATCAGCCACAATATTATCCTTGCCCCAAGTGTGCTAAATGTGAAATTCATAGTTTTGTAAGGTTGCCACTCAGTGCTGTTGCTTAGGAGTCAAAGTGGACTAAGTCAAAAATTACTGGAGGACTCAATGGTCACTTTTTACTTGGAAGTGACTACCATACAAATAGTGGTGTCATTTCTTAATGGCATGGAGGATGGCCAACATCTCTTAGTCATATACATTCATTTGCATCTCCTTCTCATCAAGCTTGTGGCTCTCAAATGCAAAGACACCATGCTCTTGCAACAATATTGCACCAATACCCCTGCCACTGGCATCACAATGATTGGTAAACAACTTAGAGAAGTCAGAGCAGACAAGGATGGGGGTAGAAGTAAGTGCTTCCTTTAATCGTGTGAAGCTATAATCAGCCGTGGTATCCCAAAATAATGACTCCTTTCTTAAGCGATCAATGTGGCATAGTGCTTAATGAAGCGTCTATAGAATGAAGAAAGGCCAAGGAATCCATGCAAGGAAGTGGTGGTGGAAGGAGTGGGTCAGCCCCTAATACATTGCACCTTCTTCGAGTCAACCTCTATGCCATTTTTGCTCCAAATGTGTCCCAAGTATTCCACAGATGTCTACATGAAGGTGCATTAGCTCTCCTTAGCAAAGAGTCAATGCTCTCTCAATATGTCAAACACCCTTTTGACGTGTGTAAAGTGATGCTCAGATGACTTGCTGTAAATGAGGATGTCATCAAAGAAAAAAAGCACAAACTTGAATAGAAAGGGTTGTATGATTTTGCTTATGAGGCTTTGAAAGGTGGTGGGGGCATTAGTCAACCCAAAAGGCACTACTAAAAAATGATAAAGTCTACGATCAGTCCTGAAGGCCATTTTGACCTCATCTCGTGCCCTCATATGAATCTGATGGTAGACAGAGTGCAAGTCAATCTGTGGGATGGGGTAGTGGTTCTTCACTGTAATTTTTTTCAAGTCTATGTAGTCAATGCACATGAAAAAGGAGCCATCTTATTGACTAACAGGACAGGAGATGCATAGGGGAAGAACTCGGTTCAATAAACCCCATCTCTAACAACTCCTTGACTTCTCTCCCTCAACATCAAGAGTTGCTAGCAATTCCTCTTCATAACCTATTAAATTCATATAATTTTTCCCCCATGTAGTAAGGATTGCCAAGCAATAATCTTCTCTAAGATAAAAAATGTGTTGAATATCATTTAGTAATACATATCTCTTTTTGTTGATGAGATAACTAGGAAATGTTGGGATACATTCAAGAGGACCTGTTTCAATCTATGCACTCAACTCTATCTCCTTTTCTTCCACTTTTGTAATGTTCTCACTTTTAAACAAAGCAAGATCAAATCCTTGCACTAACTGGTTCTCAATATCCTCCTGAAATATTTCACCCTTCTCTTCAACTTCTTTGTCTTTGCATGCAATATCCTCCATCTTCTTCTCTTGTATTGTATCTAAAGAACAACTATCCATATCTTGAAGATATATAAGAAATTGAACATCCTTGTGTACAAGAAGACATTGTTGTTGATTCTGATGAAAAGGGCAATGTGCTTTCCACTTCTTGAATTCTTCATCAATAAGGCTAAACCTTGTTTGCAAAGTTGTTCTAGTAGCATTGGAAGCTCCTATTACATCACTATAACGGACAAATTCCTCAATCTCTAGGCCTTCCATATGTCTATCATAGAGCTCCATGAAATCCTTTAGTTTATCTTCAAGATCCTTCAAAAGCTCTTGCAAATCAAAGGGAACATTGAGCATATCTCTGATGTAAATAAATCTAGATGAATTTCCAATTGCATGAAGAAAATCAAACGACTTTTCATCACAGGTATCCTCCAAATCCTCCTCCTCCATTCCCTCTAAAGACAACTTCCTTTTAGTCATCCTGATTACTCACAAAATAAAATCCAAAAAAAGGGGGATAATTTACAAATCAACATTCACTCATATCTAGTAGATTAAAGAAAGATTGCTAAAAAAATTTGGCATGAATTGAAACTTTCTGCAACCTTACAAAACCTATAATATACAAGATGAAATGATTGAAATGAAAGAATGAATTTAAATTTAGTCAAACCCTATAATATACATGATGAATGAAATGAATCGAAACTTTATGTAGCGAAGAAAGCATGAAACATTCATGACTCATGAAATGAAAAAATAATGATTCAGACAGCCTCACAGCTCACGAAATCGTGTTTCATACGTCACTTTGACAAAAAAATTGACAAATTCATGTTTTATACAACGAAAAATTTTGAACAAAACAATGCATCAAGAATGATAAAAGTCACAGAGAGAGGGTGGAGCTAACGCACATTTAGAATCCTATTTGCTCTCTCATGTATATTCCATTGTATATATATTTCATAACTCAAAGGATTGTTTACAACCTAAGGTCACAAGGACCATGCACACCAAACAACTAAGTCCTAAGCACCGACTTATTTAATGTCCACATCATGTAGTATAGCTGGACAACTCAAATGTAGGGTAGAGTCATATCAAAGACACAGAAGGATGAGCTTGAAGTCTAACACTCCCCCTCAAGCTCAAGACAACATCTGTACACCAAGAAGCTGTCTAAAAACACTGAACTTATCTTCACCCAGAGACTTGGTAAAGATATTCACAACCTGTTCATTAGTCTTCATATGCATGGGATCAACTCTTCCTGCAAGAACCATCTCTTTGATGAAGTGGTAGTGTATCTCAATGTGTTTTGTCCTGGCATGGTATACTAGATTCATGGCCAGGAATACACTACTAAGATTGTCACATAATAGAAACACTGGAGCATCTATCTGTATATCCAAATTAGCCATAAGCTTGAGCAGCTATGAAATCTCACATGCTGCCAATGTAGCACCCTTGTACTCTGCCTCAGTATTCAATAAAGAAACCGTAGGCTGCTTCTTGCTGCTCCAGCTGATCACTCCACTTCAAAACCCAAAAGCATAGCCACTCGTAGATCTACGGTCATATGAGCATCCTTGCCAATTTTGCATCCATGTATCCAACCATTTTCAAGGACTTATCTCTCACATAGAACAGCCCATAATCTACAATGGACTTAACATATCTCATAATGCATCTAACCGCATCCAAGTGCGGCTTCCGAGGCTTTTGCATAAACTAGCTTATGAGCCCTACAACATAGCTCAAATCAAGCCTAGTGATGGTCAAGTAAATCAGACTGCCAACCATCTTCCTGTACATAGTCACATCCTCAACTTTAGCCCTAGTGCTCATGTCTAACTTTACATTCTAATCAAGAGGTGTATCCAATGGTTTGCATTCAGCCATGCCATACTTCTTCAGCATTTCCATGGCATAGTGCTTCTGCATCAACCATAAACCATTTTCAGCTGTAATCACCTCAATGCCCAAGAAATACTTCAAATCACCTAGGTCTTTCATGTCAAATTCAATTTTCAGCATCTGCATTACATGTTGTATGCCCAAGTCATCATCAGCAGTGATTATCAAATCATCAACATATATGATCAGCACTACCAAGCCACTGTCAGTCTTTTTCGTAAATAGGCTGTGATCAGCCCTACCAACAGCAAATCCCAAGCTCTGCATGTAGTTACTAACCCTTGCATGCCAGGCTCTCGGAGACTACTTCAGTCCGTATAATGTTTTTTTAAGCTTGCATACATTGTGCTGAAAATCAGGGTGTACATACCCTTTTGGTTGACCCATATAGACATCCTCTGCCAAGTCACCATTGAGGAATGCATTCTTCACGTCCATTTGCTACAATTTCCAGCCTCTAGCAACAGCCAAAGCAATCACAGTGCATATGGTTGCCATCTTGGCAACATGGCTGAATGTTTCCTCATAATCAAGTCCATACTATTGGGCATACCCCTTAGCAACCAACCTGGCTTTATACCTTTCCACACTGCCATTTGACTTGCATTTGATTTTGTAAACCCATTTACAGCCAATGGTCTTTTTCCCTTTAGGTAGTGGCACAAGATCCCATGTTTTATTTTTGGCCAAGGCATTCATTTCTTCATCCATAGCTACACACCAATTCTCAATTTTTATTGTTTCAGCATATGTACCTAGTTCTTTGATCTCCATCACTTTTGTCATGTAAGCATAATGCTTTGCAGAGTAGCCACTATATTTGAACTTGTCAACGGGATATCTGATCCTCTGCGAGTGTCTCGACTTTGGTGCACTACTCGATTCCCCTTTCTCATGAGGCAGAATGTACCTGTTCTGCCTAGTACCAAGAGTATACACAGTTGGAATACCAAGTTCACTGTCTATACTGCTAGTTGAGTCATATCCTAAAGTCATCTTGCCAGGTGTCATCACGCCAGATATATCATCAATGACTTTTCCTTTTCCTTTGCTATCCATTACATCATGTCTCCCCCTCACTGACATAGTGGTGTCAGTGGGACGGTGAGCCAGAGCTTCGCAATCTCCTTGTCCATGGAGATACTGTTTGACCACTAGGACCTGTCATAGCAGTACTTTGCTACAAATTAGCTGTAGATACATGAGTAGAAGACGTATCTGATGGCATTGCAGCCGGTGATACATTCCAAGAGGCCATCTCTTCAAAGATAACATCCCTACTCACCAAAGTCTCCCTGGTAAAGGGATCATAACATTTGTATGCCTTCTTCTCCTGCAAATATCCAATGAAAATACACTTATGCACTTTTGGTTCCAGCTTCTTCCTTTTCTCATTTGGGATGTGTGCATAAGCAAGACAACCGAAGACTTCCATCTAACTTACATTCGGCTTATAGCCATACAGCTTCTCAAATGGTGTCATCTCATGAATACCTGCAGCGGGAGTCTGATTCAAGATATACATGGCTGTCATAACAACCTCAGCCCAATAATAGAGCATCATATACTTCTCGTTCATCATGGCACGAGCAGCTTCCATCAATACCCTATTTTTACGCTCAGCCACTCCATTCTACGGTGGAGTATAGCTGCAGGTAAGCTACCTAGGTATGCCATTTTCAACCAAAAAATTGTCAAACTCATTTGACACATACTCCCCGCCGCTGTCTGATCTCAAGCAAGAGATATAGCAGTCAAATTCCTTTTCAACCTACTTTTTAAACTACTGAAAAATAGCAAACACCTCATCCTTTGTCTGTAGAATATACACCCAAGTATAATGACTGTAATCATCAATAAATGTCACATAGTACTTCGACCCTCCCATAGATGCATTATGGGCTAGCCCTAGACATTAGAGTGCACTAGCTGCAATGGATGTGTACTCTCCCTTACATGCCTGACAAATGGCAACCTTGACTACTTACCAAACTGGCAAGCATCACATACATGACCAATATCTGTGTATTGGAACTTGGGTAAACCTATAACAAGCTATTTTTTTGCATAATTTGTAGTAGCTGCAAATTCACATGTCCCACTCTCTTATGCCAAATTTCCAAATCTTTGACAATGCTAGAACCATGGGCAAACATAGCTGAATTCAACTCTGGCAAAGTGGCATCAAGAGTAAACATTCTTCCATTCCTGTGACAGCGAGCAATCAACTTGCAACCATTTCCAATCTCTTCAATAAAGCATCCATGCTTGTTGAACCTAACCTGCAAGTTTTGCTTTGTCATCTGTCCCACAGACAGTTTTTCTGTTTGCCATCATGAACCACAAGAGGCACTTTTCCTTTATGCTCAATACTATGATGTGTGTCATCACCTATGCATATATAGCCATGTCTTTCAGCTACCATGTCAGTGAACCAATCACCATGAGGGGTCATGTGATTCGATGCCCCTGAATCAATGTACCATACTGCATCATTAGTGGATTTTTTAGCAGCACTATCTTTCACATACTGCATGGCAAACAATCTATCTCCTGAAGCATCATCTACCTGACTGGACGTAGCAAAATGTCCATGTTGTTTGCCCTTCTGATTGCCTTGCTTCTTCCAGTAGACCTTGGCAATATGACTATACTTTCCATACTAATGACAATCCTTATCCTTATTCGAATTGTCAGATGGACATTGCTGCTACTAGGAGCCTCTACCTCTAGGGCTAGATCTCCCCCTGCCTCTAAAGTTTCCACCACCTCTTGCATTCGGTACCTGCTGGTTGTTGTTGCCATATGATGCATTTTGATGGCCTCCTCTGCCAGAACCATAGCCTCTACCACGACTGCCATGGCCGTGTTGATTGGAATAAAAGATTGCATCCTTGCTTTTGGAACTACTTGACCCTGTAGCCAAGCCAAGTTTAACCTCCTCATGGATAAGCAATGCAACTAGTTTATTGAAATCAAGTGTTTCAGCCCGCACAGACACAGAAGTATCAAAAGACTTGTACTCTGGACCCAAACCATTCAGAGTCACAAAAACCATATCTTCATCTTCAACCTGAGTACCAATAGATGCTAGCTGATCCGCAATGGTCTTGATCTCTGTCACATAGTCCTGTATAGACGTACTCTTTCTCTCCATATTGTTAAATTTTTGCTTTAACAGTATCTTCCTGGCACGTATAGTGGTGCCATAGTACCTAATCAAAATGCCCCATGCATCCTTAGGAGAGTTGTATTTGATTATCTGCATTACCATGGCATCTGATATACATAGAGATAGGCAATGCAACACCATGCGAGCTCTTTCTGTCCAAGCTCGGTGTAATCGTCTTTGATCAGCTGTAGGTCTCTTTGGGAGCTCAGGTTTGGCTTCTACTCCAGTCACCAACTCTCAATATCCTTTCCCGATTAAGAAGTTCTCCATGCGAAACTTCCATATGGCATAATTATGGCTGTCCAATTTCTTCCCCACAATCTGGGTAATATTGTCTGTCCTGTCAGCATTTGCCATGTCGTATGTTTTGCCTGACTACCTGCAAGCCAAAAATCTTCCTGACAATTTAGTTTCAGCCCGTGCAACTATTTATGATAGTTTTCAGCACTCTATGTGCTCCGACAGTCAGTATTTCAACCTGAAAAACAATATATATACACCTCCTAACACTTGGCAATCACCTAGGTATTACAACTTGCATGTACGGAGTGCATTCAATGCAAAACCAACATGTATTTGGGCAACTTGTTCATGTATAGACAAGCAGTCTGTAGGCTAAAAAATGTATTTGGGCAACGTGCTCCAAGAACACTTACAGCAGTTCAGAGATCTATTTCTGCATACGGGGCTCCAGACATGTCAATCTGACACTGAGTACATCATGTACTGCAAGTACAAGTGTAGAATATTCTACTTGCAAATTCTAGTCATCTAAGACCAACCAATCATAATGTATTTCAATCCACAAAACTCCTCACAGTGTCACATGCATATGCCACCATCATGGGAGTCAATACATGAACCTGACAGTATCCAAGATTGTCATGTGTTCCGAAATGCAGTGACATATAAAGCATTTACTATTTATTCATTGTTCATTGACATTCAAGACCATGTCAAACCATTTTCTTTAGCTCTAGACATTTGCATCAAATCCCTTCTCATCGCTCAATGCATTTGACAGACAAAACTCAAGTCATCAGGTTCGTGGAGCTAACCAGAGTCATCTAGTTCTCTTCAAGAGTCAAGAGATACATGCAGCCCACAAATTTGACAGTTTTTAGCCAAGTAACATGCTTCAGATCTGAGTGCATTTGATCAGTAATCTTCAGCTCCAAGACATTCAAACTAATACATATGACTTCTAGTGTATGGCCAAGCTTCAGTTGTAGCCAGGGTACATGTCAAAGACTTCAATGCACCAACCAAGGTCAAGTATATACTACCCTGTCACTTTTAATAGCAGGTCTTCACTATATTCAGATCTGTGTATCATTATTATAGCTCACACATGAGCTCCCATCAGTGCATTTGCCTCTTACAATCTTTGAGTACCTCCCCAAGAGCATAACCAAGCATTCTATCACTTAGAATGCAACCAATGTGTTGATTCAAGAGCAAGGAAGCTTTAGCATGTATCATGCGCAATCACACAGATCTGCACTCTTGTTCCAATAGCACTTGATGAAGATACTGATGATGCCCATGCACTCTAATAAGCTCAATGAAGTATTACAAGACTCCCCAACAAGCCATTGACAATATTTCATCCAATGAAGACCACAATCTTACAATGCATACCTTCAAGAAACAATGGCAGCTTGCATCTTCAAGGAACGTACTTTGTCTTCAAGCTTCAGGGTCTGCTCCACCAATGCCATCCTCCAAAGAGCCCATTCATGGCCCTAATACCATGATAAAAGTCAGAGAGAGAGGTTGGAGCTAACACACAGTTAGAAGCCTATTTTCTCTCTCATGTATATTCCATTGTATATATCTTTCATAACTCAAAGGACTGTTTACAACCTAAGGTCACAAGGACCATTCACATCAAACAACTAAGTCCTAAGCACCGACTTATTTAATGTCCGCATCATGTAGTATAGCTGGACAACTAAAGTGTCGGGTACAGTCATACCAAAGACACAGAAGGATGAGCTTGAAGTCTAACAAAGAACATCAAAATCCCATCATTTAACATGTGTATCAGATAAATATTGATAGAAAAACAAAGTAAAACCCATACAAAATTTCTAATCCCTGATGTAACATTATCCTCTTAAACCAACATCTTCAATGCCATGAAATTCAAGATTGCAGAGAAAAATATTAAGAAAAGTGTGATACCTAATATTTGCACGAGAATAAATGATTTTTGATAAGAATGTGCTTGGTATGGCTTGTGATGCTTACAAGATAAATAGCTAGTTGAAGACAAGACAAGATATGTGAAAGCAATATTAACCAAAACCCGAACCTAAGTGTTCATATATATATATATATGCCAACGATCACCTCACGTTTGATCAAAAAGTACATTGTACTAATTTGGAGGAGGTACACTTTACAAAAATTGGTAAAAACTTGAAAATCGGAGCAATAAAAGCACTATCATGTTGAAAAAGTAAGTGACACATGGCACAACTTCCCAAGAAAAAATGACATCCTTATAAATTGGATTTCTAGACCGTAAAAGAGTTTTTTGAAGACAAAGCTCTCTCTTTGCTCAAGCACACCAACACAATGCTAATTTGATCACAATACAAAATTATTATTCTGTGCAAGGCTACTAAAGAAGGTTTCATCACCCAGCATATGCATCGAACACTCAAGAATGTGAGTTTTTTGCTCAAATATAAGTTACCTCTGAATCACTTGAGAATTCCTACTAGACCATCCCCAAAAATGCCAAAAGTATGAAATGCGACGAGCCATGGCTCTTCACATCGGCAAGAGCTATTTTGCAATTCATATGTATTAAATGCGAGATTGTGTTGGTTTCTCGTCCATGTAATTCTTAGGCGTGTATTTATCCTTTTGTGACATATGAAATGCAATGGGTGTGAGATTTCTCTTTTCCATGTGAGTGCTCCTTGGGTTTCATATGACTTAGGCGTACATCATTTCTCTATTGACGTATGAAAAGCAATATGGTTTTAAGTGCTCTGGTCAAAAAGATCCCTCGCATTCCATATGACTTAGGCATGCATCATTTCTCCTTTGATGTATGAAACACGATATGGTGTTTAGTTCTCTGATCGAAAAGGCCTTCTCACGTTTCATACATCTTGTGCATTGTTTTATTGAAATTGGATTTAGACTATGTGATTAGTGTTTGTTTGCTTTTTACTGATTGGGTATCTTTCCTAAATTTTTTGTATTATTTATTTATTTTGATGTTTCAAATAGCTAGAACTAAGAGTATAAAAGAAAGAAGGAAGAAGAAAAGGAAGTAGAACAACTCCCATCTTTTGAAGAGGAGTTATCTACCCTTCTTGAAAGGGCTGACCCTAAGGTATTCAATGTTTGTTACTTTTTTCTTGGTGATATTAACAAAAGGTCTGATATGGTATTTTTGGACTCTGATTGTGTTCAAACTCTCAAGAATAAAGTGAGAGAAGTAAATGACTTGATTCTTCTTGCTGGGATGCAGTATAGTATACCAAAATTTGTTTTTACTCACCATATTTTTCTAGCAATAGACTTTCATGTTGATGCTTACTATCTCCATTCCTTTGCTAGGTGTGTAATGCATGAGCTCCCCTTTGATATACAACAAAAGATTGAGGTTCTTGATCCATCCATCTCATACTATATGAGTAGTGAGCTTGATGGAAGTGCTTTTGACCATTGGTTCAATTCAATTGACTTTGAATCTTTGGAGCTTCTTCTAATCCCATACAATGAAAAGTAAGTAATTTGATATTTTGTTAGATTTTATGAGATATTTTTTTGCTAGATTATTAAAATATTTTTTTTTCAATTCTAATTGGAGCCTAATTGAAATAGACTGTGTGGAGAGGCAATGTTTCCTCATCAATTCTATAAAAGGAAGCCATGGAAATGCCAAGTTGTAAGTTATATAATCTAGAGTCTCCTTGATATTTTGATCTTTTTATTGCAGGTACTCTAAATATTTTGATCTTTCTTTTGTAATAACTCTAAATTTTATTGCTTTTTTAGTACAAAGTTGTAAAAAGATTGATTGAAGTGCTAGAGAAAAGGCCTCTCATGCCTTTTGAATTACTTGCAACAATGCAATATAGACAAGTTATGGTAAGGTCTTGATTAATATGGTTGGAATATACTAAGAAAATTTATTCTAAAAACTACCATAAATAGGTTTCATAGTTTTACTTTATATTGTTGATTGCAGTGTCCTCATTAGGATGATAGTTACTCTTGTGGTTGGAGAGTAATTGTAAATGACAAAATATTGGTTAAGTTTATTTATCTCAATAATGATAAGCTTATAAAGGTAATGTGAAACATACTAAATTTTAATATAGAGTTTTATTGAAAAGTAGTCCATTGTAAAAAATAATGAACTAAAAATATTTTCTTACACATGTATGATAGTTTACAAGGGATTGTTATACAAGTGAGCACGTTTGGTATATAAGAGCAAAGCTTCTGAAGTACATAATGGCCAATTGTATACAATCAACAAGAATGGACAATAGTGGGGGCTTGGACATTGAAGGAGAGAAGGTGCATGTAACTACAGTAGGTGAAGCTATGCCAACACCCAAGGCAACCAAAGCATCAAAGATAGGGAAAAGGACTCCTAGAAAGGATGTCCCTTCTTCTAAGAAAAGTTATTTAAAAAGGTAGCTTTGTCTCAGATTGTAAGCCCTTGTGTATAAGCCATGGAGATGGCTAATAAAAAATTGTACATGTATTTTATATTGATAGTAATGAGATCTTTTCTTTAATATCCTTACATTGTATATTATTCTCTCTCCTCATTGATATCTATGAAAAAAATATGTTATAAATGTTTATTAATTAGGAAGTGAAATCAGATATACATCTAAGTGGATATAATATGATATAAAAACTTACTAGTTTGTTATTAAGTTGGAATACAAATGAGTATGGTATTTCAATATCTTCATTCTGTAAATCCATCCTCACTTGATGTAGTGTACATGATGATCTAACCTTTAGGATTGCAACAATGTCCTCATTGTACCAAACATCAAGATCTACTTTAGGATCTTTGCTAAAATTATCAAGATTTTGGTCTAAAGCAACAATACTAATACCAACATAATGCCATCTACTATAATAAAAGCTAAGGATGAAATTTTGAGTAGCATTCATATATTTACAAGCTATAGACTCTTGATCTATCTTACATATAATTTCCCTTCTGTCTTAGTGTCCCATCCCTCATCAACAAATTGTATAACATAATCATATGTTTGTCTCTTCACTAAAATCATAGCTTTTGATTGTCTTATCTCAGCATTATAAAAGAAGTCAAAAAATATATTAATAGGCATGAACAAAGTAACTTTGCTTACTAGCCTACTTGAGATACCAGGTTTTAATGCTCTCTGTATCTCAAAAAGTATTTTACATCTATAGCCCTCACTAGTAGCTAGACTTGGCAAATGCCACTCAAAGCTTGAAAAATCTAGCAAAGGAAGGGGGGATATTGATCCCCATTGGCTACACTACATGGGCACAATATAAGAATGGTCATAGAAGAATATTCCATTCTCTACAAGATCTATCTTCTTTTGTACCTTTATACATCTCTTCTCCAGTCAAGCCATGCATCACATCAATCACATCAGCAATAGACTCGATCGGTTTCCATTCCTCAAGATTAGAGGGATAGACATCTACAAGACAAATGAACAAATGTTATAATGAAAAACCTTAAACCAAGTTCAAGAAAAGAAAGAATTTAAGAATCAAATCCTTACAATTTGGTTTATACATTGGAAGATTTAAACGTCCAAGTTCCAAATATAGCTCTCTACGCATAAACACATGTTGCACCAGAACCTCTTTTATGCTATTCTTATTTACTCCAAGCTTGAAATCTTGGATTCTACCCTTCCAAGTAGAGATGAATGAACTCTCATATCTTCACCTTTTCCCACGTTTTGCTTGTTGCATAGTGATCCAATTGCCTTTGGTAATGATTGTAGGAATCCATCTTCCATCTTTTTGGAATGAGTTAAATACTAATATGGATGTGATTTGGGAGCTTGGACGCCTTATTGAAGGTCGAATTTTTGTATCCATGACACATAGAGAGAGAGAGAGAGAGAGAGAGAGAGAGAGGACTAAACTACCACAAGAAAGGAGGGAAAAACAAGAGAGGGATAAAAGAAAGGAGGAAAAAAAAAAAGCCAAGCTCTTTATTAATTTGAATTTAGATTAAATATGTCATTATCATTAATCCATACATATCATTAAATAAAAGTGGCAGGGACTGTATATCATTAATGTAAAGAATGTCAGAATTTTGAATATAAGAGGTTAAAAATAGATATTGATAATACAAAGTCATAATATTTATATATATATATATATATATATATATTTGTAAAATGATTTTTGGTATTTTTAAAAATAGAACTTCCGTTACGGAGGCTTTTCTCCTATTGGTCTAGAGCACTCTCTCTCTATCTCCTAAAATGCATTTTCAAGACCTCAAAACTCCCCTAATGGCCTCATCATACCACTACAAAGGCTAAATGTATAACCACTAGTAGATCATCTATCATAAGGACAACCAAGGCTAAATGTATAACCACTAGTAGATCATCTATCATAAGGACAACCTACCCATTGTGCATTAGTGTATCGCATGAGATTGAAGTCGTTATCTTTCTCATAAAAGAGTCAATGGTTGTTGGGACCTAAAATGAGCCTACTAACATTGGCTCTAAGGCCCTAGTCGGGCCTCTACTACTCACCTAAAACCACCCAACACGGCCTCGCAGGGGCCACAAGCATTCAAGAACTTTGTGTTTGTATGATTTTGTAGTCCAATGAATAATTCTTTCCCCACTCCTCATAGGGAGTCCATAAACATGCTAATGCTATACACCACATAGCACACACAAAGGGAGCATCCCTTGGTTGATCACCGTGGCTCCAGTACGGCTCTCCTATACCTCAGGAATTGGCCCCAAGATGCGCCGTGAACATAAAACACATTCGAAACAAAGTCCTTTCTTTCAATTAAACGATCTAGGAGATGATAGATAAACCTCACCAAATAACCCCCAAGGAACCGAATATCTAGCCCTACGGCTTGGGATACCTCAAACTCTTAGCGTCGATCATCACACTCATACAAACATGTGCTATGCATCCAGGATATGATACCATATCGTGCGTCATGCAAGTGTGCATATGACCATCGTGCTCAAAAAAATTTATTCATTAAAAATCAACAGCATGAAAGTGTGAAGATAATTCTTTTCATGTTTTTTTTTCCTACAATAGTGCTTCGTTTCTTAGGGCTAGTACCGAGCTTCCTCATGCTACTAGTTCCTTTTAATTTAAAAAAAATAACCCTATATGATATGCATCATAAAACATTAGAATTTAGCATACTTTATCACTCAACAGCCCCCTACCCTTACCTTTAAAACTTTGCATGCATTGATAGGTGTAAGGCGTGGTTTCTTATGTATTTTTCTTTATTAAAAGTGATAAAAACTCACTCTAACAAAGAGATAGGGCTGAACTAAGACTAAACCTCATGCATCAGTTCTATCATAGGTTCACAAATATAAATCTTAATTTTTCTTATTTTATGATGTAAAAAATCTAAAATTTTCCTTATTTTTTATTTTTTCCTATTTATTCACAAAAAAGTACTAATAATGACTGATTTTATGGTTTTGATTGAATGAAATTATGGAAAATGATTTTCTTAGCATGTTTCAATCCATAGGAACGGTAAATGCACACCAAAAACCCAAAAACCACATATTTTTTCTTAAACCGCATAGTCTCAGGTTTTGCGTGTTTAATATAAAATATACGATTGATTTTTTATGATTTCTTCAATATGAATGGTCAAATAGAGTATGTGCAATCAAATACAAGCATTGCTAACTGTTTCAAACAACAATTGATCATAAAACGATAAAATCTAACTTTTTCTCATAAAACTACGCATTATGACATGCATTTTTTTGAGCTTGGAGGCCCATTGATGCTCTTTCACTGTTGTTGACGATCCATCCAACCTCAATTCATGTCTCTTTCCACTCCTGCATCATCACACCATCAAAAACATCCATCTCAACCTATCCCCCTCTCTTTTATATTGATTCATGAGACAAACCACAAGAGGAGAGAGGAGAGAGAAAGACTAAAATCAGATCCTTTTACTCAGTGCATCATTTTCAATCATTTTTATGGTGATGAAGGGTGAAGAATTGATGCATCTTGCTACTAAGAGCTTGCCTCTAGCTGATGGTGCTGATCTAAAAAATGATTAAAAATGGAAATTTGGGGGAGCCGAGAAAAGGGTGCTCCCCCTCTCCCCCTGTCGTGTTTTGAAGAATTGTGATCTTTGGGATCATAAAGCTTAACCAAGCTTAATATTTAAGCTTTTAAAAAAAGTGGTTCACATTTTTTAGTTCACACTTTGGCCGAAGTGGTCTTTTTACTTTCAGAGAGGCAAATGAGCTCGGATTTAAGATCCGTTTGGACAGCTGGCTTTGTGAAGTTGACATCTATAAACGTAGCCACTGTCACGCACTTTTCGGCTCTGGGATCACATAGTTGCTTCATAATGCAAAACCTTGCGAGGATTAAATGGGGGGTCAAATGGACTCTGATCGACAAATCGAGACTTGCATTGGGTTCTTGGCATCGAACTCCATCTATGAAAACCCCAGCTCATTAATCTCCAACCATTTTATTTTGCATAAAAATATAATATTTTATGGCCTCTTGGGCTCTTTTTTGCTTTAGAAAATAGTCTTTAAAATCCTCTCTCATTGGCGACCACGGGATACGGTGACTCAACCCATCGAATCCCATGAACTGATCTGCATAACAATAACTATAAAAAGCATCAAGCTACCATAAAACAAGATACACAACAAAGCACAAGAACAACTATCACCCTAGCCCCTAACAAAGTCAAGGCATAAAGGTCCTCAAGGGATAGGCCCAGCATTATCTGACAAAAATCTAGAGCAAGTCGCTAACCAACTGCTCAAACATGGACTGTTTAAAAGAACCATCAAAGAGGTCATATTGTGGTAGTTTGAACTACCTACCTAACTAAGGGTACCTGGACCAAGAACTCCTACTAGGCAAGGACTCCTATAGCATGGTCATCATATATTTCTTTTTAACACATTTTCCTTTGAAATTTCTATACTCGAGCATGTAAAAAGGAGAGAGTTGTTGAGCGTAGAGTGACCTAAGGAGAATAAGGCATTGGCCTCATGTCCTGACTCATTAGTACCCAAGAACCTGCCAAGATCTTGCGAGGTGACACTTAATCTGTTGCTTTTCTGCTCACTTTTATTTTTTCTCCAACCTTCCTTATACTTTAGTTCCACTAGCTGCTATCCCAAGGAAGACGATGCATTCGCCCCATCTACAAGAGCCTACCATGCCTCTATAAGGCGATAATCAAGTGCTCATAAGATTTTTCTTTCTTTTCTTGTCTTAGTTGAAGGGGTTAGAACCTCTTTTTACATAGCTCTGCATTGTTTTATCTTTCAAGTATATTCAGATTTTCCTCTTCTTGAGACCTCGGCAAGCTTCTCTAGTTTCCTCACACTAATAGGGACTCCTAGAATAGTTGCCTAGTAGGCTAGCAAAATAGGGTCACTAGGATTGCCTTCTACAGTAGGTCTTTCATGCCTAAAAATGTCTTTACAGGAGGTAGACAACTACTCAAATCTCCCCTAGATATACCTAACCTAACCCTAGGATTTCATGGCTTGATTGTCGGTCCCCAACAAATGAAACAAAAGTAACCCCCGCATACACATATAACACTAACAACTTAAGTGAAAAACTCGAAAAGGAAATGACACCACCTCGAATGGCCACAAGAAGCTCTTGCACATCAAAGGCTCTTGCTAGGTATAGTAGCACTTAATCAAACCTATATGATATAATCACTACAGTGAAAAACCATTAAACATACCCACACTAAATAGTCATATAGCCCTTTTGGCCTAAAGGAATATAATAGTTCAGAACCAACAAATTGGCCCTCTTGGCCTTATAAAATAAAACATTAGAACCCTATAGAAACAAATCTCTTGGCCTAATGAGATAATCCACTTTACTACCAATCAGCAATGTATTGCTGAAACAAACTCTTGGTCCTAACATACCTCTAGGATGGCACAAAAACCAACCAAGGATAAGGGCTTCTCAAGCCCTACACTAAGTGCATCAGGTTATTGGCTAATCCCCCTACATAAATAGCAAGGGGTGTTGACGAATATGACAATACACAATCCGATGCATCCATGACAGAGTAGAAAGATGCTCAATTGCTACTTGACTCATAACCCAAACTAACCATCAACAGCCAAAATAGGATGTGTGAGCAAGAAGACTCCAAAGTAGTCCAGGGCTAATGTTAGGAGCTAATTGTAAGAGCTCCCCTCAACCACATTTGAAAAAGACATCTTCAACAAAAGCATAGTTGACCAAAGAATCTGCAAAGCAATTCCACTGTCGAGGAACTAAAAGTCACCATTTCAAAGATATGCAATATATCTAAGGCTGCATGATGGTACATCTGTAGAATGGGATCTTGCATGCTACAGGTCCCATTCAACTGATTGATTACTAACTACGAGTCACCTTTAACCAATAATTAGCGGATACCACCACATCAAGCTACATTGAGTCCCATGATCAAGGCCTTGTATTCTGCCATATTATTTATAAAAGAGGGTCCTAAATAGACTCCCATATTCATAACAACTCTACATCGAGGATCTTTAATGACCACACCAACACTTGCATGCTTAGGAGCCCTCTAGAAGCTCCATCAAAATATAAAGTATAGACCTAGTAGTCTTCAATGATAGGCCATGCCATACTAATAAGCTCACGTGTACTTATGATTATCAAAATCAAGCTAAGAGAGAGGATATATAATAGGTACAATCCCTTCTTCCTCACTAAACTTGATAGGAATGCTAGTTAGAATTTGTTAATAATGGCGGTAGTAGACCTTAATTTCCCAAGTTAAAGATCCATCTTGCCACTCAATGACTTGATAACCTTTACTCCACCAGATCACTCGACCTTGGTGGTAATGTTGTTCTAAATATGGATGCTCAAGATAGGGAATAATTCGTCCCATCCAATTGTCTTGGTACCTACTGCATGTTAAAGCTGAATCTTGAAGGACATGTATAGGCACCAAGTCCAACGTCAGTCCCCCTACAAATATGCTAAAAGGGATGTAAAGCCATTCTTTCCTAAATGTACAATTTTGTATGGTCCGTCCCATTTGGGTTCCAACTTACCTAGAAATAGCTCATGACGAGCATCATAATACAACACCAACTGATCTTTTGTAAATGTACATTTCTTAGCGTGAAGGTCATGAAGGGCTTTCATTATCTTCTTCCCTACTTCTTGATGTAATAAAGCCTGCAATAGAATCTCATCAAGATGTGTAAGAGAAGTATATCTTTCGTGTAACTATTCTGCCTTACCCAATGAATGATTAAGAGCAAAAAACACATTAGAAATATCTATTTCCAATGGCAAAACACACTCTTTCCCATACACTAGCTTAAATGGGGTGTGGCCAGTAGCTCTCTTGAATGTCGTGTTATAATCCCATACTGCCACATACAATTTCTTAACCCATTCGTGCTTACTTTTCGATACTATCTTGGATAAGATTTCCACCAATTGTTTATTTATACTCTCAAATTGGCCATTGGCTTGAGGATTATATGGGGTAGTTTTATTATGCTTAATCTTCAAAGCTTGCATCAAGGCTATGATAACCTTATTCAAGAGGAGTATCCCTCAATCAGACACTATCTCCTTGGGTGGACCAAAACGGCAAAAAATTTGCTCCATAATCAAATTGGCAGTCTCCTTAGCATTATCCTTCACCTTGCTCATGCCTCAAACCACTTTGTAAAGTAATCAGTTGCTACAATAATATAACACTTTTGCATAGTTGATGAAGGGTATATTGGTCCCACAAAATCGATATCCCATTTCTCAAAGGATAACCTAACCAGAATAGTGTTTAGAGGGTGCTTACAATTCTCCCTTGCATCATGTCTTTGACAGACATCACAACACTTAACATAACTAAAAGCATCCTAGAAAATCAATGGCTACCAATAGGTAGCACAGAGAGCTTTTTGGGCGATAAGATGGCTAGAAAAATGTCCCCCACATGCTACATCATGGCACTCCTCAAGAATGAATGGTACCTAATCATGTACTACACAATGATGATAAATGTCGTCTACTCCTCTTCGATACAAAACACCCACTATAATCAAAAATTGTAATTCTTGTTGCTTAATCTTCCTCCTTTTAGACTTTGATAAAGCAGTCCCAAATCCTTCTATTGTAAAAGAGTGTGGATAGACGGGTAGGACACGGGTTAGCATGGGAATACCTAGTTATACACTGACAAGGTATATAAGGTCTTGAGAGACCCAATTAGGGCATGAGTTTTATCAATAATCAAGTCTATTTTCTCCTTCCTTCTAGCTTTCATGGCTTCCCTCCTCTTTGCTATCTTTCTCTCTCTTCTCCTAGTCTTTCTCTCTCCTCTGCTATCTTCTTCTCTCTCTTCTGTAGTCTTCTTCCTTCTCTTCTTCTCTCTCTCTCTTTTAGTTAGATTAATTAGGTCTCATTCATTACAATTGGTATCAGAGCTTAGTTTTTAGATCCTTCCTTTCTCTCTCCTTTCCCTCAAATCTAGTCTCATTTTCCAACAATAAACCCTACTTTTCAGGTACACATGTAGAGATGGCAACTTTCTTGGAAGACACACAGGAGCTATGGTAGGAGGCTTGGCCAAATCTGGAGGCAAGGAGAAAAAAATGGCAGCTCGTTTTCAACTTTGAGGTACAGTAGGGCCAAGAGCTGTATGAAGCAGTGATGGAGTACCATGTGGTGCTCACAGCCAAGCTACACTGTTTGTAGTAGGTTGTTTTGCTTCTTTCCCATGAACTGCCTCTTTTCAACATGATGAGGGAGCGACTGGTTCTGTAGTTGCATCACATGAACTTGAGGGAGTGTTTGGTTCTGGAGTTCCAGCACATGAGCTCCCAGAACTTGGCACCAATCTAATTGCCTTGTCCTTTTGCCTACCCACAGCATATGAGCAGAACAATCATACCAAAGACCTGATGTTGAATCAAGTCGAGTTAGGGTTTTCTCATAAGGGAGAAGCAGACACGTGTGTGAAGTCGAGAACTCTGTTGTGATCATAATTGGATTATCAATGGTGAGCCCACACGTTGGCATGAAGCCCAATGCTTCATCAACACGATGGGCCAGCTCCAAGTATCTGCTTCCCTACTCACTGCCACTTGTGAAATCCAGGTTCCATTGTGTAACTCTTTGCCTAGCTGCACCGCATGAGTATGGTAGCCAGAAATCCAGTTAAAAGCAACACAGTAACACATGAATTGATTATAGAGAACCAATGGGTTTCAAGATGCTGTAGCAAGATCAAATAGTTGACATACTCCTCCATCCATGCGATTGTCAAAGGCCTTGTCTATCTCCTTCCAAATAACAGAATATAGCATCAAAGCAAAGATTCTCTTCGTCTTGGATACGTGCATGCTCTTAGGTGTGCCTGGCAGGTAATATAGCTTCTTCCAGGGTCTTGCATTGGTCTGGAGAAAGTGAACCAGACTCAGGGAAATCAACAGAGAAATGGATATACATCTTCCATACACTTCCCACCAGATGATTGTGAATATCACAGGGGACTATATTTCTGAAGGGGGATAGGTCTGTAATCACATTAAGGGCCAATCCATGGTAAGTTATCCAGCATGATACTCTGACCCCAGTCTGCTACCTTCTTATCTCCAACTCAAACACCTGTGTATCCTTCAATACGTGAAGCTTCAATGTGACAGGCATGATGTAAAGCTTGAATGATTACTTCCTCAAGAGCCCTAAGATACGAATGAAGATCTAACTTATAATGCCTAAGATTCACAATGGGATACATAACCAACTGGCCAGGGCCATGATATGTGACTTCACCTCAACGTTTTGTTCTGTATGCATCACAAGGAGGATTATCCATGCCAAATAGCAGGTAGTCCTCAAAGCTTCGAATTCCCAAAGTATACACAGGAGGATGTTGCAAAATGTTCAATGCATCATTTGCATCATTTCCTTTAAGTACATCTGCAGCTCACCACGCCTCTGGTTCCGAGACCCTCGAGTGATCTAAAAGATCAGATATGAATTCTTCAGGAGACTCAATTCCAGCTCTGTCAAGAGTCTCCTGCTTGCTGAATTCCCGGACGGGATCCTAGACATTGAATCTAGAGGATCGCATTTTAGATGCAGGACTTCTTTGCAAGCTTCTATTTTGCATGCAATCATAGATGAGCAAGCTAACCTTCTCACCATGGGAGGAATACCCTACTAAGAGCTTCACCACATACCGAGAGTCAACGCACCCGAAAATAGAGGGCTTGTTCTGGAGATGATTTAAAATTTGTAAATCTATAGCTCCTTGTTTGCAGGCTGTGTATTTATAAGGGATCCCCTTATATTGAAAAGGCTTGTTGTGAGATTTCTGGCTGGAAGAGATAACCAGCATTGTCGCAGGGAGAACAGCGCAATCTATGCAGCCAAGCAGGCTTGGGAATAAGGTCCTACTGCAATCTTGCCTGGGTTCCCCAGTTCGAGTCCTGAACCAGGATGTGCAAACTTGCAACAGGGTGCTTGCGAACCAGTGGATCGTTTAGTTCCAGCATACGGATGTTGCATGGGAAGTGGCAATTGGCATCCTTACATCAGATCCTACTTATTTCTGTCATGACTTTGAGGTTGAGTTGTTTGCTACACAAGTATTGAAGAGAAAGATCCAGAGTGAGGGAGTAAACCTTCAACCTGATTATAGGGGAGCTGTGGAGGCAGTGCCACTTACTTCTGCAAAGAAATTTAGCAATGGGACCCCTCAGCCTTTGACCCAGATATGTTTGGCATTATCAGCATTGGTTCTAAGAGCTGTGGAATTGAAGAAGCCTATTGAAATGTTTGCAAGCCTCTATGAACTATAAGGACAAGGAAGTTGTAGCAATGCCATTCAGGAGCTGCTCACAGTCCTTCCTGAGGAGGCTATAGAAGACCAAACTGTCAATGTCATTTGATTCTCTTTTGACAATTAAAGTCAAGACTTGAGACACCAACCACCAATTCTCCTATGGAAGTTCAGCTCTGTAGATTCCCAAAGACCCAAAGTGACTACTACTGCTCTATTGAATGGGCACTCAACTCATCATAACAGTTTGCTTTTTAATGATTCTTTGAAGCCTGGTTTGTGTGTATATTTGGGTAATAGCTCCATAGCAACAACTGATTTGGAGTAGGTTCACAATTGCATTTTGTCTGAGCTCATGCAGCTGCTTACACCCAAACCTAAGGGAGGAGATCTAGAAGTGAGCTACAATGTTCTGGCTATAGGAGGCATGTGGGGGACATGACCAAACATTGTTCTTTAGCTTGTTGCTATTCTTATCTTTACTATTCACAACGAAATTGGGGCTCTGATTCTCATCAGCCTACCTATGTAGAGATACTTCAATGCTCTGTCATTTTGGAACATGCATTTATGGCCACATTTGAATGTGCTAGATGTATTATGCAACACTATGTAGAACATATATTTGTCTATCGCTGTAGATTAATAACATGCATATGATGATTGAACTTCTCAAGTCTTTTGAAAGAACCTTCTCTTTCTGGCCAGTACACTTTTGCCTGCCTACGGTGTTTTCATAGAGGCTTTGAAAAGCTCCATGCGGTCTCTGCAGTGTGCATGATGTAGAGCTATAGCTAGCTGAGCTAGGAAGCTGCTTGAAGCAATCAACCTATGACAATCTTAGTTTGGATTCCTAGACCTGAACTTGATGATGTATTTAAAAGAGTACAAGGCCTCAGTGTTAACACAGATTGTGGAAATGATTTTAGGCAGATGAAAGGGCCTGGTATGCAAAAGTCAAATGGCAACAATTTTGGTTGGCGGATGCCTAGACATGGCATCAATGTTGCAGAAATGGTGGTAGCAAGAGAACTATTGATGCAAATGATATATGGCTCTACGTGGCATTGAGAACAACCATTGAGGCCTAGGATGTCTTGAAATAAGCACCTCATCATTGGGATAATGTATGCTCATTGAAGGAGTCCTTGCAAGGTGTTGCAGACAGCCAGTCCCACATAGTCAGCCCGCAAAAGTCAATTACAGCAAAGCCTTCTTGTGTGACTGAGTGTGGGCCCCATAGCTTGATTTGAAGAGGGCACCCTCCCCTTCAATCTGAACCAAAAATCAGAGGTACTGTGGGACAGGCAGTAGTCCTACACAGTCAACCCACAAAAGTCAATTACAGCAAAGCCTTGATCATTTACTGTTAGAGATATTTTTAGCCTTGTAGAGGGGATCGAGAGCTTTAATTTGAATTAGAAATTTTGGCGATCGGAGCTTCCTAGCTCAAGATATTGCCATTTTTGTAATAGGGGATCTAGTGGACTGCACTTAGGATGGCAGGCCACAAGGGAAAAGCAAAGGCCCAAGAGGACTTCTAGCATGAAATAAGGGACTCTTGTGCCTCAATGAATGATCTTAGCTCAGCCCAAGAGAATCGTGAAGACATGTTTGAAGATGGTGCCCCCAAGATGGACTGCTTGGCTATGCTTAACCATACTCTATGCCAACATGAGACCCGTCATGCCGATCGGCATCGAGAGTTGGAACAACGCCATAGGGAGATGGAAACCCGCCAAGATCAGCGCCATTCCAAGATGATGGCCAAGATGGACTTACTCATTGAGTGCAAGGGCGCCCTCATCCCCGCCATCACACCCTCCTCGGCTCAGCCCAAGGAGCATGTCCCTCCCCGTGAGGCCAACCCCCCTCCTACCTTGGAGACCGGGCGTAGCCCACAAGGTTTTGGTGGCACCCATGGCTTTCCCCATAGCACCTATGAGCTGGGTGAGTCCTCTATGCGACATGATGAACCCATTCTCCCATCACCCATAATGAACACTTCTAGCCCATCCTTGGGACATCAACTCCCCCATAATGGAAGCTATATGCAAGGGGAAAATGCAAATTTTGGGTAGCATAGTATGGAGGGTGCATATGAGCAGCACATGGTAGTTTTGGGCAGCAAGGACCCAATGTTAAGTTTGGTTTGCATGTATTGCATGGGCAGCATGGACATTTTGGGCAGTAAGGCCCTAATAATCAGTTTGGCCCACATGTAATGCATGGGCAGCATGGCACCCATGGACATTTTGATTAGCAAGGCATGTATGGGCATTCTCACGGACATTATGAGTACCATGACCATTGGCATGGTTTCAATGTGCAAAGGAAAGTGCATGCGCCTACTTATGGTCAACATGCATATGATGCGTGTGAATATTTTGAGCAACATGCATCTGATGACTATGTGTGTTCTTATGAACTACATTCTGGTCACATACATGGACAACCATCTAGAAAACATTATGTACATGGACAACATCATGAAAATGTATATGAGTATGTACATGGGGAGCAACATCATTATCAGCAATGGAGTGCTCGATATCATTAGCCACCTGATCATTACTATAAGCAACATGCGCATCCTTATGAGCCACATGATACTTCTCAAGAACGATGCCATGATGAGAGCATCTCATTGCTGTAGGCTCATGAGCATATGCCCCATCAGCCCAAGGCCCTTAACTTTGAATGCCCAGTAGTAGCCACGCATGTGAAACTCATGGACATGAAATGCCTAGGGATTGATGCAGTGAATGCTGTATTGATTGCAGCCTCATCTGCTCCAGTCTGATTTGACCCAGTGGTTCCCAATGAGTTTATGGAAAATTCAATGCATGCTACCATATGGGTTGGTGAGTATCTTGTGCCACCATCAGTGCTTGATGATGATACCATGAATTACTTCTATGATACAGTGGATGCATTGGATCGCAATTATCCTTTTGACCCCGGTGGTAGTATGGTGACCCATGCTTGTATGGATGACCCTTGTGCTCTTGATGCTTATTATGAAGGTTATCCATTTGATCTAGGGGAACGGAATGGTCTTGGAAAATCCCTATCTTGATTAGCATTTCATTAGTGCAGTTTTTTCCCTACTTCAAGGATGCAATTTTGATTGAGCAGTAGCTAAATTTGCCCCAATCTGAAATGCAGACAACTTACAGACATCACACTATTTCAAAACAATTTTTACCCTGCATTAATGACAGTCAAGTATCACCCATATGGCTTGAAAGTGTGCTTCATGATCTTTGTTTTGACATGTCACACGCCTCAATCGGAGCTGCCCATACGAAGTTATGACTAGTTTTCTCCAGCAGGCCTGTTTTGGATAGCATGTTGTCCACTGTTTGTCAGCCCCTAATTGTCAAGAATTGGAGGTCAAACTCATATGCTATCAACTTGCACATATCATATACATCATATACACAATTCTATGCCCCAATTCCAAATGAGATTGTACTTCCCCATACCTATATTCTCCTTTGTAATGCTAAGCAGAGTAGTACTCTGCAACCCCCCTCCCTTTCATTGTGAGCCATAAGTCCTTTTTTTGTTTTTGAGGGCAAAAATACCAACTGTAATGAAGGAGAGCTAACTAATCTAACTAAAAGAGAGAAAGAGAGAAGGAGAGAAGGAAGAAGACTGCAGAAGAGAGTAGAGGAGAGAGAAAGACTAAGAGAAGAGAGAGAAAGATAGGAAAAGAGAGAGAAAGAGGAGGGAAGCCATGAAAGCTGGAAGGAAGGAGAAAAGAGACTTGATTATTCATAAAACTCATGCCCTAATTGGGTCTCTCAACACCTTATATACCCTGTCAGTATAACTAGGTATTCCCATGCTAACCCGTGTCCTACCCATCTGTCCCCACTCTTTTACATCTATAGATAAATAATGCATTATACCTGCATACCAAGAAAGGATGGAAGCTGTATCAATCTTGAATAAGCCAATGTTACTTCCTACCAGAATTTCCTTTGGCTCCTCAAAATCCACAAGATATTCTACAATATCCTACAGCTTTGGTGGCTTACTCCTAATCTCATAATCAAACTCTCGCAAAGTGATTAACCATTTTGCTAAACGGTCAAGCAGCTACAATTTGTTCAGCAATAGTCTAAGTCCTTTCACCTTTGTGAAGAATACTACCTTATCATAGAGAATGTAATGCCTAAATTTCTTTTTCACAAAGACCATTCTAAGGCACAAATTCTCCATGTATATATAATTGACTTCAAATATCCCCAACTTCCTACTAGCAAAGGCAAATGGATGATACCATTTCTCTTCCCAAAATTGGGCTAAACATTAGCTAATACTATGCACTATGGTTGTTAAAAATATATAGAAAACTTCACCTCTTCTAGGTGCTTTTAGGATTGGCACTTTTGCTAGTTTTTGCTTCACATCCTTGAAGAATACTTGACAAGCTTCATTCCACTCAAATAGATAGTTAAAGGATAACAAGTTTGTCAATGGCAACACTATTTTTGCGAGTGCATTGATACATCTCTAATAATAATCCACTGATGACAAAAAGCTATGTATCTCTTTTAGAGTATGTGGTAGGCTCATAGCAACTATAACCTTTAATCTTTATCTTTTCTAGGTCAGTTTTTGCAATACTAGCCCAATAACAATCCATAGGCACCCCAAACATTAGGAGAAATATGGACTCTCTCTTTTTTTCTCTTAAGGGATTTCTCTCACCTCTCTCTCTCTAAAAAGAGACTCCAAAATAATGTTATAATAAGAGATCTTCTACAATCAAGAAAATCTCATATTTGTATTTTTAAAATGTGGGACTGAGTTCTGAGTCATACACTATGCTCTATCAACAATTGGATATAGGTTTTAAGCAGGCCTTTAAAAATAAGCGAGTAGTGTCTCTACCAAACCATTTCACGTGAAGAAGGCTTGAAAACAACTAAATGAGAGTTTTAGAACTGATTGGTAAGCCTACACATCTGCAAAACACACACACACACAGAAGTATGATTCCAAAGAATCTACCTTTGTATTGAATGCATCCAACAACTTTGTATTGAATATATGTAGGGTGTAGGTAGCTATGGTCAAGTTCTATAACATGTCTTTGGAAGAATGTAGAAACCTTGTCCTCAAACTTGATGAGAGTGAGATTATCCTCAAACTTGATGGAAGAATTTAGAGGCAAAGTTTGTCCTCAAACTTGATGAGAGTGAGATTATCAAGGGGAAAAAACTTGAACCTGTGAGTATAACACTTATGAATTGAGCATTGGATCCCGACATCAATGAACACCATCCTTTATACTTCAGCGTGCAATCTGACAATGAAATATGGTGGCTTGCACCACTTGAAGTACCAAAGGAGGATCATGAAGTACTTAAATTTTTTGAAAGCCTCACTAATATACCTAGTGTTATTCAATATCAAAATAATGTAGCAACTTTACATGTTGAAGGATTTGGGGACTATCAAGTTGAATGGCATCTTGCAGGTGATTTAAAAACATTGAAGTGTATGTTTGGTTTATCGAATGTAGAAAATGCAAAATTTCCATGCATATATTGTATGCAAACTAGGAAGAAAGAAAAAGATGGAAAGAACGAATGGATTGTCGAGATAGGACAACAAAGTGCTCCAACACGTGATCAAAAAGTCATGAGAAAAAGAGTGCTAGTCCCAATGGATCCAAATTGGCACCCTATTTTGGAAATACCATTGACAAGGGTTTACTTTTGCACATTGCATTGTTTGGTTAGAATAATTGAGAAGCTAGTTTATGAATATATATGCTTTGGATAAAAGATGCAACCTTGTGATAAAAAGCTGATGCTACATGCAGGAAGGTAGAACAAGTCCTCTCTAAAGTTGGACTGCATGGGGCCCAAGTATAAATAAAAAAGGATTGATGGTGAGAGTGGAAATATCCCTTGCAAACCATGCTTTGGTGGACCCAAGGCTAGGAAGTTTGTATCTCCACTTTGAGATGAGGGAGAAAATGTACTTGTGAAACAACTAGAGAAGTATGAAGCATGGAAAAAGTTTCACCTTACTATTCTAGATCGGAGCAATGGGGGAAGAACGAGGATTGCAAAGGCAGAAGTGTGGTAACATCTAGGTAGATTAGAAATTGTCTTACAAAAGTTGAGGTTCAGGGATGGTGATGCCAATACATTTAAAGAGACACTTGCTAAATTTCACAACTCTATGGTGGAGGCATGGACTTGAAACATCATAACATACTACATGGTCAGTATTGTCACCATTACAAAAAGATATCATCAATGTGAATTAGTTTTGTTTTTAATCTCTCTTTCTTATGTAACATATACTAGATGCACATGGTTCATACTTTGCAGATCAAGGGAGTTTAGTAGTATGGTCAACTCAAGGCATGGAATGATCTCACTAGGAAGCTCGTTGTGTTTTTCAAAAGGCAAATGATCATAGAGGTGGCATCATTGATTCCAATTCTATGAGGCAATAATTCCAATGGTGATATAAGAGATTAGAGATACAATAAAAGGACAAAATGAAGAAGTCCAAAACCTCTCAAGCTGAATCTATAAGTATGGCAATATATGAAGTAAGGAAAGCGAGATATGAAATCAACACAAGTAGACAACACTATGCAGAATAGTTGGCAATCTAAGAGAGAGATAGCAAGAAATGGAGACCTAGATAAAGAGTACAATTTTGATGCATTTAGAGTCAAAGAGAGAGTACATGTATTGAGGATATGACTCATCAATACTCCTATCTTAAACATGAGACGTCTTTAACACTCCTATCTTAAGCTTTAGATAGTTTGTCTATTTGAATTTGGCTAAAAGAGCATTTTGTAAAATTTGTTTTAAATTTTAAAGGTTTAAACTATGTTTTTCAAAGTTTTAATATCGATTACTCTATCTTTCAGGTCTATCAATCTTAAACCACACTTCTTGGGAGAAGGTACAATGTAACAATGCCTATCTTAGAAAGTGAAGTTTTATCTCTACTTGAGTCCCTTATTTGACTATAGATACAAGATATTGTTAGAAATTTCAAAAAATTAAATTTAAATGATGAAAAGTCGATTTTGAAATCCAAAGATAAATATTTGAAAATTCCAAACCTTGGAAGATTCACTAGCCTAGAGAGAGAGGGGCAAGAGGGGGGTGGCAGGAGACAAAGAGAGGGAGGGATGATGGGGTGGAGAGAGAGAGAGAGAGAGAGAGAGAGAGAGAGAGAGAGAGAGAAGTTCATTTATGCTACAGTAAGTTTGAAAGTTAATTTATACTAAAGTTATTTTAAAGTTCATTTATACTACTATAAGTTTAAAAGTTTCGTATTTAAGTGAAGTCTCTCCTTTCATTTTTTCCCATTACTCTTCACTCTACCCTCCACTTTTCTATCCTACATCATCACAACCATGGCACGTTCCAAGCTTCCTATTAAGAAGGTGCATGCAAGAGCAAGATCTCAACACTCTTTTGAATCTAGTGAGCAACTATGAGTAATAATAGCCCCTTGGTGGATCAACAATGGTGGCCCTACTACAACTTCTAATAATGGTGGTACTAGTGTGACCAACAATGGTGGCCCTAGTGTGGTCAATAATGATGGCCCACCTATCGAGAATAATGATCCACCATTGTCCAAAAATGGTGGTCCATGTATTCCAATTGCTCTAGTTGGATACAAGTCCTCCAACACATAAGAAGCGAAGATGGAGACCAAGCACAACTGCTGTACGTGAGATAAGCAAATTCCAGAAGACTACCAGCTTAATTATTCCTAAGGCAGTATTCTCTAGTTTGGTGCAAGAAATACTACAAGATCTCTAGTCAAGGCATCATCACAAGTTCTTTTCAAGGAACCATTCAAGGAATGTGGGGCGATGGTCAAGCCAAGCCTTGCTTGCTCTCCAAGAGGCATTTGAAAGCTTCTTGATTGATGTCATGAGTGATGGTTAACTTCTGGCCATTCATGCCTGATGTATCACTATTAAGCCCATAGATTTGATTCTTATTCTTAGTAGGATTCACAAAAACAAGGATGCATTTAATCTTAATGTCAACAACATGCTTTGAGAAGCTACCTTGTAAATGGATCTATATTGAGTTCATGGTTGTAGATTTTATGGAGCTTAGTTTCTCATTATCCTTCTAGTAGACCTTCAAATATTTAGTTGCAGTGGCCTTCAAAATGGAGCTAAATTTTGCTTGTCTCTAGTTGTACCTAGTGTGATGTGTTAGATATGATCAATGTCCCACCCTCATTAGGTGCTACCAATGATCCATGGTGCTCAAAGTTGTAAGGCCCCCATTATGAGGAGAAGCCAAATGTGAGCCCGGACATTGGTTGAGTCCTGACTTGTATATCAAATGAGGTCTATGTGACCGGATGGAAAGAAGGTGACCGTTGTGGGTCTAATCTTTGGGTTAGACGGAGTGGTTAAGCTGGTAGCAACTTGAGGCGTATTGCATCGAGTTGCGGGGTAAGGGAGTTAAAAAGGGCCCCTATTGTGGGGTCCGAGGGCCGCGGAAGTGACCCCTAGCTGGGAATATTCCCTAGAATATTCCTAGCCGACTAGTGGAAGCTTATATGGTAGGTCGGTCAGGCCGACCTCACGGCCTTCGTAAGCTATAAAAGCTAAACGCCTTCATAGCCATCGATCACTCATCTTTCACCCAATCAGAGTTGTTGTTCCAACTAGCCTTAAGCTCTTCACCTATCTTCTGTCTAGATCGCCATCTAAACTTCACACAGTGGAAGCGCACGGGTGGACAGGGCCATCTTTGTATCAGTTGTTTGGAGTTAAAGAATTTACTGATTCTCCTCTTATCTATTGTGTACTCTCTATCTCTTTCTTAGATTCTGTTCGCTGCGCCATGTAATATTTTACACGATGTACTATCTACCGTGTATTTTGTGGTTTTGTAATGCTACATCCAATATGTGATATTCTATTTTTCCCATGATTTGCATTGTGTGAATTTTTAAGTTTCCAATTTTGCAAGTAGTTTTGTTGAGGATAAATTTTATGTGTAATCACGCATACATCAGTGAATAGTTGTACTTGACTTGATGCACTATATCTTTATTGTATTATATGGTTTGTCAATACTATATCAGATATATGATATTCCATGTTGCCCATGTTTTGTATTTTGTGAATTTTTATGTTTTTGATGTCCCATGTAGTTTGGTTGAGAATACATTTAATATACAAGTACGCACACTTAATGAATTTTTTTGGTTCTCAGTGAAGTATAATCCAGTTAATGCATTTTTCAAAAAAAGATTCAATTGTTAATTTTATAAATCACAATTTGGTGAAACTTCATCCATGTGCCTGACATCATAAGAACTCATGAAAACTAAAAAATTGGCCTAATCAAAAGCCTCTAGGACACTTGACTAGAGGCTCGCGTGTGGAGCCTTGATTTCCTAGATTTAGGGCCCCACATGAGCCTCTAGCCAAGTGTCCTAAATGCTTCTAATGGGACCAATTTTTTTTTTGGTGGTTGATGCGTCCTAGAAGAGTCCACAAGTAAAATTTCAAGTCAATCTAATCACTCATCATATTTTTTTGAAATCTGGATACATTAATTCAAGTTTATGGATTTTAAAATTTTTTGGCTATAAGTTGAAAGTTTCACCTTATTTTACCCATTTGAATTTTGTGTTTCAAGTTCTCACCCTTGAAAGACATGGCACACACCAATCAAGTGACTTGGAGATTCCCCCCAAGAACTCCTATGTAGAGGCAACCTCCCCTGCTTCACCACCACCACCACCACCACCACGCCACCATTGTAAGCATCGATAGAAGTAGGCACAATGGCCCTTCAAGATATATGCCATTATTAGAAGATCACACATCTCTTGATACCAAAGGCCGCATTCCAAAAAGTGGTGCGGGAGACAATGCAGAACATATTAATTAGAAATAGCAAGAAGCACATCCTTGATAGTTCAATTTTGGATCAACGTGATCGCCAAGCTCTCCTTGCACTACAGGAAGCTACTAAAGCCTTCCTAATTGACTTGTTTGAAGACTCGGTCTATGCAATAGTGCATGCAAGGAGGGTCACCATCACTAATAGGGATCTACGAATAGTGAGATTCTTTTGGCGATGGAGGGATAGTTCACATGGCGAAGAGCAACAACAATAAGGGTCTACATCTATGGAAGCTAACTTTTGAAATGATTTTGTAAAACCCTACTTATATCAGATCCTCTATAAATTGTTTTATAAATATGAATACAATTTTTTTGGCACATCTTATTTTTGTTTAGTCACTTGTTATTTGTTTTATTTATTTATCTATTTAATTTATTTTTACATGTCTTTGGATAAATAAATATTACGCATGAATTTGATAAAGCACTATGTATTAAATTTAAATGAGAATCATGTTGCCTATAAGTTTGACAAATAAGTATTACATTCAAATAATAATAATAATAAATGACACATATCACAAACTACATTACATGCAAATCCAACAATATCAATTTTTATTAATACAAGAGAAGATTACAAATTGTGTTACATTGCAAAAGAGACATCATTAGGTATTAAGTACATCCAATCTATCCTAGGCTTCTTGGACCTAGGCTCCCCATTGTCAGAGTTGCTCTTAATCATAAGCAACAATACATTTTTCCCCAGAAGTTCATGCCTAATGACATGGGTCTTCAACTCTAGCAACGATATCATGGGCCATCATGGAGAAAAGTGGGCTAGATCTAGTACTTGTGAATAAGTAGAGCAGCTTTGAATGTTGAAGCAACACTACTTTATCCAAGCTAGAGTTGGTGGGGATGGTCTGAAGGGGCAATCCTTCATTAGTGCCCTCAGCTTTAAGAAGTTCTCAGTAAAAGCAAGAGAACATGTCTTATGAAATACTACTATGTCACTAATAGGCTGGCCAATGTACTCTTTCAATGCGGAGTCATGTACCCTTCCTTGGCCACCAGATCGGCCACTTTGCCTATATGAAAAACTCATCTATATAGATAATGTCACACATCACATAATTTTAGTATCAGGCTCACTATTTATGGAGTATTAAAAATATATACTTCAATTTTGCATGCAACTTCACCCATAGGGCCTCGAGGGCATAAGGACCCATATCATGCAATTTGACTGGGATCGTGGACCCTTGTAGGAGCCTGTTGAGTGTTGAAATGACTTGTTTTTTTGGCTGATTTTTGTTGTTTTTGAGAGCTGAATGGTTGATTTTATGAGATGATTGATTAGTTTGGAAGTGGTTTGAGAGTGTTTTGGATGATAATGATTGTGTTTTGGAAGTTCATGATGTTTGTTGGTGGTTCTATGATGTTCTGATAGGTTCTGTATACCTTCTGTTTTGTTCTGTTTTGGTCTGTTTTGTTCTGATTGTCTTCTGTAAGGAGGGATGGAGTATTGATTAATGAAGATTGAGATCTTGTGAAAGCCTATTGAATGGTTTTTGAGATTTTGGAATGGTTTGAACGTGAGTTATGTGGTTTTGATAACCTTCTGTAACCTTCTGTAGGTCTTCTGTAGAGCTTCTGTCTCTGTTCTGTTCTGTTCTGTACTGTAGCTGTTCTGGTACTGTTCTGTGACTGTTCTGTATGCTTCTGTATGTGTTCTGGTGGATGAGAGTGTAGCTTGGGAAAGTTTTCTAGCCTTGGAAAGAGGTGAATACAAGTGCAAAAGAGCTGAAAGAAGTGGAAGAAGTAGCTGTTGAAGACTCAAGTGAAGACTAGAGTGAAGTGACAGTAGTGAGCTATGAAAGGACACTGTAGTGGCTCTGGTGACCCTTCATATCAGACATACCTCTTGGGAGGGGTATCCACGACCTAAGAAGGATTATTGAGAGTGATTTTGAGAGATTGTAGTGAGGAAATGATGTATTATTGATGGAGAGAGAGAGAGAGAGCCAAAGATAGCCAATTCTACTCCAACAGAGTGACTGTATATGAGAGATTGAGAGAGAAGACTATGAAGATATTGAAGATGAATACTATGTGATGTATTTCCACTCAAAGATGGTGTATTCCTTTGCTTTCTTTGTTCTATTGATGGATTTTATGAAGATATTGAAGAATATGGTTGATTCTATTAAAAACCGTGGGAGATCTACATGATGCTGCATGAAGATTTGTTGTGCCTGGTGTTCTTTTCTTCATTGTGATCATATGAAACATGATAAACAAGCTTGTTGATGTTACAAGATAGATTTTCTTGCAAGAGAATTCCATTTTCCTTGGTGTTCCTCTTGGGGCTCCATGTTTTTGGTGCGCAGCCGGGGAAACTTGCCATCAACAAGCACCAGAAGAGGCTGAAAATGAAGGAAATGGCATTGCCAAGAAGAGAAGAATTCAATGGATGTTTGTAAAGTTCCTTCTTCCACTGAAGAATTGGAATTTCTCATAATCAAAGCCACTTTCCACAAGAAGTCCATCCCACAATGGCAAAAACATATCACCATCATGATGCATGCTCTATGTGGTGGACAGTTTCCTCTTCCTATTGAAGCAGCAGAAACTTGCATCTTGGTCACAAACTGTTTGGGAACAAACTAAAGAGCAGAAACAGAGAGAATGACCATCCATGGAAGATTTGGCATTCATTGAAAAGTTTCTAAACAACATCAAGTGGGAGATTGTGAAGAGGCTTCAGGAGTCTTGGTCTGTAGAGGTTCACAGGGACAAGAAGGAAAAGAGTTGGAATTTGTTCGTGGACGCTCAACAGCAAGATACATGGGATGCTTGGTGTACTGATAATCTTCTGTTTGTTCAATTAGCAACCCATTGGAAGTTGGTAGACAGAGTGTTTTTCACAACATACACTGTTGAAACCATCAGAAGCTGGCATTACTATGATGATGGCACTACCACAATGCTCAGACGTATGCATTTTGACACCTTCAGAACCGAATACCTTCCTCTGTGCAATGGCATGAAAGCACAATTCAGGGACATTGAAAAGAAAGAAGTAGAAGAAATTTTGGCAAGAGAGTCCTCCAGAGACTGAAGCCTTCTGTTAACCCTCTGTGGAGCACTAACAATATAGTGGAGCCACACCCCTGATGAATGACGCAATAAAAAGGCAAGCGTTAGAACGAGTCCAGAGGTACGTGAGAAGAGAGAAAGCAAAAATCAAGGCTGAGAACGAGCTAGCAGCAGAAGCCGCCTTTGACGCCCTTGCGGAACTCTTTACAGAAGTCCCAATGGCACATCAAGCCCTTCCTCCTGCTGGAGGTCCACTTCCAAGCCAGATCCATCCTGGAAATATTGATGACAGGCCAGCAAATGTAGTCCCATTGCCAGTTTTTAAGGGAGAGTACAATGAAGACCCCGATCTTCATGTAGCAGAGTTTATGGTAGCATGTGTGGCTAACAATGCCAGAACCCCTGAGCATTGGTTAGCAATATTCCCCGCCACTTTCAAGGGTGCGGCGTTTCAGTGGTATGAGAGACAAGCAGCAGGAACTTTTGGCACATGGGACGACCTGAAGTTGGCCTTCCTCACTAAATTCAGGCGTGAAGGTTTTGAAGAGCGGATGCGAGAGGAATTTATGAACCTAAGTCAATCCTCTGGAGAAAGAGTGGAAGCTTATGTCTCACGAATGGAATCCATCCTGAAGAGATGGACTAACCATAATCTAGATGATGGCATTCAAAAGGGGGTGTTTCTCAGAGAATTACAACCAGAAGTCCGTAAGTTTGTGGAGCTGCAAAGACCAGCCACACTGCAAGCTGCAATAGAAGGTGCAAGACTGTACGATGAAGTGGAAGCTAGATTGGCGATGAATTCAGGAAGAGGAGTCCTACCTCCTCTGATGCCAGGAATGATGTATCCACCAAATGCAGTTCCAGGGACTGTTCCCTATCCCTACCAACAGATGCCCCCGGTATCACAGTACAGTGCACCAAATCCACAGTGGCCACAATCCATGCCTCAAATGATGGTTCAACCACAACAACAATGGTCCCAACCAATTTCCTCAATGCCAAATCAGCAGCAACAGTGGAATCCTACCAACTGGAGCCAACAGCCAACAGTTCAAATAGGAGCTCTGAATCAGAACCAAAACAGAAACCCCTCTGTACCAGCCCAACCCGTTTATGCAATGATTATAGAGACTCCTCAAAACCCTACTACCAGTACGTCAGGAGGAGAAAGCTTGAAGGATTACTTATCCAACTCAGTTGCAAACATCAAAAAGGAGTTGATGGATGTGATTACAGAGCAGCTATAGATGTTGAAAGTGAACACCGCGAGCATATCCAACGTTGCAGGAGCAAGAAGAGATGTGATGCGGTAAAATACTTGGTGTGGTAAGTATCATCAAGCAGGCCATTTAGCCACTGAATGTACACAAAAACCAACTATTCCTGGGGCCTTCTGTTCCTACTGTTTGCAGAAGAACCATACAGAGGACATTTGCTCTCTGAAGGAGATGCATGATAGGAGAAGGAAGGAAGAAGACACAAGATTCAACTTGCTGGAATCCAAAATGACAACACAGGATATTGGACCCAAGCCTAGAGAGTTTGGCCCTGATTTCGGACCTAGAAGATTTCCTTCTCAAAGTTACAAAGGAAGACAGTTTAGCGGTGGTCAGAGATCAGAAGTGGAATGCTACAAATGCGGAGAAAAGGGACACATCTCACCAAATTGTCCAAATCCTCGAAGGTCAGTGGATTACAAGCCCTTATGCAGTCGATGCAAAGAAGAAGGCCACACTGCAAAAGACTGTCCAAGCCCAACCCCAGTGAAAAATAGTGCTACTGATAGTCCGGCCAAGGCCCAAGAGCCTACCTCCAATTTGGTGGAATTGGAAGTTGCTGCCATCACGCATGCAAAGCAGAAGGAAACACCTATCCAGAAAGAAAATAACCCTCCTGCCAGAACAGTGAAGTTCAATCTTCCACCAGAAGAACAGAATAGAATAGAGCTTGACAGTGCCCTACAGTGCCACAGAGAGTTACAGAGACAGTTACAGAGACAGGACCAGAGGTCCAGGAGACAGAAGAGGAGGAAGTGCCACAAGTGGCAGAAGAAGTTCCCATGATGCCTCTGTTGGAAGAAAGAGGGAAAATGAAAATGGGTGTTGCCCCATTCCCTAACCGGTTAGAGAAGCCAGTGGATCCTATTAAGGAATACGATCTGGTCAGAGATCTAGATACCTTTAAACCAAACCTCACATTCCGACAATTATTGATGTTGTCTCCCAGTTGCCGGAAAAGGTTCAAAAGTATACTGACAAGAAGACGTGGTTTAAGGATTGCTCCCTCAATAGCAACAAAGTCCAACAAGGCTCCAGAGCCTGTAAAAGAAGTGGATGTGGCTAATGCTTTCCTAGATCCGAGTACTCCAGAGACTGGCGTGTGGATAGAAGGCTGCTTCATTGCAAATGCACTAATTGATGGTGGTTCATCAGTGAACATTATGACGGATGTTACAATGAAGGATCTAGGCCTACAAGGAGTGCAACCCACCCAATGGCTCATCAGATTGGCAGATCAGAGTAGAATCAAGCCTTTGGGCATTCTCCCATATGTGAAGACTACAGTGGCTGGAAAAGATTATTGGCTAACCTATTTGGCGGTGAAGCCAAACTCTTATGGTACATCCTATCCTCTGTTATTGGGCAGACCATGGCTTTTTGAAGCCCGAGCAAGGACGGATTGGTTCAAAGGAACCTTGACTTTGGGTAGAGGACCCAACAAAGTGGTGCTGAAACTGTATGGTTCTCAAAAAGGACATGGATCCACCTCCTTGGAATTATCTTCTGACTCCCCTAATGAGGCTACAGACGGAACATCAGCAGATGAAGATGCTGTCAAACAGATCCTTCCCAAGAAAACAGTGGCACATTCCTTAACAGTGGATACTGCAAGCCGACTTCCAAAAGATGCAAAGCCATTATCAATGGGTGAATACTTCCTGCCTGAACCAGGAATGACTTCTGAAATCACTTCTGACAGTGAGATAGAAGCATGGATGTACTGCTCTCCCTGTTACATGGCCATAGTAGAGGCAGAGATAGAGGCAGGAGAGGAAACAGAGAATCTGTTCTTCTGTTACAGATCTCCTACAGAAACAGAGACAAAGACAGAACCAGAGACAGAGACAGAAGCAGAGACAGAAATAGAAGCAGAGACAGAGACAGAAGCAGAGACAGAAACAGAAGTAGAGACAGAGACAGAAGAGGATGGATATGATATGGACGAAGAAGATTATGAAAGTGAAACGGAAGAGTCTATCCCACCTGAAGAGGATAAATTTGAAGAAGAAGTTCCAGAAGCATCAAAAACAGACGAGCTCATGCTATGGGACAGAATGGCGATGGTACCATTTGGTCTGGTAAATGGATCTTCTCATATGCAAAACCTTTATAAGGAATGGATTAATAAGAACAAGCCGTCTTTTAGCAGTAGCTCATGCCGTCCTAACCCATCCTTGCCGAAGAAAGATGATGATGATGCACCGTGCCAACAAGCACCAGTCCGACAAACCCAACAGAAATTAGAGGGTCCCTGTTATGTGACGTTCCTAGATGGGTCATCTTCAGAAGAGGAGTCTTCAAGTCAAGAGGTAATTAATTTTGAAACCAAACCCGAAACGGCTCTAATCCCATTTCAACATCTTAAGGAGCAACCTAAGTCTCCACCAAAAGAAGAAGTTGGTTCTAGTGGGACATCAGAAGAGGACACCACTCCCTTGAAGGAGTCGGATCTGTATCCAGAAGCAGTCCGTGGAACCTTTATCCGTGAAGTAGAAGGTGAAAGACAGTTAACCTTTGTGGATGCAGAAGGCACTGAATGCCACTTGAAGGTGGGTAACAGTCTCCCAGAAGAGGAGTTGTCAACCTTGTACAACTTGTTGAAAGAGAATTTGGACGTATTTGCATGGTCCTATAAAGACCTCAAGGGGATTGATCCCACAATATGTCAGCATCATATTGACTTGGAGCCTGATGCCAAGCCAGTACGGCAACGACAGAGGCGAATGAACCCGAATTATTCCACATTGGTGAAAGCGGAGCTGTTGAAGCTTCTGGAAGCCGAGTTCATCTATCCAGTGGCAAATAGTGAATGGGTTTCACCCATCGTGGTTGTACCCAAGAAGAATGGCAAATTGCGAATATGTGTGGATTTCCGAAAGCTTAATTCCAAGATGAAGAAGGATCACTTTCCTATCCCTTTCACAGACCAACTGTTGGACACAGTGGCAGGACATCAGCTTTATTCCCTTCTGGATGGATTCAGCAGATACAACCAAGTCCAAATCGCAGAAGAAGACCAATCCAAAACAACCTTCACCACAGAATGGGGGACCTATGCTTACCGAGTGATGCCATTTGGACTCTGCAATGCCCCTGCTACTTTCCAGCGAGTCATGATGGCCGCATTTCAAAATCATCTGCACGACTTCATTGAGGTATATTTAGATGACTTCTGTGTCTATAATTTGATCCGTGAACACTGGGAACACCTAGAACAATGCTTTGACCGATGCCGGGAGTATGGGATTTCCCTCAATCCCGACAAATGCATCTTTGGGGTCTCTTCTGGAGTCCTGTTGGGCCACATTGTCTCTGCACAAGGGATATCAACAGACCCTGCAAAGATTGAAAAGATCGCAGCTCTGACAGCACCCACCAACCTTAAACAGTTGAGGGGATTCTTAGGCCATGTGGGTTACTACAGAAGGTTTATAGCCCATTTTGCTACAAAGGCAACTTCCTTGCACAAGCTTCTGAGGAAAGATGCAGAGTTTACTTGGACGGAAGAATGTGACAGAGCCTTCCACACTCTAAAGCAGTGTCTGATAGAGGCACCCATTCTGCAACCTCCTGATTGGACAAAAGAGTTCCATGTACACACTGATGCATCAATTGAAGGCTTAGGTGCTGTCCTCTGCCAGAAGGGCTCCTCGAAGTTGGATCAACCGATCTATTACGCAAGCCGAAAAGTCACTGATAGGGAACGGAACTATACAATGACAGAGCTGGAGTGCTTGGCAATGGTGTTTGCCCTAGAGAAGTTTCGCCATTACCTTCTATCCACCCACTTTAAATTTTATGTGGATCATGAGGCCATGTCCTTCTTGATGAACAAAGCAGATGTGAAAGGACGAATGATGAGATGGCTCCTTCTATTTCAAAAGTTTGACTTTGAAGTGATTACTAAGCCTGGTCGTTCCCATGTTCTGGCTGATCATCTGTCGCGTATCCCACAAACTGTAGACGAGGAGCAAGATGACTCAGACCTCCCTGATGCTTCCCTATTCTTGGTAGAAACTGTAACTCCCTGGTATGCAGACATTGCCAATCTGCTGGCAACCCAACAGTACCCTCCTGGTATCTCTAGTCGGGAAAGGAAGAAGCTTATGCTGGAATCAGCCCCCTATACCTTGTTAGGCGGTGCACTGTACAAGAAAGGCAAAGATGAAGTGCTCCGAAGATGTGTTGCAGGAGATGAGATTGGGATTGTTCTGAAGGCTTGCCATGACGAGCCATGTGGAGGTCACTTTGCAGGAGAAGCTACAGCCAGGAAGGCTCTGCTAGCAGGATATTGGTGGCCTACAATTCACAAAGATGCCTATGATTACTGTAAAAGATGTGATGCTTGTCAAAGAATGGGGAAACCCACGAAGACAAGTGCCATGCCACTGCAACCTATCCTTCCCTTAAAGCCGTTTGAGAAGTGGGGCTTTGACTTCGTAGGTCCGATCGATCCTCCTACTAGAAGGAAACAGAACCGATACATCCTCGTATGTACGGATTATGTCACAAAGTGGTGTGAAGCTAAAGCCCTAAAGCGGGACGATAGTAACAACGTGGCCATGTTCATGTATGAGAATATCATCACCCGTTTTGGCAGTCCCTTAGAGCTGGTAAGTGACAGAGGTACTCATTTCCTCAACAAAATCATGGAGGAGTTGACAGAGTTGTATAAGATCCGCCATTGCAAGTCCACTCCCTATTACCCCAGAGCCAACGGCCAAGTCGAAGTCACCAATCGCATCCTCTGCTCGATTCTGACAAGAACAATTGCCGCACATCGTCGTGATTGGGACGATCGACTTACAGAGGCCCTCTGGGCGTACAGAACCTCCCATAAAGCAGCAACAGGACAGACACCCTTCCAGCTGGTGTATGGTACAGAAGCTGTTTTTCCTGTTGAATTGGAACTACCCTCTTTGAGAGTGGCTATCAAAGAGCGTTTGGGAGATGATGATTCACTGCAACGCCATCTCCTGCACCTGGAATGTTTGGACGAAATTCGTAGGATGGCTCTACAGTGCATGGAAGCCACGCAAGCTCGACGCAAGGCTTACCATGATAGCTTCATCAAGCACAAGGAGTTCAAAGCAGGTGATTTGGTCCTAGCCTATGATTCACGCTTTGGCAAGTTTCCTGGCAAGCTCCAGCAGCGGTGGATGGGCCCCTATAAGGTACTTACCGTCAACCCTAATGGTTCTGTCCAAGTGCAGACCGTTGATGCCTCTGATGATCCCTTTCTGATCAATGGATATCGCCTGAAGAAGTACTTCCCTCCTTGGGGATCTTGACAATTATGGTCACTTGATCTTTTCCCTCATTGGCACGGCGCTGTACTTCTTATGATGCTACTTCTGATAGCCGTTCTTCAGTCACTCCTGATGAAGTGGACACAACCCTCTGTCTCCTCAAACCCCCCTTCTAGCCTTGATCTCTTATCCTCTATTTTCCCCCAGCGACAGTGGCGAAGTTGGTTCTGATACATGGTCTTTCTACCATTCCCTTGTTCAATTCGAAAAAAAAAAAAAAGAAAGAGAAGAAAAATATACATATCGGTCATGGGAGAAAAGGACTTAGGTCCCTGTCATGCCGACCTATTCTTCGAGAAAAGGTGGAAACACCCTCGGGAATAGGGAAAAACAAGAAAAAGAAAAGAAAGAAAAAAAAAACAAATCTGTTATGAGAGAAAAGGAAGCAATTCCCTGTCATAGCAGGCCTCGTGCCAAGAAAAGGTGGTAAACATCCTTGGGCAAGAAGCTGGCTGTGGAAAAGGTGGTAACACCCAGCAGTCCAGAAAGTGGATTCATTAATTGATGTTCCCAGGATCCAATTCCGAAGCTACCTCCCTTGGTACGCTGTGTCCTGGGTCTCTCTGCAAAGTGACTACCTGTCCTCTAGCAGACGACATGTTCCTGTCCAATAAAACGTTCGATTTGATGGCTACCTCCCTGGGTAAGCCTCTTCAACAACTGATGATGTGATCTTCATCGACACCCCCTTGAGTGATGTGAGCTTTCATCCTAACCGGATGGGGAAGTGAGTATGATTTCCCTCTATAATTATCAACAGAGTGTAAGACAGAGGGTGGAGCGAGAGACCAGTCTTTCCCCTTCAAATCAAATGAGAGGTGAGTAGTGTGACTGAAGTGTTGCACGCACGGGATGGGCCTCTCAATGCACAAAGCACAATTTGTTTCTGTGCACTATACCATAAGGCTCCCTGGCCTTCCTTCTTGCACCATATGCCGACACAAGGCGGGATGCACTGTTGCACCATCAAATGCGCACAAGACAGACAATCTTTGCACAAGTGACTGTGAGGATTATATCAATGGGTTTCAGGAAAAGGCTGCCCTCTTATATCTATATACAGAGAGTGAGACAGAGGGTGGGATGAGTGTGACTGGAGTTTCTTCAATCAATTACCAAGAGGTGAGATTGAGGGACGTTACGACACTTGGAGTCAGGTATGTTCCCGTTTCCCTATGCACCCATGGGATGGGTTTTTCCCGTCATCACAAGACACATCACCTTGTTTTGTGCACTGCACTGTAAGGCTCCTTTGCCTTCCTTCTTGCACTTATGCCAGACGGGTTGGACGCACTAATGCACCATCAAATGTGCACCCTGGCATACTCCTTCTGCACCATTCCCCCTTGTCGATTTCTAAACTGGGTATGAGATATGGGTTTCCATCATTATTCCTCGAGTGATATCAGTCATGGGGCAAGTGACTGTTCTTTCATTTCATTTGAGTGACTGCGAGTTGAGTGAAATATCCCTCATCATCAACGAATTTCCTGCGATTTCTTTAACCAGCTACCTCCCTGGGTGCTGCCGCGTGGTCCCTGCCATAACGAACGTGTGCCGAGAAGATGCCTTGGTCCCTCCAACGCCGACAACCACACTGGACGTGCCATCGACACTCAACCTTGATTCTTGACAAAATGGGCCAAGTTTTTCTAACCCTTCCACTTTGGTTTCTTCGTGACGGTCATGTTTTAAGTGTGGGGACGTTAGTGGATGATCTGTGGCGTGGTCCTAGGTCCCTGTTGCTCGGTTAACCCTATCCGTTAAGGTCTTAAGTGTGGGGACGCGTCCCTGCGCGTCTACAGTGCATACCTTTCTGCATATGCCTTACCCTGTTCATGCATGTATGCCATGACTTGCTTTTACCCTAATGGGATCCCTTCCCACCCATCCGGTTATGTTCCACCCATCTTTGGGGCTGTTCCCTTCCAGTTTTCCTTTATTCCTTGATTTGGAGGTCCTACTATGTGAATGCACCCTACGTTCCCCAAAGTCCACATCTAGCCTCATACCCTGTTCCTCTCTTTGGCCTGACCATTTTTCCTTTTTACCTACCCTTGTTCCGGTGCATGGTTTTTGAGTTATTAATTTTTGAAGCATTTTGTGCAATTTAGCCGGTTTTCCATGTGAATGCGCTTTTTTTTGCTTGGGAACCATGCTCTGACATCATAGCCCTGCCAACCACTTTTCCCCTGACATTTTTCCTTTTTCCTCCGCATCATTCCAATACACGGTTTGTCCATTATTAATTTTCCGGTTTTTTACACCTTTTTCGTGCGTATTTTTGACATTTTTCCATGTGAACCTGCCCTCTTTGCATTGAAATTCCAATTTAATTTGACAGTCGTGTCCTCTGTTTCTTCCCCTACCTTTTTCCTTTTTCCTCCTCCCTCTTTCGACTTTCAGATTTTTACTTATTAATTTTTAATTACGTTTTCAGGAGTATTTTTGGTGTTTTTCACATGTGAACCCCTCCTATTTCCACCGGAACTGCGGTTTAACGTGATAACCCTGTGTCCCCCCTTCTTGCGGACATTTTTCCTTCTACATGTCATTCCGGTGAACGGTTCGTCCGATATTAATTTCCGATCCCATTTTCGGGTTTGTTTTTTGGGTTTTTCCCATGTGAGCGCGCCTTATCTCCGTCGGAATCATGTTTTGATGAGATAGGATTGTCGGGCACATCTTTCTGCACAGTTTTCCTTTTTTCTACACCTCATTCCGATGCACGAATTTTTTGATATTAATTTTTACTTGCCTTTTTTGGTTCGTTTTTTGGGTTTTTTGCATGTGACCGCCCTTTCCCCCTCCCGAAACCTCCGTCATATATTTTTCTTGTTTTCCCCCTGTCGTCCTGCCCACTTTTTGTTTTTACGCTATTTCGTTTTGACGTACGGATTGGGGGTTATTAATTTTTCTTTATTTTTACGTGTATTCGGGCGCCCGTTTTGCGCGTGAATGCACCCTTTTTCGATTTTACGCATCCCCACGTGCCCTGGTCGTGTCCGCATGACCCACACCATCATCCCGGTGCCATTTCAATCCTGTCACGGCAAATTTTTTTACCCCGCCACGCGCACGTGCGCGGGACGGGGGTACGCGCCCATTTTCCCCCACCCCCTACCCCCTTGGGCCCTGCCCACCCCTTCCCCCCAACCACCTCCTCTGTTCCCCGACCCCTTCCCCCCAACCACCTCCCTCTCCCTCTTCTTCCTGCGTCCCCTCCTCCTCATCTCCATCTCCTCTCCCCTCCTCCTCCTGCATTCCCCCCCTCCTCCTACTCCTCCTTCCCCTTCTTCTTCTCCTTCTTTGCCCCTCTCCTTTCCTCCACCTCCCACCCTCCCCTTCTTCCTCCCTCCCCTCTCCTTTCCTCCACCTCCCACCCTCCCCTTCTTCCTCCCTCCCGCCTGCGGACTGCCGCCGCCGCCCTCTGGGACTGCCGTCGCCGCCTGGGACTGCCCCGCCGCCGCCTGGACCGCCGCCACGCCGCCTGGATCGCGCGCCGCGCGCCGTTGCCCGGAGCCCGCCACCTCCATCTCCTCCTCCACCCGCCGCCCCTTCCTCCTCCTCCTTCCCCCACCACCTCCCTACCTGGTTAGCCACTAACCTAGCTTTAGTTAGTTAAACTAATATAACTTTAGTTAATAACTAACCTAACTAGGGTTAGGATCACACTAACCTAACTAGGGTTAGATTTTCACTAACCTACCTGTAGTTAGTCTGACTAACCTAACTCAGGTTAGTTCCACCCCCACTAACTAACCCTAGGTTAGTTAGTCTCCCCCTGATTAGTTAGGACTTGCCTAGTTAACTAAATTGACTAACTGACCCTAGACTACCTTAATTGACCTAGCTTACTTAGACTAACTCACACTAACCTAATCAACCCTGACTAACCTGACTAGACCAGATTTAACTTACATGACTTACCCAGACTAACCAGACTTAACTGACTTACTTCTAATTGATTTATCTAATTAACATGATTTATATGATTTAATTAATTTCTAAATTAATTTTCCCATCAAAATAATTCATAAAAATTTCTAAAAATTCCCTTTGTTTTTTGCCAATTTTTGGGAGTTTTTCCGCTGGAAATTACCCACCCTAAAATTTCTGAAAATTACACATTTCCCAATTTAACCCCCAAATTGCCAATAAATGTAGAAAATTCATTTAAAAAAAGTAAAAATTTTCTTTTAAAAATTCTAAAAAATTCCAAAAAATTCCCCTCACCTCCCTTGACCATTTTTCATTTATTTTTCACTTTTAAAAATTATCATATATGGTAACCCTATTGTTAAAATAAATAAAAAGAGAACAACACACTAACAACCCAACAAATGGGATTTTCCCTTCACACTCTCTATTTTATTTGCCTAGACCCCATTGTGGATATTTCCTCCATATTCCTATGTTGTTTATATTAATTTCTCTATTATTATTTTTATTCTTATTTTTTAAAAAAACACACAAAAACCAACACCAACAACCAAACCTACACAAATAAAAAAACAACAAAACACATCCACAACCCATAATAACCACCCAAACAACATAACCAACCATAAATAATCACAATTTAAAAAAATTAAAAAACCAACAAAAATCAAATCAACACATCTGCTAAGGTGTTGTGTTTGTTGTTTCATCAGTGATCTTTACTTTTCCTTTACTGGATTCACTTCTTTTGGGAGACTCTTCCGTGCGCATTTCTGCATTACATACACACCCCTTCCAGGTATTTATTTTATGTGTTTTATTTATTTTCATTTCCCCCTTAATCACAAATTAATTGTTAAAATGAACTCTTTAATTCACCCACAGTTTCCACGCGCATTCGCGCTCAACACACACATACTTTTTAATTAAAATAAACCAGCCGTTCACTTAACACGCGCTACGTGCGCTACAAAGGCACTTTAATTTTTATTTAAAATAAACCAGCCGTCACATGAGCACGCGCTGGCAAAAAAGCGCTCCACATCACCTTAATTTGTAATCAATGAACTTGCATTTAGAGACCCCGTCGGGTATCGAAGTCCGAGAATCGAATTAATGCACCGCTTCACCTAATAATTGGTATTTTAATTTATAATAAGGAACCGCCGTTTTCTTGCTAAGGTTTATCACCTAATAAAAATTCACACATTCTTAATAATTTATTAAAATGAACCCTTCATTAAATTAATTCCCCCTCACTGCAATTAATTCCCCTTTTTAATGAACCGTTTCGTGGGATGGGTATGTGCAGTCTTGAGAGTTCTATCACTGATGTAGTATTGATATGTGTCAGATATGGTATTGTTTTGGTTTACTGTCTTTGTTATGGTTACGGGTACGGTATGCAGTTTTTTTCTTATATTGCCTGTTACGGGGTTCTGGGTGTTTGTCTGATGCATCGCATGAAGCTTTCGGTCACATTTGTCTCAAGGTCATGTCGAATTTTTTCTAGGATGTGGTTTGCTTAGGGTTAGTTGGTTGAGTCACGTTTTCTTGTTTGGTTATTCTCTTATCTTTGGTTTTTTGTCTGTTGCTTTGCAGGCATTCTCCTTGATTGTCTGTGTTTGTGGTGTGTGTGTAACCATCTGAATGGCGCCTTCTCATGCTCCTCCCCCTTTCCAGTACGTCCCCTTAGTTAGTAGGGATTACTCTTCCCTACTTACTTTTGAGCCTCTCACGAAGGCGGGACTTGCTACTTTTGTGGCTACTTCTTTTCCCCTACTTCCAGAGGATCCGTCGTTATGTGATGAGTTTCTGGCCTCTTACAGCAAGAAGACAGGACTAGTCCAAGGAATTTCTATGACTTTGACACCTCGAGGCTTAGGGAAGGCTCTGTCTCTACCCTTCAAAGGTGAACCTTTTGTGACCACTCGTTAGCTTTTCTCTAATGAAGAGATTCTGAAGCTGTTGCAAAAGCAGACAAGGAAAATGCTGGATGTTAAGAAGGTGATAAACTCTTCCGGAGTTTTCTTTTCTATGATCATTGATCCCGTATGGAAGACGATCTGTCAGTTTCTTCAGGACAGGTTTATGCCTGCCAAAACGCCATCCCAATACTTGTCCAAAGAGATTTTTACAGCTTCCAGGATGGTGTTGAAAGGAGTTGCTATTGATTGGAGCACTTACCTCCTCACTAAAATGGATCAGCATTTTGTTAAAGTCACCCGGGGTAATGTTACCAATGTCACATATGGATCATATTTGTCTGCCTTCTTGACCTATTCAGGTTTACAGAAGACTATGCCTCCACCTCCTCCATCAGATCCAGTACCTCCTCCTCCACCTTCAGATGAGTCAGAACCCATTGACATAGAGGATGATGATTCTCCGCCTCCCCTAGTCATATAGCGCAAACTCTTGAAGAGGGTAGCGGATAAAGCTCCTTCAGTACTTTCTTCAATGCCCATTCCTGCTACTTCTGGCAGTGAACTCCCTGGGTATCTCACTTGTACTAACCTGTTCAGAGCACATCGAGAAGGATCCTTGGACATATCAGCTCCCTCCCTGAACAATCTAGTCTCAGGAGATGCCATTCCTTTCCTCTGTAAAGATATTCAAACTTCCATTGAAATGTCCGTGACAGCCTGTGTTCAACAGCTGTACACGTCCTTTTATGAAGAGCTCATGCAGTCTAAGGACCAGTTGCATAAGGCAACTTCCGAGTTAGCTTCTACTAAGGATACCCTAGCAGATTTATTTAAGCAAATGGAACAACAAACCCAACTGGTTGCCACCCAAAGCGATGAGATTTCTTCTTTGAAGATCCAGTTACTAGAGGCTCAATCCCAGGTTACTAGCCTTTCAGAGGAGAAGGAGAAAATGTCCAGAGAAGCGAAGGAGTTCCAAGCTATCTTAGATGAAAAACTTTCAACTTTACAGATTGCTAATGACACAGTGGCCATCCAAGCCTCCCAAATCAAGCAATTGCAAGATCAACTTGCAAAGTTCCGCTCTGTTCCTCCAAGCCCTCATGTTCCATTGATTCCTTCTCTTTCACAGTAGGACTTGGCTGCTCTTCAGAGACAGGCTACTTTGTGCGCTCTATTCCAAGATAAAGTGGAAAGATTGCAGTCCCGAATGGACTTGTTATGGTCTACCTTTGAGTAGTTTCAGGAATATGTTCTACCCGACCATTCTTTCTTTGTCCACTACCACTTACAGAAGTTGGTCTTATACATGAAGCTTTCCACGATGGATTTACCTCTTCCAGAGGATGGCTGGAGTTGAGCTTGGTCTGCTGAGTTGTTGACATAGGTAGTCAGAATGGTGTTTGAGGATTCTGTCACGCCAGATACCATGTTGATGTCATACATGTATCTACGAGGAGACTTGTTAATTCCAGATGAGGTGGATATGGCATGGTATGTGGGGGATGTGGTCTTACAGGCTGTTTTGTATGTCAGTCATTTGGAGTTGCGCATAGCTGACATGTTCCAGAGTTATTCCTCCAAAGTAACTGATTGTCATGATAATTCGTAGCATCCCATGATTGATTCGGTGGTCCTAAATCAAAGACAAAACACAGCTCCTACCTCTGCCCAGAGTACTAATCAACTGAGGATGGATCTCTTAGCCTATCTTTCAAAACATAATCCATTTGATGCTACCTTCTTTGATGCCTATCATAGACGATCTCTCTTAGGACCTTCTGTTCCTACCCTTCTCTATTACCAACAAATGGCTCACCGCTATGCTATATATCTTTCCCTTTGTCAATCTAATTCCACAATTATTTTACCCCTTCTTTTCCAACCTTCATCTTTCCCTCAAATTCCCATTTTTACATATTGTTCCTTTATTGACGATAGGGTATTTTCCCCTTCTCCGCCGTGTCCTTCTCCCTCCATTAATGTACCCTCTACATTTCCTATTTATCAGTTAACACCCTTCCTTAGTGATTCCCTCCAAATTTCTGCCACTCCTTCTTTAACTTTTTCTTCTTTTTATGATTTTTCCTATCCCTCCCTTCATCCACTTTTCCTTATTCCATTACCCTCTCCTAACACTTCTATATCTCAACCACCTCAGTTGGTTAGTGACTGTGACGGGTTTGATAATCAGATTTCTAGAAGAAGGGGATGGAGTTTGGATGATTGCCTTACAGGACCGCAAATCAATTGGCCAGTCATTCCAGGAGAATGGACAGCTTCCAGTCAAGCTTATCAGAACTATGCTCATTTTGCTCAGCAGTATTCACAGTCTGTAGATCCCTCAGTGAGATTAACTGCTCACTTTGCTTGGTACCTGGCGTATATGCATAGGCACTCTCATAATGATTCCAAGCCTATTCCAAAGTTGTGCATGAATGTCAATGTAAGCATTGATTCCCAGCAGCTGGATATATTGTATTTTCATGCCCTCTGTTTGCCTAGCAGATACCTGGTCCTGTTGGAAAGGATGTGCTGTCTCCAGTTTTTTCAAAATCCTCCCAAAAACTTTGTAGATGAATCCTTATCTATGGATCGTTTCCGACAACATCAATCTTTTAAGAGGGATCATCTTCATTGAGACCTTTCCAATGTATGGTGGAAGCTTTTTAATGAAAATCTCTCTTTTTGGAGGAGTCATTCAGATGGTTGTGTTGTGTATTAGTGTTTGTGTTGTGAGTTCATTTATGTCAAATGAACGTGGTGGTTTCTTATTGGATTTCATGTACGAGCTACGTTTTGGAGAATTGTGGTGCTGGGTTCGTGGTTGGAGAGTTGACGCAGATGTAGATGAAGAAGAAGCAAACTTTTATATCCTTTACAAATTTGTTGTGATTTTTAGTTTACTAAGAGGTGTTAATGTATAAAGGGTTTTCCTTTCGTTGTATTTTTATATTAAAAACAGGTTATAAGTTGGGGTCGTGGTGGATGGATTCTTTTTTAGGAGATATTGACGATCAAAGTTGAGCTTTTCCCTGAACTTGTATTCCCTTTTTCCTGGGTCGCGAGGACGCTTCCTTATTAAGTGTGGGGATATGTTGAGTGTTGAAATGACTTGTTTTTTTGGCTGATTTTTGTTGTTTTTGAGAGCTGAATGGTTGATTTTATGAGATGATTGATTAGTTTGGAAGTGGTTTGAGAGTGTTTTGGATGATAATGATTGTGTTTTGGAAGTTCATGATGTTTGTTGGTGGTTCTATGATGTTCTGATAGGTGCTGATAGGTTCTGTATACCTTCTGTTTTGTTCTGTTTTGGTCTGTTTTGTTCTGATTGTCTTCTGTAAGGAGGGATGGAGTATTGATTAATGAAGATTGAGATCTTGTGAAAGTTTATTGAATGGTTTGTGAGAGTTTGGAATGGTTTTAACGTGAGTTATGTGGTTTTGATAACCTTCTGTAGGTCTTCTGTAGAGCTTCTGTCTCTGTTCTGTTCTGTTCTGTACTGTAGCTGTTCTGGTACTGTTCTGTATGCTTTTGTATGTGTTCTGGTGGATGAGAGTGTAGCTTGGGAAAGTTTTCCAGCCTTGGAAAGAGGTGAATACAAGTGCAAAAGAGCTGAAAGAAGTGGAAGAAGTAGCTGTTGAAGACTCAAGTGAAGACTAGAGTGAAGTGATAGTAGTGAGCTATGAAAGGACACTGTAGTGGCTCTGGTGACCCTTCATATCAGACATACCTCTTGGGAGGGGTATCCACGACCTAAGAAGGATTATTGAGAGTGATTTTGAGAGATTGTAGTGAGGACAGGATGTATTATTGATGGAGAGAGAGTGAGAGAGCCAAAGATAGCCAATTCTACTCCAACAGAGTGACTGTATATGAGAGATTGAGAGAGAAGACTATGAAGATATTGAAGATGAATACTATGTGATGTATTTCCACTCAAAGATGGTGTATTCCTTTGCTTTCTTTGTTCTATTGATGGATTTTATGAAGATATTGAAGAATATGGTTGATTCTATTAAAAACCGTGGGAGATCTACATGATGCTGCATGAAGATTTGTTGTGCCTGGTGTTCTTTTCTTCATTGTGATCATATGAAACATGATAAACAAGCTTGTTGATGTTACAAGATAGATTTTCTTGCAAGAGAATTCCCTTTTCCTTGGTGTTCCTCTTGGGGCTCCAGAGCCCTATCTGCAGGCTCGCATCTCGGGGACCTGCCCCTGAATCTGGACACGAGCCATGGAAAAGGCTCCTTGTAGGAGTCCCGGTCAAATTTCATGATGTGAATCATTATGCCCTCGAGGCCCTATGGGTGAAGTTGCGAAATAAAAAACATTACCTTCTCGGCATCATCTATCTGCTGCTAAAATGGAACATCCATGTTTGATCTTGCAATCGGGCTAGCCTCATCTCTCTCAATGAGATGCCATAATCGTGTAGTTGCGTATTTGGTTGGTCGAGGACCAAAAAGGCTTTCCTCTACACTCAAAATCCTACTCAAAGATGCCATACTCTGGCACTGCATCCTTAATTTACTTTTGGATGCTCACAATGGCAAAGATGTCATCGATGCTTGTGCCATCATATCAAGCTACCTCATCCACATATGGTGGTGCATCTTGTAAATCAAAATCTATAAAATCATCTAGTGCATCATAATGCACCATGATACAATATAGTTATTCTTCTCTTATCTCCAAAATTTCCAACACATCTTGCATGAATAAGTATTCAACCCCCTCGAGGATGGTGATAGCATGGAGACAAATGGTAGGCTTAGGGCCACAATAAAAACTAGCTTTTCAAGGTCAGTGGCAATGATGACCAGGAAATCAGTGCAAATATAGGCACCAAAATGTGCTCACATGGAAATAACTTTTTGTAAAATGACTCATTGAAAATGTACATCTTAGCAAAAAAACTCAAATATGAAGCAATGTAAAATGTGTAGTCCAAAAGAGACACACTATATAATATTGCTAGGAAAAGGAAAGGTCAAACCCTTTTGTCTCATGCTAAAAATGAAAGGTCCTTAGACCTTAGTCCATGTATGAAAATTTGAATTTTATAATGCAAGAAAAGAAAAAGGGTGGTTGCAGTCGTGGGATTTGGGGAGGTGGGAGGTTGAGGTGGTTACACCCTCTCTCTTCCTGTATCTTCTCCTCTCACGCTTCATTTCCTCCTCTCTCATTTTGGCACAACACTTGCCTTCTTATTCTTGCTTTCCTCTCTTGCGCTTTATGCTCATTTTTAATGGAGAGTGAGGAAGAGGAAGGGGGTGAGGATGGAAGAATTTCTCTCAATTTCTTGTGTGCCTCTCTCTTGTGTGTTTGGAGAGCATGGTTCTTGGTGAGAAGAAGGAGAGTTTTCTTGCAGGTTTTTGTGGCCAGCAAGCCATTCGTAGCCTCTCTTGGCCGGTTCATGGTTCATTTTGTGTTCTGGCAAGGTGCTCTTCATTTGGTGCACTAGCCGGGAAAGAGATGGTCATGGAACTTGCAAGAAGAAAGGATTTGCAGGTGTATTTTGGCCATGGAATATGATTTTTTTTTGTTGCATTTGGAGGAAAAGAGCAAGGGATGAAGACACTCTTGTTGAGCCACTAGAGGAGAATGAAAGAGAGGAGATCGACAAGGCTATTCAATGGGCTTCATGCTGCTATCATGCGTGATGCTAGCCTTGGCCATTCTTTCCCCCCTGTTCCAACACACCCTTGCCTACCCTTTTGATTCCTCCCTTTCCCCTTACGTTGCCATCTGACCTGTCCATTGTTTCCTTTTCCCTATCTTCCTTCCACTCCAACTCTCGCCTCCTCCCTGCCCTCCTCCATTTCCACCGGCTACTTCTAAACCCCCATTTAGCTCGCCAATCTTCTCCGTAGATTTCTGTCCACTACATGTAGGTCAGTCCATTTGATTAGCCCCATCCCCCACCTGCTCCTCCTCTTTCGCCCCTTCCATGTACTCTCCTTCCTTCATCTACTATCGAATGCGCACGCATCACAAACACTAAGTTAATCTAGTGGTGGCTGACTAATCGATCATTCACAACAACCACAAGCCAGACAATCTTGGAATGTATGTTTTACAGTGCGAGCCAGCCAGCCATCATGAGGAGTTGATTCAGGATGCCATACATACTTGCAATGCCAAGGTAGCTGATTGAGGAAAGGCACGCATGGAATGGCGGAATTTGCAGTTCCAATGCAGTGGATTTGCGACATCTTGTCCTTCTCATCTTCTTATCCGTTCAAAATCAAGATATAATTCATCCTTAGATTTTAAAAAAAAAACTAAAGGTTTTGATCTTTAACCTTATTATCTAAAGGAAAACCCTTTCACCTTCTTAATGGCTACTTATGTGCAAGTCTTGCTTTTATCCATTTTTTACCAAGACTATCCTCCTCAAGTATGTGAATTCTCATATCTATTCTATTTCTTTTTAGTGAAACATATTTCTTGTTGTTGTTTTTGTGCTTGTAATAAGACTTACCTTTCTTTTCTTTTCTAAAACATATTTTTTCGGGTGGGAGAACTCCATTATAAAATCCTTCATAAGGGTGTGCTTGCATGTGATATCCTTTTCGGGTTTTCTTTTGTGCTTCATTGGTGGTTGTCTTTCAACCTAACTTGAGTGTGATGTTGCTCTTGTGCACAAGTTGTTAAAGAGCCGTATCTTTCGGGTATTTTCTTGTGTGTTTAAACCTAGGCTTTACGACCTAGTTATCTATGTATTTTTGTAATTATTTCATTTCCCTATCCCAAGGCAATTCAAAGATCCAAGAAGAAAATAATACAAAGATGAAGATGAAGATTTTTCAAGTGCTGATTATGGTTCTTCTTCGAATTTATTCGCGGGGACGCTTCACACTTAAGCGTGGGAGGAATGATGACTGGGAAATCAGTGCAAATATAGGCACCAAAATGTGCTCACATGGAAACAACTTTTTGTAAAATGACTCATTGATAATGTACATCTTAGCAAAAAAAATTCAAATATGAAGCAATGTAAAATGTGTAGCCCAAAAGAGACACACTATAAAATATTGCTAGGAAAAGGAAACGTCAAACCCTTTTGTCTCATGCTAAAATTGAAAGGTCGTTAGATCTTAGTCCATGTATGAAAATTTGAATTTAATAATGGAAGAAAAGAAAAAGGCTGGTTGCAGTCGTGGGATTTGGGGAGGTGGGAGGTTGAGGTGGTTACACCCTCTCTCTTCCTTTTTCTCCTCTCACGCTTCATTTCCTCCTCTCTCATTTTGGCACAACACTTGCCTTCTTATTCTTGCTTTCCTCTCTTATGCTTCATGCTAATTTGTAATGGAGAGTGAGGAAGAGGAAGGGGGTGAGGATGGAGGAATTTCTCTCAATTTCTTGTGTGCCTCTCTCTTGTGTGTTTGGAGAGCATGCTTCTTGGTGAGAAGAAGGAGAGTTTTCTTGCAGGTTTGTGTGGCCAGCAAGCCATTTTTAGCCTCTCTTGGCCAGTTCGTGGTTCATTTTGTGCCGTGGCAGGGTGCTCTTCAAGCAATACTAGTCGCACTCACAACATGACTTAACAACAAACCATAAGGCATCTTGAATACATGCTTCCAAATATTCAACACTATGAAATACTCATGACATTGCTCAAAGCATGCACATAGAATAATCAACTGTTATGGTAGCTTGCCCCAAATTATCTATGAAAACCTTCAACTCTTTAGGGTATATGTTGGAAAATATCTTGTTAGCCATTCTTTGAGAAGACCTACGAGCATTACATAGGCCAAAAGCCATCACATGTACACAAAAGTCCCAAAAACTATAATGAAGGTTGTCTTTAACTTATCCTCTTTAGCTATGGACATTTGATTATAACCCACGAAATAGTCCATGAAAGAGTATATCTCTCACCCTAATAGAGTAGCTAATCTAAATTATGATCAATAAAGGGCAAAGGATAATACTCCTTCACCATCTACTTATTCAATTCCTTAATATCAACACACAAGCAGATTTGATTGTTCTTTTTCTTTATTATTACTACCGATGAGCACCATTCTATATGTTCAACAAGAAAGACTAGACTAGCCTTCCTTAAATACATCAATTCCTCAAAAAGAGGCTCTCTCAGCTCAAAATGCATATGTCTAACCTTCTACCTCACTAGCTTAGTACATTCTTTCAATGGGATCATATGCATTGAAATAGAGGGGGAAATCCCCTTCAATTCATCATAACTCCATGCAAATATATTTCTAAACTCCTATAGGAGTGCCACATAGTCTATATACTCATCAATGATAACATAGTGCCAAGTTTAATGGGGCAGGAATCATTTTAGGAGTCCCAAGATCTAGCTCTATCACATCAGCATCATGAATCCTATCCTTTGCCTCTATTGTCTCATTTAAACGTACTTGGTAAACCTCCTCAATAGTAGAATCCTCTTCAAAACCACTGGAACTTGAGGTTTCAACAAGTGAGGTTCCCTCCAGTGCCTCCCATTCTGTAGTGGGAGGTAATGCTCTTTCATCTAGCGAGCACTCAAAGTATGCATCTAGAATTATTCTCTTTAATCCACATCCAAAAATCAGTCAACTAATTAGGATATCCACCACAAAATTGGAATGTAATATCCACGGACATCTAAACAATGAGTAATAACTTGGTCTCCTAGCAAGTCGAATAATATGGAGTCAAGGACACACGCAATATTAGCAACCATCACATGTACTTGCACTACCATTCCTTTCGGTTTCCTCAGGCTATCATCAGACATTTTTAAAACTTTTGTGTTATTATTTTGGATTGGTAGACCTAGCCTCTCTGATAGCAACCCTCCCATGAACATAATCAACCACAAAACTAGGGACAAAGCACACAAAATCTATGTGTATGGCTCTACCATTAATCTCAAAAACTGAAAAGAAACCATAAATCTTCCACTTAATAATGAACAAATTTGTTATCTTCATCATCTTCATCCATAGTTTCAACCATTATGCAAGAACAAAAGGAAAAAGAGGATTTTTTGCACAAAAGATAGAGGAGAGAGGAGAGAGAACAACTTTTTGACCCACCAAAAGGAGAATATGCGATTGGACAAGAGAGAGGGAAGGGAAAGAGGCACATAACCACTCGTGCACTCCACTCCACCTCTTCCCCAAAAAGCACATCCCTTCCTATTTTATTATTTCTTTGAATTTTTTTGATACATTTCATATTATGAGACCTTTTTCCTTTATTTTTGAGTATTCCTACCCTTCACAAATGTATGCATGTAACACTTTTGTGTATATCATTTATTTATGATGGATGTGGATGTGGATGTGGATGTGGCCCCCTCATATCTCTATCTCTTTTTGGTGATTTTGTAACAATGTAGTATTATTCTCTTGACAAAACATAAAAATATGATGCATGCTTGGATTCTTTTGTGCCTTGTTTTTATGCTTCTTTTGAGTGTCATCATATTCCTCCCACATTGAAATGTAAAGCGTCCTCGTGAACCTTGTCAAAGAAGAACCACTGTCTAACACAAAAAATTTCAAAAATTGTTAGTAAAACAACTTTGATCACAAGGATGAGGCCTAGCCATGGCAGGGTATAGGACTCCAAACCATGACCACCAGAGTAAGGGAACTCCTGCCTCGGTTACTCCCACACTGAAAAACTTGTGTTGTCTTCAAAGGATAGGGTTTTGTCATTGACAAGGAATCACAAGCACAACTTTCTCCATCCCAATAGAGGAAATAAATATCGGCAAAAAACTTCAAAGTTAGTCGAAACAAAAGGGTTAGGGCATATATATAGGCGTGTCTTTAGGTATCTTCCAATGTATGGGTCTATTAGTTTAGTTTGATGTGAGGACAAAGCTTTAATAAAGAGTTAAACCCTTGTAAAAATGTTTTCATTTTGGATATGAATGATAGAGTGTGTGGGTTATTAAGCTTTAGGTTATCTTTTTTAGTGTTTTTTTTCTTTTCTTTTAAATCTAACTTTTATTGTGGCTATTGTTGCTTGGAAAATGAGGGTGAGAGGAAATATAATTTGGTATGGCCACCACATGGAGCATCAGGAGAAGGGCTAGATTATTACGGAACATGGAGATAGAGTGGGGCATATAGTTGAAGGAGAGGTTGATGGTGGTAGCATGTGGAAGAAGGCATTGTGGTTGAGAAACAAAGCAACATTGTTGCTTTCAATGGGTTATAGAGATATTATTAAGGAATTTGAAGGGGGTGGGGGGATAGAGGAAAATGATAGGGGCTCATATGGACGGAAAATGAGGAAGTGGTATTGGAACAAGCTTTTACATGAAGGGTAGTTCATTGAATTTAAATGTTTTAATCTAATACGTGATTTAAAAAAAAATAAAAATGGTTAAGGGTTGGAGATAATGAAAGAACTAGGAATCAATGGAGGTGGACCTACGTGGATAGATAATGCAGATTGTGCTCTTGTCATGTCGTCATCAGTGGAGGAACATGAGGAGGAGATGGGGAGTCGGGGACCATAGTCAAATGACTCACTTCATTGTTGATCTCTCTCTCTCTCTCTCTCTCTTCCTTCCATCTTATTCATTTTCATCTACCACTTCCTTCCATCATGGTCGTCTTGTTGCAAGATGTACGAATACTCTATTTTGCAAGCAAGGGCAAGGGTTTCATCATCATCTACTTTCCTTCCTCATCATCTTCTTCCTCATCTTTTTTTTCTTCTTTACTATTTTCTTCTTCACCCAAGCACGTCTTCATGTCTGATGGCAACATTGTCAAATTCTTCTTCCTCATCTTCGAAATTCAGAGTGCAGTTCAAACCAATCATTCGTGTCATCTATCGGCCTTCCTCTTCATCAAGTGACTCTGTTGTACCTTCAACATCCATTTGATCCCCGGCACAAGAATCTCCTCCCCCATCCTCTTCCTTTTCCTCCTCTTTTTCTTCTTCTTTTTCTCCTTCTTTATCATCCTTGTTTTCTTCTTCCTCCAAGGACGTCTGCGCTGCATGACGTCAGTGGTGCTTGAAGTCGGAAGAAGACAAGGGCATGAGGTTGTCTCGCAAGTCGTTGTGCTCACAAGCACAGGAGGACCACTCTCTACGTTCCACTTTCTTATCGAAGAGGTGCCACAAAGGTGCCCTGAGGGAGCCAAACCCTTCTCGAATTGATTTGCTACTGACACCTCCTACAGGTTGATTCATGCGAAGGGTAAAGGCATTTTTTGGGTCGAGGATAGAAACCCACTAGTAGAACTTAATCTCAAAAGCGCCCTCGTTGAAGGAAATCTATTTTTTTAAAAAAATAGTGAGAGGGGCAAACAATCACAATGTATGACGACGCAAGCAGCAATTCAAAACTCCTCTCTTTGTCTGTGTTTGCATCCCTGTGTCTCTTCGTCTCTTTTAATGTGCTTGTACATCTGGAAATGAAGACGAATCAATCCACTTGGCTTGATAGGAGGCACTTTGTAAGTCTCGCTCTGTTTGTCTCTATGCTTCATGTTGTTCACATGGTCTAGTAGCGCCACACTCTTTCACTTGAAGCCATCGATGATGTCTAGCAGCATCAAATTGTCCTTTGAGGCCTCCCCCTCCAAGTCTAGGTGAGGGTTCTCCATATTAAATGAGTTCTCCTATTGCGGCTATTGCTGCTTCTATGATGGTGAATGGAGGCTTATTATTAGATGGCATTATCTCCTTATCTCTCGACATGATCTTTCCTGTGCCTTTTCAACCTAAAGAGTTTTGATAATGACTTGCTATTAGACAGACATCGTGCCATGTGTCATTTGTTCTGGGTGCCCTTGATAGCCGCTCCACCCTACATGACACTTCTTTTCGAAAGGCTCCATGATTCTTCTGCGGCGGTGAATCATATTGCTGTGTTCTCTCTCTCTCTATGATTGATGCTACTTCTTCTTCTTCCCCTTTGCGTGCTTTTGCATCCTCCTCACGATCTCCCATCTGGCCATGTTTAAATATGGTGATCCTATGCCTGCCCTTCTTGTCACTATTGTAGAAACATTGCGATTGTTGTCATAGAAAAAATGATGGCGTTGCCATCGTCAAAATTAGAGAGCTAGATATTGTAGTAGCTTGTTTCTATTGGATCAACTTCTTCTTCATGCTTCTTGAGATCAGCTTTTTCCCCAGCTATGCACCAAAATGACAGCAACCCTCCCACAAACATAATCAACCACAAAACCAGGGACAAAGCACACAAAATCTATGTGTATGGCTTTGCCATTAATCTCAAAAACTGAAAAGAACCATAAATCTTCCACTTAATAATGAACAAATTTGTTATCTTCATCATCTTCATCCATAGCTTCAACCATTATGCAAGAACAAAAGGGAAAACATGAAATTTTGCACAAAAGACAGAGGAGAGAGAACAAATTTTTGCACCACCAAAAGGAGAATTTGCGATTGGACAAGAGAGATGGAAGGAAAAGAGGCACATAACCACTCGTGCACTCCACCCCATCTCTTCACCAAAAAGCACACCCCTTCGTATTTTATTATTTCTTTGAATTTTTTTGGTATATTTGATATTATAAGACCTTTGGCCTTTAATTTTGAGTATTCCTACCCTTCATAAATGTATGCACTTAACACTTTTGTGTATATCATTTATTTATGATGGATATGGATGTGGCCCCCTCATATCTCTATCTCTTTTTGGTGATTTTGTAACAATGTAGTATTATTCTCTTGACAAAACATAAAAATATGATGCATGCTTGGATTCTTTTGTGTCTTGTTTTTATGCTTCTTTTGAGTGTCATCACTCTCCAATAAATCCATACTTGTAATATTTACGGATGAGCCGGGGTTCACCACTACATTTTCTATTAGGATTCCATGGACACATGCCTACACCCTAAGGTAGTGCTTCTCTACATGATCCCACCATTCACTGCCCACTCGATGGATACCAACAAAAGGTTCTACGACATAATCAATTTGTAGAATTTTCTTGAACTCATGAACGCTCTATGATAGTTGGATTAGTTGTAGTACATTCACATCCGGTTTGACTTCACATAGTATGCTTGCTTGGTCAACTCACGAACTTTTGCCGCTACTCTCTTCTCTTTCCATGCCAATTGTTCTTTTGGCTTATTGATAATCTTAGTATCCTCCTTTTCTTTCAATTTCCATTTTCTTTTAACCATAGGATCCTCTAAAACATCATCATTTTTAAGAGGATCCACTTGGGCATCCAACACCTTCGTATCATCCTTGCTAGATTTTAGGATTAACTTTGGTTGTACTAGGGTTATCCTTCTAGTCATCTCTCAGTTTTTGACCCCTAGTTACTACTCTAACATTGTTAGGAGATAAAATCTCTGATTTGGCAAATTTTCAACCAAACTACAGGTACATTATATCGGCAAGGGGTTGATGACATCTATCGCTGATGTGTGATGCCTGACGAGGTGCCATTCATTTTGGAAGAGTGCCATGATTCCGCTTGCGGAGGCCATTTTACTGGACGGCTTACAGCACAAAAGGCTTTAAGAGTAGGTTATTGGTGGCCTGCCATCTTCCAGGATGCGTCTGCGTATGTTAAGAGATGCGATATTTGTCAACGACATGATAGTCAAGAGAATAGGAAAAGACCATTTACCCCTATTATGGTAATACTTCCATTTGAGAAGTGGGGAATAGACTTTGTGGGTCCTATTACTCCGTCGTCGACTGCGCAAAAGAGGTATATTATTGTAGCAACTGACTACTTCACAAAGTGGTCAGAAGCACGTGCAACAAGGAAAGATGATGCTAAAGAAACTGCTAGTTTTCTTTTAGAGCAGATAATATGCCATTTTGGTCCACCGAAAGAATTAGTGTTGGACCACGGAACCCATTTCCTGAATAAGGTGATCAAAAGCTTGACTGAGGCTTGGCAAATCAAGCACAATAAAACGACTCCTTATAATCCACAGGCAAATGGGCAGGTTGAAAGTACCAACAAGCAGCTTGTGGGTATCCTATCGAAGGTCGTATCTGAAAAGAAACGCGACTGGGATAAGAAGCTATATGTGGCAGTATGGGCATATAATACCACGTTTAAGCGAGCCACTGGCTACACGCCGTTCAAACTAGTTTATGGTGAAGAGTGTATTTTACCCTTAGAAATTGAGTTGCCGACCATAAGATTCGCAATAAACCATTCTTTGGGTAATGAGGATGCCCTATTAGAGCAATTTACGACCTTAGCACACCTAGATGAAATTAAGTTGCAAAGTCTATTACATCAAGAGGTGGCTAAACATCACATGAAATAGTTGCATGACCTAAAAGCGAAGAAGTATACCTTTAAGAAAGGACAACTGGTTTTGTATTATGATGCGCGTAGGGAGCTGTTTCCAGGGAAGCTGGAACCTAAATGGGATGGCCCCTACAAGATTGTTAGGTTAGGGAAGAATAGGTCTACAACCCTATTAGCTGATCTACAAGAAGTAGAGTTTAAGAATAAGGTTAATCTTAATAAGATTAAACTTTATTACTTCTAAGTATGCTAATATATAGAGAAATGCATTGCAAGTCCGTGCTAGGAATGACTTGAGACCTCCGGAAAAGAGCTTAAAAGACAGTTGATGGGTCGGTTAAGCCCTTATTTGGAGCACCCATATCTGGAGCAGAGATACCATTAGGGAAAACTCATCTGGTGGAGCAAAGGATATAAAGTGATTGAGCAAGAAGACGGAACCTTTGTGTGGGAGATTAAAGTCTTCTGCTATCACTATTTACGACTTTTGACAAGTATCCCTGTTGAGTTCAATGAAGAAGGTGGGATGGAGCCGTTAGTCCATCCTCTCAATATGCTAAACTTTGATTATCATAATTATGAATAGAGGAGTTTTTGATGGCCAGCTGTGTAAACCCATTGTGGACGTATACATTGTATTTTGACGGAGCGTTCAGGGGCCCTAATAAAAAAGGAAGTGTGGGAGTAGTAATCCGAGACCCCCGACGTAGAGTTACGATGAAGTTAACTGCTTATCTCGGGGTAGGATTCACTAACAATATGGTAGAGTATAAAGCCTTGATTGTGGGACTGTATATTGCCAAGCAAGGTGGTATTCGTCGGTTGTTAGTAAAAGGGGATTCCCAGTTGATCGTGAATCAGCTAGATGGGACATATACAGTGCGGAATCCCATTCTCTGTATGTATCATCGAACTGCTATGACCCTACTTGAGGAGTTTGAGAGAGTGTCTTTTCAGCTGATTCCACGTTCTTGGAATCAGTTTGCAGATTCATTAGCAAATCTTGCTTATGAACAAGACCTCTTCTTTAATTGTGGTCCTAGTTTGGATATTGTTATCAATGATGAGACAGGACCCGGTCGCTTGTGGGGTATGTTATTAGAACATGCAATATATGGCAGACGATGGTTGATATGGGTGATGCAAAGAGTGGCCGATACCAATCTACCATTATTATCCGGGACCCATAGGTTGATTAGACAACATATTATGCGTATGCCTCTTGCTATTTATGTAGGAGGGATGGGTCATAACCTTATGCATTTAGTTTAGGGCTACAAGCCTGTTTTCCTCCTTGGAAAGGAGCATATTATTGTATATTTGTGCTATTCCAGGGAAGGCTGTGTAGGTGCTATTTGATTTTCTTTCGTTAGGCCAAGAGGGCCCATGTTGTGAGGTTTTGAATGCTTTATTTCATTAGGCCAAGAGGGCCGATTAAGTTTTGTGGTGAAGTGCTTTATTTCATTAGGCCAAGAGGGCCAGTTGTCTGTTTAGTGCAGGTACGGTTAATGATTTCTTGTTTGAGTACTGTGCTAGACAGGTTTGAAGAAGAGCTTGGAAGGAGCCTTTTGTTGTGTGGAAGCTTCTTGTGGCCCTATCCAGGTGATATCTCTCCTTTATGAGTACTGTGGTTTTTATGTTATATGTGTTCATGTACTTGTTAAGGGGGGTTTTTCGTTTCTTGTTGGGGACCGGCGTCCAAGGCATGAAGTCCCAGGTTTAGGTTCTGTATGTTTGAGGGAGGTCTGAGTAGTTGTTGCGTCCTGTAAAGACATTGTCAGGCATTGAAAGACATGTTCTAGAAGGGAGTTCTAGTGACCCTGTTCTGCTAGCCTGCTAGGCAGCTGTTCTAGGAGCTCTTATTAGTTGTGAGGCCGTTAGAGAAGCTTGCCGAAAAAGGAATAATGATGATAGAGGAAAGAAACTCTGAATATCTGGAAAGACAATAAATAAATACAAAGGTGTGTAAAAAGGGATTTTAACCCCTATCAAAGAAAAGAAAGAAAGGAAAATTTATGAGCAGTTGATCATTGCCTAGCGAAGGCCTGGTAGGTTCCTGGGGACGAGTCAGACTCGGGGCCGATGCCTTGTTTTCCTAGGGGTGGCATCTTGCTAGACAAGAAGAAATTAAGGAAGGTTGGAGCGAAACTAAAAGTGAGCGTCAGAAAAGGATTAAGTATCGCCTTGCGAGGGCTTGGTAGGTTCTTGGGTACCGAGACAGGTCCTGAGGCCGATACCCTGTTCTCCTTGGGACACTACGCTCAGCTCCCTCCTTTTTACATGCCCGAGTATGTCAATAAAATAAAGCCCTAAAAGAAGAAATGTGTTACAAAACAATACTTCTTGATTAGGCTATAGGAGTCCTCACCTAGTAGGAGCTCCTCGTTGTGTTGTCCTTAGTTAGGTAGGTAGTTCAGACCACCATTTAGGGCAACCTCTTTGATAGGTTTTTTTAGTTTGGCCGTGTTGGAGCGGTTGGTTAGTGACTAGCTTTGGACCTTTTATTAGATTTTGCTAGGCCTACTCCTTGTGGATGTCATGCCTTGCTTTTGTCAGGGGGTAGGGTGAGCATTGTGATGTGTTTAATATGTATCTATTTTGTATAAGCTTGATGCTTCCTTTGGTTGTTTTGTGCAGATCTGGTGTGGGATTCGACGGGCTGAGTCGCCCTATCCTGTGGTCGCCAATGAGAGCAAAATTTTGGTGCCAAAAAGTACTTAAAAATAGCTAAAAATTACGAATATCAAGGGAAAAATATTCAATGTCAAAGGCGGCGGCTCGATCTAGGACGATTTTAAGCGTCAAACTGCTTTAAAGGCGCCCGAGCGACACTTGTTAAATTTTCATAATTTTTCAGTCTATCGTGCGGGTTGACAAGAGTTACTGGCCAATGCGGGATGCCAAGCCAGATGCCCAGGATTGTTTAGAGCTCAATTCAGAGTCCGGACAGGGAAATGGCCAAGAAACCGGTCCAGATGCGAAGGGGTGGACAAAATTCGGCCAAAATGGGCAAGTGACCTTTGGGAGTCCAAAATTTAATGTCACATGAAAGTTTGGGAGAGGGGGCATGCAAAAAATCGTGGAGAGAGAGGAGAAGAAGGCGCCAACAGAGGGCGCCGAAATTCACGCCATGGATGGGAGGAGGCAATCTCCAGCCTACAAACAACCCACATCACTGATCATTGCCCTTTCTTCCCTCCTGGATGCCAATCATATCGCCACCTCTCGCCCGAGAAATGGTGGTCTCTGTGAAGAATTCTGATTTCAGTCTTTCTCTCTCCTCCCTCTCTCTCCCCTAAAGGCAGATTCATGTGGTGAAGAAGAAGAATAATAATGGATGACGGATGCTTGTCCAATGAAGACTGGATTGCTCCGTGGTTCAAGAGGAAGAAAGATTGTTGATTGTGGACTGTCATGAGCCAAGATATGACAAATAAAAACCTGCAACCCGCAAAGAACGGTAATCTCATTTTTACAAAGGAAATTGATGTTTTATGCAAGATTGCTTTATGAATACTTGTTCCCATGGGATGTTTATGCATTATAATGTTGTTTACAATGTCTTCCAATTGTTTGAAATCAGAAAATCAGAAAATCATAAGTGTTGTGGATGAAATTAATAGTGTAAAACCTGTAAAACACACGAAATATGGAAAAATTGGATGTTTTTTATATATAAATGGAAAATATAATAAGACACACCAACTAAATTTGTGATTTTGCTGAAAATGAACCTAAGGGCCACAGCCCACAACTCATTTTGTATTTTCAGTCATTTAATATTGTAAAAAATACAAGAAAAATAGGGAAAATGGAAAAAAATAGGGGAAAAATGAATTTTGAGTGCCGAAAATTTACAAAAAAAATAAGATTCGTGTTTGTGGATGTATGGGGGGTTTGAAGTATGAGGTTTAGCCTCATTTTAGCCCTACCTTTATGTTCTAGTGAGTTTTTATGGCTTTTTATACAATGAAAATGTGAAAAATTAACCCTAAACCTATGCACCATCCACAACCTAAACGGGTGAGGGGGATGGAGTGTATGAAAGGTGGTTAAATGCTGAATGAAATGATGAAAAGTTTGCTGGTTTTTTATGCATACCATTTAGGTTGGTCGTTAATTAAAAATTAAGAACCTAGTAGCACGAGGGTTTCTCGGTGCTAGGTTCTTGCAACGCCGTATATGGGCGATAGTCAAATTCATTGAAAAAATGCTTTTGCACTAAGCACAATGCTGATTTTCTTAATTGTTTGAGCGCGTGGACATTCACAATTTACATGAAGCATGAAATTTAAAAGGTATCAGACAATACCTCCTGGATGCTTGGCAATTGCTTTCTAGAGGAATGTGACCAACGTTGAGTGAGACAGGTTGTTCTAAGCTGCAGGCTAGGCGTTGGGTCTAAGGGGAAAGAAAGTGAGGAATGGTATATTCCTGGATACGATTAATTGGTACCTTGAGAGAACTATGTGCGATATTGTGTTATATATGTTTAGCGACGCATCGAGGGGCCAATCCCCAAGGTGTAGGAGAGTCGCAGTGAGGTAGCGGCAGTCAGCCGTGGGAGGACTTCCTATGTTTGTACTTCGTGCTATTTGGCAATGTGCTGGGACTCCCTCTGAGGAGTGTTAATTGGGTTAGAGTTGGACTACGAGACGTGATACAAATGCAAGATGCTTGGAAGATGATGTATGTGTCATCCATGCTCCTGGCTGCAAGGCCGTGGGGTTGTTGAGCACATGATAGAGGTCCCGGCTAGTGCATGGGCCAGTGTCGGCCTGTTTTAGGTCCCATCATATATAAATGGACATTAGGAGAAATATGGACTCTCTTTTTTGCCCCTTAAGGGGTTTCTCTCACCTCTCTCTCTCTAAAAAGAGATTCCAAAATAATATTATAAAAAGAGATCTTCTACAATCAAGCAAATCTCGTTTTTGTGTTTTCAATAGATTTCACCTATTATTTTATTCCCAAACTGCAGGATAAGGTCACTTTTTCTCAAAATCATCATAACTAAAAAAATACAATTCTATTTTTTCTAAAAACGCAGCCAATCATTCTTTAATGCCCTCATGACTCTTTAATGCCCTCTTTAGTGCCCTCATGACTTTTCAATCATTCTCATTCTCGCTTCTTAAAAGGGCGAAAGTTAAAAAAACGATATAAAATGACGTACACATCATATTTTAAGATTATTTTTTACCCAGAGACACCTTTTTGACTCGAGAGTTTCCTTGTAAATTTTCATCTTTTTTGGACAAGTATATACCTATTTCTGGGCATTTTTTCATTCCCTCAGAAAGCTCTAGTTTTGTCCCAAATTTTGTGCATTCTTCTCTTTCCCTCCAGAATATGGTTTCTTGCATACGAGTTCTTCTGAAGCAGCATTGAGGAGTAGTTTTGATACCATTTGTTGAAATCAAAGAATCTCTATCTACAACACACTCTACCCTGCTACAAGCCATCTTCCTCTTCAGAAATATGCAGTAAGAAATCTCCATCTTCAACAGTCTATACTCCAAGCAATCCAGTGATAATGGAGGTATCTTTATTTTTTAAATCTTTGTGATGCTATTATTCTTCACAGTTGTTGTTCAGTCCTTAAGCATCAATTCATAGAGAGAGAGAGAGGGGGAGAGAGAGAGAGAGAGAGGAGGGGAGAAGGGGGGGACAGAGAGGACTGTGTGAGATGAACAAAGAAAATAAGTGATAGAGTGACAGATCATAGCAGTGCAGCTCTTGACGTACGGGGCAAAAAAAATAAGTGATAGAGTGACAGATAGTAAATTAGGGTAGAAGATAAGATGATGTTATTGTTTTCCACTAGCCAAGCTTTAGTATGAATGTGTTTAGGGTTTCCTTGATGAATTTTTGTTGAGAGAGAGAGAGAGAGAAGAGAGAGAGAGAGAGAGAGAGAGAGAGAGAGAGAGAGAGAGAGAGAGAGAGAGAGAGAATATTTTGGATAGAACAGAAGATAAGATTTGATGCTAATTAGAGGTAGATTAAAAGCCAAGATTACAGGCTGATTAGGGGTTGATTAGGGTCTATCAAGACTGAAAGCAAGAGAAAGAGATAAGAGCCAACTGGGTTTTTAAAAAAACACAGATATAGTGAATCAAAGGGGTGTAGTTCTACGATTTGAATGTTAATCCAAGTTAACATTTGCATACTTTTTTTTTTGCAGAATGCAGGTGCAGGATGTACCAAGAGAAAGAGAGATATTCACTTTCAATTGGAGGATGAATATGCACCAATGTTCAAAAGAACTGTGGAAAGAGATGATGCAATAAGATGCAGGATGCAACAAGAAAGAAATGCAAGGGAAAAAAATGTGGACCTTTGGGTTGATGGGTGCATTTATCCACCCGATTCACTCACTCGAAGGCCACCACAATTTGAAGGGCTTACATCATTTGTAAAGTTTGCTTGTGAAGGCAATGAAGGATTGTATGGATACACATGCAGACTTGTCACACAAGGATTAGCAGGGGCTCATCAAACCTTGACAAATATGCAGACAATATTACAAGGGAATATGCAGTCTTTGATGGAAAAGGATAGATTATTAGCTGAGAAGGATAGAGAGAACCAGAACCTACAACAAGCAATGTCTGTCATTGAAGATGCTATGCATGCTACACACATTGTCATATTGCTGCGCATTCGAGGTGTGAAAACCACCCAAAAATTGTGTGTGTGATTTGATACTTTGTATATACTTAGTTGTTGTGTTTACATTTATTTTCTGCGCATGAGTATAGTGAGGAGGAGTTAGAGGCATAGTGGTGAACATGATGAGATGTTTTCAGCCTATATTGATACATGTTGCTGCAAAAAGGTCTGGAACTATTGCTTGCCAAAATCCATCAGCACTATTGCTCGTAGACTCAGCAGAGGGGAGCCATTGACTGTAGGACGGATTCACGGTTTGAGCTCAATGACTGAGGCTGCTCCATCTGTGGCAAGACATGTTGTGGCAGGGCTGAATTACTTGATGACATTGTTCAAATTTGCTTTCCTGTTGCTAATTGAGCTTGGAGTGTTTCCTTTGATGTGTGGGTGGTGGTTGGACATATGTACTCTAAGCCTGTGGGACCGGATTTAAGGAACACATTGAGTCAATTTCAGATTGTGGTTATTCTGTTCAGTATTTTCATGGTGACCTTTTGGTGTTGCATTGTAACAGAAACCAATTGTGTTGTTGTGGATGATAAGGATCTTATTCCATGGCAGGCGGTATGAGGAATTCAGGAGTCTTATTAAATTTGCTCCATTGAGCTATGCCTATATTGGGCTGTCTTGGAATAGGCAAAAGTAGTTTATTCTGCGCTGGACGGAAGGAAGGGAGAAGAGCTTTTTCAATGGAAAGGAAAGGAGGAGGCAAAGGAGGGATTTTTTTTAAAAGAGCTAAAGAGGGAGGGAAAAAAGAGGCGTATGTGACAGAAAAAGAAGAGGAATTACGCTAATCTAGGAAGGAGGGAGGAACAGAGCATTAGAGGCAAAAGAGTGCTCTGCAATCTGGGAAGAAGGGGAGAAAACGACGAAAAGCTGGAGAAAGCTCGGAATGCAGACTGAGTGCTGAAGCCTTACGCAAGAGAGAGTGAGCGTGCTAATACTACAGTGTGAATGATTAAACAACCTTCTTTGCTCGCCACGCCTATGGCGTGCCAATAGGTGATTGCGTCATTATTCATCTATCCTATTGCCAGCTCCGAACATGAGTTCAGTCTTGATTTGCAAGCGCACACTACTAAGAGGGGGCCTGTCTATGCCAGGAGCTCAGACAGTTTCTACATCTGTATTTAGTCCCTATGAATTCTGATGTGGAGATCAACCATTTGCAGCTAGTTTACATTAGGAGATTCTGGAGTAGAAAGGTCCCCGCTTTCGATCAGTTTGGGTATAATTCTTCATAGCGTGTTGGTTGAGACCGATTGGCAGCTGTTCATGGAGGGGAGGATCGACTGTGGGAAGGAAACGATGAAGAGGCAATCGACAGGAGAGGAACGATGGAACGAATCAGAGATGGAAAAAGAGTGACAATTGGAAGCCCTTCGCTTGAGAAGTCTCCCAGAGATGGCCGCCTGGATGCGTAGGATTCAGAGAAAGAACGATGACTATGAGGACGTGTTCAAAGGGTGATTTTAAATCAGTACCCACATGCTGACAGAGAATCTTATGAAAACAGGGAAAAGCATCAATCCCTCCGTATTCTGCTGCTCTGCTGCTCCACTAGGGAAGAGAGACAATTGAAGACATGAGGTGACTTTGTTCGCTGCTGGAAATAATCGAGGAAATAAGCGTGATGCTACGACCTTGGCTAACTTGCAAATTTTTCTCCCAAAGGCTCTTATTTAATTAGCTTCTCAATTTCTCATCCTGCCTGTGGCATTTCAGAGCCTTCAAACAAGGTTGATGATGGTAAAACTGTGTATGATGCAAGGTTGTCTTATGACTGTGACCTGTTTAAGAAACAGGGTTGGTTCAGAGTAATGATATAGTAAGCCTTTGTTTGGACAGAGGCGATTAAGTTTGAGCTTGCTTGAGCCTACTGGAAGGCAGAGGGCTGATTACTGCTAACTATGGTGGTTGTGAGAAGCCAGAACTGCAAGACTTGCTGTTTTTTATGGAACTCCAATTGGTAGAGCAGCCAACCAGGAAACAGAGTTGGTGAAATGTTCCAGGAGTTGGTTGAAGCTTCACGGGACATTGTGAACTTAATGTTGTCATAAAATTCATTGAAATCTTGAATAAAGAATTCCCAGGGAGTGGTGTAAAGAGATAACTGCAGAATTTGTGCAATATCTATGCTTTATCATTGCTTACCTTGAAAGTGGAGTGAATACGGTGATAGTGACAGTGGCAACTACATCATTGATAGCAATAATGGCAGTGACAGTGATAGCTGCAATGAAAGTGCCAATGAGCTAGAGTTTGCTAAGTTCAACAAAGTTAGAACTGCTACTGATTTTTGTAGTGTTCTTTGCTGCATTTCTGTGATATTAATGTCATGGCTTCTTGAGTGAACTAGGAGCTTCTGAACGGAGCTTCTGAACTATGTATCCAGTTCCTGTATTCGTCCATGAGCCTCAATTGCAGCTGTCAATTATCTCATAAGATGAACTAAACAAATACCATATACACAACATTCACTTGATTGGTCTTCTATCCTGGAATTATTCAAAGTCCTCTGTGGATGCGATATTGTTTTCACGAATCCTTCGACAACGTGCAGAATATGGAGTTACAGTCTAAAGTCAATGACTTGGAGAAGGAGAATCGAAACATAGAGAGGAAGCTCACAAAAACTTTGGAGATTGGGCCCACTTTAAAAACCAAAGAGGCACGTTGGCACATCCGATCCGTTAAACCAATTGGCCAATTAGCCAAAGGAAGTGGACAATATCATAGACGGATATATGCTCAATCTACTACAATGAGAAATATGTTTCCTCATGCAGAGAATGATACTATTGCCAAAGTCCTTAGCAAGAATATGGTCAAAAATGCATTGGAAAATCATAAATTCAGGGACATTGTGGATGGTGTTGCTAGTGAACGTCTTAGGGATGTGAGCAACTTGTTTACTACTACAGATGCTCAGGGATTATGTGACAAGGTGGGAATGAGTTCTGAGTCATATAGTATGCTCTATCAACAATTGGATACAGGTTTTAAGCAAGTCTTCAATACTAAGCGAGTAATGCCTCTGCCAAAACCATTTCACGTGAAGAAGGCTCGAAAACAACTAAATGAGAAAGTTTTAGAACTAATTGGTGAGCCTACACATCTGGAACACACACACATATTGAAATATGGTTCCAAAGAAGTTGCCTTTGTATTGAATGCATCCAACAACTTTGTATTGGATATATGTAGGGTTCAGATTGCTATGGTCAAGTTTTACAATATGTCTATGGAAGAATGTAGAGGCAAGCTTAAGTTTGTCCTCAAACTTGATGAGAGTGAGATTATCAAGGGGCAAAAACTTGAGCGTGTGAGTATAACATTTATGAATCGAGCATTGGATCCCAACATCGATGAAAAACATCCTTTATACTTCAGTGTACAATCGGAGAATGAAATATGGTGGCTTGCAGCATTTGAAGTACCAAAGGAGGACCATGAAGTACTTAAAGTTTTTTTTAACCTCACTAATATACCCAGTGTTATTCAATAGCAAAATAATGGAGCAGTTTTACACGTTGAGGGGTTTGGGGACTATCAAGTTGAATGGCATCTTGCAGGTGATTTAAAAACATTGAAGTGTATGTTTGGTTTATCAAATGCAGCAAATGCAAAATTTCCGTGCATATACTGCATGCAAACTAGGAAGAAAGGGAAAGATGGAAAGAAAGAATGGCTTGCCAAGGCAGGACAACAGGGTGCTCCGACACGTGATCAGAAAGTCATGAGAAATGGAATGCTAATTCGAGTGGATCCAAACTGGCGCCCTATTTTGGAAATACCACTAACAAGGGTTCACTTTTGCACATTGCATTGTTTGGTTAGAATAATTGAGAAGCTAGTATATGAATATATATGCTTTGCATACAAGATGCAGCCCATGTCAGAATCTGATGCTACATGCAAGAAGGTAGAACAAGTCCTCTCTGAAGTTGGATTGCACGGAGGCCAAGTAGAAATAAAAAAGGACGAGAAAAAATCGGGGAAGAGTGGAAATGTTCCTTGTAAACCATGCTTTGGTGGACCCAAGGCTAGGAAGTTTTTATCTCCACCTCGAGATGAGGAAGGCAATATACTAGTAAAACAACCAGAGAAGTACGAAGCATGGAAAAAGTTGCACCTTGCTGTTTCAGATTGGAGCAATGGGAGACGAACGAGGATTGCGAAGGCAAAAGTGTGGATACACCTAGATAGATTAGCAGCTCTCTTACAGAAGTTGGGGTTTATGGATGGTGATGCCAATGCATTTAAAGAGACAGCTGCTAAATTTCATAAGTCCATGGTGGAGGCATGGACTACAAATAGCATAACACACTACATGGTCAGTATTATCACCATTGCAAAAAAAATCATCATTTCAAATTACTTTGTGTTTCTAATCTCTTTTCTTGTGCAGCATATACTTGAAGCACATGGTCCATACTTTGCAGATCAAGGAAGTTTGGCAATATGGTCAACTCTAGGCATGGAAAGATCTCACTGGCAAGCTCGCTGTGCTTTTCAAAAGGCAACTGATCATGGAGGTGGCATCAATGATTCCAATTCTATGAGGCAATTATTCCAATGGTGGTATAGGAGACTAGAGATAAGATACGAGGAAAAAGAAAAGAAGTCCAAAACATCTCAAGCAAAATCTATAAGTAGGGCAATATATGAAGTGAGAAAAGCAAGATATGAAAATAGCACAGCTAGACAACGGCATGCAGAATGGTTGGCAACCCAAGAGAGAGATGGCAAAAATGGAGACCTAGATAAAGATAATAATTTTGATGCATTTAGAGTCCACAAGAGAGCACAAGTCCCAAGGATATGACACATCAATACTCATATCTCTAACATGAGATGTCTTATAAATTTTCTTTAAAATTTCAAAGGTTTGTCACTATATTTTTCAAAGTTGATTTCGAACTTTGTTTTTTAATTATGAAAAGTCGATTTTGAAATCCTAAGACAAAGATATGAAAATTCTAAACATTGGAACATTCATTGGCCTAGAGAGAGAGGGGGGGCATGAGGGGGGTGTCAGGAGATAGAGAGAGGTAGGGATGGGGTGGAGAAATGAAATGAAATGATAAATTTAAAATTCATTTACACCACAGTAAGTTTGAAAGTTTCGTATTTAAGTCATCTCTCCTTTCATTTTTTCCCATTGCTCTCCACTCTACCCTCCACCTTTCTATCCTTCATCATCACAGCCATGGCACGTTCCAAGCTTCCTATCAAAAAGGCGCCTGCGAGAGCAAGAGCTCAACACTCTTACGAATCTAGTGAGCGTACTGTGAGTGACAAAGATCCCCTGGTGACCGATAACGGTGGCCCTACTGTAGCCAATAATGGTGGCACTACTGTGGCCAACAATGGTGGCCCTAGTATGGTCAATAATGATGGTTCGCCATTGTCCAGAAATGGTGGTCCACATGCTCCAGATGCTCCACCTTGCACTACTACTCCAGCTCGTAATACACGCCCTCCAACACATAAAAAGCGAAGATGGAGACCAGGCACAGCTGTGCTACGCGAGATAAGGAAATTCCAGAAGAGTGCCAACTTGATTATTCCTAAGGCACCATTCTCCAAGTTGGTGCGAGAAATACTGCAAGATCTACAGTCAGGGCATCATCACAAGTTCTTTTCAAGGAACCAGGCAAGGAATGTGGGGCGATGGTCAAGCCAAGCCTTGCTTGCTCTCCAAGAAGCAGTTGAAAGCTACTTGATTGATCTAATGAGTGATGGTCAACTTTTAGCCATTCATGCCCGACGTATCACTATTAAGCCCATAGATCTGGTTCTTGTTCGCAGGATCCGCAATAACAAGGATGCATTTAATCTTAATGTCAACAATATGCTTTGAGAAGCTACCTTGTAATTGGATCTATGTTTTTAGCTCAGGTTTGGTTGTAGATTGTAAGGAGCTTAGTTTTGGGTTATCTTTCCAGTAGACCTTCAAGTATTTGATAGTAGTGGCCTGCAAAATGGAGCTAAATTTTCCCTAGCTCTAGTTGTACTTGGTGCGATGCACTATCTACCATGTATTTCATAGTTTCGCAATGCTAAATCCAATATGTGATATTCTATTTTGACCATGTTTCGCATTGTGTGAATTTTCAAGTTTCCAATTTTGTAAGTAGTTTTGTTGAGGATAAATTCAATGTGCAACCACGTACACGTTGGTGATCAGTTGTACATGGGCCGATGCACTATATCCTTACTATATTTAGTGGTTTGGCAACAGTATATCCGATGCGATATTCCATTTTACCCATGATTTATTTTTTGTCAATTTTTAAGTTTCCAATGTTTCGCATTGCGAGGTTGACAATACATTTAATCTGCAGTTGCGCACACTCATTATCAATACATTTAATCTACAGTTGCGAGGTTGACAATACATTATCAGTGCATAGTTAAGGGTATTTATAAATAGGCCTTGAATGCACATGATATAGAGGATATTTGTATAGTGAACCCCCTAAGATGTAGAGATCCTACTATGGATCCATGATAGGGGGCAAGGAAATAAACCAGCCTCTCCTCTTCAAGGGAGAGCAAAAAATAATATCACTTTCTAAAATTATGGCTCTTCTTCCCTAGAAACAACAATGTCTAGAGATTGGCACTACTCTAGTTAGAATCATGACATCAACATACACCTCATTTCATCAAGAACAATAAGGGATTATGGGTTCATTGAGGTTCTCTTACAATTCACTATTCAATAGAAACATTTATGTCAACAGTAACTAGCTTGAGCAAAATATTTGGCAGCAAAATATCCCACCAAATTGAAGCAATAGCAAGTGGCAACAAGCCATACAAAGGCATCAATCCCAAGAACTTTTAATAGGGAGATTTGTTGGCTTTGGACTGGATGATCAATCTCAAGGTGGGATGCCACAATAACACCAATATCCTTAAAATCATTGATACCCAAAGGCTATTGAAAATCCCCCAAACATTGGGCAAGGAAGTCAACAAGCAATTGCAAATGGAGTGACATTGATTGGAAAACCAATAGAGACACATGCATGCCAAGTCATCATTCTTATAGAAATCTCTACCTTTAGTTTAAGGCTATGGGATGTTGAATATGAAAAAAGAAGGATGTGGTTGGCCTTTTTACGTCTGCATCTTCTCCACCATTTACTTCATGTCTTGCTAGAAACTAGCCAAGACTGAACTCAAACAGATAGAAAATTTGGCCCTTTCACTTGACAAGCTTAATATGGAAAGTAGTTCTTATGGAGGAAATGCAGGGGTTCTCTAGTGAAATGAAACTAGACAGGGGGAATTTTCTTGTGGAAGATTTGGATCTACATGAATAAAATAAGTTTTGAATTGCTAAACATTGATCTAATTCATAGTTTTAATACAAAACTATTGATGTTGGTATTAGCTATATCAAGAAAAAAATGATTCTTGCAAATTCTAGAAGAAACATGGATATGAGAATTAAAAAGAGATGGAAGAGGAAGGAATATAGCTCAAAAAATTTACTCTTCATCAACAAAAAGGAAGACTCAAGATGGAACTAAGGGAAGCTAGTTTCCACCAGCTCTAAGAACCATGTGAAAACCCTTGGGTCTTTCCCATTAGAGATCTCTAATGTAGCACAAGAAAATGTAGGGTAAAGCCACTAGAGTTGAACTAAAGTGATATCTTGTTTTTTACACAACCTATATAGTACACGTGCCTTGACATTATGACTCTCAATTTAAGGATGGACTTTGTGTAACAAGTCCAAATTGCATACCTTTTCCTTTTTTTATCAATGCATCTTATTGTTTCTTTTTTTTAAAAAAAATCTTATTACATTGCTAGCCCCTAGGGCCCCGTCACCTGAGGGATCTTTGAAACCTAAGAATTAAGTATGTGCTTAGAGTATCCTTGGTGTTGCCCTACATTATGTCTCGAGCAAGGCCCATCAAAGAAAACAAATAAATTTTCACTTGTTAATGTAAAAGGACTTTGTACTCGATCCCTACATATTTTCCCTAGTTAATTCAAAAGCACTCAATACTTGATCCTCATATGTTTTTACCATTTAATGCAAAATCCCTTCTATTAAAGTGGAATCTATACACATTTTTTTATTTTTTGACTCTCACCTCTTACTTGGCCAATTGCCTACTACTGAGCCCTGGTTGTTGGAGCATATAAGGTTTAAGGCCTAATGGCAGGGGTTTAAGGTAGAAGGGATGTAGAGAGTAGAGAGAAATTCTAAGAAATTCTCTAGTAAATTCTCTTAATGAGAATTCCATACAATACACTACAACTCTTAATAAACTCTTGTCTAGTACAATTGGAAAAACTCACTAATGCCAAGCAACTTTGCATCTAGGTTGATAGCTTAGACAAAGCTCTTAAGAGAATAGCTCAAACTCAAGTATCTCAATCCAAAAAGAGCTTATAGCAATAATATTAAGTTCTTTGTTCAAAACAATGCTTCTCGATCACTCTAAATAGCTCGGATAATAATGCATATAGCACCCATATACTATTCAATCTGAAAATTATTGAATTCCCCAATAAAAACCTTTCTTTTCACTTTCAAGACTCACCTATAGCAGTAGATATTCAACAATACACATCTATCCTAAATTATCTTTGCTTGGACAAGTCTTTTGGGAAGAAAACACCCATATCAAGCCATAGATTCTTGGATTTGTTTGATTAAAGCACTTCAATCCTATATTTCATGTATAATACAATAGTAAAATAGCTCATCTTAAAGAGGGTTCTTTACAAACTTCAAACATACACTCACTATAGACAAGCATATGTATCTAGTATTGATCCCTATGTTCAAAGAATCAAATATTCGTGCTGAAAACTAAAGACAACAATATGTAGCATAAATACCCTATTTTTCTTGTTTCCCACAACTCATATGAGCCAAAAACTCCCTTATTTTCTACCCCAAACCATACTTGAAGGTCTAAGATTTTTTGGCCCTATACCTCCTCACACCAAAGCTTCGATCTTGCATGAGTTTTCAACCCCCTTCTTCTCCATGTCTTCCTCCCCCCACAAAAGTCTCCCTTTTCCTCCAACTTACTCTTGAACTTACTTACTATTTTGGAAACCTTTCAATCTTGTCCTATGGACACTAGAAACTTCTCATTTTCATGATCATGGGTAGTCCACAAACTCATCCCCTTTCACAATGTAACTTATCTTCCAACCTATCAACCACATATTCAAGAATGTGGGAATTTTCATGAAGTTTGAGAATTCCTAATGTGATCAATATTTGAACACATGGCCAAATCTCATCCCCTTAGTTGTAGGTAAATTTTCCCTATAAGCAATCCCCCCAATTCGCACTTTGAAATATGGGGTTAAGATTTAGCCACTTGGTCAATTCTTTACTCCTTATTTGAAAGTGAAACTTGGGAGATTCCCAAATTCTCAAATATGGTATTTATTCTTCTAGTCTTGACCATGTTGGGCATTTTTTGAATACCACCGCTGACACCATCTTAACTTATAGCCAAATACATTGAGTCTCTTGGTATCATGACTCCAAAACAAGCACTGATGGGAAAGAAAGAATGGTAAAATAAAAGAATAATATGACATTGACTACCTATAAGACCACCTTGCAAAAAGCTACCCATATCTTTTGATCCATAACTTGGATTGCCAAGTTTTCTTCTAAAAAGTTGTATTCCTACTTTAATCTACAACTCTCATGAAAAAATAAAAACAAAATTCCAAAAGTTTTAGTCCCTAAATTTTTTGCATAGCCTACAATTGTCTTTTAATGCACGCACTCCCAGTGGCCAGACATTGACCTTCTTGTCCTTGTAACTCTTGTATACCAACTCATATGACAAGCAGACTTGTTAGGCCTATTCATGAGGTATAAAAGCCCATATTGAAAGTTTTTGCCACCATAAATACTTGCTGAAATAGAATACTTCTCAAGATCTTCAATTCTACCCTAATGTGTCTACTAAAGTAACCTATAGCTATATCCCTCCTCTTGGATTAAACAACCATGTATGCCTTGTCCAAGAAAATATAAACACACTAGAGGTTGTCCCCTGGATCATATGGCCTACACAACACTCATAGATCACTAAGATCATAAGGCCACATCATCCTCTTGCATGCATTTGTGTGAGTATAGAATCCCTTTATAACCTCCATATATATAAATTCAACCTTCCCATATGCATACACATAAAAACATCCTTTTTCACATTGATATGCATGAGGGAGGGTGACGGGATCAAAACAGCTTTTAGGACTGATTGTGGGCTTTATCATTTTTTGGTGACACCTTTTAGATTGACTAATGCCCCCACCACATTTCAGAGCTTCATGAATAAAATCTTATATTCCTTCATGTTCAAGTTTGTGCTTATTTTCTTTTATGACATTCAATTTTATAGAAAATCACAAGAGGAGCACTTGGCATAAGTCAAAAGGGTGTTTGATATCTTAAGAGAGAATATGCTATTTACTAAGGAAAGTAAGTTTATCTTTATGCATATATTATTGGAGTACTTGGGGCACATTATTAGCAAGAATGTCATATATGTTGATTCTACAAAGGTGCAATGTGTAAAGGACTAGTCCACATCATTGATACATACTTCATTACGTGGTATCCTTAGTCTCTTTCAAGCCTTATTGGTTAAAGAAGGAATCATTCTTTTGGGATGCTACTACTAATCCTAGCTTTATGCAATTGAAGGATGCTTACTTTAGCTCCCATCCTCATATGCATTTACTTCTCCAAGGAGTTTACCATTCACTATGATGCTAATGGTTTAGGTATTGGTGTTGTATTGTTGCAAAAGCATGATGTGATTGTTTTTTGGAGCCGTAAGCTTGATGAGAAGCACAAGTAGCTTTTGAATCATCCTACATAGAAAAAATCTTGGAATATAGGAAATTCTCTCATTTTTCCTAAGTATGTATATTTGGATTCCCTATAGATAACTAGGGAATTACATTCTCCCTGCATCTCACGATAGGGAATCCTAGGTATGCATGTATGGATTGCTTATATATAACTAGGGAATCTTATTCTCCACATCTTAAGCTAGGGATTTGTAGGAAATCCTAGGTATGCATGTATAGATTTCTTATATATAACCAGGGAATTTTATTCCCTACATCTTAAACTAGGGATTTCTAGGTCATATAGCTAGGGAATCATGTTCCCCATTAAGCATAGTAGGGAATTGTAGGCCACACAATTAGGGAATCCAAATTTCCATATTTCATACTAGGGAATTACAAGTAGCCATATCAAGAATATATACTTTGTGAAAAATTATAAATAGTCTTTGGAAAATTTTGGCTAAAACATTGGGCTTAAATTAAGTAGTCACTCTATAATACAATATTGCTTCTCATCCTTTTTTATAAATTGTTGTAAAAATCTTCTTCTTAATCCTCTAAAGATTATTTGGTGGTTCACCAAGCCAGATAAAGATAATTATATTGATCAATAATTCAATATTGAGCATCATGTGACCTAGCATTATATGGAAATTAAGAACTAATTGTAATGTGCCATTTGTGCATATTCTTCCATTGGATTCTAATGCATATGCATTGCAAATAGAGATGAAAAGGATCCTCTTTCCCATAAGGACTCATACCGGGAAGGAAGGGAGAGAGCCACTAATGGGATCTCAACCGATGGGAACCAGGTCCCAGACTCATATCTTCTCGTTGAATTTAAGCTTGTAATTTGTCTTCTTTATCCGCCTTTATTAGTTGCAAGAGTAGATTGCATCGATTAAAATGATAATAATAATAATAAGTTCAAGGAAGGTTGCATTGATGAAAGTCATAAATTTTGTCACACTCAATGCATGGAAAGGAATAGGTTATTGCATCTTGCTTTTTACACATTCTCTTGATGGATCAATAGCCAAAAATATGCATGAATCATTCTAGGTATTGAGTTTTGTGATTGAAATATCTACTTCATAGGAAAGTGCATATTGCAAAATTCATGAAAGAATTGCATACAAAAATTCATTGTTTGCCAACATACGCATATGAAAGATTTAATACAAGTTTTTCTCAATTCTATTGTCCTACGAATTAGGGCACACTATGCCAAAATAAGGGAATTAAGGTTTCGATCAATTCCCGATTTAAACGGATCATCAATTGCTAATTTGCAATTGTGGTTCCAAAGTTGTGCAACACAACTTGGGATGGAAAATTTCTCTTATTCTTCCAAGAAGGGGAGACTTACACACTAGGGTAAGGACATCCTAGTGGACTCAATGCGCAACAACATTTAGGAGTTAGATAGGTAAAATATCTACGGAAAAATTCCTATGAAGACCTAGACGATGCTAAGGTCGTTGGAAAGGGAGGATCACTAGTCCATAACTCGAAAAGCACGAGTTGAATTGGCATTCGACTATGTAGATTCTTGTTCCTTACAAGTAAAGACGAACTTAGGGAAAACCCCAATTCCCAAGGTATCGGATCTTGCGGGTTGCAATTGACCTAAGGAAGAATGCTGAGGGTATTCGGGAAAGGAACTTCTCCTTAACAGGAATGTTGTATAAACCACCAAACTTGTCTATGTTTGAAACAATAGGACAATGTTAGCCTTGATCAAATTAGGATCAAGGGGAAGATCACTTAGATCATTTAAAGGATCTAGAAGGAATTTGTTAAATTGACCTTGTGAAGCCCTAACCGAAGGGGGAGAGCGAACTTTATGGTAGTTGATTTATGCTAAGCATGTTGCTTGGAACTGTGGAAATGGTTTTAACGAAGGTTGATCTTGTTAAAGATGGGAAAAGTGATTGCTAGGCAGAGTGGTTACTTGCTGGATTAGGAAAGGATGTTTTCCTAGTTAAAGGATGTTAGGCTGGTTGTTTCATCTTGATTGTTTCCGAAAGGATACTTAAGGATTGGTTGTGGATTTGGATGAACATCCAAGTGATTATATTTTCATGGCGGGAACTATAAGGATAAAATTGCCATGGGAACAAGAGGGATGTTTTCCCTAGTAAATGTTATTAGGCTGGTTGCTTCAACTATGGATGATTTCCTAAATGGATAATTAAGGAAGGATGGCGCTAGCTACCCCCCGCGAACTGCCAAACCCTAACCAAGGGGGTTGTGAATCCACGACGGGAATGTGGACCGAACTTGCCGTGAGAGGTCTCTCTGTGGAAATTACTTGGGGTAGGAGGATGCTTGGGTGCCAGGTGGGGCTCTAACTGTAAACCCCAATGCCTCCAGACCCTACACAAGTGTTCTATGTGACTGAGATGGGATCTTGAGGCCTTGATACTATTTACAAGGCAGAATCTTGGTAGGATAAACCTTCGGGTTTTTATTGCCGGGAGGCAGAAGTATTTTTCTGCGGAGGTAGAAAGGGACACTTAATTCTCCTGTATGGCCGGGAGACAAACATTAATGTGAAGATAAGTTAAGGAAGTGTTTGATCTTGTTTTATCTTGTCTTCGTGTCTGTGCCCTAAAAGTAAGGAACCTGTGATTAACAGGTCAATTAAGGAAGCTACTTTTATGTGTCAAACATAATGTGGTAGGTAATTGGATAACTAAAACAACCCCTGAGGGAAGCGTGGTGGATGTGACCAATGGGTCTATCCTACGGAAGGGTGGTCTCGGTTAGCCGAGAGCTTTCCTCAAAGGAAATGTTAACGAGAAATGTTAGGAAAAGTCAGACGAGGACCTTAGATTATGTTGGTTAGAACCCTGATTCATACTATTTTAGGGGACCGGAATGGAACTATGCCATACAAGCAGAGAGGTCGAGCAATACATTCCTCTCGTTTTCCATTCTCTTTGAACCAAGTGCGGTATGAATTTGCTTGGGTCCAGTTGCATCTGCAAAAAGTGGAGTAGTTGTAGACCAACGCTAGAAGACTGTTAGGAAGAACAGACTACGAGGAACCCGGACTTCAGGTCAATTCTAGTGCGAACAGCCAGATACTTCTGCGTGTGTAGACTGGGGAAGACCTAGATCGCAAACCCTGTGTGACAATCCTTGCCAGTGCTGGGCGGCGCTTTCTAGACTCTCTTCCTGATGGGTTGCTAAGATGTGTCCCTCAAGTGGACGAGCGGACATGTTACAATTGGTATCAGAGCGAACCAACGAGATCAAAGGATTACCAGGGGACTTAATGGAGGAAAATAAAGGGAATAAGGGGATAGTCATGGGAAGGTGAGCGGAATAGAGCAGTGTTTTCTATTGAAAACATTTCTTTACTCACTTATGGATGCTGGGTTGTAGAGTTACAAAGCATGGAGCAAGTTCTTAGTGTTCCAGGTCATGTTCTTGACTGCAATGCATAGTTCAAATTATTGTCAAAGGCTTGGCATGATGGATATTCTGGACCACATCTATAACCCTTCACCTCTGTATGCGGAGCGGAGATGGATGGGAGACTCAGGAATATACTACATAGCAGCCCACCGACTCGTGTACCTTCAGACCAACTTGAAGAGAATCAAGTGGATAGAGGATTTAAAGATCGTGAAGCTATTCATCTTTGTCGAAGCTCACGTAAACACAACTTTGCACGTTAGCGGTCGGCAAGTCAAGCAAAACAAGTATGTCTATGAATAAGTGACCCGGGTGATCTCTGTCGATAGAATCAAAGTGTTAGGGTGCTATGAGAAGAACGGGTATCAAAGGAAGGGATACCCTAAGCTTCGTATGACTTACCATTTCCTAAAAATCCATGGTCCCACTCCATATTATTATTCCGTTCCTGTAGCTGATTGTAACACAATCCTATTTTCCCCAAACTAATGTATCAATCATCTTGTCCCACTTATCCAAAATAAATGTACTCAAAGGGTTATGCCCTCATGAATAAATAAGGCTTTTCACAATTGTCTATCTTGATCGTAAATGTTAGCTAAGGTGTTAAGTGATTAAATCACTTGGTTAAAAGCTATGCTAGTCGTATTAACGTAGTATGGGGAACGTGTGATAAGATGTTAACATAAAGAATCTTATTGCCTAGATGCAACCCCAAGCGCAGGTTCCAAGTCCAACTCCTGCACTAAGTCCAGTTGTGGTTCAAGAGAAGAAGTTCCTTCTCAAACAAATTAAGCCACCCGAGTTTGATGGCAAGGGAAGGACTATTCAAGCCGACGTCGAGATCTAGATTGAGTCCATGGAGGACTATTTTGAGGCAGCAAGAACTGCACCTATTAACCAAGCCAGTGCGTGGTGGACCCATGGCAACTATGACTTTGACCTTCTCGGGATCTGTCGCAATTCCTACCGAACTGACCACATGGCCCAGCAAGAGCCCATAAGGTACATCAAAAACGCACTTCCATGGGTTAAGAGCGATACAAAATTGTCTGCAGCACTCAAAGCATTTTCTTAAAATGATCAACTGCCTTTCTCTCACGGTGGCGGCCCCTAAGTCATCAATAAACACCTTCAACTCTTCAGGGGATATGTCACAAAATGTCTTATCTGCTGTTCATTGCCACGAACCAGGCGCATTGCATAAACCGAAGGCCATCACATGGTATGCAAAAGTACCAAAGACAGTAATAAAAGTCGTTTTCAACTTGTCCTCTTCTGCAAATGCCATCTGGTTATATCCTGCAAAGCAATCCATAAACGAATATATCTCCTTACCCGCTAATTGATCCAAAATCTCGTCAATGAATGGCAATAGGTAGTAATCCTTAACTGTCTGCTTACTTAGCTCTCTAAAATCCACACATAATTGGATTTGATTATTTTTCTTCTTCCTGATAACAACTGGTGAACACCATTCCGTGTGTTGCACAGGAAAAATCAAACCATACTCGCCACACTTAAGCTTGCAGGTGAAGCGAGACTTTGGTGGAAACAGTGGTGCAGAGACCAAGCGATCTCAGAGGGAACAATCACTTGGGATGAGCTTAAGGAAGCTGTGCGAGAGAGGTATCTACCGCCTGCCTACCACACACAAAAGATGAATGAATTCTATGACTTGAAGCAGCTAGGATTATCCCTTAAAGCATATTATTTGAAGTTTGTTTCACTCCAAAAGTATGCACCCCCAATGGATATGACACAACAGGTGTCAAATTTCTATGTTAGGTTGAATCCACCCATAAACAGTCGATTGGAATCAATGTGCCCAATGGACTTGCAAGAAACATTACTCCGAGCAAATCAAATCATCCAAGAACTTAAATCGGACAATTGTAGCAAAAATGACTATGGAGATCTGGATAAGAGATGCCATATGTGCGGAGGGATAGGGCACATCCGTAGGAGGTGTTCCTACCATCAATGCTTCCATTGTAATGAGCTAGGACATATCCAAGCAGACTGCCCTGATCTAAGTCCAGAAGACATTGAGCCTCCAAGAAAATGAAGCTACACAGGTACGGTCTGTGGATATATAAACGGATCAGATGAAGACGAAGTTATAGAGCCCACTAAACCTTATTAGGAGGACTTAAATTCCTAGAAGCTTAGTCGACATGCAATTGAGAATAGATCCTACTCTTGTACTTAAGGTTAATTTGAATAATATGAGTGCACTACTTGAAACATTAAGAGTAGTGCAACGGATGCATGGTGGGTCTTAACCCACATGTCGTAAGCTTAAATAGTGCTTGCCTTCCCTAAGTCTTCTCGAGATGAGGACATCTCGATTCCTCTAAGGGGGAGAGGATGTAATATCCTTCCCCCTTGACCCCCCGTGCTTTCCCCCCCCTTGACCCTCGTGCTTCCCCCCCCATGCGAACCCCCCCTTAGAATTTTTAAAGAAATTACACAAAAAAAAATTTCCCTCTCTCTCTCTCCTTGCGGAAAGCACATTAGGGAGAGAGAGAGAGGGAGTGAAGTGAGTGATGGGGGCATGCAGCCCCTAGATGGGTGCGGACAGCCATCTTCTCCCCCCCCCCCCACCTTATAAGAGCCTCCCTCCCCTCATCTCAGGCGGCAACAGCCCCCTCGTCTACAGGCAGGTCCTCCCTCCCCTTGTGCTTCGCCAACACCCCCCCAGGGCTTTCTTCAGGAATCCCCCCCTCCTAGTTCCTCAGATAGAGACACCCCCCTATGAACACACACACACTCACACACACACACATAGAGAGAGAGAGAGAAGAAGAAGAAGAAGAAGAAGAAGAGGAAGGAGGAGAGAAGAGAGAAGGACAAGAAGAGAAAGAAAGAGAGAGGGAAGAAGAGAAAGAGGGAGAGAGGGAAGAAGAAGAAGAAGAAGAAGAAGAAGAGGGAGAGAGAGAAGGGAAAGAAGAGAAGAAGAAGAAGAAGAAGAAGAAGAAGAAGAGGGAGAGAGAGAGAAGGAGAAGAAGAAGAAGAAGAAGAAGAGGGAGAGAGAGATAGAGAAGAAGAGAGAGAGGGAAGAAGAGAAGGAGGGAGAAAGGGAAGGAGAAGAAGAAAAGAAGAAGAAGAAGAAGAGGGAGAGAGAGAAGGGAAAGAAGAGAAGAAGAAGAAGAAGAAGAGAGAGAGAGAGAAAGGAGAAGAGGAGAAGAGGAGAAGAAGAAGAAGAAGAGAGAGAGAGAGAAGGAGAAGAAGAGAGAGAGGGAAGAAGAGAAGGAGGGAGAGAGGGAAGGAGAAGAAGAAAAGAAGAAGAAGAAGAAGAAGAAGAAGAAGAAGAGGGAGAGAGAGAAAGGAGAAGAGGAGAAGAAGAAGAAGAAGAAGAAGAAGAAGAAGAGGGAGAGAGAGAAGGAGAAGAAGAAGAGGAGGAGGAGGAGAGAGAGAGAAGGAGAAGGAAAGAAGAAGAAGAAAAAGAAGAGGGAGAGAGAGAAGGAGAAGAAGAAGAAGAAGAAGAAGAAGAAGAAGAAGAAGAGAGAGAGAGAGCTTTGGAAGGTTCTAGGAACCTTCCAAGCATCCCTAGCTTAGAGGGAGTTTTCTCCTCCTTCCCGGGATTTGAAATTTGGATCACTGAAGGTGCTGCAGGCCGCGGGAGCTTTTGGAGAAAATTTTCTGCGAAGCCTAAGTGAATTCTACCTTGTGTACGGCCGCTAATTTCCTGCGAAATATGGCACCTAAGAGGTGCGCACCCGGCAGCCATGCGAGTAAGTCCGATTGAGACGGGGCCGTGGATCTCAACCGATGGGAACCAGGTCCTAGACTCATATCTTCTCGTTGAATTTAAGCTTGTAATTTGTCTTCATAATCCGCCTTTATTAGTTGCAAGATTAGATTGCATCGATTAAAATGATAATAATAATAATAAGTTCAAGGAAGGTTGCATTGATGAAAGTCGTACATTTTGTCACACTCAATGCATGGAAAGGAATAGGTTATTGCATCCTGCTTTTTACACATTCTCTTGATGGATCAATAGCCAAAAATATGCATGAATCATTCTAGGTATTGAGTTTTGTGATTGAAATATTTACTTCATAGGAAAGTGCGTATTGCAAAACTCATGAAAGAATTGCATACAAAAATTCATTGTTTGCCAACTTACGCGTAGGAAAGGTTTATTAGAAGTTCTTCTCAATTCTGTTGTCCTATCAATTAGGGCACACTATGCCGAAATAAGGGAATTAAGGTTTCTACCAATTCTTGATTTAAACGGATCGTCAATTGCCAATTTGCAATTGTGGTTCCAAAGTTGTGCAACACAACTTGGGACGGAAAAATTCTCTTGTTCTTCTAGGAAGGGGAGACTTACACACTAGGGTAAGGACGTCCTAGTGGACTCAATGCACAACAACATTTAGGAGTTAGATAAGTAAAGTATCTAGGGAAAATTTCCTATGAAGACCTAGATGATGCTAAGGTCGTTGGAAAGGGCAGATCACCAGTCCATAACTCGAAAAGCACGAGTTGAATTGGCATTCAACTATGTAGATTCTTGTTCCTTACAAGCAAAGGCAAACTTAGGGAAAACCCCAATTCCCAAGGTATTGGATCTTGCGGGTTGCAATCGACCTAAGGAAGAATGCTGAGGGTATTCGGGAAAGGAACTTCTCCTTAACACGAATGTTGTATAAACCACCAAACTTGTCTATGTTTGAAACAATAGGACAATGTTAGCCTTGATCAAATTAGGATCAAGGGGAAGACCACTTAGATCATTTAAAGGATCTAGAAGGAATTTGTTAAATTGACCTTGCAAAGCCCTAAACCAAGGGGGAGAGCGAACTTTATGGTAGTTGATTTATGCTAAGCATGTTGCTTGGAACTGTTAAAATGGTTTTAATGAAGGTTGATCTTGTTAAAGATGGGAAAAGTGATTGCTAGGCAGAGTGGTTACTTGCTGGATTAGGAAAGGATGTTTTCCTAGTTAAAGGATATTAGGCTGGTTGTTTCAGCTTGATTGTTTCCCAAAGGATACTTAAGGATTAGTTGTGGGTTTGGATGAACATCCAAGTGATTATATTTTCATGGCGGGAACTATAAGGATAAAATTGCAATGGGAACAAAAGGGATGTTTTCCCTAGTAAATGTTATTAGGCTGGTTGCTTCAACTGTGGATGATTTCCTAAAGGGATAATTAAGGAAGGATGGCGTTAGCTACCCCCTACGAACCGCCAAACCCTAACGAAGGGGGTTATGAATCGGTGCCGGGAATGTGGACCGAACCCGCCATGAGAGGTCTCTCCCTGGAAATTACTTGGGGTAGGAGGAAGCTTGGGTGCCAAGGGAGCTCTGGCCGTAAACCCCAATGGCTCCGGACCCTACACAAGTGTTCTACGTGACTTGAGATGGGATCTCGAGGCCTTGATACTAGTTACAAGGCAAAATCTTGGTAGGATAAACCTTCAGGTTTTTGTTGTCGGGAGACAGAAGGATTTTTTTGTGGAGGCAGAAAGGGATTAACGGGTTAAGAAAGTTTCTTTTATGTGTCAAACATAATGTGGTAGGTAATTAGATAACTAAAAAAACCTCCGAGGGAAGTGTGGTGGATGTGACCAATGGGTCTATCCTACGAAAGGGTGGTCTTGGTTAGCCGAGAGCTTTCCTCAAAGGAAATGTTAACAAGAAATGTTAGGAAAAGCTAGATGATGACCTTAGATAATGTTGGTTAGAACCCTGATTCATACCGTTTTAGGGGACCGGAATGGGACTATGCCCTATGGGCAGAGAGGTCGAGCAATGCATCCCTCTCGTTTCCCATTCTCTTTGAACCAAGTGCGGTATGAGTCTGCTTGGGTCTAGTTGCATCTGCGCAAAGTGGAGCAGTTGTAGACTAACGCTAGAAGATTGTTAGGAAGACCCGACTACGAGGAACCCGGAATTCAGATCAATCCTAGTGGGAATGGCCAAATACTTCCACGCGGGGCAGACTCGGGAAGACCTAGATCGCAAACCCTGTGACATTCCTTGCGAGTGCCAGGCAGCGCTTTCTAGACTCTCTTCCCGATGGGTTGCTAATGCATGTCCCTCAAGTGGAGGAGCGGACACGTTACAAACACACCGATTTGATCACCATGTGGATTCCTTTTGGGGAAAGGAATGCTCTCTCCAAACATGGATGCAAAAGGCTGTAGTATGGCACAAGTTAATCCATTATAGTAGTGGGGTAATGACACGGTAGCATGGTGGATAAATTTGTGAGATAGACAATGAATGAATTTGTCACTGATAGAGATCCAAGATATGGACAGGCACCTATCAATCAATATTCAAATAGGGCTACAAATTAGTGTTTTGATTGAGAGAGGGTAATGCATCAGCCAGCAATTGATGACCTACTATTAAGGGTTGTATTGATCATGTGGCAGGCTTGACAGCATTGTTTTGATGCAAGGATAGCAATGTTTGTATGAATAGTTGGACAATAGAAATAGCAATAGCAAGAGAATAAGATTCACGGTACTTGGGAGATGAAACAAGATGATGTCTTCAACTTCAAACAAGTTTTTCATAGGGTGGCTATCTAGAATGGCATGTCAAGAGTGCTACTAGGAGATGAGCTCTCTGAACGGAACTTTCCTACTACAGGAAAAATGAGCCTTACTCAAAGAGAGGAGGAGAGGAGTGTTCTAATATCTTGTCTTGCCCGAGTGTGATAGAATGATCGATCGTCAAATTGGTTGTACATAATAACTTGCACGGGTGAGAAGATCTTTTGGAAGAAGGCTTATCGTGATTGTAGGATATACATTAAAATTGAAGACTATTTTAATGTAGAAGAAAACTACTCTAAACCAATTTAGTATGTGTTGAAGAGAACATAAAAACTCCATATTCAGGAATTTGGAAATTTCCCATCCATATGGGAATTCCAAATCAAAATGGATTTCGTGAATTTGGGAAATTTCATTGATTTGGAACTTGGTGCAATGGAAGATATTACTGCTTATGGTTGTTTCCAAGATATTGAAAAAAACTCAAAAAGGTGGTGTTAATAAACACCTTAGTTTTTAATATCCTTGAAAATATTCAAGGAAAATCTTCAGGCGATGGATTCTTGTAGACTTTCTTTGGCCTTCAATACAACCTTTGGGGGAATTTTAAAATTTTTGGGAGATTTTGTACCTTTCTTCATCCAAGAGAAGACAATGCTATCTATTGTTTCCCATTGTTTAGGATCTTTTTTGTTGCACATCAAATATTTATCCCAACAATTAAAATACACCTCTGCATCTATTGAATTTTGACGACTACAAACTAGTGCCCAATATTGTATGCATACTTGGTTGAAGTTTTTGGAATTTCTATTTGTATCAATCTCACTTTGTGCAACACCAAGCCATGTTGGATATAATGGATTTGAAAGTCTAACAAGCACAAAGTCATCTTTCTTAACATCAAGCATTGGTTCAAATGCATGTTTCGGTCATTTTCTCATAGGACCACAATAGTGATCATTCAACTCTTCCAATCCAATAAAGTCATCTGCATTATCTACATCTATATTGGTTACATCACTTTGTGTTCTTGGCCAAAAATCTATGAAAAATAAATCTTCTTGGATATTTGGAGTTTGAAGAGCGTAGATCATATGTTTCCAATAATCAATCATTGGTGTTATAAACTTTGTGAACTTTGCTTCAAGTCCTTGTAGATTTGACCATCTTTCCCAATACTTCAAATAATCTTTTAACTCCACTTACTACTTCTTGATGATCCTTAGCGTACTTAAACATGGGCAGCAATATTGGAACACCCTTTGGAAGAGTAGGCTTTCCTGGATGGTCTCTCTTCCATAATTCAATGCCACCTTCTCTTGGTAACCAATCTGGGGACTTTGGATGCAACTTGTATTGCATGATAGGTGTATCTCCTTGCATATAAAACCGAAATTAAAGAGGTTTTGAGTGACCAACAAGTGTATCTTTGGAATCACACAAGTATGCCTCAATGTATCTCTTAAAGTCAGGCACATGTGTCAATAAGAAAGGTGTAGGACTTGTCATTTGGCATTATTGAAAATGTTACATAAGATGAGGAAAAGTGAAAGTCATGCTCGTCCTTAGCTTCTTTGAAAATTTGCTGAACATTGCATCAATGTCTTCATGTGTATGACCCACCATGAGAAACCCAAGCTAGATCATCTTGAATGTTCCTCGTGCAACATTCAATGATAGATATGCAAAGAGATAGTGATTTTTGTTTTCTGATTCACAATTATCAAGTTGAAGTAGTAAGTTCTCTAGAAATAGTTTGAAATGATGATGGCCATCATGTGGTGTATTATCTTCCATGCATGACTTATTTTGTGCAACACCTTGATGGTGGTCTAGTACATTTTTCGAGTTGAGGGTGTTTAGTAGCATAGAGGTTGATCTCAGCATTCCATCTACTTATAGATCACCATTTGCATGCTTGTGTAGTCACTCCAAGTTCCTAGAACACAATGACAATGAGGCAATTGTGAAGTTAGGATGGTGAGGCCATAGATTGAGTGAGAAATGTCCATATCTACCTTCTCCATGTCCATGTGTAATCATGCATGTTAAAGAAACTCGTAGTTGAGTAGATATTTCAATCTCTTTTGATCGAAGCCTTAACCTAGGAATAGATACCTTTTGTTGGTCCATTTTATCATGTATGATGCACAAGTTTTTATCTGGATCTAATGCTAAGGCTAAGCGTCAACTGTAGTATATGTTCTGATAACTTTGTTGTTGTAGCATGTGACATTGACGCTTCTTTAGAAGCACATTTTTCTCTTGAAGACACTTTGTTGCTGCAAGTTTCTCTTTAATCTTTGAGAAAATACTACATTTGGAGAACTCACTTGTCTTTGCTAAGGTTACATGCTTGAACTCTATGTTCCAAATACGATTGAAGGTGGAAAATGACATTTTCTTACATCAAATACCACTCAATGTTGTATTTACTTCTGCCCATATATCTACCTGCTTGTAAACATCTGGGATGACCAATTGGGTCTCCCTTGATCCATATTGCATTGCTCTACTCTTGTGTGGCATTTTCTCTCCATTCTTCTTAACAAAGTCTCTAAGGATGGCTCTTCCCATCTCTGTGTGATCCCAAGCTGCTCTTATTACCCCCTTATTTCCATGCATTTCCCTCCTCACACTATGCTCAAATTGTGTTTTGTACCTGTAAAAAGATGTCTTTGGGATTCCATGAATCTCATACCATGCCCTTCCACATACCACTTGTCCATTGAAGATGAAGTTGTACTTCCTTGTTCCCAAGTAATCAATCTTGCACGATGATTCAAACTTGTCATAAACATAGTTTGTACAGTCTTCAAATTGCAATCCCCAAAATTATTTATGTAATTGTTGCATTGCTTCTCTATCAATAAACTGACAACACTTTTCTTGGCAATCATTCAATCATGGAAACCTGTGAATGTAAAGAAGCTAATTCCCACAACAAGCCATTAAACTGAAAATACAAGAAATAGACATAAAATCCCAAGAAACCATAGCCAAGGTCACTAGGCATGAAATGATATTACCAATGTTGACTGAGAATCAAATGATGAGTGGCTGCAGCATGGTATGCACCCCAAGCTATGGTGGCCAAGAGTGTTCACCTTCTTAGATGGTGGGAGGTTGAGACCTCAAATAAGTAATGTTGTATAATGGCAAAAAGATGATTCACATGCTACATCTCCACCTTTTATACTTAACCCTAGCCTACCCTAGACTAAGGCATTTATGCTTTATTACAAGCCATCCCGGCCTAAAAGAGCTTTGTTCTAAAAGTTGGAATTGGGACAATTTACAAGGAAAGATTACAAGGATAGCTTTGTAAGTGATGGATCCATGTTGTAATGAAACTCCAAATTGAAGAAGATCTCATACATCAATGAAGTACAAGTATGAAATTTGAATTGACTACTGGAAACCGTCCAAAATATACTCCTACACAAGAATGGCCATAACTTGAAGAAGAAATGTCCAATCACCATATATGAGCTATAGAAATGTAGAGGACAGTCCCTAGTATCTAGCCATGCCATAAAAATCTAATTTTGATGACCGTAGATCAATTATTTTTGTGATTGAAACTTAATACATTAAGCTATCATGTTCATATATTACTCTGTTTCCTACAAAAGCCATGGAAAAGAATCAATGTATGATGATGGTTTTCAAGTAGACTCCTCCATGGGCAAACCTTGCCATTTGATAAGGTATTCCAGCAACGAATGGTTCCTTAAAAATTTTTCTCTTTTGCCAATAATCTTTTCAAGCTCATAAATGATAAGACGATCTTCATCCTTGGGAGGTAACTCCTCTAAAACCTTTATGGTGGCTGGACCCACATACTTCTTAAGTTGGGAAACATGGAAGGTAGAATGATTCCTTGTTGAAGAAGGAAAATCAAGCTTGTATGCAAGCTCACCAACTTGTTTGAGGATTTGATAAGACCCATAGTAATGATGAGCCAACTTATTATGACTGCCTTTGAGAGAAGCATACCTAGATTAAGGCATTTAGAGAAATACCCAATCTCCTTCTTCAAAATCCAAAGGTCTCCTCTTTTCATCAGCATAATCTTTCATAACATCTTGTGCCTTCCTAATGTTTTCCTTGCATTGATGCAAAAGAGCTTCCATTTTCTCAACTTCAGCCTTGGCTTTTGGATTCACGTCTTCATGAAAAAGGGCTAAAGATATTTACTCTTTGTATCCATAAAACACTTCAAATGGTGACATACTAATGCTCATATGATGAGTGTTATTATAACAGAATTCAACAAGATGTAACCAATTATTCCACAAAGCTTGAGTGTCATGGCAAAAATGACAAAGATAGACTTCCAACCATTTATTGACACGCTCCATTTGGCCATCAGTTTGGGGATGATAGCCGTGCTAGGAGTCAAAATTGTTCCCATACAAGTGAATAAACTCCTTCAAAAACTTCCCATGAACTTAGTATTACGATCGGATATTATTTTCAATGGCATACCATGAAGCTTAAAAACACATTTCATGAACTGTTCAACCACTTGCTTTGCTGTAAATTGAGCCTTGATAGGGATAAAATGAGTTGATTTAGTCAACCGGTCCACCACCACATAAATGCTATTCCACCCATGCTTTGTTTTAGGTAATCCCACAATAAAATCCATTGTAATATCAGTCCACTTGCCTTGAGAAATAGGAAGTGGCTAAAGTAAACAACCAAGTAGAAGAGAGGAGTCTTTATTTTGTTGCAGTTGAAATGGTAGAAATGGAACATGCCCATATTCTTGATAAGGCATTTGCCACCACATTATCTTTTCCAGCCATATAAGATATCTCAAAGTCATATCCTTGAAGAGTAGCTAACCATCTTCATTGCTTGGGAGAAAAATTTTGTTGTGAAAGGAAGTATTTCAGCACACGATGATCGTTTTTTACCTTGAAATGGCTGCCATATATATAATGATGCCATTTTTTGATAGCATGCAATATTGCTAACATCTCTTGCTCATAAACATGTAATTATCACTCCTTGTCATCAAGATTTCGGCTCTCATAAGGTAGGACTCCATGATATTGACATAAAATAGCCCCAATTCCTCTTCCACTAGCATTCGCACATATGATAAACTCCTTAGAGAGATCTGGACATGCAAGGATGGGTGCTGAAATTAGAAGAAAGGAGTAGAGTTGTTGTGCTTGCAAGTGACTTATGCAGCAATGATAAATTGGAATGGTAATAATTTGGCCTTGACTAATGGGAGTCAAGGGGACCCCATGTCAAACGCGAATGGGAGAGGGAGTATCATGCCGAATTTGCCTATGTTACCAGCCCCTGCTAGTATGACTATGCCCATGGCTAGTCAGGTGGCCTCACTTAAATAGTGGTGGAAGCCAAACAATGAATCCTAATGTTGTCCTAGTAGGTCAGTGGTCAATTCCTAATCAAGTAGTTAGGTCAATGGGATGAGAGATTGACTATCACGGCTATGAGTCGAGTGCCTCTAATGTCCTTGGTGAAGTTAAGGACATGATGAAGCACTATACCAATATGATCTCTGAACAATATAGACAAATAGCTATGGACATCAATTTTTTTATGAAGTAGTAGAATTTGATAGGGAGTTGATGCCCTGAAGAGGGTGCCCCTTCAAGATTTAGCTGTAAGTGGTGTGGTGGCTAACATTTTCCTAGACATTACCCGAATGTTAAATGCAATATTTGTGGAAAGTCTGGCCACTTAGCTGCTACCTGTTGGAGTAAGATCAATTCTCTCCAACAAGGGAGTAAACAACCATGTCTAGTTAACCATCGTGCACAAGGGAATAATCTCCAACAAGATGAGGGACCAAGACAAATACTGCAATGGGGAAAGGCTACTGTAAAGGAGCTGCCTCATGCCAGTGGAGTCAGTCTTATTGAGACCGTACGTGTCAATGATGCTGAAACTTCTAATCTAGGAGCCGTAACAAGAGGTCAAAAGATAAAAGAGGGCAACAAAGGAGTTGTAAAACCTGTTGTGGGAGCTTTCACTCAACTGCCAAGACCCACGGACCGCTTATCACTTCAAGCGTTCCAAGTGAGCTCTAATGGCTATCTCCCACCTAGCCGACACACCGTCGAGATCCTACGAGTGTAGTGAGCTTACCTTGATGCCAATGTGAGTATCCTCCTCTCTTTCACACCTCGGTAGCTCCATGATTCTCGATGCTCGCTCAAGCATCCTCCAGCCTCCTCCATCTCCAAGCTCCATCCTCCATAGCCGAGCACACAAGAGAAGAGAAGAGAAGAGAAAAAGAGAAGAGGAGATGGTGAAGAGAAGAGAAGAAGAGAAGAGGAGATGGTGAAGAGCTTCACCCTCTTGATCCCTCACTCCCACACACTCACTCCCTCACACTCCCTCTCTCAAGAGCACATGCAAGCAAGAAGGAGAGAAGACGAGAAGAAGATGAAGACTCCTTTTGCCACACACCAAAAGAATGAGCTTCCATTCATTTTTTGAACTTTATATACAAGCCCTAAATCCCTTTTGGGCGGTCATCCCCTTTCCCCCTTTTTTACATGGCTGGCCGTAGCCTAGGACCTTTTTCTCATTGTCCTTTTATCTTCCTAGCTTCCTTTCCACCGCCCGTCTACATTTACAAATTGCACGGGTGAGAGCCCCTGGCGCTCCTTGAATTAAACCATGATGCACTTGTGCTCTTTTACAATAGTTTGACTTGCGCTTTTCCTTGTGCGCCTTTGTCTTCCGTTTCTCTTTGCCTTGGCCTTTGTCTTTGTCTTTTGTTTTAGCTTTCTGGATTTTCCACCGCCTGGCATTCTTTTACAAGATTTCAGGGTGCGCCTTTGTATTTTAAAATGCACATTTCCCCTTTTGCATTTGCCTTGGACTTTTAAGGTTTCCCTTGCGCTTTTGGCCTTTCCTCCTCTTCTTTCTTTAGTTGAGCTACCTTTTTTCCGCCTTTGCCCTGCGTCTTTTTTATTTCCTTTTGCTTTCTTCGTGTTGGGGTTAACATTATCCCCCTCCTATACGAGTGTCAGTCCCATGGCGCTCATCATCGTAGGTAGCAGGTGTTAGCATGCACGGAAGATGTGGGTGGCAAGGACGTCGGTGGTTGCCATAGCGAAGTGTTGGTAGTGGTGGGGAGGAAGGTCATTGGGGGGACGTTGGTGGGTTAAGTGGTGGTAGGGAAATGGGAGTTGGTGGTAGGTCTATTCTTTGGGGGGGTTGCACTGATGGAGTACAAGTGGAGGTTTGGTGAGGATTCTGTACATGATGATTCATGGCAGGCTTACCGGGTGATAAGGATAGGAAGTCAGAGTTGAGTATGGATGAAGAGCGAACGACACCTTCACTGGATCGTAATACCTGCAATTGAAAAACCTCTCATGTGGTCTCTTCCTAAGGGGTAGTGCTAGTCTTCTTTATCGTGCACAAGACATATTTTGATTAGTTTGGGAGATAGGTCGAACTCTAAGCAAGCTTGGAGTATTATCCTGCACTTGAGGACCCAAACCATGTATAGGTTATAGTGTGAATATTAAGTGAGTACACGTGCATATTTAGGTATTACTTAGTTAGAAGACTGTCGGCCTGGTTCCTTGTATAGCAATGGGTCAATGAAGCAAGGGGCTAAGTTGATGGAAAAATTTGTCGATGAAGACGGAGAGTATACTTGAAGAATGCTTTAGACATCATTATGGTCTTGTCAAGGCAATGTAGCATAATTGAGCTCCTTGATGTCTTAGCTGTTGGTAGCTAGTGGCTATTTGTAGTGCTTGAAAAGTATGGTGTACGTTTCCATTGTCTTTCATGCCTTGCTTACCACTGTTGATTGTAATAGCATTGAGATGGAGTGCAAAAGAATTGTGCAAGTGGTTTAGAGTGACAGGTCTAACCATAGGCGAGGCGGGCTCCCGAGGTATGTCCTGCCCTTGATGTGCCCTGAACAATTGTGGGGGATGTACAAAGGGCTAGGGGATTAGGGACGGAGCCAGCCGACCAAGGGCACTGGACGCACCTCACTTAAGGACCCCTAGGTGCGGTGCTGTGAGCGTGGGTGCTTCTTATTGCTCCGTGCTTTGTTGTCTCTTTTTTTTTTTGCCAAAGTACAACCACTGCAATATATTGAGGCTATGAGCCTTTTTGGCTGGAAAATGTCAAGCCTGGAAGGTTCAAGAAATGGATATGAGAATGATGATTGTGCCCAAGCCTCGTTGTTAGGGGAGCCATTGTTGTGATATTGGTGCAATTACGGGGACACCCGTCGTGAGCTCACTGTAGTGCTTGGAACAAGAAGAGAGTGGAGCCCATGACTATGCTTTGGTGTGTGCAATGTGGGTACTCCAAGGGTGATTTTTCGCATTCTGCATTGTGGCTGTGTTGCGGTTGGGGTCTTGCAGTGGCCTGGCCATTGGACACGTTTGTGCGAAGACCTGTGTCATCCTGCATCCACTTATCACTTCATGAGAGTATATGCTTGCTTGTGTTAAGTACATCGAACAAATGCAATCATGTTAAGACATAATTTTTTAGAATTCTATGATGTCTATTGGGATGCCTATTTCATTGCTTGTTAAGGTCACATACAATAATGAGAGGTAACAGAAATGTGTACAAGTGGGGATTTTGCCCCTTTACTCATCAAAAATAAAAATTTATGGCATGTTGACTTGTCGAGCTACTTGTACATCATAGGGGTTTAGTCGATAAGTACAAGGCAGGGTGAGTCTGGTTGGCTAGGTGACCACTGGGCGATGCTAGTGCGGGGTTCCCGTGAGGCTGGGCAGGGAACATGTCGGCCGGGACATGAATGGTGTGGTCCCGGGCCGCTATCGTTTCCAGAACGTCTTTGAAAAATTCATTAAATTCTTCTCTATCCCGGGCTACCTTGTCACTTCGTGAGCACCTGGTGCCCGAGCGTGCGTTGGGGATCTGTGCAATTGGCATTGCCACATGCTGCGCATTTCTTTGAGCCTCGACTTTCTTGGCCCGGGGATTCTTCGGCCTTCACCCAGGACAGTGTCGCTTAGGGCCTCGCTTCTTCCGTACCTCTTGAGGGTGGGCACGTAGCGCACCGGTGGAGGGGCATGTGCCGCATGTTCCCCGCGTGTGCGAAGAGTGTCCTTGCATGCCAGCTGACCGTGGTTCTCCATGTTTTTCTTCTGGAAACCTACAAAATGCAATCCAAGAGTTAGGCTTTGATACGGGATAAGAGCATTCCCATAAGAGGGACTTGGTGTGGGATGTCAAACGTATGTGATTAGAAGAGGAAGTGCGGAACATGCTGGACTCTTGTAGTGGTGTCCCTCTAGCTGCTGACTACGAGCAGGTCTTGACTCATGCTGAGTTGGATCGGTTGGTGGTTCTACGTTTGGAAGGCTTCTCCTCGGAAGGATAGGCCGGGGAGGGGATCATGTACAGAGAGAGAGATTGCGCCCTGCTTATGTCCTTAGGGATGTTGGACAGAGCTACCATGGTGGTAATGCAGAGGACATGCTCTTTGCCTGGAGGCGAGCATGATCTGGTGAACATGGAACCGTCCTAGCATAGCTTGGCAACCCCGATTTGTCTGTCTGCGCTTGACTTGTTATGGATTGTGTGTGTTGATAATGTCTATACAAGGTGATACGAAAATCATTGGATATATATGTGCATATACATATGTTCGAGCCCTTGTTACTTCACTAGGATAAAAACCAATGGTAGACCTCGGGATTGTACTGAAGCATGGCACACGCATCTAGCACACGTGGTAGCTTACCTGATACTGATAAATATTTCGCCACATCGAGTAGCATGGAACCTTGTCCGAGTCTACTGGCAACATGTAGCTCCTCCTCAGCAAGAACTTTATCAAACAGAGGGTTTTCTTGGCCTGGTTTGGCCAAGTCCTTTCCCCGAATGGCAGTCAGCACTCAAAGGGAAGTTGATGCCACATAGGTTGGGTCTCTTTGCGATCACCATTTGGCCATCGCCATTTGGCTAATCGCTCCTCAGAGACTGTCATCATCTGAGCCCCTAGTTCGGCCATTGCAATGCGGCCTTCGCACCAACACTGCTCAAATTGACTCTAGCCTACTGACAGTCGCTTTAGTTGCTCTATGTCTACGAGATTCGGTTGGCAGAGCACTTCATTGAACATGACGGTTAAGCGCAGTTTGTCAACTTCCTCGCCCGAGATGAGTCGCAAGTGTTCGTGTAGAAGCCTGCTGTAGTGCTCATCAAGGTGTTTCTATTCTTCCCAAGATAAAGGGAAGGGCAAGTAATCTCCAAGCTGCTCCTTAGGGAATGTACCCATGTCCGCAAGGACGTAGACCCGTGCGAACACCTTGAGCTTAGGATCCAACTCAGTTAAGAATTCTGTGACACTTCTATATTCAATGAGGGCTTGCTTGGTTGCTATCTCATGCAAGGTTCTAGGAGTTTGCCTAGGTTTTAGCACAGTTGGGGGTTCAGGCCTATATGAACAAGATTGGTCAACGCTAGGACTGCTCATGCTCTTGGGGTTTCCATGTTTCTCTTGAGGCTTCATTATTGCATCATGGTTTGCCTTGGGTGTGACTGGTGTGAATTCATCACCCTGTCGTGATAGTGTTGTATCCACTCTTGATTTGTCAATGCGAGTTCTATTGTCAGTGGATAGAGTGTTGCAAGCAGCCATTGATGGTAATGACTACTTTGATTTGTCGGAGCACACGGATGTGTCCGAGGTTTCACCGCTATTAGGAGAGGCATTAGTGGGCTCATTCGTGGATGGACTCAATGCTTTATTCATCAGCTCTCCAGCACTCTTCGTCCCGATGTCCTTGGGGTCTGCAAAACCACCTGCAAACAACCGTTATTGTTTTCACTGTTTTCTCCTCTTTTTCTTGGTCAGTGCAAGTGCATCTAACGTCTCAGGACCCTGGGCTATATCAACCGTTGATGTGCTTGGTTGGGCCTCAGCATTTCCCTTCTCTAGTGGGTCCTCATGGGACCTAGTCGTGGCCTGCGGAGTAGCCTTGCCAGGTTGCATGGGTACAACTATCTCCCTTTTGGGGGAGTCTAGCTCTTCCGCCCATTTCCCTGTGCTTAACTCCTCCACCCTAGGTTGTAGGCGCTTTGGAAGTGCTGGAGTTGTTAAGGAGGTAGGTCGCGACACCTCCTTTACAGGTAAAAAACTAAGGACACGTTCTGCAAGGGGCGTTGTCACGGCCAAAGGCTGTGACTGTTGTGGTCCTTGATTGGAAGTAGTGGTGGCCAGTACAGTGGACTGGCTACCATTGGTAGACTGCGGTGTCAAGTCCTTAGGCAAATCAGAAGTGATAGTGTCTTTTGTTGCCCTTTGCGCATTCATTTGTGCAGGTTGAGCAGTGGCACGAGGCTGCTGCTGCCGTGCTTCCCGAGTCCATTTAGGTGAAGATGATGTAGGAGATTTGGGACTCCTACGTGGGCTTGGCACTGACTGGAGAATTTGCTCATGATTGTTAGGTGATTCTGTCATTAGCTTTGTTGAGAAATCGGCCTTATCATGAGCAATGTTGTGCCTGTGGTGCTCATTATCCTCTTGGGAAGTCGAAGGCTCCTTGGGCACTAGTGGACCTTGTGCGCGCTCGACAGTTACCTCTGATATATGCTTGCTAAGCACGCTAGGCTGAGGATCTTCTTTTTGATAGGTCATGTTCGGTTTCTTGATTTCAATCATGAGGGGCTCAATCACTCCAATATTTTTGGTTCGAGACTTGGATTTTCGTTTAGATTTCCTCCTACACCTCTTTGCCTTTGACATAATTGGGGCTTCTAACAGAGGTGGTTTAGCAGGGGGTTTTGGTATCCAAATCCATTGGTTTCCTGCATAATACCCTTGAGCACGAAGCAACACTTTGGATATCCATCGCGGCGTTGTGCTGACCCTCCATCGATGCCTGTGTCTATAAGGCTTGGGCTTCTTTTGGGGTCTTCTAAGATATTTGAAAGTCCAAAGCCCGTCCTTGGCATTGTCTCTTGACCTTCTTGTTTCAGGCATGGCCTCACTCACTGGTTCTCGTTGTTTGACCTGTGCTTGTATTAACTCTTCCAACAAGTCCTTGCTCTCGTCAGCAAGCTTGACTGTTGTGTCATCACCTTGCTTTCCTTTCCCTCGAGGTTTGATGAGGTCACCCTCGCTAAAGGTCATGACTATCCTTACACCCGGTAGTGTCAGGTGTATCCTCTATGCTACATAGTCGGCCTCACACTTGGTCGCCCTTTTGAAGGGTCTTCCTAGGAGGGTTTCTTTCCCACATCTAGCACTATTTGGAGGAACATGAAATAGGATAGGCAAGCTTTCCGTTTCAATTGTCGCAAGGATTTTGCACTTCCCTATGAGTACTTATGGGTGTCCCTCATAAGGGCTAAGAGTTGCACTAGTCGGTGTGAGCTCTGGTTGGCCTAGTAGGGTCCATGATTCATAGGTCAAGATGTTAAAATCTGCTCCTTCATCAATCAAAGCATCAATAGTATGATCTCTTTTCGCGGTGAGTTTGACCCTAAGATAAGCAGGTGGTACTATGTCTTCATCTTCCAGGTCTTGGATTGTAAATTTAAGCCTTCTGACAGATGCCCTTGAGTCCCCACTTGCATGACTGGACATGGATTCTCCACCAATGTCTTGGGTTGTCTGTGCAGTGTTGCTCAAGGTACATCTCTCGTCAAGAGTGTCATGTCTAGTCATCTTGGCATTTGCAGCTTGCTGAAATTGCATTTCGCTCGGACTAGACATGGTTTGAACACAAGTGTCTTTGTATTCTCGTGGTGTGGCCTTTTTGCCCTTGATGGGTAGATTGGCCCGTTAAGGTTCTAGGATCTCTGTTTGCCCCTGTTCGAGTGCGGGCTTTTGGTTGCTCTTCTACAAGGAGCCTCCATGCTTGCGTAGGGCCATTACTGCCCGAGGGTCTAAGTTAGAGGGCCTGATAAGCTTTGTCGCTCAAGTCCTGGCCGTTCTAGTGGATTCTAGGGTCTGCGCTGCTCCTTCCTGTTCACTCGGGTTGATCACAGGTCCTACAATTGGATTTCTATTCTCAACGCATCAGGTCATTGGGGAGTGCTTCAGCACTGTTCCCCTATCCCTTGGTCATGACTCCTACGTCGGAAACTATCTACAAGGTGTTTGCTATGTTGTCTTGGAGCGGGTTGCGCTTCCAGTCAGTCATGGGGTCAATTTTTTATGTTTTTTTTTTGCCTAAGGGTGTGTCCGATTCTGAGAATCGGACGTCTGATTTACCAGTGGTCCGATTTACCAGTGGTCCAATTCTCAGAATCGGACCAGATGGGTCTGTCCGATTCTCAGAATCGGGCAGGGGTCAGGTGTCCGATTTTCAAAAATCGGACAAGTGGTCTAATCGGGCCAGGTGGGTGGTCCGATTGCTGATGTGTCCTAATCCGTGGGTCGATTCTACAAATCGAACAAGGGTGGGTCTGATTGCCTCGGACGAGGCGTCCGATTGGACAGGTGGTCTAATTTCCTATGGTCCGATTTCCAAAATCGGACGGGTTGGTTCGTGTGGTCTGATCGGATAGGATGGTCCAATTGAACGGTTGTCTGAGCGTCCGATTCTCAGGATCGGATGTCCGATTCCGCCAACCCAAACGCAGTTTCGAGCATGAAATCATCCAAAATCTTAAGGTATCGATTATTACAAGCTACAAGGTTCAACAGAAATGATGTTGGAGTGATGGAGAAGAGATCTATATACCTGGGAATCGCCGATAGCAACGTAACTCCTCGCACTGATCAATCAAAATGGGTCACCCAATCTCTCTCTCTCTCTCTCTCTCTCTCTCTCTCTCTCTCAACTAGTTGCAAATGAGGATTTCCTTGTCCTGCAAGAACTTATACCCCTGCTAGACATTACCCGGATGTTATCCATCACTCTCCTTGCGATTCCTACACATTCAAATGAGCATTTCCTCCATTTTCCACTTGTTTTCCCCGATTTTCTCCCTGTTTTACAACAGCAAACCCTATGCCTCTCGGGTGCGATTTCCTAATGTTAGCCTACTCTAAATTCAACAAGAATCAAAAGCAAAAAATTGAAATAATTTCTCCATGTTTTCCAATCATCAAACAACCAAAATATCCCAAAATACTTGTTTTGAAGATTAAAAACACCTGAACTTCCTACCTATCTCAAGCTTCGTTTCGGGGATGAATCCCCTACTTCGATGCTCGATATGAGTCACGCAAGTACTCAAGCTTAAATCCGTTGGTCCCGCAAAACGGAACCAAAATGTGGGAGCTTTTGCTCAACCGCCAAGACCCACGGACCGCTTATTGCTTCAAGCGTTTCAAGCGAGCTCTAATGACTATCTCTCACCTAGCCGATGCGCTGTCAATCCTATGAGTGTAGTGAGATTACCTTGATGCCAATGTGAGTAGCCTCCTCTCTTGCACACCTCGATAGCTCCACGATTCTCGATGCTAGCTCAAGCATCCTCAAGCCTCCTCCATCTCCCAGCTCCATCCTCCATAGCCGTTTGCGCAAGAGAAGAGAAGAGAAGAGAAGAGGAGATGGTGAAGAGCTTCACCCTCTTGATCCCTCACTCCCACACACTCACTCCCTCACATTCTCACACTCCCTCTCTCAAGAGCACACACAAGCAAGAAGGAGAGAAGAAGAGAAGAAGATGAAGACTCCTTTTGCCACACACCAAAAGAATGAGCTTCCATTCATTTTTCAAACTTTATATACAAGCCCTAAACCCCTTTTGGTCGGTCATCCCCTTTTCCCCTTTTTTACATGGCCAACCGTAGCCTAGGCCCTTTTTCCCATTGTCCTTCTCTCTTCCTAGCTTCCTTTCCACCGCCCGTCTACATTTACAAATTGCACGGGTGAGAGCCCGACGCTCCTTGAATTAAACCATGATGCGCTTGTGCTCTTTTACAATAGTTTGACTTGCACTTTTCCTTGTGCACCTTTGTCTTCTGTTTCTCTTTGCCTTGGCCTTTGTCTTTGTCTTTTGTTTTAGCTTTCCAGATTTTCCACCGCCTGGCATTCTTTTACAAGATTTCAGGGTGCGCCTTTGTATTTTAAAATGCACCTTTCCCCTTTTGCATTTGCCTTGGAATTTTAAGGTTGCCCTTGTGCTTTTGGCCTTTCCTCCTCTTCTTTCTTTAGTCGAGCTACCTTTTTTCCACCTTTGTCCTGCGTCTTTTTTATTTCCTTTTGCTTTCTTCGTGTTGGGGCTAACACCTATCGAGGGAAGCCCTAAGCAAGATGCCAAGGAAAAGCAAGTTCTAAATCCTGATATGGAAGGTGGACCTTTAAGACCTATTGGTAGTAAATTTTATCCCGAACAGTATAAAGGATTGCCAAGAAAGAAGGTAAAGGCTAAAAAAGAGGCAGTAGAGTCGTTTAAAAGACCAAAGGAGAGAATGTTTTGGCATGGAAGAGAACTTTGGCTAATTACCATGACTTTGACCTAGCAAGTTCTCTTTGTGAAGTTAAACCAAACATAAATCTTCTAAAATTGATTAAACTTTCTCCAGGAGTACGCAAGGAATGCAAGAAAATCCTGCGTATAGGGTATATTGTATAACCTTTAGGCATAGCTAGAGTGGGAGAAGATTGGTTTGATCATGCTGAAAAGCATTGCCCTAGGGTTCCAACGTATGTGGATGGAATATTAGTGGAGTATGCTATTGTGAACATTGGGCCCTTCGTCAATATCATGAGTTCAGATTTGATGGAGAGGTTAGATCTAGAGATCCAAAAAGATGGCTCCACACTTCTTAAGATGGCTGATGATAGTCTAAGACAACTGGAAGATTGCATCACTAAAGTCCACGTTACAGTTACGAGCGTGGAATGCTATCTAGACTTTAGGGTGATAAGGTTTGCAAGACGTCCTAGCTATCAAGTTTTGCTAGGCAATCCATGGATTCTACGGACAGACTGCCAAGTCGATATAACCACTAATCGAGTGATTCTAGGTCGAGGTGCCCATCGTGTAATAGTGGATGCTTACCCTAAGTCTCCTCAGAGTGAGAGAGATCCATTATCCTCCACTGAACTAGAAACAGTAGATGATCCATCTGGTAGTGAGATGTCATTGAGTGATGGATCTAAAGAAGGGTTCACTACAGAGGATATTTATGAGATAACCTTGAATGAGCCGATAGAGCCTCAAGATCGAATAAGAGATGCAAATGCTATTGAGTTGGACCTTGGCACACCTAATGATTCGCAGCCAATTAAATTAGGTTCCGTGCTCAGTTCACAAGAGAGAGAGGACTATGTGTCCCTGATTCAAGAGTTCCACAACATCTTTGCTTGGACGAACTTAGGGGTATTCCTCCCAATTTGGCTATGCATACCATTCCTATAAAGGAAGGTGCGTGCCCTGTACATAAAAAAGTAAGGCTTATGCCTTTTGAACTAAGGGACGGCTGTTTGAAGAGCTTTAGAAGTTGCGGAAGGCGGGTTTAATCTTCCCAGTTCAGCATACTGAATGGTGTTCACCAGTTGTGATTAGAAAGAAGAAGAATAATAAAATCTATCTTTGTGTAGACTTTAGAGAGCTAAATAAACATACTGTTAAAGACTACTACCCGTTGCCCTTTATTGACCAAATTTTGGATAAACTAGTAGATAGAGAAATCTATTTGTTTATGGACTGCTTTGCAGGGTATAACCAAATGGCAGTTGTTGAGCAAGACAAGCTGAAAAAAACATTTATCACTCTCTTTGGTACCTTTGCGTACCATGTGATGGCATTTGGTTTATGTAATGCACCAGGTTCATGGCAAAGAATAGCTGACAAGACCTTTGGTGACATCTCCCCAAAAGAGTTGAAAGTATTCATTGATGACCTGGGGGTAGCCATCATAAGAGAAAGGCAGTTGATTATTTTGCGGAACTGTTTTGAGCATTGCAGACAATTTTGCATAGCTCTCAACCCGTAGAAGTGCATCTTTGGAGTGCCTTATGGGCTATTGTTAGGCCATGTGGTCAGTTCCGTAGGGATTGCGACTAACCCTTTAAAAAAATCAAGGTCATATTTGCCATGAGTCCACTGCGTACTCCAAAGGAAGTGCATAGCTTTCTGTCATCAGTAGGGTATTATCAGAGGTTTATCAATGCCCTGGCAGAAAGAACATTGCCATTGACAAACCTATTGTCCTTTAACTGTCAGTTTGCATGGAGTGATGCTTGCAAAGTATCTTTTGACAATGTGAAGTAGGAGCTTGCTAAATTTGGGAGAAGTGGTACCATTCGATAGCTTTTGCTAGTCACAAGTTAGGCATATCAGAAATTATCTACATCTATATGGAGAAGTTGTGCCTTGCGATGGTATTCTCGACCAAAAAGTTCACGCACTACATTCTTTATGGAAAGATGGTTTTTTATATGAAGGCGAAAGGGCTTCGATTGTTGTTGGATAAGTTATAGTTGCCTAATCATTTAGCAATGTGGTTAATCACTTTGTAGGAATTTGATTATGAGATTGAGAGCAAGCTGCCAAAGTTACAGGGCATTGTCGAGTGCCTTGTGGATTTCGGAGAGCCAAAAGAGGTCTCGGCTGAAGGAAGTGATATGGAAACTTTGTTCAAGATTGATACGGCGTCTATTCCCTCCTGGTATGCTGCTATAATGCACTATCTTTCTACGGGAGAGACTTGAGCTACTTTATCAAAATCGGATAAGAGGAAAATTAAATAGCAGGCATTGAAATTTTCCTTGATCACAGGAACACTATATCAGAAGGGTGTTGATGATATCTATCACACCGATGTGTGATGCTTGGCGAGGTTCCATTTATATTGGAAGAGTGCCATGACTCCGCTTGTGGAGGACACTTTGTAAGATCTATGCTGAAATCCATGCCTGTTTGGTCAATACATAGTCCCAATTAAATATTCAAAAAATCCGAAACACGCAAAAAGGCGGTATGCTCTATTTTATGAAAGAATTTTGCTTCGTTCATGGTTTAAATGGTGTGAACATGAGCTGAAATTTTATTTGAATGTTCCTTGCATTATGTTTGAGGGATGCAATCAATGTTATGTAGAGCTCGTATTGATTTACAGCAATTATAAATTTTTAAAATCCAAAAAAACACTAATTTTGATGAAAATTGATAGTTTCTTTGATTTTGAGTTGGAAAAATGAGTGGACATGGGGTAAAATAAGGGAAAATGTTGAGTTTCAGTTTCAATGATTAGTCATCAGAAAAAAACCAAAAATTTTCTATTTTCCATTAAAAATAAATAGAAAAAATAGGAAAATTAGGAAAAAAATGGATTTCTTGCGTTTGAAAAAAATGAAAAAATGAGATCTATATATGTAAATGTCTGATGGGGCTAAAGCATGAGGTTAAGCCTCAGTTTAGCCCTTGTCCTTTGTGTTAAAGTGCGTATTTATTGCTTTTATATACAAAAAATGACATAAAAGAACCTCTACACCTATGCAACGGATCAAAATTTAGACGGTGAGGGGGAGGATGATGTTATACAATAGGTTAAGCGTGGAAATAATACAAAGTCTGATTGTTCTCTTTATGCATAATATTTAGGAGGCGATTTATTTGGAAATAATGGATCTAGTAGCATGAGGTTTGCCTTGGTTCTAGGTTTCTGCAACGAAGCATTGCATATTAGTGGAAATTCATTAAAAGGGATGTTTTTGCACGATACATAGGCTGATTTCAAACCATAAGTGTTTGTGCACAATAAGGCATCAACTATTGTATGAATCATACACATGATATCTGTTCGTGGCATGCATAGAAATTGGTTGAATTATAAATGACCCACGCTGGAGAGAGTAAGGCACCCAAGTTGTAGGTCTAGATGGTGGGTCCAAGGGGACAAGTAAGTGAGGACTGGTACATTCTTGGAACGATATAATATTGGTACCAAGAGCGGAGTCTGTTTCGTATGTGTTGTATGTGTTAGTGACGCATCGAGGGGCCAATCCCCAAGGTGTAGGAGGGTCCCAGTGGGGCCATGGCAATCAGTTGAGTGGTGCCTCCTATGTTGTTCTACGTGGTGAATTACACCAAAATGTGTAGGGTCTCCCTTTGAGGAGTCTAAGAAGGTTAAGGGTTGGACTACAAACATGATAAAAATGTAAAATGTACATACAATGGCAGAGCAATGTGTCTTGTAGACGCTCCTGGCCACGAGATCATGGGGTTGTCTTGTGCATGTCAGAGGTCCGGCTAGTGCTATAGCCAGTGCCGGCCCATTTTAGGTCCCATCACCCTGTGACACAAAGCTATAAAGATTGAGGAAATTTCAGCATCAATTAGAAGCTATTTGAGAAGGAAAGATAATTTTATCGTGGTTAAAAATTTATAAATCTTATACTACCTACTTTTGTTGATAATAGTAAAATGCATCATATTATATTTTATTTCTAAGAGATACTATTTTAGTCTAAATCATGTTATATTAGTATATCATATTATGTGCATATTATGGAATACAATATCAAAATATATTTTAAAAATATATATATTAAATTAATTTAGTAATAATTAATAAGTATAATTAAAATATATTAAATCATATTTGGTAAGAGTATGTATACTTAATGTATCTAATATATAATGTGTAATATCATTGAGGATTTTAAAGCCACCTTAGTGATAGTTTGAGAGTAGAATCTCTAGCAGGATAGGATAGACAATATGTAGGCATAATCTCTAGCTCTAGAAATAGAGGCAGTATCCCAATGGTGGGTTCTCTAGGAGGGGCAAGGAGGAAGAAGCGGATCTAGGAGAAATGCCCCTAGTGAGAGTTTGAGGGCAAGTTCTCCTTTGGTGAAGGTTTGGAAGCAATGCCCCCAGTCGGGTTTTGGGGATAACGCCCCTAGTGGGGGTATGCGAGCAACACCCCTAGTGGGGGGTGGGGATAGCGCCCCTGATGGGGGTTTTGGGGTAGTGCCCTTGGTGGGGGTTTGGGGGCAATGCCCCCAACGGGGGTTTTGAGGGGCAGCACCCCCTGGTGGGGGTCTAGGACCAACACCTCTAGTGGGGGTTTGGGGGCAACGCCCCCAATGACGGGGTCCAGGGCCTGTCGTTATACCCCGACAGGCAACAGTATAGCCATTACATGATTTTTGAAAAAATTGCAACTTGAAATCTTTAATAAAATTAAAAAATAGATACAAAAATAAGATCTAAATCTACTCATATTCTGTAAAAAGTTATGGCTATTCAAATAGTGTGATACATTAAACGATCCCTTTCATGAGGTCGGTCTTCACAACTAATCATGATGTTTTTCAAAATGAGTTTCTCTTCCCCTCTCTCTCTCTCTTCCACACAACTCTTTAACTTGAGTGTTTTCTCTATTGCGTTTTTACAGTTGTAGGTTTTGCATCTCTAATCCTCTGTGTTTTTATCTTTGCTCTTGTCGCCCCTCTCTTATTGCAGGTTTTGCGGCTCTAATCTTTGGCGGTTCTATCCCCTACTCTTCTCTGACTGTTCTCCACTGTTTTATTTTCTCAAACCGAAACAAACAGTGTAGTACAAATTGTGGTTCGAATCATGGTATTATAACCAAAACTACCTGCATCTTCAAATCAGAAATCTTGCTCCAAGGATTTAGCAATTCAGTAGGGTAGTGAATGATCACCACTCCACAACGTGTCTGCTCTACTTCATGAGTGATTTTTGTTACATTGGCACAAATTTTTGACTTCTAATAATTACAATAGGTTTTCAACTCTTCCCTACTTCATTTCTGATTTTGAGTTAAACTGCATTGATTTTGATCATTTCAATCCATACAATTACTACAAATCACACTACTACTCTTTTGTATGATTAGTATTGAATAATATTAAGATCAAACACCAAAAGCACTTTCTAAATAATAATCATGTATGAAAATTAAATGTAATCTTTATTTCTGTAGCAATGAGATTGGGCACTCACTCTCAAGAATTCAATATCTTCTTCTTTTTTGCTGTCCACTACCTTGCAAATGATAGCTTCTTTGCTGTGAATATGAAAAATATGATTTCTTGCACTGTTGAAAATACTCTCTTTACTGTTAATATGAAATATATGATTTGTGTAATATTGAAAAAACTCTCTTGGATGTGAATATAGAATAAATGGTTTGTGCAATGCTTTTATCAATGAGTACTTTCAAAATACTAACCTTTCTTTCTATTCTGTGATGCTATATACCTTAAGGTTTCACCTCAAGGCTAAATCTGGCATTATATTTCTTGTATCCTTCAGTAATATTAGAGCATTTTATCAAGTTCTTATAGATTCTATTATACTTTACTATATAGAACTTTCTATTATACTATATTTTCATAGTAAAAGCATTTCCATCATATTTTATGGTTACATTCTGTATAATTTTGCAATAAGCATATGGCTATACAATACTTACCAATACTCAATATGATTTTGCCATAGGATGTAATTTGATCTTCTAACAACACATATCATGATCTTTCATCAATCTATAGATTAGACTATATGGTCGAAAAAATTCTTACAATATAAGAAGTGCTTTTTGTTATTTTATTCAATACAATCTGAGATTTGCCAATGAGGTCAAATATTTTCTTATAATATAAGATGTAATTTATGTTATTTTTCCCAATATACTACGAGATTTCGCCATGCGGCCAAATCTTCTCCTTAAGCTATCTCTAACAAACCACTTTTTTGGGAATTGATCCTAAAAAATTAAGACTAAATCTATGGTGGGTTCAATCACACAAATTTTGGGTATGCTAGATTTGGCTGTATGGAAAAATCTTCTAAGAAAAACATCTTCTATATTATTTCCAAAAAGAAAGACCATGTTCTACTTGGAACTCCTTGATTACCTACTATATTTATAGAAAGTTTCACCATGTGGTCAAAACTTGTCCTGCAACAAACAAACCACTTTGTTTCCATATACCATTTCTTTCATTTCAATTTTTCATAACTTCCTATCTATATGTTTATATATAAATACCATATCATTTTACCACAAATTAGCCACTTTTTCCATTCAGTTACAAAATAAAAATTGGTCATATGGTCAAATCTTTCATTTTGTTATCAATGCTAGCATCCAAGAATCCCCCAATCTTGTTTCGTTCAGCCATATGATCAAATCTAATCTCATACATCTTGCAAACCATGAGACCTCTTTTTCATTTCACTATAAAAAAGTATTTGGATATATAGTCAAATCCAACTTCACAACATGTTGTAACAAATGAATCACTTTCTTCATATGGTTATGAAACTAGATTTGGCCATATGGTTAAAACTAGTTTATAGAAATATAGATATCTTGCAGGTTTCACCATGAGGTCGAATCTCCAAATTTCAAGTGTTTTTCACATTACCTTATATTGATATCTATGGGATTTGCTACATAGCCATATTTGTTTATATGTGAATCTCATATCACAATAAGCCACATCCTCTCTTTAACTAGCCTTTAAAAACCATATGGTAAAAAACCATGGTAAAGTTTCTAATATTATAGATAAGTCTTATGACTAAATAGGATTTGACCACATGGCTAAAACCAATAACAATGTTTCTACAATATAGCTTCTTTTAATGGAAACTTACATGTGCATTAATTAAAATGTTAACTTTGGACCAAATGGAATCGTGAGATTGCTACATAACCACATTGATATATGGGTGGATCTCATATTGGACTAAATCCCATTCTTTCATTAAATAGGATTTGACCACATGGCCAAAAATCTTAGCAAAGTTCCTAGAGTATGATTCTTGCATAGGAAACTTACATGGAGAAGAAATCCAATGTTAACTTAGGGACAAAATCATCCATGACATTTTCTACATAATCACAATGATTTTTCACTATATCTCATACCACACTCACACTCAACATTTCATTATCACTTGACCATTTGGTTAAGCCCATGGTTAAGTCTCACTATTAATAGAATTTGATCTTCTTACTGAAGTCCATGGCAAAATTTTTACTATATGATTCTTGCAAGAGAAACATAATTAATGCTAACTTAGGGCCAAAATAATCCATGAGGTTTGATATATAAGCACATATATTTATGGCTGGATCTCATACCACACTTAATCTCAAATTTCAATATTTCATTTTATGGAAGAGTCCCTTTGGAGTATATTTGTCTTATATTTTGTAAAATACTATATTTTTGTATTTTTAATTTTCAGCCTAGAAATATTATACATTTATTTAGGTTTTGTGAATTTTTGCTATTTTTAAATCCACTTTTGTTTGCCAACTTTTTCTCTTTGTAGAACTATTCAATGGCAAAGAAAGATAGCAAATCCAAAAAGGAGACCCAAACCATGGAGTTAGTGGTGATTTTGTGTGTCCATGGTATGCGAATGCTTATGATAGTCAAGAAAAAAGGGCTGACAATGTTATCTTATTTACTTTAAAGAGTGATATTGTATTTTTTTCAACAAGATAGTGTCATAGAGAAGATAATAGATGGATGTGCTGGGAAAGAGGGAATACCATGTAATCTTGTTAAGATCAAGGGGAAAAATGCAGTATACAAACTTGATCCTTTGTCATTTCACTTTGCACATATTAAAGAGGACAAAAAATACTCTTTGAAAATAATGGGATGGACCTTATTGAGGAGGTGAAGGGCACATAAGACATTATATTAGCATTCTAAGCTGTCCAAATAGTGAGCTACTTTCCCTATCAAGTAAAGGTGATCGCCCCAACAAAAGAATGAATCTCCAAGATAAACAAATAGACTTGAGATCTTCACTTGCTCCTCAAGAAGAAAATAATTCACCAAATCCCACAAGCTCAAAGTTAAAATCACCTCAACAAAGTTCCTTGTCACAAGCTCTTGTTGTTAGTATGGCTGCTAACACTACTGAGAATGATACCACTTTACCTTCCATGCTAGAAGTTACACCTGCAAAGCCAATAATTTCTCTTGAGGTCAAGGGAGTAGAAAGAACATTCAATTTTTGTGAGATAGTTAAGAAGAAGGGAAAGAAGGAAGAATCAGGATTTAACATGTTTGAAAAATTATTTCCATTTGGTCCAACAACATAGCCTTTTGTACAAGACAACAGTGAGAAGAGACCCATGCATCATGATGAGGTGGATGCTAATAAGTTAGACGCTCATAGTTATTGGATTATATTAGGGCTTCACTCAATTCATGCACCAAAGATATATATTCAGAGTAATACTACACGTTGTCTAGCAACCAAGCATTTATACACCATGAGAAATGCTAGAATATTAGTTTATTGTCTTGAAAAAATATGCATTGAGCTTTCACGAATGACAAATATGGAATCACATAATGTTAATAAGAATGCCCCTTATGTTGAGCAACTTCAATAATTAAGAGATCCATGGCTAGCATTTGGTTCTCCACCAAAACCCCAACAAGGGCTTTCTAAGACAAGCTCTCAAAGAGTACCATGGTAGGTAATCACATATTTTTCGTGATACCTTCTATTTTTGTGAAGATTAGTTTGATGATCTTTCTTTTGTTCTATGCTCACTATTTTGATCTTTTTTTAACAGAGATTTGTGGCATATATTGGAAAAAATTGTGCATCTAGAGATTGCCATATGATTGTTAACTCCCAAGAAATATTTGATAGTTGGATCAAAATCATGAAGAGATACTCTAGAGGTGAGCTTATATCCCAAGAGGAGAGTTCGAGAAAAAAGTGAAGGCAACCTTCTTCTGCTCCATTTCGTTGCCTTACAGGTTTAAAGGATGGAGACATTCTTACACTACAAGAGGAGATCAATGAAGATCATATCCTTTTTCTTAGAAACAAATGGGATAAGGAAGATATGATTGACCTGGAAACAAGGGCTAAGAAAATCAAGCAAGATAGGGTCCTAAAGGAGGAATTAGTCACTCTTTTCAATGCCTCAATTCTAGAAAGTAGCGTTGTGATGAAGACTTGGGAAGAGCTTGTTAATGATTATGATGTCAATGATGAAGTCTACACAAAGATTTTAGGCATTTGCAATGATTGGATATCAAAGAAGCTCACACGTGGAGCTGATGCAAGGTCCCTACCAAATGGAGCAAAAGTTATTGTGAACTTCCTAATTGGAAAAAAGAAAAATCCTCTGAATCAATCCTCCACTACTTCCCCTTTGCGTGTATATGTTGTCGGATGTGATCTAGAAACCTTTGATCTTATACATAATGTTTACATAGATCCAATTACCATTGGGGTTGTTGTTCTAGATGCATCACATGGGGTTGAGGGAATGAAATGTGACTGTATAAAGTTTGGAAAGGTTGTATCCACTCTACTATAAATGAAATGTGAACCTAAACAATTCACATTGTTATCATTTCTTGATCGAAAGCAAATGGCAGCTTTGAAAAATACTCTTGAAATCATTTCTTACAAGTATCACATGCTAGTTGGTAATGTTGACTTCCTACCAATGGATAGAACGTTTACTTTTGGATCTATAGATTCTTTTGTGGTTTTGACATTAGTGACCATAGAGAAAAGCTTCATCAATTTTGAGCAATATATAAACAATGTCAACAAGCCTTCCATTTTGGACTTTGAAGGCTTGGACAAGGAGTGCAATGATGAAGATCTTGAAGAAGAACAAAGGATTGCAAAGACCGTTTTGAGAAAGAAAATGAAAGTTATGGAAACTACAATCAAAGCATTCAATGATGCTCATGAGATTGTATTTGATGTATATGCAAGTGGACTTGCATCTAAGGTGGCATTGTCAAATCATATGAAGACTATTGCAATAGTTTGCAACACTCAAGCGTGAAGAGAGGTTGAAGCACAATTGTGGAGGGTCCATGAGAGTGCCAAACAAAATTCAAACTTCCAAGAGGTTCCTCCTATTGAAGTTCAAGTTCTTGAAGTACTACAGAAGGGCATAGAAGAATCAAGCCAAGATATAGCAAGTCTAATTATGAAAGAGAAATTAAAGGCTACTTTAGGTGTTTAAACTCCGTTCCTTCTGCTTTCATCAAGGAAACCACATTGATGTAATTTTGATTTTTTTCTTGAGAAGTTACTTCATTTGCAATATTTTCTTTCTTTGGTGATATTATTGAAAGAAACTATGTCTTTAGTTTTTTACTTTTTTACAAAAGGTACCAAGCATTTTTTGTTTAAAAAATCTATTTAAGTGAATCTTTTGCTAAAATATTATTAAAGAGCTTATTAAAATTTATCATCCTTTGCAAGGATAATTGTTTAATTGTAATCTAGTGTGTAAGAATACTTATTCTAATGAAAAGTTTGAGCTAGCTATGCAAAATTTACTTAAGTCTATTTTAGATCTTATTTCAATTAAACTCTTATATGTGTTGTGTAATGATCTTGTCATGTTAGTTTTGGTTAGATTTTTCCACATGGTCAAATCTCTTATTTGTGATAGCCTCTTTTACTACATCACTAGTGTATGTCTATGCATGTACCTTAGGATAAGAGAGCCAACAATATATTGCACATTCCAAAAAAGATTCAGTGCACCTCTCAAAGGAGTTTTACCTCAGTAGCAAATATTGCAACAAAGATTTCACCTGTAATGTATCTTTTGAAATATGTATATGAAATATTAAGGTAAAATCCTTATCACAGTTCATGAGTTCAAATATCTATGGGATATAACTAGTTCAAAAATAGAATGGTTAGTCCGTATGAAGAAACTATGAAAACTTATCCAAATAGAGTATAACTTATCTCAATTAAATTGTCATGTGCCACTTATATGTGACATAGTTTTAGTCACATGGTCAAAAGTATCATGTTTAAATTTTCTTTTAATAATTAGGACTAATAAACATCTTCTCTGTACATGCCATTTTGAAGGCTTTTTAGAAACTGAGTATGTTTAATATTATAATGATAAGATAATTTTTGCAACTAATTACAAGAATCTATTGTTAGTATCTCAAGTATACTTTTAATGATAAAAAGTAGATATAAAAAATAGCTTTATTAGAATATATTTTACTTCAAAGAAATCATCATATATATTTTTTTCACCTCATAATATTACTCTTGGTTAGATTTGTCCATATGGTCAAATGTCTCTTTTCTTAAGACATCATCTATTAAGTAGTACCTATGTATGTATTTGTCAATGTGAAGTTAAATTGCTTTAGTGTTCTATGCCACTTTAGAGCTCAAACATTAAGTAGAATGATGAGGAAGTAAATGAATCTAATGTGCTTCTTTTTCTTCTTTGTAACTTCAATTAAGACATCTATGGTTAGATATGTAACAGATTCAACAACAATAGAGCACGATGATGTGATTGATGTGTCCTTGATAAGAAATGGAACACAATTATGTGTAATACTTGATCTCAATGGTCTTCTTTTACAACGATGATCTGTCTAAAAGGTTTCAAAGCTTTCAAATGGGAAAGCAATGGCTTGTGTTCTTCGACTAGGATGTATTGAATTTTTTAAAGCCTTATTTGCAAGATTCCAAGTGGAAGTTTGGTCAATACCTTTACATAAGAATTTCGTTGTAGTTATTAAGTGCTTGGAGATCCATGCAAAAAGGAAATATCATTTCTTCATGATTTGGGGCCAAGGACAATGCCATAGACATCAACTCTAAATCATATATAGGCCAGATAAGATGGGAGTAGAAGCAATGTTGTCAGCATATCAAGACAATTCTCATAGATGATAGTCCATACAAAGGATGTCCAAATCTTGTTGAAATTGCATTTATCCAAAAACATTTGATATTGATCATGGAGACTCTATCTTGATCAAAGAACTTCTACCATACTTGACTCGCTTAAGAAAATACCATGATGCACGTGAAGTCATCAAGTTTGATAAATATGGATAGGATCCAGCTCAATATGGACATGAATTGTATGCTCAATTCAAGGTTGTCATTGATGAATGGATTAGATCAAAGAATGATGGTATTTCATCTTCATCATCAGCACCACACAAGATACCATGATTGATAAAGATGATATATATGTTCAACCTTCAATCACTTCTTGCTTCAAGAGACCATCTATTATACAAACATCCTCAAAAAATGCCTCACGTCATTTGTCTCTTACATTGAACAGCTCACAATTATCCATGTTGAAGCAGACTCCTTTAGTCTCTGCTTTGAAAGATATGGAAGTAATGCAACTTTCTCATGAGTTAGGATATCACAAACATTTCGTAAATGGTAGTGCAGTTGAACACTTTATATAAAATCTACAAAAGTTGTATTTTCCCAATATACATGATATAACAAGGCGGTGACTCTATATGGACTAATTTTGACTTTCATAATAAATATATCTCTTACATTAAGGGCTTTTGCATGGCTATGAAATATATGCTTGTTAGAAATTTAAAGTGTTTTATGTAGTTACCTTGGTGTTTCTAAACACCATCAATATCAATGAGAGAATCTACTTAAAGTTTTTTATTCTTTCAATAACATTAGTTAATTATGTTTAAATTTCTTATAAAGTGATTTAAATCCTATTTTTTACTTTATGACCGTCTATTATACAAACACCTCACGTCATCTATCACTTACATTGAACAACTCACAATTATCCAAGTTGAAGCAGACTCCTTTAGTCTCTACTTTGAAACATATGGAAGCAATACAGCTTGCTCATGAGTTAGGATATTACAAACATTTCATAAATGGTAGTGCAACTAAATGTTTTATACAAAATCTACAATTTTTTTTTTCAATATACATGATGCAACTAGACAGTGACTCTATATGGACTAATTTTGAATTCCATAGTAAATATAATATATACTTGTTAGAAATTTAAAGTGTTTGATGTAGTTACCTTGGTGTTTTTAAATGCCATCAATATCAATGAGAGAATCTACTTAATGTTTTTTATTCTTTCAATAACATAGTTGTATCTCAGACATCATGCTTAGACCCACTAGCCTCTTGCAGTCCGTGCCTATTGCTAAAGGAAAATGGATATAGATTACTATGGATTTCATTACTAGCCTCCTCGTTACCAAAGAAGGATGGAAAAGTATATATATGGTAATTGACTGCCTCACAAAATCTGCCCACTTTATCCCAACTAAGACCCAATACACTACCTCTCTCAGGTAGCCACTCAGTTTATGGAGTATGTATTTAAGTTGCATTGGTTATTTAAGTCATAGTGCATGATCTGAATGCCAAGTTTATGAGAAAATTTTGGCAAGAAATTTTTACATCTATGGGAACCAAGCTTGCTCCATCCACTACATACCACCCACCACAAATTGATGGCCAAGCCCAAAGTGTAATCAAATGGCTTGAGGCCTACCTATGGCACTTTTGTCATGATGAGTGACACAGGTGGGATATGTGGCTCCACTTGGGTGATATTGCATATAAAAACTCCACCTATTCTAGCATTGGGATTTCTCATTTTGAGACATTATTTGGGTATAAGGTTCCCCTCCATATGGTCTTATTCCATGATAAGATCAATCCTCGGAGTAAACTGAAGTTGAAACGCATGTGGATCCTGATTAAACAATTCAAAGTGAATCTTTAGAAGGCACAAGACCACATGAAGCTTTAGGTTGATGAGAAAAGAACGCATTTGAAATTCCAAGAGGGAGAGCTAGTCCTCTTGAAAGTGCCTAAGTCCCATTACTCTACTCTCAGAGAGGGCAACGGTAACAAGCTGGCCCATTGTTTCTATGGCCCCTACCGAATCCTCAAGAGAGCTCGTCACTTGGCTTACCGATTAGAGCTTCCCCCCATCACCAAGATTCACTATGTGCTTGATGTCAATCAACTAAAGCCTTCCATTAGCACCTCAGTGGATTATTTGGAAGAGCTACATCCAATAGATAAAGAAGGCATCATTTAGTATATCCCTAAAGCAATCATTCGGCAATGAGAGAAACACTTAAAATCTTGATCCATCAAGGAATACCTCATCAAATGGCAAGGCCTAGCCTTGGAAGAAGTCTTGTGGTACCTAGCCACCATTGTGGACAATTTTTCTCATCTTCAAGAGGCCCGATGGGCTGAGGACTAGTTGGCTATGTCCCCTTTTGACCCCATACTACCTGTAGACTATACACTGTTTTAGAACAATTTTGTACATGGATCAATTATAGCCATTCACTTTCGACATGGGCTAAAAGTGATCATCATAACCTCTATTTTGACATGTGGCACAACCCATTTAGAGTAGCCCATCAAATTAAGTTATGGCAGATTTACCTCAATAGGCCTATAGTAGTGGGATATCATGCTATCCATAGTCTTCACTCAATCTTCTCATTGTAATGTGGATTAGAGTAGTATTATATACCCCCACTCCTTAGCAACCCTATCAAGTCCCTTCATTTATCTTAAGTTTTTTAGGGCAAAAACTTTCAAGGTCGGGATGAATGTAATGAGTGGGATACATGAGAACTGGGTGTTAGATATCTAGTCACATTGATTAGGTATATAAGGTGTAAGAGACCCAGTTTAGGGTATCCATATATAATCAAGAACTAAATCTTTACCTTCTCTTCAGCTTTTACAGCTTCCTTCCTCCTTCTCCCCTTTTTCTTGTCTTTCTCTCTCCTCTTTTAGTCTTTCTCTTTCTTCTTCTTCCTCTCTTTCTCTCTCTTTTGCTCATTCTTCTCTCTCGTCTTAGCCTCATTCATTACAAGCCATTGTTTAGCTCTTCCCTAAAACTTCCTAATTCTAACTTTCCTAAAGGATTTAAAAGTCTTAGCTCATTGAGACCACCCAACCATAGGAAGTACCTCTCAGGAATTTGTCCTCTCACTTTCCTTGACGGAGTATCTTAATTATCTAATTACCTAGCATGACTAATGTAACATACAAAAATAGTTTCTTCAATCAAACACATTGGAATGACATAATTTATGCACAAATACAAAGACAAGATCAAATAATCTTTAGAAGACAATAATAGCAATGAATCTATCCATGCCTTCTCCAAGGTGCAATGCTAATCTAGCTTCTATCCCTTACATCAAGATTTGTATCCAAATACTTGGATACCCTTGTCCAAGTCCCATGGACATAATTTATGATCTACCCTTTATCTAGAATAGGGTCTTTCAATGTTCACAGACATTAGGCCACATAGATTTTCCAACTCTATCCTAGGCCCACCATGGGGTCTTTAAAGTTTCCTTGATCCACATGTTGTCATAGAAGTAAGCAAACATTTTGTGGTGACCTTCACACCATTCGACCTTTGGTTAGTTTATCAAGTATTGCCCTTCTAATTTTCTTGCATTTTCAAAACCTTTTCATGTGGTGTGATCATGGAGGTGATTTACCCATGCATTAAACCCTTGGAACAAGTATAACTCTCTCCCTTAGGGAATTCTTCAAATTCAAAATAAAACAAGGCAAAGAACCTATCTTCAAATTTAATAAGAAAAGCAATCATTCCCCATAACAAATTTAACGTCTATTCAATAAAAATTAGAATTTAAGCAACACCCTTGGGTATTCCACAAGTGCCAATAAACTTTCTAACATAATCCTCCAAACAATGCTACAACTTGATAAATAATATACATATAGCCATTCTAATTTAGGTTCCAAGTCAAGGTAATGTGTTCCAAGCCTCTTCATATTACATAAATCCTTTCCCCTTGGAAAGGTGCAACTATTAACCATGCATAATCACTTCCTTATAGTATGATAGATAATCTATCTTTGCATCTAATTTGACCTAGGGATCACTAGTCCCTCATAGACTCATCTTATGCTTTAGGACATACTTTTAGCAACTCTAGAGTTTAAGTTTTATCTATTGTCTCTTGCATAGATTTCTAGCAATAATTTCAAATGCAGTTCAATAGCACCCTTTTATCGAGCAATCCAACCATTTTTCTACAAGAGGTGCCATGCATCATACTTCTCTTCCCAAGAATATGACATTTCCATGAGACTTAGTGCTTAGAGCCTTTATGGTCTTACCCTTGAGAGCACAATTTACAAGTAGTGATTCTAAAAATATCCACTTGTCCTTTGAGAAATTTAATCTAACCATGATATGAATATTTTTTGCTCTTGTACTATTTCCTTTTACTTAATAAGAAGGCACCAAGATATTGCTTAGGCACAAAGGGTTTCCTTGGCTCATATAACTTTGCAGCCTACTCCCAACATACTCCCCTTAGGTGCCATGTTGAGCTCCTAGTTTTGCCTCATTGATCACTCCTTCGAGAACTCCTTAAACAAAGCCTTTGATGGTCTAGAATAGCTCCACTACTCCTTTGGGCATTGGTTGACGATAAAGGAGTCTTGTTGGCTCGAGTGATCATCGACTTGCTTAGGCATTACTCCCCTTTGGTGCTATCTAGGAACCTTGTTTTTACATTGGGCTCCTCCTCCTCCTCCTCCTCCTCTTCTTCTCTCTCTCTCTCTCTCTCTCTCTCTCTCTCAATCCCTTCATTCTCTCCATCTGCAATACGTTTGATATTTTCAAAAAATACTTGCTAATGATCCCCACAAAGAGAACAAGAAGAGAGCTTAGCTAAAAGAGCGAAGGCTATTGTATAGCCTTCGCCCTTTCTCTTGCCACTTGTTTTGATCGGCGGGTGGTGGTGGTAGTTGCTCAATCCGTCCTGCGATTAACGCGTGTGGTTAGGTCAAGGCTACAACAGGATGCTTGGCCGTAGTAGTCTCTCAGATGATTATTATTTTACGACTATTGAGGCCGCTTTGATTTTGACGGACGCATGTGTTTCTCACTGCGGATGGAAACTGGCGCTAATGAAGTCGATTTGTTGTTAGCGGCCGTCCAGTTTACAACGCTCATGCTGATCAGATCCAAGGAGAGAATCTAATTTTTATGCGACGATCTTCCTGATCACGTAAGTTTAGAGCCGCCGTATAGTTCATTAACGGCTATATATTTGAGCTTTAGTTATACCTTAATCCTATATCCCTCCCCCACATTAGTATAAAAGCTTGAGATGTAAGCATGTGCACATCTTTATGCACAATAATCAATTACTATATTGAGGCCTCCATCTTGGACATCCCATTATTGCAAGAGGTGAATATCTTGCTTTACCATAGTAAGAGGTGGGTATCTTCCTAAACTCCCATCATCATTTCCATTGTATTTTCTCTATGATAACATGGTTCATGGCAAAGTGCCATTTGTTGCAAATTTTCTCCCATCACACTTCTGGAGGGCTATCTTTGAGGCTATTGAAACTCAACTCTGTTTCAGTACAGCTTACCATCCCCAAATTGATGGTCAAATAGAACAAGTCAATCAAGTCATTGAAGATATGCTTAGGGCATACTGCTGTCGCGAACCCAAAAATTGGATTCAATACTTACCATTGGTTGAGTTTGCCTATAATGCTTCTTACCAATAGAGTATTCAGATGATCCCTTTCCAAGCATTGTATGGGCATGATTGTCTTACCCCTTTGAACTTCTCAGATCCAACTTTGAGGGTATAAGCTTCAAGACAGATGCTGGAAGACATGGATGATCAAATCAAATCAATAAGACAAGACATTCAAGCTGCCAAGGATAGACAGAAGGCTTACGTTGACTTGAAATGGCAAGACAGATCTTTCGTTGAAGGTGATATGGTCTTCATCTGTGTATGCCCTAAAAAGAGTTCACTGACCTTGGGAGAGTACAAGAAGCTAAGTCCAAGGTATTGTGGACCTTATAAGATCACCAAGTGCCTAGGGCCTAATGCTTACAGACTACAACTGCCCGCAACTCTAAAGATTCATAATGTATTCCACGTTAGCCTATTGAAAAAGTATCTACCTAATCCGAATCATGTACTTGATGATTAGCAAATTGTAATGCCTAGCCAAGGAGTCCTTGAGCTATGGCCTAATAGAATCCTAGATGCTAGGGAGAGGCATTTGAGATCAAGGACCTTGAGAGAATACCTCATCCAATGGAAAGATTATCCTAAAGAGGATGCCACCTGGATGGATAAAAATACTCTCAACCAACAATACCCCTAGGTCTTCTCGAGATGAGGACATCTCGATTCCTCTAAGGGGGAGAGGATGTAATATCCCCCCGCCTCCCTGTGCCCCCCAGTGCATAAGAACACCTCCCTTCCTAAATTTTTTAAAATTAACTTAAATTCTTTTACTCTCCCCGCAGACAGTATGTTGGGGAGAGAGAGAGAGAGAGAGAGAGAGAGAGAGAGAGAGAGAGGGAGGGAGTAAAGAGAAGGGGCGGCATGCACCTCCCCAGGTGGAGGGGTTGCGGCCGTTAACGGCCGTCTCTCCCCCCCCCCCCCCCCCCCCCATAAACCACCCCTTCCCCCCACTTTAAAAGGGGAGCCCTCCCCTCCCTCATGGACAGCAGCCCCCCCCCCCCCCCTCGTCGTTTGCAGAGCACCCCCCCTCGTTGTCTTGGATAGCAGCCCCCTCCCTTGTTGTCAGACAAGTAGCGCCTTCACCCCCCTCATCATCATCACACACAGAGAGAGAGAGAGAGAGAGAGAGGGAAGTTTGTAGAAGTTTCTTCTTTCCCCTTCTCTTAAAGGGAGGTCACACATCCCTCTAATATTTTTGGAAATACACCCCTCTTAGGTATGATAATTTCCTAGGTATGAACTTAGTTATAAGATGTATGTAACAAACAAGATAATTTCCATTGTAAGATGACATCATAATAGGTGAAATTGATTAGATAATTGAATCATAAATTACCAAAATTGCATGTTTGATAATTTCCTAGATATGAACTTAGTTGTGATGTATGCAACAAACAAGATAATTTTCGTTGTAAGATGGCATCATAATAGGTGAAATTGATTAGATAATTGCATCATAAATTACCAAAAATGTCTTGCAAGAATTCCTACATAAAGTGCATCGCTCCTTGCACAAGTCCTTGCTTAAAATGCATTTCAGAGGACATTGAAAGAAACAAAGTGCATCTCCATATCGCAAGATGGATTATAAGGTACATGTAATAAACTGCTGAAAAGATTAAAGTGCAGCTAGACTCATACAAATATCACATAAAGTTATAAAGATCACATCATTCAAGAAGGTTATAGATTGTATAAATAATTACATAGAGGATAATGTTAAGATTGCATGCATAGAAAGTACCTTCCCATGTGGGGCATACAGATATTATATTGATTATATCAAAATTGTAAGCATTGAAATGAAGGCATGGCATTACGTTGCATGCATTAAAGTTGTTGGAAAAATTCAACGTTGTTTGTAATTTATCAAATGGGAATGCGATCCATGAGTCCCATGTCAAAGCCCTTGGTGACTTCAAGAGGCATAGGTAAAGGTTTAGTGCATGTGAGCATCATTAAGAGGGCTTAAGAAGATTATACTTAAGATGGAGTAGGAACTATTCTAAACAGAACCATCTTGACCAACAATGGTCAAGGGGATAGACAATCTTGATCAAATTAAGATCAAAGATAAAGGTACATAGGTACTTCAAGGGATCTAGGAGATAACCAGCAAGTTGACTAACCAAGGATGATGGGGTTGTCCATGATCTATTTTATAAAGAGACCTAAGGTAAGGATAATTAGGGTCGGTAGAATATAAACCCTAACCCAAAGAAAAAGGGGAAATAAGAAACCTAGCTTGCCAAGCCTTTGGAATCTCGCCAAGTCGCGAACGATCCAGGATCGAATGCTGGGAGTATTCGAGAAAAAGGAATCACACCTTAGCAGTTGGTCGTACGAATGACCACACTGAAATGATCGTGATTGTACACTTAGGTACATTTATTTGAACTTCTTTGCTCAAGAAACTAATTCAAGGCAAATCACTTAATGCTTCAGGTTAAAAGCCTGGAGGGAGAGGCAGGTTCAATTACCTCCGACTGCCTGCCTGGCCCTATCCAAGGGGGTTGTTAGCCACGCCGGGTACATGGACCAAACTTGCTGCGAGAGGTCTCTCCGTGGGTGTTGCTTGGAGCGGGAGGAAGCTTGGGTGCTAGGGGAGGCTCTAGCTATAAATTCCTTGTCTCTGGATCCTGCACAAGAGGGCGACGTGACTCGAGATGGGATCTCGAGGCCCATGTACTAGTCTACGGGCGAAACTTGGAGTAGCAATCCTGTTGATTACTGGGTTAGCCTTCGGGCATGATACTTGATGTATTTTGGAATTATGATAAATAAAGATCAGATATTTGAAAAATAAACTTGCTTGACATTGTTTTTGTGTCAGTGCCTAAGTTACGTAAAGGAACTTGTGTTTAAATCGATGAATTAAGGAAGCTGCTTTTGCATGTCAAACATAATGTGGTAGGTAATTAGATAACTAAGCAACCTAAGGAAAGTGCGGTGGACGTGACTCGGGTCTGTCCTACGGAAGGGTGGCCCCAATTAGCTGGGAACATTTCTCAAAAGATGTGATAACGAAACTGTGAAGACCTAGCGTCAGTAGAGATAGAATCTCAATTTATGCTGTTTTAGGGGAGCGGAATGGGACTATGCCTTATGGGTAGAGAGGTTGAGCTTTGCATCCCTCTCGTTTCCCATTCTCCATGAACCAAGTGTAGCATAAATCTGCTTCGACTCTGGTGTTCCTACTCAAAGTGGGTCATCTGGAGCTCGACGCTAGCTACTTCCTAGAGACTTTGCTGATAGGAAAGAAACCCTGACTTCAGGTCGGTCCTAAGTGGGAACGGCCGGATACTTCCACTCGGGGCAAACTCAGAAATACCTAGATCGTAAAGCCTGTGACATTCCTTGCGAGTGCCAGGTGGCACTTTCTAGACTCTCTTCCCAATGGGCTACTAAGACGTGTCCCAGAAGTGGACGAGCGAACATGTTATAGAAGAGTGGAGTTTGTGCGTTATGTTTTACATATTAAAGCGGCGCATCTTGGGGCCAATCCCCGAGGTGTAAGAGAGTCGCAGTGGAGCCGCGGCAATCAGCCGAGAGATGCTTCCCTATGTTTGTGTTACGAGGCACTATGCGTTGTCAAGTGTTTTTCTGAAAATTGAAAAGCCCTAGTAAAACTATAGTTAGGTTTAATTTCTGCTAGCTTAGTTGTTTGCGTAACAGTTTGTTTAATTTGTTTTGTAATTGGATTTCTTGTGTTTGTCTAGTCTAGGATTTGCTTCTATTATTTTGTTTGATTTGTTGAGTGTGAAACTTGATAGCCTTGGTCAAGCTTTGTATTTTTTTGAACAGGATGAAGCTTGTGTTTGCTAATAGCTACCGAACATTGTGGAGCAAGGTATGTTTTTTTATGGAGACTTGCACATCACGAGCATAATGGGTTCACAAGCAGTTCACGTTGTACTTGTTGATACACTACACTCGGGGGTTGTCTCCTGTTCTTATCAAATACTTCCATGCCATGGATTGGGATTATGCACATTTTGCACCATCGTTGAGCACTAGCACGGCATGAGGTCCGCTGCAGCTATATGCAATAAATTTTAGATGCACGCGTACATGAGAGAGCACCTGTCATTGAGCACGCACATTTCTTACATGCACCATTTGGGATGTTCATCACAAAGTTAGGAACCTGTGGTTGAGAGTGTAAGGAGGTTGGGTGAGTTAGAGGGTCGTGAAGGACGCCACCAATTGTGAGAAGAGTTGTTCTTATCTGGTCAACATATTGAGGATCATCATTTTCTTGAGAGATTATGAGAATTAGATGGGAGGAGCAGAGTATATCATATATTTTTGAAGAGAGTTGAGAGGTAAGGATAAGGATTTAAAAAATCAAGGAACTTTTGTTTGCATTTTGCATGACGCACAATCACATCTAGATAGGCTAGGCACAATTCTTCAAATGCATACATTATTTTTGTGTGAGCATGGATTGATTGATTGCATATCATGGATCCAACACTGCATATTTTTCCAAATCATGAATGATTGAGCACGGAGTTCATTTCAGAAAACCATATTCCTGCTAGGACACACTGTATTTAAAAAAAAGATTCATATCTAGAGAATGTTTATTTTGAAGACTCGAGGATTAAAGGAAAAGATAATACGTTTTACATCGTCAACGAGTGTTTCTTGAATAAAAAGAGGATATGTGTGGTAAAAGTGTGTGCAATTACAAGAACAATAGGCCAAGGAAGGGAATAAGCTGCCCAAGATAAAATATGGAGAAAACTGATGCGATTTACGAAAATCAATATTTTTGCTCAATTTTGATAGATTTTCATAATTCTGCCCAAGCTAGCTTGTCGACTAGATGCGTTCGGATCGTTTTGAGTACCCGAATGACTATATTCGGAGTTCAAATGACGAAGTTATGATCCCAACAAGTTGCAAATAGACATAAAACAAAAAAAACGAAAATAGTGAAAAACAATAGAAAAGCAAAAGCCAAAAGCCGAAAGAAAAAAGCCTAATGTGTGTGAGTGTGGATAGAAAACTATATAAGGAGATGAGAATGGAGAGTTAAGGTTCTTCCCCCTTGATTATAATTGTATTTTGTGAGAGAGGAGAGTGGAGGATTGCATGCTAGAGTGAGCTCTTGTCGTGCCAATTTGGAAGTTGGAGCTTTTGGGTGTCAAAATGCCGAGCATTGGCTCAAGGTTATTAAGGTACGAGTATATCTTTCACTTGGTTTGTTTTCAAATTTTTGGATTTTTTTAATTGAGTTGTGGTTGTGTGATGCTCTACCCAAATTAGGGTTTTAGTTGTTTAAGCTACAAGAGGCGATTCTTTATTGTTTTATTTTTCGTGGTGTATTGTCAAATATTTGAATTTTTCAAGTTGTGTTGTGTATCCAACAAAGCCAATTACCCCAACCGGCACTCCTTAACGTCTCGTAATCGGGTTGTGAGTGAGGCTTGCTCTCGATCACCGCTCGCGTAACATCTCTTTTTTGGCGCCCTTGCTGAGGAGTGCCAAAAATGACATTGTTGTTGTTTTGAATGTGAGTTTTTTTTAATTTCTTGTGATTATTGAAAATGGCTAATGATTTTCCTGAGTTTCATAGTAATCATACTAAAGATCCTGAAAGATTTTTAGAAAAAATAGAGTTGTGTTGTTTGATAGAGAGAGTGACTGACCCTAAGGATAAACTCCAGGTTCTTAGGTATCAATTGCAGGGAGAAGCACAAAATTGGTTGCTTGGCTTTGAGATAAACTTGAAATTTAAGAGACAGAAATTGGACTATGAGACTACTAAAAATGCCTTTCTATGTAGGTTTAAAAAAAGAGAAAGTCAATGTGAGATATGGGAAAAAATAGAAACTTGTGTTCAAAAAGATGATCAGTGTGTTGAGGATTTTGCTAGGGAGTTTGAAAGGTTATGGAATCAATGGATTTTAACATTGTTAGAAGGTGAGATAGCCCCAGTTATGTTGAAGATAATGTATTTTGTAAATGGGTTGAAATTAGAAGATTGGAGAGTGAAATTAGAGATAAAAAACCCTAAGACTTTTGAGGAAGCGGTGAAGATAGCTGAATATCAAGAGAGGAAGACCAAAAGAAAAAAAGAGTTAGAGTTTGATGAACCAAGGGAAAGGTTAAGTTCAAGGCGAGTTGAGAGAAATGTTTTTGAGGAGAAAAGAGTTAGTTATGCTTATCCTGAGAGAAGTATACTATATTCTCTATTTAGGAGAGATGAGTTAACTTGTGAGAAATCAATTGAAGTCTGTGAGGAGAAACTCCCTAGGGTGGTTGAGGAGAAAAATACTTGTTTGACTGATTGGAGTGAAGAGTCTAGGAGTGTGACTTCATACCCATTGACCACAGATACTTCTAGTCTAGTGATTATTAATTTAACTAAAGAGGAGGGATCGACTGATGATACTTTGGAGCTTGAGGACTATACAGATGAGCTAGAGTTTGATCTGAGTTGTAAAGAAGAAATTGAGAGACCTGATTGTTTTAAGGACCAATAGTTCTCATGTTCTTTGGGAGAGGATGAGAGTCAATAAAGTTTTGAAATTTCTGATGAGGGAAGGTGTGATGAAAGTTTTTATAGTCATGGCAGTGTTGCAGAGAGTAAAGACAATTTAGAGAGTGAGCTTGTTTGCCTCACTGATAGTATAGATGGATCTGATTGCTTGAAAGATGAAGAGAGAATAGAGGATGATTTTTTGAGTTTGTTAGAAGACCATGAGGGGGAGGGCTTAGAAACTGTAAGTTTTCAAGATGAAGTTAAGGGTTTGAATTTGTTGCCTGATGAGTTTGTTGAGATTTGTTATGAGTTTGATGATCAAGAGAGTATTGAGGTTTTAGGTTCTGACTCGTGTTGTGATTTTGGTGTTGGTGTTGTTGACTCAGTTGAGTCTTGTGAGTTGGTTGGTGATGTTTTGAGTAGCCCTGGAGAGGCTTTTGTTTGTGGTATTGATGATGTGGTTTTGAGTATACCTAATCTCTTACTTCTTGATAGTTGTGTAGATAATTGTTTTGATTTTGGCAACAATGACGAAGAGAAAACTTCATTTGATAGTCTTGTAGTTTCTTTGAATTCTCCAGAAGTTTTTGATGATTCTGATTGGGGTTTTAAGGATCTTGAGAATGACATAGATGAGGATGTGAGAGAGAATTTGAGTAAGGCTTTAAAAAGGATTGAGAATTTGAGGAAAGAGCAGTTTAAAATCAAGAAATAGAGTTGGAAGAGGTTTGTGAGGAGGTAGTTGGGGATTTGATAGTTGAGGAGTCTTTGGTTGAGAGTTTAGACCCAAAATTGTTGTATAGTGAAGATGTTATTTGTGATAATGTAGAGGTGAAATTTTCTTCAGTTTCTTGTGAGGTTTCTTATAAGGATACTATGGAAGGTGTTTACCACTCTTTGTGTGTGAAAGACTCGATGGAGTCTTGAATTGTTGATGATGAAGTGACCCCATTTGTGGATGTTGTTGGTTCTTGTGGTGTTATGAGTTCGGACTTGACTCCTTTTGATGTTGTGTTTGATTTGGATATTGAGTTGGGAGATCCTTGCATAGTATCTTTAGGAGAAGTTGTAGATGAATCAGTGGATAAATTTGAGATTGACAACAAAGAAAGAGTCAAATCTTTATTTAGAGACTCTAAAAGTAACATGGTTTTTCCTAGGGAGGATGGGTGGGATATGAAGATTTTGGATTATGGTTGGGATTTGTGGGATTTGAACATTTTTGAGTGTGGTTGCGATTTGAGGGATATGAAGATTTTGGATTATGGTTGGGATTTGTGGGATTTGAAAACTTTTGAGTGTGGTTGCGATTTGAGGGATATGAAGATTTTGGATTATGGTTGGGATTTGTGGGATTTGAATACTTTTGAGTGTGGTTGCGATTTGAGGGATATGAAGATTTTGGATTATGGTTGGGATTTAAAGAATTTGAAGGATGATGTATTTTTCTTAAATGGAGAGGATTGTCTCAAGAATTTTGATGAGAATTTCAGGGATGAGTTTTGTCTACTTGTAAAGGAGTTGTTTGAGAGAAATGTGCCATTTATGTTTATTGAGAAGATTGTGGATAGATCATTAGATTTCATTTTTGATTGGCTTATAAATGTTGCATTGTTTTATGAAAGAAACTGCTGCGCATGAATGTTTGCAGACTAGGGGGAGGGCTAAATATGTCAAGTGTTTTTATGAAAACTGAAACGCCCTAGTCAAACTGTAGTTAGGTTTGATTTCTGCTAGCTTAGTTGTTTGCGTGACATTTTGTTTAATTTGTTTTGTAATTGGATTTCTTGTGTTTGTCTAGCCTAGGATTTGCTTCTATTATTTTGTTTGATTTGTTGAGTGTGAAACTTGATAGCATTGGTCGAGCTTTGTATTTTTTTGGACAGGATGAAGCTTGTGTTTGCTAATAGCTACCGAACATTGTGGAGCAAGGTATGTTTTTTTGTCGAGACTCTTGCACATCACGGGGATAATGGGTTCACGAGCACTTCACGTTGTACTTGCTGATGCACTGCACTCAGGGGTCGTCTCCTGTTCTTATCAAATACTTCCATGCCATGGATTGGGATTATGCATGTTTTGCACTATTGTTGAGCACTAGCATGGCATGAGGTCCGCTGCAGCTATATGCAGTAAATTTTAGATGTACGCACACATGAGAGAGCACCTATCATTGAGCACGCACATGTCTTGCACGCACCATTTGGGATATTCATCACAAAGTTAGGAAACTCTGGTTGAGAGTGTAAGGAGGTTGGGTGAGTTAGAGGGTCGTGAAGGATGCCACCAATTGTGAGAAGGGTTGTTCTCATCTGGTCAACATCTTGAGGACCATCATTTTCTTAAGAGATTGTGAGAATTAGATGGGAGGAGTGCAATATATCATATCTTTTTGAAGAGAGTTGAGAGGTAAGGATAAGGATTTAAAAAATCAAGGAACTTTTGTTTGCATTTTGCATGACACACGATCACATCTAGATAGGCTAGGCACAATTCTTCAAATGCATACATTATTTTTGTGTAAGCATGGATTGATTGATTGCATATCATGGATCCAACATTGCATATTTTTCCAAATCATGAATGATTGGGCACGGAGTTCATTTCAAAAAACCATATTCATGCTAGGATACACTGTATTAAAAAAACAGGTTCATATCTAGAGAATGCTTATTTTGAAGACTCGAGGATCAAAGGAAAAGATCATACATTTTACATCGTCAATGAGTATTTCTTGAAGAAAAAGAGGACATGTGTGGTAAAAGTGTGTGCAATTACAAGAACAATAGGCCAAGGAAGGGAATAAGTCGTCCATGATAAAATATGGAGAAAACTGATGCGATTTACGAAAATCAATATTTTTGCTCAATTTTGATAGATTTTTATAATTATGCCCATGATAGCTTGTCGACCAAATGTGTTCCGATCATTTTGAATAGCCAAACGACTATATTCGGAGTTCAAATGACAAAATTATGATCCCAATAAGTTGCAAACATGCATAAAGCAAAAAAAACGAAAATAGTGAAAAACAGTAGAAAAGCAAACGCCAAAGCTGAAGCAAAAAGCCTAATGTGTGTGAGTGTGGATAGAAAACTATATAAGGAGATGAGAATGGAGAGTTAAGGGCCTTCCCCCTTGATTATAATTGTATTTTCTGAGAGAGAAGAGTGGAGGGTCGCATGCTAGAGTGAGATCTTGTCATGCCAATTTGGAACTTGGAGCTTTTGGGTGTCAAAACACTGAGCATCGGCTCAAGGTTATTAAGGTACGAATATATCTTTCACTTGGTTTGTGTTCAAATTGTTGGATTTTTTTTATTGAGTTGTGGTTGTGTGATGCTCTACCCGAATTAGGGCTTTAGTTGTTTGAGTTACAAGAGGCAGTTCTTTATTGTTTTGTTTTTCGTGGTGTATTGTCAAATATTTGAATTTTTCAAGTTGTTTTGTGTATCCAACAAAGTCAATTACCCCAACCGGCACTCAACGTCTCGTTATCAGGATGTGAGTGAGGCTTGCTCTCGATCATCACTTGCGTAACCGCGTATATATCATGGGATCTCCCATTGAGGAGAAGGAAATGTAAATGTTGGACTACATATCAGCTACAAACACATAATTAAATCTATCTAGTGTACATTAGTGTATTACAGACGCTCTTGGACCGCAAGGTTGTGTGGTGGGGTTGTCTGTTTTGTGCATGGGGTCCGACTAGTGCCATAGCCAATGCCGTTGTCGTATTGCTGCGCATTCGAGGTGTGAAAACCACCCAAAAATTGTGTGTGTGATTTGATACTTTGTATATACTTAGTTGTTGTGTTTACATTTATTTTCTATGCATGAGTATAGTGAGGAGGAGTTAGAGGCATAGTGGTGAACATGATGAGATGCTTTCAGCCTATGTTGATACATGTTGCTGCAAAAAGGTCTGGAACCATTGCTTGTCAAAATCCATCAGCACTATTGCTCGTAGACTTAGCAGAAGGGAGCCATTGACAGTAGGACGGATTCACGGTTTGAGCTCAATTACTGAGGCTGCTCCAACTGTGGCAAGACATGTTGTGCTGAATTACTTGATGACATTGTTCAAAGTTGCTTTCCTTTTGTTAATTGAGCTTGGAGTGTTTCCTTTGATGTGCGGGTGGTGGTTGGACATATGTACTCTAAGCCTGTGGGACGGGATTTAAGGAAGACATTGTGTTAATTTCAGATTGTGGTTATTCTGTTCAGCATTTTCATGGTGACCTTTTGGTTTACTCTGCGCTGGATGAAAGGAAGGGAGATAAGCTTTTTCAATGGAAAGGAAAGGAGGAGACTAAAAAAAGAAAAGGATTTTTGAAAAGCTAAAGAAGGAGGGAATTACTGAGAAGAAAATAGAGGAGGAACGAGAAGAAAATAGAGAAGGCGAGAGAGGCGGGACGAACAGGGCATAGGAGGAAAAAGAGGATTGGAGGGGAAGCATTTTTTTTGGAGGGAGAAACTGGCATTCGGAACAGTCGACGAAACGGTACTCTGCGGCTGATTGAAGAACAGGGAGGATACTCTGTAGCTAATGGGGGAGAAAGCAAAACGAGGAAGACGGCTACTGTGGCAGAACGAAAAGGAAACAGGGGAGAGGAGAATGTGGGACGAACATGAAGAAAAGGGGGGGGAATTACGCTAATCTAGAGGAAGAGGCGTGAAATCCCATGGAAAGAGCGAATATGATCTGATACATGGAGGGAGGGGGCAATCATTGGAGACTGTTACAACAACGTGGGAAAGGAATTCATCAATATTTGGGAGGATCTATCGAAGAACAGAGATACCGAAACGCGAATCATCATCATCATGAATCACCAAAGAGATAATGAACCAGGAGAGTAGGAACTGTTTGAATCACAGACAAGGAGAATCTGATCAAAACTGCAACGCCCTCAAGTTCCCCATTGCACAGAGTAGCCACGCTTGATAATGAGCTATGGCGAGACAAGCTGGAGTACTACCATGCCGTCTTTTTGCAAGAGATAAGATCAATCTCAGATGTAATGTCACTCTCGTGATTTTCACGACTACATCATGGCCCTGGGAAAGGACAATTGGCAATATATATTGAAGGGATGCAGTCGTCTACCTGACTGATTACGACTTTGTAGGAGTAGCAGTATGTCTCGGGAGGGGGGGGGTGTGCATGTTTTGAAGATGGCGACTGAGACAGGCATAAACATGATGCTACGCGGTTGATAATCTGATTCTGGAGGGAGCGATACTGCACTCGCCACCGCCCATGCAAATTGCCAATGACTGGGAGCTTTCTTGATGACTCAAATCGAAATGAAAAACAATTAAAAACTGATATCTGATAGTGTCCTCTTGCTGCTGTGTCTAAACTTCCATATCTGTCTACCTTTAAATTTCCCTCAGCAAGTGACCTGCTTCTGGAGCCAGTATCTATCTCGGGAAAACGCAAGAACATACACAGAGAAATCAAGACAATGACTATACCTAGCAAGCGTAAACAGCATGAACAATTGTTACATTGAAGAAGACATCTGAGGACTGAGATTCCTTGCGAGGTCTACGAACAATTTCTGCTACAGGGATCTTGGAATGTTGCAAGGCGAGGATCACCAGTGAACAGATTGAAAGCAACACCACATCACTGCTGTTCTAAATGCATCAGAAACATGTGGAAGCATTGATTTTGATGATCTCTTGGAGCACTATAAAAAATGATGTTCAGCAATCTGAAGAGAAATCCAAATCTATGATAATGAAGACAGTAAAACAGTCTATGATTGAGGAAACAGATTTGTGACCTTATGAGGATGTTTGTGATAAACACGAAGGATTGAATTCATAAGAGATCATTGACAATTCAGAGATTGATCCATCGAACCACTATAATTAAAACTTGTGGAAAAAGCAACTATCCTTTTGTTCTTATAGACTTTATTGAAGCAACTATGGAGCTGAACAAAAGGGTGGAATCCCTTTTAAATGCTCAAAAGAATGCAGGGTGTCCTGAAATTATAACAGATTATACTTCATTCTTCTTGCTGGATCTTCTAGCCTGAAATTATCAAGGACTTTTGAAGTTGCGACATTGCTTTCCAAACCCTTCGACACCGTCCCATTTTAGGTCCCATTAGTGGTGCGTCTGCCAGGAGCTACCAACAAGTGGTGGTTTCAAATCTAGGGTTTCTAGGCACCAAATAGTTGGTTTATGCCCTTTGATAAGAGCTATCAAGCTGAAATACAAAATGCGAAACGTGCTGAGAGGGCTAGATGGCAGTTGGAGATTGTAAGGTATTATTCCCCTTAAAGAAGCAACCCACTACACATAAGCGATAGTGGTTCTAATAACCTAAGTGTCATAAGTAGCCCTTTGAGCGCAAGAAGAAGCCTTAGTACTTCCCCTCTTTTAGTCAATCAACCCACTTCAAGTGGGGATGCAGTTTTACCTACACAAACTCCTGTTGTCAATCCAGTTGTCGCCATGGCACAACCTATCAGAATTCCAGCAAGGACACCAGATTTACTGGCATTAGGAGCACCTTTGCCCATCTTCCATGGGTTAGCAAAAGAAGATTGAGGACTCCATAATAAGGAGTTTCAAATGCTCATGCTCAATTATTGAATCCAAGATGAAGGACACCTAATGTTGTTCTTCAATATGATGTTAAAAGGAAAGGAAATAGTATGGTATCACAGTCTATAGGCCGGAACCATAACTAGCACTGATCGATTCTTCACAGCCTTTCGTAGAGAGTTTTCTCTTGAGAGTGGTGGACAGTATTGGTTGTGTGTCTTGAATATAACACACCAAGAGCCAAATGAGAATGTTCAGGCCTATGCCAAGAAGCTAAAGCAAGTTCTTCGCAAACTTAATACTTATATCCCCATTCCACCAGCTGCATAGGTGCAATATTTCCTACATGGATTAGATTTCAATATCCAGGTGCAGCTCAGTAGTGTTTCTTTGGCCGACATTGGCACTGCTATTACCCAAGCAAAAGGAGTAGAGTCGTGCTTGCAAGCAGCTTATGCAACAAGGATAAATTGGAATGGTAATAATTTGGCATTGACGAATGGAAGTCAAGGGGACCCCACGTCAAATGTGAATGGAAGAGGAAGTATCATGCCAAATCTGTCTATGTTACCAGCTCCTCCTAATAGTATGACTATGCGTATGGCTAGTCAGGCAGCCTCACTAAATAGTGGGGGCCAAACAATGAATCCTAATGTTGTTCCAATAGATTAGTAGCCAATTCCTAATCAAGTGGTTAGGCCGATGGGGCGACAGACAGATGATCGCAGCTATGAGTCGAGTGTCTCTAATGTCCTTAGCGAAGTTAAGGACATGATGAAGCACTTCACCGATATGATTTCTGAACAATATAGAAAAATGGCTGTGGATGTCAATTTTCTTAAGAAGTAGCACAATTTGATAGGGAATTGACGTCCTAAAGAGGGTGCCCCTTAAGATTTAGCTGTAAGTGGTGTGGTGGTGGCCAACATTTTCCTAAGAATTTTCTGAATGTCAAATGCAATATTTGTGGGAAGTTTGGCCACTTAGCTACTACCTGTTGGAGTAAGATCAATTCTCTCCAACAAGGGAGTAAACTGATAGGTCTAGTTAACCATCACACACAAGGGAATAATCTCAAACAAGATGAGGGACCAAGACAAATACTGCAACGAGAAAAGGCTACTGTAGAGGAGTTGCCTCATGGCAGTGGAGTTAGTCTCATTGAGGTTGTACGTGTCAATGTTGCTGAAACTTCTAACCTACGAGCCGTAACAAGAGGTCAAAAGATTAAAGAGGGTGATAAGGAATTGTAAAACTTGTCGAGGGGTAACCCTAAGCAAGAGGCTAGGGGAAAGCAAGTTCTGAATCCTGATATGGAAGGTGGACCTCTAAGGCCTGTTGATAGTAAAGTTGATCGTGAGAAGGATAAGGGATTGCCAAGAAAGAAGACAAAAGTTCAAAAAGAGGCACCAAAGCTGGTTCAAAGACCAAAGGAAAGAATGGTTTGGCCCGAGAAGAGAAATTTGGCTAACTACCACGACTTTGACCTAGCAAGTTCTCTTTGTGAAGTTAAACCAAACGTGAATCTCCTGCGACAAGTGATTAAACTTTCTCTAGGAGTATGCAAGGAATTCAAGAAAATTCTGTATATTGGGTATATTGTAGAACCTTTGGGCATTGCATGAGTGGGAAAAGATTGGTTCAATCTTGCTGAAAAGCATTGCCCTAGGGTTCGAGCATATGTGGATGGAATATTAGTTAAGCACGCTATCGTGGACACTGGATCCTCTGTCAATATCATGAGTTTAGACTTGATGAAGAGGCTAGGTCTCAAAGTTCAAAAAGACAGCTTCACACTTTTTAGGATGGCAAATGACAGTCTAAGACAACCAGAAGGTTGTATCACTAAAGTCTACGTTACTATTGCAAGCGTGGAATGCTATTTGGACTTTAGGGTGATAAGGTTTGCAGGACATCCTAGCTATCGAGTTTTGCTAGGTGGGCCATGGATCTTATGAATAGAGTGC